>NC_140190.1:29322720-30037720 GCF_965226575.1 Pagrus pagrus | reverse complement strand
GTCTGTCTGACTGATGAGGGCCATATGCAGGATTAATGGAGGAAGTTTCTGACTCACCTGACTGGTTTCACCTGATTTAGCTTTCAAATCATCACTGTCTGTCTGTTTTAGTCATTTTCTACTTGGAAAGTGGATTCACTGGAAAGAAAGTAAAACATATCTAATATTGAAGCTACATATCAATGTATGTGTATATGGGTTTCAAAGTTTTTTTTAGAAGGGAGGGTTTGTCTGGAGGTACAGTAATCAAAAAAATCTGAATACTCAAATGAATTTGATATTTATTTCTCATCAAGAGACCAATATAATACTCAACTACTCATATGAGCATTTCCTGATCTCTCACCTTTATGGTTAAAATCATGATCCTTAGAATTCTGATAATATCAAAAGTACTGTTCACAATTCATGCTGGCAGTTACTCAGACACATTCTCACTCGTCAGCTTGGTCAGTGGCCTTAAGCTTCAAACTACGACACTCTACCTAAAGACCTGAAGAGCTCAAGTTAGCAATAATACATAAGACTAATAGACTTTCAAAATATAGCTTGCTGTCAATCAGTTCACACATTAGGACATACTGTATTATGACTTTTGGACCGTTACTAACGTTGTCAAACAGTGGAGGTTTGGGCACCAAAACTACTAACTACTTACGTATGTTCTGCCACATCAATTAACTTCCTTGGTTATTTACACAAGTTTGTATATTGAAATGTTGATTGTCGTGTGTTTTACATATTTACTTGTATTGTATGTTGGGACCCCCTCGATAAACAAGATGGTCCTTATGATTAAACTTGCACAACACATTTCTATTGGACTATTATTCCTTGACTATTTGTTGGATAACACACGTCACCTATTTTTACCTTACAGAAAAAAAATAATGGAAAGGTTATTCAGCTATCAAAATAATTCTTACTTGCAGCTCTAGTGGAGTTAAGGCAACTATAACTACGGTTAGTGTAAGACTGCGGCAACGATTAAAAGGAACCAGTACCACTGGTGAGAGAGGGGATGAAAACAACAACATTTGGCGGACAAAGACACTTTGTACGCCTGACCAACCACCTCCTGAGAGATTTTGCAGTCCTTAAACTGTGAACATTTTACTTATGGAGTTACTTATACAACAAAAATATCCTCAGAGATCTAAATAAACGAGCACATCTTGAAGATGCCATATTTTGATGTATCTAATTCCTAAATTATTGTTAATGTTCAGTTGTTTAATTAGTTGAATTATCTTCAGTACTCTCTGTATCAAGCTTATCTGCAGCTTATTCTCCAGCTTAATTTCCCCATAGGACATTCCACTGGTTTGATCTAATCTAATTAGCTAAATATGCTTTTCCTCTACACTCAGCAGTGCATGAGGAGGAACTGACAGCTCAGCGGTGAACTCTGAACTCTGCAGAAGTCTGACGCTCCGTCTACAAAGCTGATCCTTCTTCCTCTTGTGTCACAGCTGACCTGTCCTCCTGTTCATCAGCAGGGGCTTCCTCATTGTAAACAGAGCAGGGCAGCAAACCTTGAATTCCAATTCCTCCAAAACATCTGTCAGCATCTGTCTTGTCGTGACAGTCTTGAGCCTCCCGGTCTGACCCTCAGTCTCAGGGGAAAACAGAAGCTCCATTAACAAAACTGCCCCGTCCCCTCCGCCTCCTCTTCTCCTTCTACCTGAAGTAACCTTTTCACACACGACACCTTTGTGTTTCACTCTGGGATCGTTTCTTGGGCAGGAGCAGCATTTAGTCACTCGAACTGTGGAGCGAAACTAATACCAATGAAACTCTGAAACAAACTTCTGAACGTGCAAAGCTAAAATTCTCCTTCACAGCTAACAGATGTCCTGCTATAGAATTTAGCACATGAAATGAATTATCCCACATAATCTTCTCTGAATCTAATACAGATCACATTTTTTCTAAACAAGGATGTCAGACGAGGTGAGACGACGAGCACTTACTGTTCAATAGAAAAGCAATTACTGCAGCACAGACCTCAGTCTCGGCCTTGTGCCTTTAAAAAGGGCACTTCAGACTTTCTAACTTATTTTTTTTTATATTTGGTGTTTAAGGTTTCACATGTGCTCATCCGGGAATTATCAGAAATGGGAGCCACCTTTGTTTATCCATCTGTGCAATAATCAACCAAAAATGGATGGTCACTGGGGAGACTGGGAGTCTCTTCTGATTACAGTTGTAGAGACCTTCAGTCCATATCGTGACGCGCGTCAAGTCAAGCATGCAGCGTTTGATTCTTATAACGTGGGATGAAACTTGAAAACACAACCCAGCTAAGTACGAGTTCTGCCTGTTTGATGTTGTTGATAAAGGTTCCCCTGTGGAGTTTGTAGTAAACACACAAAATGTTCCCCCGGTGTGTCACAGTGTGTGTATCCTTCAGGCCTTATAAACCTGATGAGTGTTTTTTATTCCTCATAAAACTTTTGCACTGCCAATGTTTTGTAGGAAAATATAACCTACATATTTACACCCATGTTTGATTGCCAGCCTTCTTCTTCCATGCTTTTGTTGGCACAATGCTACATTTTTGTATCATGCTGTGTATGTGTGTGTGTGTGTGTGTGTGTGTGTGTGTGTGTGTGTGCCAGAGATGCGGACTGGAGTCGATTTGAGTCGCTGTTTCGATGAACTGCAATTCAACTTGAAAGCAAATAAATAACTTGGGGCTCATCTTGATGTCTCAAATGATTTCACAGTGTTCATTTTATGTTTGAGTATTTATATTTCCACGGATGGTTATTCAAAAAGTAGACATACTGTATGCTGCTTCAGAGCCTGACTGTGCTCAGCAAACAGGTAGACATGGGCCGAATGTAACAAAGTTCGACGTTTCAGTCGGGCTGTCAGTTTTTCACTATTTATGAATATTTTTTTGATGGAGAAGAAATTAGGATATTAATACATTATTGTTATGTTATTTTTTGTCTGTTTGATAACATTAACTCAATTAAATACCAATAATTATGATACAAATTCAATTCATTCGCACACTGTTCGACCAGGATAGATAAATCGGCAAAAAACACAATTATCACTAATAACTTGTCTTTTCTTTATTTATTATACTGATAATGCAGATTGCATAGGCTAGACTAGGGACTCAACTTGACACAATATGTGACCTGACTTGACCCGATTTGTCCAAGAAGAAATGACTCGGTACTCGCTTAAGACTTGGACCAAATGACTTGAGTTACATGTCTGGTGTGCACACAATACAGACAAATGGGCACCTGCTCTTAAAAGCTTACTTACACTTACTTTAAGTGTAGTAAAGTAACATTGTAACAGATAGCAACATTTTGTTCATGTTATTTAAGACTACAATAATAAACTGATCTGTGTGAATAATGGTGCAGGCAGCAGATTAAAAGTGCATAATAATGCAATTGTTGCATCATAATCATCAGAGATATGTTGCAGAGCAGCAAACCAGCAAGTGAGTGAGGACGACATTGTGCAGACGATGAAAATGATACATTCTTGGTGTTCTGTGGTCAATTTCATCAACTTGATAACATGTAAAATCATCAAAACTGTCAACTTGGGCAAAGTTTCTATTTGTTGGATTGTATCGAGACTTTCTGCATCCAGGACTATCACCATTAATCACACAAACTGGTTATGAGATTTTCGATAAACTAGCAGCATACGGAGAGAACACAACTAAATGAGTGATTTATGAGTTGACACACAGTTTTGATGATGTACTGCCTCATACACATGGCTGCTTTATCCATCCCCCAAAAACCAATTGAAAAGCCTCTATTCTTTCCACTGCCTTTCCCACTTTAGCATGACCGCACTCTGTTTCCCTTTATTATGGTTAAATGTGAGGTATTTTTCTTGCAGCCTTGCAGACAATTCACTTCTTCTGTTGTGAACTTGCAGACCCTATTAGAGCTGCACTTCTTCTGTTTATAAAAGTGAGATTCAATTATGATGTTATTCTCCACATACTCTGGCCTATCCTTGTACCTTACTTTCAGTATTTCTCTGTGACACAAACATGCACAGTGGCATTAGTGTGTCCTCTGAACAGAAAAATGTCAGATAAGGAGAGAGCAGAAAGTGGAAAAGTGACAGCAGGAGAGGAGTAACCACGGCAGTATGAGTGGTAGTTGTGGATGGAAATTTGTGCTTAAGTTTAAATTTTCCCAAACTAAAGAGAGTTTTTACGGGTCAGCGAGAAAGACTCGAGGCAAATGTTCTCCATTTGAATATGCAAACACATTCTATAGTCCCATCACCACAAAAACTGTTAAAACATGCAGGCAAAATGCATTTATTACCGAACATATAGAACACCTGAGGCACTGAAGAGTACAACCAGACAAAAGTTAACAACTCCAGGCTGAACAGAAAGTGAGCGTCCTGTTCTGTTGAACCTTAAAGAACAGGTAGTGATACGAGCAACCCTTTACCACCTAAACACAAAACAATCAATATGACTGAAAACGCCTCAAAGGTTGCATATAATTAATAAGACTATGAGGCTCTGTGAGGCTGTACTTACTTACAATGATAATTCAAGCTAAATGCTGATGTTTAGCTATTTACCAGCCAATAAAAAAGTGAAATTCTGACCTGATGTTGGTGCTGGGTTAAAGGTTAAATGAAAGTTATTGCAATTTATCCTGAGGGAGACATACAGTACATTTATGAACAAAGTTTCATTGCAATTCATCCAACAGCTAAAAAGACATTTTAACTTTATCATATTTTTTCCACTCAATTTCAACTGAACCCTGATAAAACCAAGGTCCTTCTCATTTGCCCCAATATTTTTTTTTTCCAGCAGTCACTTCCTGCATCTGCTCTCTGTTCACCCGTGTCAACCCCTCCTTAAGAAACCTTGGTATAATCTTGGACCAATATATCACCAAACTTATACAGACCTGCCTACTCCAAATCAGGAACCTCGCCAAAATCAAACCCATGTTTTCCACGAGAGATCTTTAAGTCCATGCACAAGTTTTTGTTAAAGCTTGGTTACTGTAATGCCATCTACTCCTGTCTCAATCAAGCAGCTCTTTCCCACCTTCTAGTTGTTCAAAATGCAGCAGCCAGATTACTCACTTTATACTACTTACCATCACTTTAATCCTCGCATACCTTCACTGGCTCCCTGTGAAATACAGAACTGATTTCAAGGCCCTACATGATTCTGCCCCTTCGTACATCTTTGATCAACTACATCCCTATTCAACCTCCAGACACCTCAGATCAACGAAAGAGGTCTTTTAACTGTTCCCCATGCTCTCTGCAAAACTACGGGAGATTGTACCTTCGCTGTTGGTGCTCCATCCCTCTGGAGCAGTCTGCCTCCCTCAATAAGATCTGTTGTCCATTTATAGCTAAAAAAACGCCTTGCTTTCCTGTCTGTAAATTATATTTTTTAATTATTTATTGCGCCTGTCATGTATATATTTTCTTTTTTCATTTGTTTGTTGTTATTTTGCTTCCATTGTTGTGAAATACTTTGCAACTCTGGTTTTAAAAGGTGCTATATAAATAAAATGTATTACAAAATGTTGTGCCAATCAAACTCGTAGATTTTGAGATATTTCACTGGATAAATGAAAAATTTGACCTGCTGGTGACAGGAGATGAAAAGTCAAGGGTTGACCTGAGCAAGTTGGATTCACCCTCTCGGCATCATGGGTACATGTGCCAAAACTCATGGTAATCCATCAAAAAGCTGTTGAGATATTTCATTTTGGACCAAAGCAAAGTGGTGAACTGTCTGACAACATTGCCATAAAATGACACATTTTGCAGCGTAGCATTTCCAGACTTGTACGTGGTGATATTCTTTCCACGCATGTCCACTGAAGAAGTCTTGCTGCTAAAGAATCAACAGTATTTTCTTTTTTGACTCACTGTGTTGCACTAGATTTCAAAATTAATGACGCATGGGAAGAAACCCATCATAAAAGATGCTGCGATACTGTTCCAACCCCTCCTACTTACTGCGGCATCAACAGACCACAGTGCACTGCAGCCGCAGCACGTGTTCTGTTTTAATAAAAGGGAACAACAGCTGGGAAAGCTTGCTCTCTGTAACTTACTACACTATTACCATAATATCATGACCCCTCTGCACATGCATATAAAACTCAACAGCCACATGGAATGACATTACTTCACTTATTGGCACTTGTTCATAAACATTCTTGGAAATTACTGACCAAACTAGAAGAATTCCAGGCAGAAAATTGCAAACTAGATCGGAAAACAATACCTGATCACAACTGAGCAACAGCATTTCAGACATTATCATACCAAAGTATATTGTGACTCTACTGCTGAAATAAAATGTCATGAAAGCTTATTTAAAACCATAAGAACAACACTGTTAATCTTCAAAGTTATAAAACTAACGTGATCTAAAATGTAGGTTATATTACAGCTCTGACGACGACAGGAGAAACAGGAGGAAAGAAAATGGGATAGCCTAAAACCTGACTAGAGGACTGAAGGTTGTAGCCAGACATGTTTGGGTGCCTTCAGCCTTATCTGTATCAAAGTCATCAGATCAATAATTCATTCAGCCATTTGCCACATCACTGTCTGTCTGACCCCGGGGCTCCAGGGAGTGAGCGTCTGAGAAGCAGAAGAACGAGTGTAGCCATGAATGAAGCAGCGAGGGGCACCGAGGCAGCAGGAAAATAACAAGTCTGTCGTTCCAGCCATTCAGTTTCTCTCCATCTTCTTTCTGAATCTCTTTGTGTGCCTTGGTGCGTTTTTGCCTCATACTTCAATCCTTCTAAGGATGTTTGTAAAGACTGGAATTATGTTGTCACCTCTGGGTTTTCCTAACGCAGAATTCAGGATTTTGGATTGGAATTTAGATTTAATTCAGCGAGGATTCGTCTCTTAAGGGTTCAAATAAACAATATTTGAGGATTAGCACACTATATTAGAGGTCCACCCAAACCCAGGTACAAGAGACCTGACCTGGGACCTGTAAGGGTTTAGATCTATGTTTTATACATTCAGTTTCGTCTAGGTCAGTTCCTTGTTCTATTACCATGGGTCTCAGGTCTGTTTAACATTATGTGTAACACCGATGTGGTTCCAAGAAGACCCAGCCATGATCAGCCAGTAGAGAGCCCAGATGATAACAAAATAATGGATGGCAACGAACGAGCAGCCTTTATCATACTACATACTACATCATACTACTATAAATGGCAAATACTCCAGTTACCTTTAATATGCGAGATGCAAAGCTGATTCAAACTAGTTCCTTTGACAGCAAGTGAACTTTTTAGCTTCAAAGTAAAAAAAGGTTTCGGCACATAGTGTACAACGTTTATGCTGATATCTGTGATAGGCCATATCAGTCAGACTCTAATACTATGCTGTGAAATTGGTTTCGGGTCTGTGTCTCCTGGCCAAACATTTTTTGGTTTTGCATGAGTCCTGGTCCAAGCCTTTAAATCATGGACAGGTTAGGTCTGGTTCCTGATTGTACTTTTCTGTGTGTTCAGGTTTAGGGATGAATCTCTGGCCCCACAAGGACCTCTATGCTAAATGGCTAAAAGTGTGTGATATGTGATTGTTGAACATGTCGTTTTAGAACAGCCTCCTCTCTTTTGGTTTCAGGCTTTACACAGTTTTGGAACCTGGCTGCATTGATTTGCTCCCATTCAGTCACAAGAACACTGATGAGGTCTAACAATGATGATGGGTGATCAAGTCTGGCTTGCAGTCAAGGTATCTAGTTCATCCCGAAGGTGTTGGATGGGTTGGTGTCAAGTTCTTCCACACCAAAGGGGAACAACCATTTCTTTTAAGAACTTGCTTTGTGTCTGTGAAATCTGTCATGTTGAAGAAGGAAAGGGACAAACACAAAGGGGTCTCACAAGTGAGACAAACTTTGTGTTTTTTTGTGTTTGCCAATCTGAGTTTGTTTTGAACAAGACATGAACCATGGGGAGCTCGTACGTGGCTGTGTGTTTCTTATCTTGGGACTAAGTATGACACATCAAACACTAAAAAAAAATTAAACATCACTGACTAAAAGCTAAAGATGATCAAAGGTGTCTCCTGTCTTCCCCTCTTCAGTTCTTGCTCGTCTCAGTGGGACTTGTTCTCTTTAAGGTTGATGTTAACATTCATCTCCATTTTGATTTCAGCGTAAGTGTGTGTGTGTGTGTGTGTGTTATATTTGTCAGATTTCTTTTGTAAGTGTATATGTGAAGAAACACAAAGGAAGCTGTATAAAAAGGAAATGGGACAAGACAGACGGGCTGAGAGACAGACGTGACTGAGACAGGCCATCAGCAGCGCTGCGTTCCAAGATCAGTTTGCTCTTTTGGACCGTTACATCTGGAGCTCCACATGTTCCAGATTATATACTATGCCAAGCTGCTCAGCACTGCATCATGGGAACATCAAAGCCAATCGCCACCAAATCCAGATGTCGACCCACAGCTGAAATCTAGTCAGAACATGAGCTCCGCTTTGCACAAGTCCCTGCTGCCTTGAAATATGTTTGCAGTGTGAATGGTCAGGAAAATGCAAGAAAACTGCCTCCACGAGGAAGTCTAATCTCATTTAGCAGTGGCAGCCAAGAGGTTAGAGATGAGAGTGGAAGGTCGCCAGTTCAAATCCAACGACCTGCTGGGAAAGTGTGGTCAGGGACTGTGAATGTAAGGCTGCGGAGGGCAGCAACGATTTCATTATCGTTTAATCTGTCAATTATTTTAAGTCTAATTATTAATTGTTGGTCAATGAAAAGTGCCCATTCCAATTTGATATTGCTTAAGGTGATGTCCATGAGGTGCTGGTTTTGTCCAAAAAAAACCACAAAGAAATTCAATTTACATCAATATATAACAGAGGAAAACTAATATAACCGTCTTTCACAGTCAAAGCAGTCTACAGAGTAGCTACGTTTGGTAGATTCTTAGTGTGAATCTGTCCTGTTTGGCTCTGATCATTAAGGCTCAGAGGATTAATTGCTCAGCTTTTTAAGTCTTTATTTATACCCTCTGCTCTTCTGGTGTAGACGTGGTCATTAATTTCAGCACTGCGATGGTCTGTTTGTTTTTCCGTGACCCCTCATGTGTCTGTCAGCACTAATACACATTAAGCAAACAACCTCAGCTACCTCCTCACAAGCACAGAGCACATTTAATTAATACTCTGTAACCGGTTGTGTATCTGTGACGCATGTGTGTCTTAACTCTTCATGCACTTCCATCTGAACAGACTTTAATATAAAATGAAGTCAGAAAGTACACTATGTGGAAACTTTAAAACAAATAAGGCGGACACTCAAAATTCACACCCATACAACATTTTATCCTGAAACCACTAGTCTGCTGTTATAACAGCCTCCACCCTTCTGGTTTCCATCAGATTTTGGATCCTGGCTGTCATTTTGGAAGATAAGGTCTGGCTTGTAGTTAGAAACAGAGACTGGGATATCCACAGACTTCTGCCCATGTGATAAATACTTTGCTACTTAGGCTGTTCTCCAGCAGTACTCCTAGCTTTTGGCGGGTAGTATGAAGTTATATATAGACTGAAAATGTATAAAATATCAGACATTTTCCTATACTGTTTGTACAATGGTAGTTATCACTTTAAAATCTATAGGTGTATTATGCTGTTGTAGGCATTAGCAGGACTAATTCACAGCAATATTGAATCTTTAAATTATTTTTTACTTCAAGCTGATGCAAAACAGCCATTCATGTGTGATTACAGCATCCGTTAACAACTTTTTAACCTCACTATATTAAATAAATGAAATTAAATATGTACGTTAGAATAAGCCACCTTGCGCATTCACCGTCCAAACCAATAGGGGGCAGCACATCACCAGCGTAACTGCAAACAGCTGCTACCTGCAGCTGCTATTAAGTAGTTAACTCAGTTAGCCATGCAGCTATTGGTCCGGACTGTGAGCACAGAGCAGTGGAGGAGTGTTGGTGCTAACACGGCTAGCATAGGAGCTTTGGACCGTGACAGGCCGGGGCTAGCTGGTTAGCATGCTTACTTCAGTAGATATCTCTGTAACAATACATAGTCTTCATAACATCAAAATGCTGAAAATAGTGTGTTTCGGAAAATGCAGCATGTATTTTAGGATGTTCCTGTTTAGAAACCCAAAACATGAGAGGAGAGAATGGAAATTCATATAAATAACACCTGCAGCTCACTTATCATCGCTGAGCGTCTGAACTGTTACAGAAGAAATTTTATCTGAAATTTAACTTCACTTCCTGCGTGTTTCATGGGCTGTTTTTCTTCAGTCTCATCTTCAGCAGTGAAACACAAGTTTGGGCCTAAAAAACTAGTTTGTCTCGTCTGTACAGTGTGTTTAGGATACTTGTCCTGTACTGTACTGTTCACCTAACATGGATGTACACATCCTCCAACATCTTTAAAATTAAAGTCAGCACTTTAACCTCAGTGTAAAGTTAAAATCCAATTTGCTGCAGAACAGAACCAAAGTAATAAAAGAACTGTCATAGTTGTATTCCTTAAAGACTGCACCTGTCTAAGTTCTAACCAACCAGCAGAAATTTTCAGATCCAGAGTTTGTGTTTGTGTGTCAGACATTGCTTGGCTACATCCGTGGTTGGTGTCTGCCTGTTGCTGTGTGTAGTAAAGTGTGTCCCTGCAGGTGACAGACTGAGCTTGTAAAGAAGCATATTGATCTGTGCTGCTCCCTTGCTGTCCCAGTAGTTAACCCCAGTTTCAAACAACACATGCCTGTGACAGGGAAATCGATACGAGTCACCAAGGCGTGCTCTGCTTGGTCGCACTGGTTGGCAATGTAGCCCTCAGATGGCAACGACGAGCCCCATCAGACAATTAATTAACGCTGAGCGCAGGGAGGAAATCACAAGAGTGTGAGAGAGAAGAACTTAGACAGAGATCAGGTTTGAGATCTGCTCCCACGCAGATAAAGTATAAAGTACTTTAAAATTACCTCCATCTTTTCCAACTTTAACATTAAAATGACAAACACATGAATGCATGGCCTGTTTCAGAATAATATGCATTATTCTGCATTATAAGTACTTTGACCTATGGTACTTTGATGCTAATACTTTTTCGACTTTTACTAGTAACATAGAATTTCTGCACGGTGGCATTACTGCTTTTTCTAAAGTACAATATCTGAGTGACTCTTTCACCTCTGCTGCTGGGTGCTAGAAACCCATTATGCTATCAGTCAGTCACCCAATCTGACACTGAAGTTTGGTATGACCACGAATGACCTCTCATATGCCCCGCCAGACACCAACACACCGTCTTCTTGCAGAGTTTGACTGTATCCTATAAATTCATTAGATGCTGAATCAATAACTAGTTAAGACTGGAGGGATATGTTCAAACTTTGCTGAACCTGCCACACAAACACACACACAGAGCTCACAAAAGGAACTAATCTACCCTCTGCCTCTGATCTCGTACAAACCGCTGAACAGACTGTTAATATTAGTCAACATCCTCTGAAAAGCTGCTCCTCATGACTCTTTCTTCACCACAGGACCTTCACATGGGGATTACTGACCTCCAGCATCACTGTCAAGGTAAAGGCCCGGGGGCTGTACTGGTTTTTGCAACCACACAACATGAATCACTAATAGATGAATCAGCAGCAAGAGACTGTTTAGAAGTACAGTATGTCTGGCATTTTGGAGAGGTCGGAGGAAGAGCTCGGTTCAAGAGATGACAAGAGGATAAGGTGAAGGTCGAGCACATGAGAAAAATATAGATGATATAAAAGGGAGGGAGAGGAGAGAGAACCGAGAGTATTTACCCCAGAGGCTAGAACAGAGAGATGTGTCAAGAGCATCCTGGAAATAGAAGAAGATAAAAGGTTTGTAATAAAGAAGTTAGGACATGGTACTGGCTACAACACAAGGGTGAGATGCAGAAACAGATCAAGTTTGTGCCTGTGTCGATATGCTTTGTTTAATTTCTAAATTAGAGCTGCAGTGATTTTCAAGCAAAAATGTCTAACACTTGTGGGTTTCAGCATCTTAAAGGTAGGGAAGGTGATTCTGGAGAAAGATAGTTGATTGATAGTTGTCTCACTCTCAGGTCATCAAATTCCGACGCGTCTGAATTTGATGACCTGAGAATGAGACTCAGCAATCAGCTATTTTTCTCCAGGATAGCCATTGTGATGAAGGAACAATCTGAAGACGTCACTTTGGCCTCCGGGAAATTGTGATGAGCATTTTTCACAATTTCTTGACATTTTATAGATTAAATGATTAGATAATTAATCATGTAAATAATTGGCAGACTAATCATTTATGAAAGCAATCGTTAGTTGCAGCCCTATTCTAAAGGTATGTAATGGAACAGGATATGGGAACAGAAATATGACAAAAATAAGGAAATATTGACTGGTCTTCACATTTTCATAAGATGATTCAAGGTTAAGACTAACTTCAGGTACAGGTCTGACCCTTAGTTTAATGCAAAATGCCAAAAATTTGTGTACACAAATTTCACACAGGAACAATGTCCACCAGGTCCAAAAAAGAAATCACGCATTTCAATGTGTTATACTTTGTTTCAGTCAAAGGTAAAAGAAAGTTTTGGGTTCACCCAGTCTTGTTAAGGTGACAGAGGGATGGTGAGTTTAACCTTTTAGCAGCACATTTACAGTCCTATTTGAAGGATTTTATACTTACTTGATCAGTTACCTGATCTGTTGTAACCTCAACATCAAAAAGATTGATGTGGACAGACAAAAAGATGCCAAACTTGACCTTATCTTCCCCTGGATCTTAAAGTGTCTCTTAATTGGACTTGGGTTTTACTTGGTCAAACAATCCTCTGACAGCAACATCTTCTTTTAATCACATAAAATTGCATCTTTGTTGTGCAAGAAGCTGTGTAAACAAAGATATATAGAACCTCCACTGAAAACTCTCCATTCTGATGGTTTCTGATAAGCAAAAGAGCTTGGAGTCAGTGTCATTGTGCAAAGAGTAAGTCATCCATTTCAACTGTGAACTGTTGGGTATTATCCATTAGTTATCAACTGGTTGGTTGTGTGTGAATATTGTAAATTCTTTGTAACTTGGTGCTGAAGTAGTTTTATGTTGTGGTTTAAGCATAAAATTTGACAGGTCATGTTGACATCTCATATTGTTGGTTGAATGGCTTGTTACTGTAATACCAGCCTCCTCAACTCCAGGAGAGGTGCTAGCTCATCAAAATGATTTCAGTGCTGTGCAGCCACTGGACCTTGTTAAACACCATAGACTTTCTCTTGTCCTCACTCCCTTTAAAATCGTCACATTTGTGGGTCGAGGGCAGGAGAGAGAGGACATACGTAATTAAAAATAAAATCACTTAATAACGCCTTCATATTATCACTTTCATACTGCCTGTTCTCCAGACACGCCCTTGTCTCCATACGTCCAGGTAACCTCTCTCTACATAAATCACAAACGTGATTGAGCCTGGTATTGAAGTAATTTCTTACCTGAGAATGTAATACATTCTTTGATTAAATGTAATTCCTGAATCATGCGGTGGGGTCACCTTTTGAAATTATTGCAATTTCAACGTGGAGATGTGCTTAACTGAAAATTTATTGCAACAGATCTAAATATATTTTTGGTTGATTTCAAAGGCTGCTTCATTACATTTCAAATTACTAGACTATGTGACGTTGATTGCATCAGTTGCTGAAACATGATTTAATTGGCACTTTTATAGTTCACAGATGAGGAATCTGTTTATTCATATCTTCCAGCTGTGAGCGCTGTTCTTATCTTTTGCCCTGATGGTGAGCTGTCTCACACGTTTGTCACTTTTGTACCTTGAATTAGATGCACAAGTCTGATGTTTATGTGTTAATGTCATAGTTATAATTGTCATGTTATTAAAATGTTTTGACAAAAGAAACAAGAGAAGAAGAGGAAAAGGGTAGACAATGAGACAAGAGAGAGACAAAAAATGTGGCGGAGTGTTTGTCAAACAGAGAGGACATCCTTCATTCTGTTCTCAGTTTGACACACATGTCTGATCTGTGTGTTGATCTGTCATCTGGTTCAAACATTTTACATGACAAGTGAGCACTTCAGGGAAACCGACAAACTCTCATTGAAGGCAAAAGAAAGACATAAAGCTAAGAGAGCAGTAATTATCAATGCGGTTTTTGGGAATCTTTGAGCATGTTTGAGGTCATTTCTGGCAAAAGTTTAGTTCAGTTTCAATTTAAATGAAAAGAAAACATCCCAAGTGGAGAATGTAATGGTGGGAGCGCCTTTGTGGCCTGTAAGGCGCCGGCCATGAACCACGATGTCCACAGATCGAGGTCAGCCAGGGACTTTTGTTGCATATATCATTCTCCATCTGTCTCTCCCTTAATTTTCTATCATTTCTGTAATAAAGACCACATTAAGAATGGAAATTTAATCCAAAGTCAACAAGTAAAATCTTCTTATTGTGGTATCTGGGACTTGAGATCTTCATGGGCCCATTAGGTCCCTATTAATTCAAACAAAACTGGAACCCGAGATGGGCTAAATCAAAAATGAGCTGATCAGCCACAACATAAAAACCACATATATTTCTTAGGTCCAGCTCGTGCCGCCAAAACAGCTCTGTCCTGTCGAGGCATGGAACAAGACCTCTGGGGATGTCGTCTGGTGTCTGGCACTGGGAGGTAAACAGCGGATACTTTTGGTGTTGTAAGTTGTGGGGCCTCCATGGATCAGACGTGTTCCAGCACATCCCACAGATGCTTGATATGATTGGGGAGTCTGGATGCCAGGTCTGCACAAGTGGACCTGCTATCATCTCTGATCAGATGGTGCATCACCATCATTGCAGGAGAAAAGCTTTTTATTTCAGGCATCTCCTTGTTTTGTTTTTTTTTGTTGACTGTGAGTTAGTTTGTAGCGCATCATGCTGCTGCTGGTGTTGATGCTCTGTCTGTTTGGGGTTACCGTATAGAGTCTAATTATCTTTTGGTCCAGATCGGGCCAAGGAGGTTATGTTTTCACCTGTGTCTGTTTGTAGGTTGGTTGGCTCATCAGCAGGATTACACAAAAACTACGGAACGGATTTCCATGAAACTTGGATGGCGGATGGGTCCATCCCAGTATAGACCTCATTAACTTTTGGTGTGGATCGGATAAAGTGACAGATCAAGGAATTGTTTTGCACTTTCTTTAACATTTGGACATTTCAACATTTTTGTTGATTTCTTGGGAAACAATGCATGGACCTTGATGAAAGGTATCTATAAGTGAGTACAAAAGGGGACTGTTTGGCCTTGGCAGAGGTATACTGCAGGCTGTTTTTTCACAGGTTCATTTCAGATCAGGTCCAAACTTTGGACTCATGAAGACATCTGACATTCTGCCACTAAATGTCCAGATGGTCAAATGGTCCTCTTTGGTCGTGGAGTACTTCTGATAGAATGACTGTCCCCAACAACAACAAAGTTGGTACAAATTTCCAAACAAACTTTGAGAGAAAAAACATTTCAGATTGAATCTCTTTTATCCTGTGATGCACACACCCTCAGGAAGCGAGTGGCTAACTGGGA
The DNA here is from genome assembly GCF_965226575.1 of Pagrus pagrus. NCBI lineage: Eukaryota > Metazoa > Chordata > Actinopteri > Spariformes > Sparidae > Pagrus > Pagrus pagrus. Next base: position 30,022,134 of record NC_140190.1, on the reverse strand, counting down.
GTTAGTTTACTGGACTCTCACTATATTGGTCTGATCCTATCAGGCTAAAGCTCTTTGCAAAAGATAGTGAGCACATTGAGAATTGGCCTGATTTCCCTCTAAATCTCTGCAGCATCTACTTTTGCCAAATACTGGCCTGTCTGCATTGATATGACAGTGCTCTGATTAACTGTGGGTATAATACGCAGAAAGAAAACTCTGTGGTCTTCCTCGTGAAACAAAATGAACACTTTAATACTGCATTGTGCTTGGAAGCCATACACAGAGCTGGGTTTAGACAAACGACACCACTTTTGGCTGTCATCCGTGAGCTGCTGTTCTGGCACGAGGGAAGAGTTTTTGTTTACCGGATGAATAAAAGAAACAAACAACATTCCTCGAGGTCCAACTAATCCCAGATTTACATAAATTAAAAAGCGGGGAAATGTGCGGACAAGTGAGAACAGTGCAAACATGCTGTGACTAGCAAGTCAACAAAGTGTGGGGAGACAAAAAGAGGGACGCCTGTAAAAGTCAAGGACGGAGCAGTTCAACAGTTCTGTGGGATGACGTAGAAAACAAAGTGTATACATACAGTACAGATACAGATTTTTGTCTAAAAATAGTCTTTGAGTTATTATGAGCTGAGCAAGAAAGGACTTCCTCCCTCCAAACATGGAGACAGTAATTAAGTTCCTTCCAAAGTTTGGCTGAAGTGTTCGTCTTTGCTCAGCAGAAGAGTCACTTGTCACTCCAGCAAGGACAAGAACTCATCGGTCTCTGCAGTCCCAAACTCCGTTGACTTGTTCCTGCCAGTGTGACTGACAGCTACACTTCCAATCCTGACAAATTGAAAGCTTGCCCCTGAACTTACCTTAGCTTTTGGTTTGATTTCATGTAACACCCTGACATCTTCACAATAATTTGTTGAAAGGAGGAAAGACTCTTAAGGTTAACTCCCTGATTTTGTTATTGAGCTCCCAAATCTCAAAATGAAATTCAGCTACAGAGACCTGGGAAGAGATTTTAGGGGTGTGTGTGATATACAGATAAGAGGTCTGTGTGTGTAATCAAGAATAGAGGCAAAAGAAGAGGAAGGAAAGAAGAAATGGCTCATAAGGAGTAAGTGTATATGCATGAGTACGCATATAGATTAGAGATTAGATTCTCAAAGTTGTCTCTTGCGCATGTACAGTAATACAGGTGTGACAAATAGGGAATACTTAAGTTGATGTTAATATTCTCTAGGGGTGTTTGAACTGATTGTGAAGTGAATTATCATAATTTTCTATCTGCTCAAATTTGACTGCAAATAAGCTATGTATTTATTGTCAGCAAACAGATGTGATACTTATACTTACACTGGACAAAAAAACACTCCCACCCACTAACATCTGCCTTTTATCGTCAGTGTGAAAGGCTACAATTTTCATTATTACCAGTGATGGAAACACGACACCTGGGTGGACACAGTGATTTTTGCCCCTTTTCTGGCACAATGCTGTGATGTGTGCTGAAGTTATGGATGCTGCCGCGTGAAATTTTTCCGACCCTTTCTGTTCAAGCAACGCCAGAAAATAGTCAGTTGGCGATGAGTTTGAAAGAGGAACTAAAAAGCGAACCACTTATTGCTGCTTTCTACTGTTTCCCTTTTTTGGCAAGGAACAGATAAAAGAAAGAAGGGTCATTACGTAGCTGGTACCAGACCTGAAAGCTCTCAGCAAAGTTATCATAGAGGTGAATGGGCGGACCTCTCCTTCACCTCTCCCCTCTCAGTTTCACGGGTTATCAGTCTAGGTGATGCAAGTTACGTTGATCTTATGCTAGATTTATAATGGACTGGAGCTTCTGATTGAGGTTAGTAACAGACTAACGTTAGAGAGTTAGATAAACTGTCATCATACCCTAACTAAACTAACTCTGAGAATGTTAGCTAAGTAATGAAATCTGCCATTTTTGTTAGATATTAGCCATGTGTTGATTTGATCACAGCAGCAAATCCTTCATTCATAACTACGATGCCTTATTTTCTGATGAAAATTACATTAGCTATTATGAGCTCTGTCAATCACTGTATAACAGCCTCAGATCAAAATAAAAGTAAAGTAAAATAAAAGTAAAGTATGCCTATGATTGTGTTTGGATAATAATTTGAGACCTACAACAAGTAAACTAATTCACCCATTTTGAAAAATCCACCATTAGCCTATTCTCTGAAGTGTGTTCTTTCATTTTGTGGAGGAATTTCTTCATCAAAGGTCATACGATGTAGATATGTTGGGTTTAAGTCTGCTTCTCTATGCATCTCCCATAGACTTCATTAGAACTGGCTAAAAATTTGGCACCAAGAATTTTGGAATGATGATGTGAAGTCCTTTCCATCTTTTATAGGTTCCTTGTTTACTGGAGTGTTTGTTGTTGTGTTTGATGATCTATTGGCAATGGAAAAGTAGTCAACTGCCAATTTTTAGCCAGTTCACTCACATTTAAATACAGCTATATGCGCTAATTTCTGTGAATTTGGGGTTTTGAATAAAAGGTATTACAGAAAACGGCCCTAGCAGAAAACATGTACTGACTCTCTGAGTGAGTGTGACAGCTTGGACTGATTTTAAAACTGGTGCCTCTGTACGGTACATTCATAGAGCTCTACAGGATTGGCTACTGTTTAAACGTGTTTAACTCAAGCTGTAGCCCTGATCCAGGACTGGAGGTCTGACAGTCTTGATACTCAATTAAATACATAGCAATAATAGTAAATAAATAATGTGATGAATAAAATGATATGTGCAGGATCCATATCACAGTCAACAAAGACCGTGACATTTAGTTTGACCAGATCAGGGCTACTCAAGTTGTCTTGACCTCAGTTCTCTCTGCTGCCTACAGTGGATTGGCTTTTATTTATTTATCTATTCGAGTCTTTCCTTCCTGTTATATGTAATTGCATTTACACCAATATACTGGTGTAAGCCTTGTATATATAACTGTGCAAGTCTCACAGAGGTTAGTACTCTACATGGTTATTCCCACAGAGAAGTGGACAAAAACAGGTCAAGGCTATTGTGTTTCATCCTGACACGATCCTTCAGGGGAGCAGGTTAGTGTGTTACACCGCTATTTCATCTCCCAGACAGTCAGGGGTTCCCTGTCTGTTGAGCACATTAAGCAGCCTCAGTGTCTCCTCGTCCGTCCCCCAGCCAAAGATCTCCATCTCCTCCTCATCGTCCTCCCCCTCGTCCTCATTGTCATCGCTGTCGTCTGAGTTCGACTCGTACTCTGAGGCGATACCTGACTCACGAAACCTGGCAAAGTCCAGGCAGCCCAGAGGTTTGACGTCACGGGACAACAATGTTGTCTCAGACACCTCTTGACCTTTGCTCTCCGGCGTGTTTGCCTCGAGCAGCGGGGGAGGTGAGGGGAGGCGAGGAGGCAGAGGCCCAGGAAGGAAACGGAAACATTCCAGTTTGAGAAGACACTGGTCCCTACCTAGGGGGCTTCCCAGAGTCCCATTGGAAGATGAGAAGGCGTTGCTGGTCCCGTCAGAGGTCAGCGCGGGCAGGTTGATGGCGGACACCTCAGGTTTTGGCGTTGTGGGGTCGCACATCACTGAAGGTATTGTAGACCGGAAGGTGATTTCCAACAAACTGTCCTGAGATCCCACTGGAGAGATAAGAGGAGGCAGAAAAAAGAGAAATGAAGCAGAAAGTGAGCAATGAGCAGAGCGAGGGAGAGATAAGAAATGAAGGACAGATCATATATTCTACACCACATTCAACAGTTACACTGTGCCTCGACTGAAATTCAGCCACTATCATCCCCCTTGTCGGATCATGGCAGCGTGATGAAGTATGTGATATAGATATCTGTGAATTGTGGTGAATAGCAGATTGCTGCTCCTTGAAAATCATAATATAAATCAATCACTCAGTCACCAACAAATCAATGTGCTTTGGGTAAGCAAGAAGAGAAAAAAAAACATATTTCAAAGCATTTCATCATCATTGGGGCTGTTTTGCTTTCTTCTTTATGGGCAGAGAGAACAGACCTGGAGCTAAAGATGAGGGAACGATGCATTAAAGAAAAACTCCATCTTTTCAGTATCAATACAAACTCCTCAGCACAAAAGATGACTCCTTCTTTTAGGATGGCCGCTGTAATCAGTTTAGATTTACAACATGGTACAGTGTTTTCATAAGTCACTAACAGGTCTTTGTCAAAATATGTGGAGAAACTTCTCAAACCTCTCCTGCCGTATGACCCGTTCTCTAGAAGCTTGTGGAAAATCTGCTCCATCTTATCAGACTCATGTGAAAAACTACAGTCTTAGCAAATTACAAACCTTTCAGAGCGACCTTACAAGCCCACCTCTTCTCATCTACAGTCAGACTATGTTTCATGCTGTGACATTCTACTGAATGCGGTAAAAATGCTGTGAAATAGACCTTTCTCCCGGTGAACATTTTTGATTGTGATAGTGGGAAAACGACCGGTGTAACCAATCAAATCAATGATGGCTCCTTTCCATTTAGGTACATCAATAAGGCATGCTAGTGAGCCAGCATGCAATCCAAGCACTCAGATACTGACACACTTCATTGCATGGCCTATATATGTAAATTTGTTTAAAATATTTGACCAATGTATTTACATCACATTTCCGTTCAATGTATATTTTGCCTTCAGGCGTCCATAAACAGTTTCACTGTCCTTGTGCGATATCATGTGCATTTTAAGTTTCCTACATGCAGAGGTGACAATGAGAAACTACTTTCCCCACTGAATTTCTGCAATGTTGGCTGATAAGATAAAAGATTGTTTCTCGCAGGGTGACAATTGGAGGGCAGGCAGGACTGCGATAGAACAGAGCGGACTACCTGAATAGCTGATGAACAGGCTTAACAATATGTGAAGCTGTGGGGGGAGTCACGGAGAGGACAGAGGGGGTCGTGGAGGAAAGAACGGTGACAGAATGTGTGTGGTGCATGATAAACAGAGCGGTGAGGGGTCGATGGGCAACAGAATCAGGTCTCATACCGGTACTCAGAGGATTTAATGTAGGAATTTCCATTTAGAAGCCTGTCGAGGTCTGCTGCTCACTCACTCTGTTTGCTGTCTGTATGAGTGTACACAGAGCTGGATATGTCTGCTGTCTCTCAGTGTGTAGGTCATGATTAGTGTGACTGTGTGTGTGTGTGTGTGTGTGTACAGTAGCTAGATGTTTGCTCTGTCACATGCAACGATTTCTGCCTGACAGTGGCAGTGTGTGTTGACACAGAGGTAGTGGCGTAAGATTCTGAATTACCATCTTTTTTGCCTCTGTCATGTTCACATCTTTGATTTCTTTGTTCTTATTATTTTCATTGTCTATTTTAATGTTTTGTCACAGCTTTTTTGCATACTCTGTTCTTTCCTGTGGGTTAAAAAAATCCTACCTATGCCAACGCTTTATCCACACTGTTTTCTTGGCAGATTTTTGAGGATTTCAGGTGTGTTGGAAGTGCCAGGTATGCCTTACTTTGTCTCTTGTCCCTTGTTTATTTTTCTTTTTTTGGTTTAGATTAAGTAATGAAAGTGATTTACATTTTGTATTATGAGAACTGGCATTACTGTTTAAGTAGTAGTACAAACCCTTACCATCACCTGGTACCAGTTAACCTGTTCACCTGTGGAATGTTCTAAACAGGTGTTTTTGGAGATTTCCACAACTTTCCCAGTCTTTTGTTGCTCCTGTCTCAACTTGTTTAAAATGTGTTGCTGGTATCAAACTCACAATAAGCATATATTTTATAAAAACAATGAAGTTGATGAGGTAAAACATTTAACATATTATCGTTGAAATGTTTCCAGTTGAGTACACTGTATGTCAAAAAATGTTTCACAACTTTTTTTTCTGTTGTAATCTTTACATAGGACCTTATTTTCTGTGTTTTATGTAGTGTATGATTTGCATCTGTTGCTTGTGGACTGTCTCGTATCAGATGTCAGTTAAAAAGCTTTTATTCAAATAAGTCAATTAAAGAAGCTGAGAAGTGAGACTTAAGGACAAGGAGGCAAAAAATAAGTGCCTTCCTGTAGTTTACTATTATTACTTTTAAATATTCTGAGATAGGAATAATAACTTCTGGCAGTTGTATCCCACAACTGTCTATCATCATGTGTACTTTGATTCACAACCTGACGTAGACACTCATTAAGAGGACGGTGCTGTCTTGGCAGAGGTGTGTGCTTTATCAAATCAAATCAAATCAATTCTATTTATATAGCCCAAAATCACAATCACATTGCCTCAGTGGGCTTTACAATCTGTACAGTGAACGAGATCCTCTGTCCTTAGACCCTCGATTTGAGTGAGGAAAAACCTTGCCGTATTGAGAAATAAAACCTTTTTAACGGGGGAAAAAAAAATCCCTCTCCCAGGACAGACAGACATGCAATAGGTGTTGCTTGTACAGAGCCGAACAACAGAATGTTGTTAAAGAATAAAACCTTCATATGTGTCTGTCACTCTGCAGCTGCACACACTGTTCATGTACTTTGACATGACAGCAAGCATCCATTAATGTATACAAACTCCAGCATACATTAATATATATATATATTCAAACTACTCACTGGAGTTTGGTCCAGACATCTTGGTCTCCAGCTCCTGGATCTGTTTAACCAGCAGTGAGATGTGCTGCAGCAGGTCTTTGTTCTGCAGCAGCAGCTGGTGGACTCGAGCCTGGGCCTCCAGCCGAGCCGTGGCCTCCGCACTCAGCTGGTCCTTCAACAGGTGGACCTATACAACAAAACATGGAGTGATAGGAACAGAAGCTCAGTGTAGTGCTTACAAACACTTTACCATGCTCATAATATTGGCAGTGTTAACCTCACTGAATGATTCTACAAACACACAGATACAGCACACAACACGCCACTTAAAGGCCGGGCAGACCTAATGTGATTGTCAGGAGTGAATGATGTTTGCTTCAAATATTTGAGTACCAATAACATCAAAAAACGGACTACAGTAGGCTTCTTATAGACCATTGCACACAAAAGCCAGATGTCAGTCCTTTCAGTAGTCCATTCAATATGTGAGAATTATTTGTTTTTGCTGTATGAGGAAATAGGGAAGAAGAAGTTTCTGAGCTGTGTAGTAAGTAAGACTGACTGCTGATTCAAATGAGCGGATGATGATAATATTAATATATATATATATATATATATATTTATATATATATATATATGTAGATATATAGATATATATATAGATATTCTGGTTCTAGATAAGAGTTAATGACTGAAGACAAATGAGACAAAAATAAAAAAAAAGTCAGAACAAAGAGGTTGAATTTCAGCTCACAAGAACAAACATTTTGGCTTCAATGAAACATTTTTCCTGGCAAATGTGCAGAAGTACTATTGCACCTATCAACAGCCATTATTCAATAAATGCAGCAACAGTTTAGGCCTTTACCTAATATCTCAATTAATCAGGAGATGATTAATCAGGAGGCTTTCAGATGTGGCTGACTCAGCACAGCAGGTGGCAGTAACTGATCCATCACACAGTATTTTTACTGCCTGGTAATCAAATCAATGTCAAGAAAGTACAGAAAACCTGCGTGAGTGTTTTTCCAGTTGGAGGGAAACGGATCAATCAGCAACACTCAGGTGAGGATGTGTGAAGAAAAACAACTCACAGTCAGAGAAGCACAAGCAGAGCTGCTGATTGTTCATGAGACTGAAGCTCAAGTTTGATTATCAATAAACGGACACACGTATAATGTCCAGCATCGAGCGGAAGCAGTTTAAAGTTTCATCAGGGTTTTTACCGGAATCAGACAGAAGTGTAATGCTTTTTAGGACATTTTAAAAGATAACTTTTAAGCATTGCACAGAAGTATTACGATACAGTATGTAGTTTATATGTGGTGTTGTGCAGAGGTTGTTGTTCTATGTAGAAATATTATGTTATTAGAGTGAGTTATGTTTATCTACATTTTGCCAGCTGGCAAGTGAAAGTAGAGTAAAGTACTAGGTTCAAATATTTGTAACAACTGCATACTGGACTTTTATGTAGAAAAGTTTGGCTCATTTTGACAAAAAAACAAAATTAAAAGACAGATGAATGACATTAAATGTGCTTGTGGCAATTTAGACCTCAGAAATTCAAATGTAAGACCTAATATTGATAAAAATCAAATTTCAGACATTTGAAGAACCTGCAGACATCCTGCACATACTTACCTCCCGCCTAGATACATCTATAAATGCCAGCTGTACAACATATTTTGACTTGAGCTCAAACATAAGTTGACTGACAGAAATATAATTTTCAATTTAAATAAACAATTACTTTTCAGCTATAAGCAGGGTCATTGGGATGAGTATATATCTTACATTTCTTCTACATATCTTCTCATGAGTTGAGGTTGCCATTGTTTAAGCACAATTGTCAAAAAATGTTTCTAGTGTGTTTGCAATTGTGTATTATTTATTTATTGAGTGCCTTTTGAGGGATGTTTAATTTGTGATGATGTGATTCAATTTTCTCTTCCAGAAGTCAATTAAAGGCACCTTGACCTGTTTTAATGTCATTGTAAAATTAAATTAGATTTTGACTGTAATCAATCCCCAATTTGCATTTGAATTTCTCACATCGGGCTCTTGAAATGTCCTTTTTCAGACAAAATTATTTTTTAATTAATCAGGAAAATAATCAGCAGAGTAACTGATAAATGCCGCCACCAAGGAGGCCATGTTTTCACTTGTGTCCGTCTGTTGGTTTTCTGGTTTGTCAGCAGTATTACAGAAAAACTTCTGAACGCATTTCCACCAAACTTAGATAGTGGATGTGTCTCAGCCCAGAATAGACCACATTAACTTCTGGTACGGATCCGGATGAAAGGACGGAACCAGGATTTTTTTTCCCACTTTCAACATTTCAGACAAGGTGTTTTTTTTTTACTGCTTTTTTGTAATTTCTATAGGGAATAGTGCATGGATCTTACCCCAGACATATTAAGGTGGTTGGTATCTATAAATGAGCACAAAAGAGGTAGTTTTATATCTTTCTATTATATTTTTATGACAGGAGTTGCAGTGGCTGCTGGGACCCTCATCTGCTGCAGTCAGCAAGTTCATGGCACAGACTCTATTTCAATCTCTGCAAGGTAAAAACATCCATTACACCCTGCAATCATTTATATAAAAGAAGAGAAAGACACCGTTCATTTAGTGTACATATGTCCAAATATACACACGCACAAACACACACCGTTATAAGCTTTTGTAGTAGGAATGACTCCCCGTTTTTACTTCAAAGTACCCTCCAAATCAAATGTTAGTGGCCCTGCCTCGTGCCGTTTTCAGCTGCCTCTCCTCCTGACCACATAATTGCTTTCAACAATTTCAAAGGAGAAATTCTCAAGGTTTCAAATCACAGGAGCAGTTCAGAAGAATCCCGGTGTGCTGAAAGAGCCCACTCACTAATGATTTTCTGACAGGAGACGATGTGTAGCTCTCAATAGTCTGATGAAGCTTGAACCCTGGGGTTTGACCACCGTCCAGCAGGACTTCTAATGGCAGCTGTCTCAAATGCAGCGAGGTTATATAGTGCGTAGCATGTTTTTATCCAATTACACTACATACTGTACTTTATAAACTTCAAATATTCAATCCAGAAGTGCTCTTCATGTTTTTTCTAATGGCTTCTTGGTAAATGTTAAATGGACTTTCATTTCAACACTGCTTTTTCCAGCCTGCTGACAGTCACATTCACCCATTCAATCACACATTTCACACATATGGCAGAGGCTGCCATGCAAGGTGCCAACCTGGTAATCAGGAGCAATTTGTGGTTCAGTATCTTGCTCAAGGATACTTCGACATGTAGCCAGGGGAGTCAGGGAATCGAACGAGCGACCTTACGATTACTGGCCGACCTACTCCGCCTCCTGAGCCACAGCCTCTCCCTTCTTCTCAGTAAATCATTTCATATTCTGATTTGATCATACAAATAGCTTCACTGAGTGCGACTGAACAGGTGCCCATTACATTTTGACGAAGGGAGTTGGTGTGAAGGACTGACATGAGCAGCGGTGTATTTTCAGAGCCACAAAAGCTCACAAGCTACAAAACAAACTCAAGGCTGCTTCAGCATTCTGACACTGCTCCAGAAAGTCCTTCAGTGTTTCATATTTATTTAACGCTTCAATCAGTGCTGTATCTAACTATGTAGCACAGGCTCTTTGGTTTAACACATATTCCCATTTTTAATGTCCCCCATTTTATTGCTGTGCATGTTGTGTATTGTATGCTTCTGTTGCATGTTTTAATGAGAACTTGACAACGTCGCCTAATGATGTCCTCATTATAATGAGATCTCTAATAAAATTAATATTCTCTTTTTATTATTCCTCTGTATGTTGAAAAACTAGACTGTTGAATATCAATGGTATTTTAACAATGCTTATTAATGTACGCTGTCTCTTTTAAAGGAACAGTTCAACAGAAAATGACAATTTAGTCATTAACTACTCGCCCCCATGCCAACAGAAAGTCCAGTGTTTCACAGTCCACAAAACATTTTTGGAGCTTCACAGCTAAACTGTGTTGAAACAACTGAAGTATTTGTTGTGAAATTTTTTTAAAACATAATAAGAACGTAAAGTAAAGTAAAACATAAAATGGCTCCAAACAGCTCTGACGTCATAAAAGTCTAAGGAAACCCAGAGAGCCCAAATGGATTTGGAAAGACATTTACACCCTTTTTAAAGTCAAACTCTTCACTGAAGCTGCTTTTCTAGAAGCGGTAGCATGTTCTCCATCTGAATTCAAGCTTGTGTTCCCACTTGAGACTAACACCTTCAGTTTAGCAGCTACAATGAAGGTTTCTCAAGAAATGGAATCATAAAGTAAATAATAAATAATCTTTTTTTAAAATCAATTTGGGATCTCACGACCTTTTGGAGACTTTGATTATGCAGGACGAGCTGTGCGGAGCAATTTTTATAATTTTTTTTAGAAACAACTCCCCGTCTACTTCAGTTGTTTAGAAGCGCCAGAAATGTTTTGAGGACTAAGAAACTTCACTTCATTTTCCATCATTATGACTTAGTTAACCAGACAAAAAGTGAATTCATGTCTTCGATTTGAATTTTGCTTGTACTTAGAAGTAAATTTGATTCTGACTTATGCTAGATTACATATCAAATGAAAATTTGAATATTTATTTTGATTGTAGATTAACCTCTTCATTATCTTATTGTGGAGAGATTTAATATTTAAATAAATTGTCTGTTTAACTGAAAAATGCCTCTCATCCATTTCCAGGTGGTATTCATACTGCTTTTGTCGTGCAAACTAGAACATATTTGGCAGAGTGACTAAAATAATTTCTATCTAGTCGCTTTTTAATGCACTAATCAATGAATTGACTAAATTTACTCTCCTTACTTTAAATCAAAATATATAAGTGGTTTAAATTCAAGTATACATCAACATTATTGAACTGAATATGAAAAAAAATCAATACTAAATACTACGAAAACAACCTCTTCTTCTAACCTCTGATAAAGCTTCTGTTCTTAAAACAAGCTGATCACTCAGACTTGTATTAGGCCTCTTCCATCTCTCCTCCCTCACTGCTTCCCCCCTTTCTCCTGTTCTTTCTTCGACATAACGCCTGTTCTCATCAAACTCATCAGTCCCTCCACACTCTAATAAGGAACCACTGGGGCAGAGAGAGACAAGATGAAGTCAAAATTCACAGCCTCCATCCCGAGGCCTCCGGTACCTCCTCCACCTCAGCTTCATCCTCTCCCGCAAGACAGAAAAACAAAATGCCGAGGAAGACAGTCATCCGCTTCCATTATCCTTGCACTTAGCAACAAATAGAGGTGAATCCAGATTTTGTTCGGTCAGGTCGCCTCTGCAGCCCTCATTTGTAAAGACTGACACCCTGATGATGACTTTAGTGGTGTAATTTACAGCTGACAGGTTCCCATCTTGAGCTGTGGAGGAGAGCAGCTTGACTCGACATATGCTGCCCTGCTGACAACTCTAATAGCACATCAGCCACTCCGGCATGGTTTATACTGAGGCCTTGGGAGCAAGTGTCACATTTGTCCTGATGCCGTCCATGTTAAATGTCGTACTGAGCTGCACTGGCTGGTAAAAGAATACTGAACAATCCCATGACTACACAGAAGCTAACAATGCAAAAAAGCGGGGAAAAAACTTTGTCTTTTAAAAGTCAGACCGTGGCTTTGTGTCTACATTTCTGATCAAAAAGAGCAAAACATCTCATTCTGATGCAGCCACAAAAGGTTACATTTGGTTTTATCTTGCTATTTACCAGACCCAGTTTCTGTGGGAACAGAGACTGTACAGATAAAAAAATAAAGAATGAATGAAAGAGATGATAAGCCTGAAGCTGGATCTCTCTGACAGTGGCTGTGCCTGTCTATTCACACAAAAATACAATATTCAATGTGGAAATTAAAAAAACTTTTCTGCAGCTTATATTTTGATCCTTACAAATCAAATGACAAAATATATAGTATGTCCACACCTTCAAGGAAAGACATAGAGTGGCTGTTCACATTTGGTATCAACATCAGTTGAATTAACAAGAAGGCCTTAATAGACAGCGTTTCACAAAGTTTATTAAGTTCCTCTTAACCCCACAACACACAAAACTGAGCGTTCTTTTAGAGTCTGGGGACTTTTATATTAACAGGTTGCCTTTCTAGGTTATGGTTTACTGCCATTTTGGTTGTTTGTGCAAGAAGCTTGGGAAGATCTATATTTATTATTGTTGTTAAGCCGCGAGCTATGGAGGACGGCAGCAAAGGAGGAAGTCAGCTGATGTATTATTAAAGAGCAACAATGTCCGCAGATAGAGGAGGAGCTTATTTACCAAAACCATGATCTTTTCCTCCACCTAGCCAAGAGGTTTTAGTGCCTAAACCTTACCAAACTGTGACCATTTCACAATGCTAACCAGGTGCTGATGAAGGTCCTGTATACCCATCAGTGGTATTCTCCAATGTTCATATATGTCATTTTGGGAGTCATTAGCAATTGATTCAGTCACGTAGGTATGATGACGTGTTGAAACAAGTTACAGTTACAGATGAGTTGAATGCTCATTTCCCTACATACACTTTTAGCTTCTTGGGACTATAACGTTGAACAAAGCACACCAACTCTGAATGTTAGCTGTGGTCTGCAAGAGCAAAACAAATAGTACAGGTGTTGAGACATTGGTTTGAAGAGTGACATATTACATCAAGATATATGAAAATGTCTTCACCCCAACAGAAATATATACCCAATGGAAAATAATCCTTTAGTAGAAACGTAACTACAAGTAAAAGTACATTAATTAGGGCTGTCAAAGTTAATTACGTGTTTACACAATTTCCTCTTAATGTCATACATTTTTTGACGTGTGATAAACTCATGCACGTTATGACTCTCGGCCCGCCTCGTAGTTTGGGAAATCAGGAAGCAATGCAGCAGTAATGTTGTGGTTGGAAAGCAAAAACAAACCTTCTTGAGCAGAAATGGATAAAGAAAAGGCTCTTTGAATGGCAGGTTCAGCTTCAAAGCCCTGCCAGATGGTTCTCTCCACAAAAACAGAGTTATTTGCATCTACTGTAGATGTGAACTGAGCTACCACTGGAGTGCGTTGAGCCTCAAATACCACTTGCTGGCAAAGTACACAGCTGATGCAGAGAGCCCTTCTCCACCTCACTAATGGGTGGCTACAGCTTATAGGCCAATTAAGCTTGTGTAGTTAATCTTTACAAGTGTAAAGTTGGACACTGCAGTGTGTTGATACCACTGATGTTATGTCCTTTCCGCATATTTAGTCCTCAATGCGAACAAAACCAAATTCAGGTTATTCTCAAGAGCCAGAGATATTGCAGACAGGATACAGTATTGAAAGGCTTTCTGAATACAAATATTTGGGTATCTGGTTGAATCAGAAACTCACATTTAAATTTCATATTAACACACTTGTTAGCAAGCTAAGACAAAAAATGGGTTATTTATACAGAAACAGAACTACTTTCCCCATGTTCTGTAGGAAACGGATCAGTGAAGCTGTCTTTTATCTGTCCTGGATTATGGTGATGTTATCTACAGACATGCCTCTGTCTCTACTCTTACTCCACTAGACTGGATTTATCACTCAGCCCTCGGATTCATTACTGGTGACTGTTATTCCACTCATCATTGTATTCTGTGTGAAAAAGTTGGATGAGCACCTTTAACAGTAAGACGTGACAGCCATTGGTTTCTGTTCCTTTTTAATCAGCTCTTTATTAAACTGGTCACAGAGTCACTATAATATACACTATAATGCTCCAAGTTCCCCGGGTAAACACTACATATGGGCAAACTGCTTTCAGTTTCGGGCTTCCATACACTTGGAACATTTTACAACGTACATTCAAACTTGATACAGTCATACCTATAGGTCAGTTTAAGACTTTGATTACAAACTACTCAGCATTTGAATGTAACAGTTTTTAACTACGTGCTGTCCTGTATAGTTGTCTGCCATTTATCTTTTATGCACATCGTTTTAATTGTGTTTTGTCATGTTCCTTTGCTGCAGTTTCTCATCTTTTTTTCCCGTCTTATTTTTATTCTGTCATATTTCTTCTATCTGTTATCATTTTTATGTACCCGTTCTGTTTACTCACTCTGTGATGTAATGTTATCACATTTTTGCACCTATTCTGTTTTTTTATTTGTGCTCTTGACATCATTGAAAATGACGGCTTGCCCTTAATGATTTTTTTGAGATTTAAATAAAGGTTGAATTGAATTAATGAATATTTTTTGAGCATACATTACCTTTGAGGTTATTCAGGAGAACATTCCCGACAGTATTTGTCATTGTTTTGGATTATTACAATAATAATAAACATACATTTGCATAAGACACGCATGTTTGTCCACTCCCATGTTGATTAGAGCATTAAAAACTTAAAAATATCCCTTTGAGGTACATTAAGAACAGATTAAAAATGTGTGATTAATTTGTGATTAATTGCGAGTTACCTATGGACATTATGTGATTAATTGCGATTAAATATTTTAATCGATTGACAGTCCTAATATTAATATATTTTATCATGTGTTCGAGTAGAATGTATGCATAATAATGTTCAAACACCATGCCTATGAGTTTGATCCATCTTCTCTGCCAGAAAACAGAAAGTTTCTAGTCTGCAGGTAAAGGAGAGATACAGGTCTTTCATAACACTAGTAATGATAATGTATTGCCCTATTCTGACCTTAACAGGGTTTTGTGAAAATCCAATCTATATCTATATCAAGATATATTTCTGCATCACCACTGTGGAGGAAATATATCCCTTTGATGCTGTTATAACTTCATTTTCCACATTATCTAATTAATTTTCCATGGAGGTATACATCAGTGCTGCGGCAGCTTTGTAGCCAGACAAACATAATTTAATTCCCCTGTATCACACAATTTCAGGGCTAATGCACAATATGCCTATTCATATAATGACTATGTAATCAAGTCATTAAAAATACGGGATAGATGGAAAATTGGTTTAATCATGGAGAAAAACACAAGGGCTGCATAAAAGAGAGACTGGCCTCAGTTTTTTTGCTCCTGTCTGCAGGGGAGAACTTCGGACAGGTTAAATAAATACATTTAATAAATAAGATTTAAGTGTAAATGCAAAGGGAACAAGGACACAGTCAACCAGCCTGTCAGACAGCATGACAATCCCCTTTTAGACCACAATTCACCAACAATAATATGTCGATATTCCCGTTAAAACTCTATGAGAGAAGATCTAAAACCACTTACCAAAAGTGGAGCCAAGACAAAGAACCAATTAAAAAGGTGCTCCACTTGTGTTGCACTGTGGTCATCCCTTGGTAGAAAAACCTGCTGCTAGCCAATGTTTTCTGCCCTCTTATCTGAGCGTTGTGAAATTGAAGGAGCTTCAAGCAACTCAAATGACTCTTTAATGCTCTAATTAGGCAGCAGCATCTCTCTTCCATTTTATTGCTTTCTTTGTTCAAAACTGGTCCCCAGAACAGAAGAGCGCCTGAGGACAGTTTTCATCCTCCCTACTCCTTTTCTCTTAACGGTTTGACAGTGTCGCTGGCTAGTTTCCTTCCATGTTGTCAGTTCTTTACAATGCAAAAGCTATCTTTATTTAACTTATTTCAACAAAACAAACACAACTTAAAGTATTTTCACACAGCTCTCTGTTTTTCTTCGTTCTCTTTTCTAAAAGACAACTGTCTGTGAGCTTGAACTGTATGTTTCCTAATCAAAATACCCCAACAGACTGCTTCATTATTCTAAAAGTTATGTTGTTTTTAGACTTCAGAATGCAGAAATGATCCATTATCACTAAAACAGCAAATAGCACTTGGTACTTCATATGGAGATAAAATGAAGCAATAACAAAAAATCAGGTCCTTGTGGATTACCTCCTAATCTTGTAAAAATTGGAAGATAAGGCTGTTTAAATGACACCATTTTCCTTTCACACAAAACTGAAAAACAGTGACTCTCCCGCCCGTAGTGTAAGGGGATTATGACTGTTGGTTGTGCGTTGTGACTCCACAGGGCTGGCTGCTGAGGATGTACTCTTCACACAGGATTACCATCATTGCATTCCCTGCCCACGCCACGTCCCTTTCATGTGGAAGTGTTTGAAACCTCTCCAACACTGGTTGCTCTGGTTTTATCTCCCTTTTTGGAGGAGTAAAGTGAAGGAGGAAATGATCATTTTGCAGGTGCAATGATAAGGAAGCCATTAGACATGCACTTAACACTTGTCATGTGGCGAGAGAGTGCTCGAAGAAATGAGAGAGGAGCAGATCCAAGCAATAGTGTAGGGGAAAGGAATGGAGTGATTCATAATGAATGTGCAAAGACAAACAGAAGCAAATAGAAGGATGGAATGAAGATGTGTATTAGCAAAGAAAAAAGAAAGGAAGGAAAAATAAAGGACAGACCGATGAATTAAAAGAGAAAGAGGGAAGGAAGGTGTGGAAGGCAGGAGAAAAGGATGAAACGTTGGAAAGAGGACAGGAGAAAATAGGGTAGACATAACTAAAAGGAGGAAGAAATGGATATGGTCGGAGGGGAAGTATCCAATAAACATAAGTAGAAGTAAGTAAGGATTGTAAGGGAGTAAATGAAGGACAGATCATTAACCAAGCTCAGAGGAGACAGACACAGAGAGAGGTCAAATTTCATAAAGCTTCCACTCGTCCATGAGTGAGCTCTGATTAGCATTGGCCAGCTTGCTAATTTACTTCCATTCACTGTGACCTCTGCTCCAGCTCTGCAGCGGGGTTCAACATAATGAAGATTGTCCCAGTTGCCAGGTTAGGCCACAAAGTCACCAGCACTTTCATCAACACATGGGATGATAACAAAAATGATAACTACTTCATCCTTTTAAGTTATTTCTGCCATAGTACGCAGGGACGACAAACAATGCTGCCATCATTCAACATCACTTAGAAAGGAAGAAAAGGGATTCAACTTCCAATTATTAATCTGCTGAGTTTCATCATGAGTAATCTATCATTCAGTTTGCAGGCTTTTTAACGCGGTGTGGGAGTGTCCTTACAGAGTCGTTAAGGACACGTGTGAGCTCTGAGTTTCAGAGTCGTTAGGGCCACTTGTGGGTCGTTGACCCAACCGGCCCTCATGTGGGTTGCTAGGGCTAGGTGAGCCCAGGTGTGAATGGTTGTTAAGCTGTCTGGGGAGGGAACTCTGTACCGACACTCCCACAAAGAGTTTAAGCCTGCAAACTCCCCTCCAGTTAGTTAGAACTGAAGAAGCCTCTTGGATGAGAGGTGAAACGTCTTCAAGAAACTGAAACAAGTTCAGTTGCCTACGATACAGCACTTAGAATCCCTATTTCCTGTGTATCCCTGGGAGATGTAAGGGCAATTTAAATCCTGGACACGAATGGCAGAATCTGGCACTAAAAAAGAAAATGACTACTGTATATAGAGAGGTAATTTCAGCACAACTGTCGATTGTCTATTGCAGAAGAAAATGATGACATGAATCATATCATAAAATCGTATCATAAACAGGTTTGGATTTCATGAAAATCGTATAACATTAAGTAAAAAAACAAATCAGTCTGTTTATCACTGCTGTGTGTTGTTGCGTTGGCACTGACATTATTATGGCAGCGCTGCACTCAAACCTGAGAACTGTGAAAAATCAGCTGGGGCCTGCTGTTTCAGACAATCAAAAACAAGAGTGGCTTTTACAGAACTAAGACGGATTCTTTGTGATCCTGTGAGACGTTTCCAACAAATAGTTTCACTTGAAAAGACAGAGAAGTAAAGCTAGAACAATTATTTTCTGGTGTCAAACTGAGGCAAAGACACCAGGGAAGGCCCTGTTGTTTTGAATGAGAAATAAAGTTTGGAAGACTCAACACTAAAACACACACAAATTAAGATGTACAGACATGCACACACATTTTACGAGTGTGCCAGCCATGTAATCCTTCTCTTCCTCCATGTCTTCACCCACAGTGTGCAGAACTAATCAGCTTGTTACTTTCAACTGTTTGACCTTCAGTGGTGGAATAAGCTCACCCTCATTACAGCTGCTTAGAAGTAGCCTCGGGCAAGTTAGTTTAGTTTAGTGTGAGGGGGAGTTTGTCAAAGAAGTAGGGGAGAGAAAGAGGGGGACTACAGATATTTGTTTCTGGCTTTTTGTGCACATAAAGATACAGTTTCATTCTCTCTCCTAATAAACACTTGATCTTTAACTGATCCTCTTGAAAATCACTTACAACTTCAAGAAAAACTTGTGCCTGTCCGTGTATGTGTGTGTGTTTGTGCATGTGTGTACATAGACACACAAACATGTAATAAAATAATGAATAATAATGAGTCTGAATGTTCATGTACGCTTGGATGTTACAAAATGAACGAAAAAAAGGGCCATGGTCCAAACTACAGCTGCTGTAGATTGCAATCATAAAATAAATTGTCTTTAACTAATTTTAAGCAATGAATTCATTTGATTTGAGAAATAAAAAGAAAAGAAACCCTTGAAACAAATTTACAAGTATTTAACCCCAAAGTGTTACTTCAAACCACTAATCTGTTGTCTTGTTTTGTTTTGTTTTAATTAAGTAATCATTGTGTAGAAATAAGAGATAGAGAACACAAACCAGAAGTTCCCGGAGGCCAAAGTCACATCTTCAAATATCTCGTTTTGACCAATCAATGCGTAAAGATATCTATGTTCTCACTCCCTACGCGCTACTTAACTCTCTAGTGTCACTTTTGCAAAAAAATTAGGTCTTGTAACCATCTATCATTTTTTTCTTCTTCTTTCTTATCACATTCGGAACCATCGGTTTAGGTGCCTTTTCAGAACCAGGCCTACTCTGAAACTCTCGACCAGGCACACTGGTTCCAGAGTGGCATCAACACTTTGCTGGTCTACAACAAAGAACCGCTTACGTCACATCATGACCAAAGACCAACTCAAACCTCTTTTGACCACCATTTTTTTTTAAAAACAGAGCTTGTGCAGAGTGTGCCAACTTATCCATGAGAGAATAAACACAATATTTCCATATGGACACCAAATCGAAGCAACAGTGGTCCGAAGATCAGTCATCAAGATGCCATTGTTTCACTTTGGTTGAAATGTTGGCCCCATTGAGGTTCTGATCCCTGGTTTAGAAACCACAGGCTTAACTGGTTGATAAATAAGGAACAATTCAGTACATTTTTAATTGCTCAGGTAGTTAAGAACTACCATTACCAGCCTTGACGATGAAAAAAATGGAAACAGCAGCACACAGAGTTTGACAAATAAGCCTTAAAGGAAAGAAACTCCAGCAGAAACTAATTTAGATGCTGTGTAGAAACTGTTACAACAGCTCAGACAAGTCAGGGCCTCTGGGTAAACCTTGCTAAATGGCAAAAGAAGCAAGGTCAGACAGAACCACCTCAGGTGGAGCACATATTCATTTGAAATATTCCACATTAGGTCATTCTTTCTTCATGTGCTAAAGCAGTTTTAAAATCTACACCAGCATCTCTGCCAGCAGGCACTGACCTCTGGCTTCATCAAGGTAAAATTAATGCCATTTATGTCTGAGCACACTCAGTCTGAACGTGTGAGCTGTCAGTTGGAGTCAAGGTACAAGGCAAAGGAACAGCTAAGTTCAGTGTGAACAGCTGGTTTCATCAGCACCCCGGTGTCTGTCTCTGGAAGCCATGACACTTCAGTCTTTAACTGTGTGGGACACTTCTGGGTCAGGAGTGTGTGTGCACAGAAAGATGTCGGGGTATGTCGAGTTGTGAAATTGCAGTTTGTGGCCTTTCTCAAGCAGGTTGACAAACTATGTGTGCGCGTGTGTGTGTGTTCATGCAGCTCATAAGCCTGGAGCCACGGCTGTCACCCATCACTTCTCAAACTGCAGCCACTCAAGCTGGGTGATTGATGTCTGATGCTGGGTGCACTCGGTATTAACTTTTTTTCAGATCCAGATTGGATTGCAGGCGGGTACTTCACTCTTTCACTCTGTCAATCATCATTGAATGTTTCCAACTGATCACATGTTCCTTTTTCACAGTTGGTGCGGCCAGTGAATACAATGAATACCAATCAAGATCTTTTTTAAATTATTGATTGGTCCATACTTTACTAAACAAAGGCTTTTTAGTCCTAACCCTCCACTTGAGTGAATGGATTTGGATTTTGTACGCTCAGGGATGATGACAGATTATTTTCCTTCTTTAATTTTTTTTTGTTTGTGTGTTTTGCCAAGAGAAAATATACTCAATTCACACAATAGAACACTGACCTGAAGTGTCTGTGTGTTTAACTGGACTGTTGCTAGTTTATTACAGTGCAAGAAGAATATGTAATTGATAATTCTACTTGTATGTACCATTGTCTCTGTTGTTGAAGCACTTGGTAAAGCCTTCTCAAAAAATCCTTTGTCTCACAAAAGTGCACATTCACAGTTTAAGATCCTTCACAAAGGATTTAACAAACCCTGTTATGAGACTGGTAGATGCCATATTAATATGATATTTAATCCAACCAAGCATGTCATTCATTCATTTTTTTCTCTAACAAAACTGTATTATTGTATTGCATTATCATTCAGATGAAGGTTAAGTACTAAAATAGAAAAGAACATGTTTTGGTACGAGCGTCGCTCCCTCTGCTGCAGCAGCTCTGTACAAAATGCCCTGCTGATTTCAGGAAAACACTTGATTTGCCACCGTCTATTTATATATATATGTGAGCAGTGTATATGCTGGGATGTATTTGTATTTCTATGTGGTGACTCTGGGCTGATTTACTTGTGTGGGTGTTTCTACAGTATGTTCTTGAGGCAAAGACAAGACAATGTACAAACTGCAAACCATTTTTTTTTACCTTGTGGATAAAGTCTGAAACACCATAAGTAAACACATATTCAACTGACGTAAAGCACATGAGAATAAACCCAAGTGTTTTATTTTGCTTGGAATTATTATTATTCCTGAGTTTCTTAGCTTTTTGCCTTTTCATTGATCTTAAAACTGCCTCCACAAACGGCTGCCATGACAGACTTTAGGTGCCATAGAAGCAGAGCACCCATGAATGAGCCAGTAGTGCTGCCCTCATTGTTCTACTAACTTCAAATTAAACTGTATAATTACAGAAAAGAACAAAAGCAGCGAGTGCAACTGTTCCCACGGAATCATACACAAGTACCACTCGTTCTGGTAATGACATCACACTTTGTGCAGGTAATGGAGGAATCTGAATTGTGATATCACTGAAAACAGGGAGTTTATAATATAAATAATGAAATTAAACCCATCTCTTACACCATCAGATAAACGGTAAATATAGATTTATATTCATATACTTTTTGGTCTAATGTTTATTATTACTCGGGTCAGATTTGATTAGCCATGTTCTCCTGCCAGTGATCCAAATGAAATGACTGTTCATACATTGTTAATAAAAGGAATTAACTGACTGTTAATTTTCCACTGAAGGAAAAAAGTGTGTCGTGTGTGAGAGAGAGGTTCACCTGTGCTACAGCCACTTGTGTCTGCTGCTGTTGCTGCTGGAGCTGCTGTTGGAGCAGCTGGATCTGGTGGTGGACAGACAGGGGGGCACTTGGTGGCAGCGTGCCCGATGCAGGGAGCAGCATCCTGGGACTGGATATCATCAGAGAGACCTCCTCTGAAGGCTGAGAAAGAGAGTAGAACTCACTCAGTAAAACTCACAAACAAAAGCTTGGCAGAAGCTTATTGCTGCCTTGAAAGAAAGATTATTACACAATCTAAAATGTTATTTTACTTATATTTATCTATATATTTGACACACTTTTCAATAAGGATGACACTGATATTTTTCTAATTTTAAGTAAATTAAGTCAAACAACAATAGCAACTACGGCATCAGTTTCCACAACTTTCTAAAAAGTTACTAAGTTGAGGATGCAAATACACACACACACACACAAAGAAAAGAAATGACTAATGAATAAATAAATACAATCAGGACAAGCAACAGCATCAATAATATGCCTTAGAGAACAAGTCATCATCAAAACAAGAATCAGAATGTGAAATGTTGAATTGCTGATTAGTTGCACCAGAGTGAGATGAGAATGCAGATCAGCGACACTGAAACGCTCCACTCTAACAATAATGAGCTGTGGGACTCAGCTCTCCTCCAACTAACGCTATCAAGCATCCTAATTGTTTCAAGGCTCTGCTAACCGGTCACACATTGTGCCCACTCTGTCATTCCACCAGTCACAAACATGTGTTGTTATGCAGATTTGGTGCCTTAATCACACCACGGCTTAAATTAAGCATCAGACACATTTGGTATTCGAGAGTAATTATGAACTCCAAGCTATGGACATCTAAAAGTGGGGAAAAAACACATTTATCTGACACCTCGTTGTTCTAAAGCCAACACTGTGGCTTTGTCCAAACTTTTCTCCTCAATCACATCCCTGGAATGGCCCATTAAAAAGAGGTGCACAGTTGGTATAGAGAAGAAGAAGCTCTCCCACCACTGCTGGGGCCAGGATCAATCCACGCAGGAGGTGCATCTTTCCGTTTGTTGTCGTGTGATAGACATTTGGCAGTGTTCAATGTTGGGAAACCAGTGGGCTATCCCCGCCATATTGCTGCACTTGTGGCACCCACTAAATGGTGAGGGTGGTTGTAAACAGAAGGGTGGGACCTTGGGGTTATAGCATAAACCTCAAATGCGTGTGACTCAATGCCATCCAGCAAGTGACTGACAAAGGTTGAAAATCCATCTTCCACATGGATGTTTTGTTCAGACTGCAGGTAAATCAGATCTTCAACCGAACTGGAATGCATCTGTAGAAATCCAATCATATTTGCATGTGTTTATTCTAAAATCAATCTGAATATGTAAAAAAACAACAACAAAAAAAACAGATTGGGAATAATAAGTGACTTTGTTACTCAATATTTTATTGTTGTTTTGGTCACATGAAACAGAGCTTACTGTGTAATGGAGGGCAAATTTGATTCATGAATCATGGAGATTGGACAAAGTGGTTACAGATGTTCATCCTAATTATTTAAAAAGTCTTACAATGTCTGTTTAAGATTGATGCAATAATGTTGGCAAGTTTTTACAGTTTATAAACAAGAAGTAGTAGTACGCAGTATGCCTTTGAGCACTGGAGGCATACAACTGCGTCAGTTAACTGTTCCTGAGCCGTGGCGTTGAAAAATGGCCAGAATATTTATTTGCAGAATATTATGATGTCACAATGATGTTGACCTTTGACCTTTTAGGTATAAAATTTCATAATCTTATTTTAACATAATTTTATCCCATCAGACATTTGTGTAAAAATTGTTGTTATAATTATCATACGAATTGTTGAGTAATGGCCAATAATGTGTTTGTTTTTCAAATGTTTTTCAGTTACCTTTGACTGCTAATAATTTCATCATTGAGTCCCACGGAATGTTTGTGCCACATCTGAAGAATTTCCCTTAATATATTTCTAAGATACAACATTCACGAGAATCAAGTTATTTCATCCTTGAGTCATAGTGGAAATTTGTTCCGAATTTGAAGAAATTCCCTCAATACGTTTCTGAAATAATGTGTTCATGAGAAAGGGGCACCGTGACCTTGACCTTTGAACTTTGGTCAGCAAAATCTGATAAATTCATCCTTGAGTCCAAGTGAACATTTGTACCAAAAATGTACCAAATTCCTTTAAGCTGCTGTTGAGATATCATGTTCACAAGAGTGGGCCGGATAGACAGTCCATTGTTGAGGTCCAGTTAACAACCCCAAAACATAATGCCTCCGGCCACAGCTTTGCTAGCACGACGGCATCAAAACACATTTCTGAAGTGGAATGAAATGTGCATTGCTTGCTTTAGACAAATGTATTGGTTTCTGCTGTTGTCTTCTCTGATTTCCTGTTTTTTCCAGCTTGCATGAGTCAGATCCACAAAAACTACCTGCTGGATTTTAAGCATTTCTGAAAACTGTTTCATGGCTGCCAAGTCTGAACAATTAGGTTCCTGACTGAATCCAAACGAACCAGACTGTCACACTGCTAACAGGAACGCAAGGTGCTTCAAAGTGACTGGAGTCGCGACGCCGTATGGGGTTGGCAAACAAGTCGACTCCTGATTAAATTGAACTTGAACCCGCCTTAAGGAATCTGTGCCAAAACACTTCGCCATCTGTCTCTCCTTAAGCACCTTCTGGTGACACATAGACAACGATGAACACACACAGACACACTCAGTCCATGAGAGGAATGTATGAGTGATGGTCTGTCTGAGCGGGATCTTTTAGGTTAATGAGAGGAAATTATCCAGGTTGACAAGTTGTTCTGGACCATCACATAATGGATAGCAAGGCAAACATTTGTGTGTGTGTTCATGCTTGAAAAGAAAAGAGCAAGGGTAAACTTTTTGGCAAACACTCCTCAGAATCATGTAAGATCACATTAAAAGTAGCTCACTTTCACTTGAGGTGCATCTTAAAAAAGAAACACATCATTTACCTTTAGTTCACAGAAACTTCTTGCAGACACTGAACTAACACTCAGCCTGTAAATGTTAAACAGGGTTGTTGCATTGGCTTTGAAACAGTGAGTTTTGTCAAGCTAACAGGCAAAGTTCAGTAACTGGAAGAGTGAATAAGATGATTCAGAGGAGTAAAGATGTTTCTTTACTCCTTTATTTTTGGGTTGTGGACAAAAAAAGACATTTGAGGATGACATCTTGGGCTTTGGGAAATATTCATCGACATTTTTCACCTTTTTCTGACATTTACAGACCAAACAACTAATCAAATAGTTGAAATAATACTCAACAGATTAATTTACCTAGGAAATAATTGTTAGACACAGCCCTAAATTTATGAGCAACTGATAAACCGTATGATGTTCAAATTTAGACAGCAATGCAGACCAAAAACAACCACAAGGCAAAAAGTTCATTGAATAAGACAACAATAACAAATGGATACGTATTTTAATAAAGATAAATAATAAAACGATAAAAAAGCAACAAACAATACTGCAAAAACTCACTCACTGGTGGTCACAAATCCTGTCATGCCGCTTTAACAGAACTTTAACAGAAGCAGTCAAAATATATAAAGAGTCTATGAAACAGCATGGTAGCTGTGAACATTTTACCCTCTGGGCCAAACAAAAGTTTTTACCTTGTTTGACCTTTAATTATAGCATCCCCTTCAGCCAATCACTGTCATTTCAAAAATTGTCCAAACAGTTATGAAAATTGAAAGCCACTCTACTCTCAGGAACTGCGTGACGCCTGGAGTGAGGAAGAGCGCGCTGGAAAGGGTTGCGGCGCATGAAAAAATGTCACAAGGGATGTTTAATAGGGTAGGAAAATTTGAGGCGCTCAGTGGATGAAGATTACTGAGAAACACCAAATGTGTAATCTTTTGGTTGTGGGTAATGGGAAATAAGAACTTCATTAATACAAAAAATGCCTCAGTAGTGATGAGATCCATTGTTTTTCAATGTTGGTTAACTTGGAAATGACATGCTGGACAGATGAGCACATTAACTTAGATGATGGATGGATAGAAATTATCCTCAACGATCAATTTTCAGTTTGAGAGACAAAACTGAAGCGTTGAATCCAAAATGACTGCTTACAAATATGCCCACGCACTCTCTTTCACACACTATCCAACACACAGTAAGCAATTTGAGGAGTGAGGACTTGCATATTCAAACATAGTTGAAGCCTGTCTGTACTGTGTTTACTGTACTGAATGAGAAAAAACAATCCTCTGAATCCTAAACGTGTTTACCACAGTCAAAGCCAATTACAGAAGACAGTCGAATATTCAAACCGAGCAGGGAGTTAAAGAGGATGAAGAAAAACGGCCTACCACTGAAATTCCTCATGATAATGGCTGGAGTCTGGCCTGCCAGAGGGAAGTTCCGCTATTACCATCTAATTCCCACACATACACATGCTAATTCAGGTTCTTAGCAGGCAGCTGGAATCTCCGTTTATCTTTTAGCCTTTGGTTATACTCACCGAGGTATAGAGGTGAGGAAGAGACCAGGGAAGAAAAAGAGAGTTTGAAAAAGAATGGGAGACAGAAAGGACAACGAAAGATAGATGACATGGGATGGAGGAAGTCTTTACTTCTCTTCCTCCAGCTGTGATTACACTAGCTGCTCTCTGCCTGTCAAACAGGCTGTCACCTCCCCCACACACACACAAACACAGGCACACATAGAGTATGCAGAGGTAATAAAACATCATGAGGTTAGACAGCGTCTGGCTTCCTTAACTGCTGACAGCCTTTGCTACAGATTTATAACTTTATCAAGGGCTCTTGAGAAAAATCCCCAGAGATCAGTCTACGGTGGCACTGTCTGTGAGATCAGATCCAACCATCAACTGTAACATTCATTATATGGGAGTAAAAGTAGTAGAAAGGATTTTTCATGTGAATTCTGCATGTTCAAACTGAGCTTTGGGTTAAGTTTTCCTGTTTCTATGAATAAAACAGTTAAAAGAATATCCCCCCAGCAAGTGTGACACTGTAATAGTGACTTACAATTTATACAGGGGAAACAAATAATGATCTCAGTGATGGCAGCAAACCTTGAGATTTGTGACATCAACTTGTGCCCATAATATATTATGTTTAACATGGGAGTATGTCAGGAAGGTTTTCCATACTGTAGTCACAGCTCAGCAGGAACATTCTAAACCTGTTAGGATGCTTACATGCATCAAAATAAAACCACCTTACTATAATCAATATTTCAGCTGAGATGCTTGTAGTGATTAACCTACTGCCCTCCACTCAGTCTTCACACCTTTTCATCTTAAAAATAACAACATCCAGCTCAGCGTTCAATTCCATCTCCTCAATGAAACTGATTGCCTTAGACTTCCTCACTAACAGACCCCAGACAGTCCAGATTGGCAATCACAGCTCCTCTACTTTTGTGCTCAACACAGGAGCCCCCCACAGCTGTGTGCTCAGGCCCCTCCTGTTCACACTGTACACCAATGACTGCACTCCCAGACAGCAGGAGAACTCTACTGTCAAACGTGGAAAAAATCACCATCATCGGCAGCATTACAAACAACAATGAGTTCATATCACGAAGAAATCAAAATCGCAAAATTCTCAATACAATTTGTGATCTTTGTTGACTTTTTTCAGGGGAATACTGAAAGGAACAATACTCTGAAGATCATACGTATAACCTTTATTTAACTAGGTCTCATCAAGATCAAGATCTCTTGGACTGTGGAAGTTAATGTACATCACCAAGAAACGCCTGTTTTCTTAATGTTTTGAGGTTGTTTTTTAAATAATTCAAACAACAGTAAACTTGCTAAGAGCAAAGGTCTGAAAGAACAGAAATTACAGTATATTTTCAAAAAAATCACAAATAAATTAAATACATCCAACCAAATTCAATAACAATCTGCTACTGTCCACAAATATTTCAATTTTAACACCAACATGAGGTGGCTTGTTTTTTAAAGCATGTGTCTAGAGGCCAGATTAAGAGAGCTTGTTAAACAATATCTGCACCTGTGCAACATTTTTTTTCTGTGCCTCTGCATTAGCTGCCTTTGTTGCTCTTTCCCCACAGCCATTGTTGTTGTCCAAGTTATTCTAAATGCCATTCTTGTTTCCACAGCTAATGGTTACCTCGTTAATTCTTAATGATGCCATACGGTCACACAGTTGCTGGCATTAATTTTAATGTCCATGTAATTAAAGCTGTTGTTCTTGCTGGGTGTCCTTAGCGCTGAGAATCCTGTTGGTTTTGAGTCTAGGGTGTCTAATCAGTGTCTATTTGAGACCAGGAATGCCAGGTGAATCCAGTTAACTAGCTGCTGTAATAGAAAAACAGCAGGGCGCCGGGCCTGTGTATCAGGACTGTGATCTGGTAAGCTATCATATGGGCTTGACCTTTAGGATGGCTGGCCCTACTGTTGTTTGAGTCAGTAAGTATTTGGAGGTTTAATCAGCACAGATCCAGAACTACATACTGCATGTCACAGTCCTGCATAAATATTTTCAATAACTTCAAGACTTAAGTCACAGATCTTCTCATAAAATTTCAGATAAAAGTGAGGATGTTTGGAAATATGAACTCATAGGATTGTTTGAAATCATATGAATAAAATGCAAAGTTCTTCTGGGAAACCTTGGGTCCTGGCTTTCATGGATGCCACTTAACTCACACCATCTTGACTCACACCATCATCTCTGTTTACACCGCTTCATGTTAGGAGACAGCTGAGCAAACTCCCCGCCGGTAAGGTTGCAGGCCCTGACGGTGTCAGCCCACAGGTTCTCAGAGGCTGCGCTGAACAGCTCTGTGGAGTGCTTCATCATGTCTTCAACATGAGCCTGATCCTCCAGAGGGTCCCTGTGATATGGAAGACGCCCTGCCTCGTTCCAGTGCCAAAGACGCTGCAGCCCAGTAGTTTCTCGGACTACTGACCGGTGGCAGTGACGTCACATATCATGAAGACCCTGGAGAGACTCGTCCTGGAGCAGCTCAGGCCTATGGTCAGGCTGCACCTGGATCCCCTCCAGTTCGCCTACCAGCCCCGGATTGGAGTTGAGGATGCCATCATCTACATGATGAACCGTGTCTACGCCCACCTGGACAAGCCGGGGAGCACTGTGAGGGTCACGTTCTTTGACTTCTCCAGTGCTTTCAATACCATCAGGCCAGCTCTACTGGGTGACAAGCTGACGGCGATGCTTGTGGATCCCCCCCTTGTGTCCTGGATTGTGGATTACCTCACTGGCCGACCACAGTACGTGCGCTTGCGGCACTGTGTGTCAGATGCTGTGGTCAGCAACACTGGGGCCCCACAAGGGACTGTCCTCTCTCCTTTCCTCTTCACCCTTTACACCACGGACTTCAGCTACCAGACAGAGTCGTGCCATCTTCAGAAGTTTTCTGATGAGTCTGCTGTCGTTGGATGTATCAGCAAGGGTGATGAGGCTGAATACAGGGCTGTGGTGGATAACTTTGTCACATGGTGTGAGCTGAACCACCTGCAGCTCAACACAACAAAGACCAAAGAGCTGGTGGTGGATCTGAGGAGAACCAGGACACCAGTGACCACAGATTCCATCCTGGGGCATAACGTGGACATCGTTAAACACTACAAATATTTGGGGTGTTCATCGACAATAAACTGGACTGGACTAAGAACACTGATGCCCTTTACAAGAAGGGACAGAGCCGCCTCTATTTTCTGAGGAGGTTCCGCTCCTTTAACATCTGCCAGACTATGCCGAGGATGTTTTATGAGTCTGTGGTGGCCAGTGCTATTCTGTTTGCTGTTGTGTGCTGGGGCAGCAGACTGAGAGTAGCAGACGCCAACAGACTGAACAAGCTGATCAGGAAGGCCAGTGACGTTGTGGGGGTGGAGCTGGACACTTTGACAGCAGTGTCTGAGAGGAGGATGCTGTCTAAGTTGCGGGCGATACTGCTGTATGACTTTCACCCTCTCCACAACGCTCTGGTCAAACAGAGGAGCACCTTCAGCGAGAGACTAATTGCTCCAAAATGCACCACTGAGCGCCACAGGAAGTCATTCCTACCTGTGGCCATTAAACTTTACAACTCCTCCCTCTGATGTTTGGACTCAAATGGCTATATATATTTATATATGTATATATATGTACATCTGCCATACCATATATATATTTATATTGCACTGTATATTTGTAAATACTTGGAGTGGTCATTGAACAGTTAAGATTGTTTATTTTATTTTATTTTATTTTATTATTTGATTTATCTTATTTTATTACTTTACTTTATTGTCTACTTTACTATGTTATCTATATCTTTATCTCTTGTTTCCATTCGGGCTATATTTCTATTTCTACTTTGCATGGAGCATCTGTAACAAAAACAATTTCCCCCCGGGGATTAATAAAGTATTCTGATTCTGATTCTGATTCTATCCAAAGGTGACCCTCATGGCAATGGCACTCCCTGATGGCAATGATCCACCCCAGCAGGAGAATGCGCCCTACAACACTGCATAAACTGCTTAGCAATGACCCGAGGAATGTGACAAAGAGTTCAAGGTGTTGACTTGGCCTCCAAGTTCCCCAGATCCCAATCAGATTGAGCATCTGTGAGATATACCAGAGTACCATGGTCCCACCATGGATCAGACTTGGCTCTGATGTTACGAAGTTTGGACACAAGACCTCTAAGAGTGTCCAGTGGTGTCTGGAACTGGATCCTTTGATTACTGTTGGTTCTGTGCACCGACCCAATGGCATCGGGAAGTACCCTTGCCATAATATTCATGTACTTGTTCTGTAACAGTGTTTGGATGGGTGGTGCATGTCAAGTGGCACCCACATGAAGGCCAGGACCCAAGGTTTCTCAGCAGAACATTTAATCCATATTATTAATTTCACCCGTTAGTCCTTTGAATGTTGTTGCCGATCAGTCGGTGTATAAGCTGTAAAGTAACAAAAAGCATTATTCATACTTTCCTGTTAAGTTAATACAAACATTTTATGTCATGGGTGCTGTTTTGCAGTGGAGCATTCAGTGCTACTATTGGTGGCTGGAAGCTATAGAGCAGCAATAGTGGATAGAACAGTGGTACTTTCATTTAAACATCTTCTGGTGAGCGAGACATTAGTCTTTAATAGAAAATATCCTTTTTTATGACTTTACAGCCTCCTAATGCCCTTTATTCTCCAGCTTATAGTTTGCTAAGAGGATTTCCTAGTATCCTGTGAGTGGGTCTGTGAAATCCATGAATATACACTCTTGGACCTGGGCTTATTTTAATCATAATTTAGGGATAACCATAATTTAGGGATAAGTAACTATGTTTTAAGTTCCCCAGATCTCCCTTACTGTCACAGCAGCCGTGTGTGTGTACTTGGGAATTAACAGGTGTGAATTTGTCTGAGAGACTGAAAATTAAACTGTTAAAGTATGCTTGTTTAAATGAAAGCTTTCTTTTCAACTAAATCCTGAGCTCAAGGCACAAAGAAATGTCATTTGTAATAAGATGTAATTTGTGTTGAAACAAGATGTTGAGATTGGAAAATTTGTGACTGCCTAATTGCTTCGAGCATATTTGCATGCCTACTAGTTTTTTCAGGCCCTAAAAGAAATTTGTAAGTCTGGGTCTCAGTGGAGAAATTGAGTGCCTCATAATTGTCACGGACACTGCTGGCATGTATACAGTCAATTTTGGAAAAAGATATTAAATGTCAGCACAAAACTCAGCCTAATGGAGTGGAAAGTCAAAGGAGGGAGGTACCAAAAGAGAAAAAGAAAGGGGAGAAACAAGCCCATGTGCGGAAGCAAAAATGGGTATGATCATTTGGCAACCATTTCAACCAGTCCCTTGACATATTTGTGTTGACTTTCATGAAAACGAAGGTCAGGCTCATTCAAACTTGCAAAAATTCTGATCAGTCCTGGACTGACTCAAGTCTGCTTAAGGTCAAAAGAGCATTGTTTTACACTTTTCACTGGGCAAGACTCCTTGTGGTTTGTTATCAGCTGACAACTCCTAGGAAAACATTCCCATGTACAAGGCGCAGGGTGAAACCACCAACTCTTCAAATATGCATATAAAGCAGATGTGGGTGGAAACACACAGGACAAGACAACCCAGTTGCCTCAATAGATGTTGGCCCAGTAACTGGGCAAACGTGATTTACAGAATTGTACTGTGTCAACACTTTATTCTGGTGACTGAGCTGGGCAAGAAGGATGCTGTAACGCTAATGCTTAGAAATCAAACCATCAGAAAGCAAGGCTATCAAGAGCAGCAACCCCAGCAGGGATAAACTTTGATGCCATCTCTCCCATATAGATGGTTCAACCCACAGAGTTTACAGTCAGTGGAAGTTGAAGGCTGGCTTTTTATTACCTGCTTGTGTGTAAAGTCTTGAAACGATACGTCTCTGTCCTGTCGAGGTCCAGAAAAAAGGCCAGGTGTGCGTGTGAGTGGGTGTGTGTGTCCCTGAGGCAAAGAGGTTGGAGAGTTTAGGCAGAGGAGAAGTGGATGATGTTGTTAGCTGTGGATAAAAGGATGGAGAGTAAATGGGGAGACTCTAGACCAGAGGCTTTGGGGCAGTTGTGACCAGACTGAGTGAACTTTAAAAGATCTTTTCCTACAACTACTACTACGACAAAAAACATGTATGAAAAATCTGCGTTTAATGACATTTCTGTCTCAAAGTCTAAGAACATGCAAATGTGCTGGACACTAGATGTCTCCTATTTCACTGCAAAGTGTTTTCTCAATCTTCCTGCAACTGCAGCTATTCTAAAAGGACAGCCGTGTAATGGCCGTTGAAGCATCCATTTCCGCGTCACACAAACAGGAAAACAGTGATTTCTACCATTTTATGTTTGACTTCACATCCTCTTCACACCTCCTATACTCTGTCTTCACATCATCATCACTTGCCCTAAGGCCAGGTGAGTAATCTTAGGTGTGAAAGCTACATCCAGGTTGTTTACAGTTTCACTGGATAAAGGCAATGACAACCTAAGCTGTAACAGCGAGGACATTCATATTTTCAAACTAACACGCTCATGTTTGGAAGGTGTTTTATAGTGATGCAGTGCATCCCTAGAATTTTTATGTTTTCTCTTTGCATATACATCCATTCATTATCTGAAACTGTTTATCCTTTTCAGGGTCGGGGGGGCTGGAGACTATCCCAGCTGACATTGCCGACGGCGGGGTACACCCTGGATAAGTCGTCAGTTCATCACAGGGCTGACATATAGGGACAAACTTTTTTTCATGTTTTTGGATTGTGGGAGGAAGTACGGAGTACTTGGAGAGAACCCACGCAGACACGGGGAGAACATGCAAACTCCGCACAGAAGGGCTCTGCCCCAGCAAGGTCCACACTGGTCCTTGTTGCTGTGGGGCAACACCCCAAACAACTGCGCCGCCGTGCTTCCATTTGCATATCGATTGCTCAAATACAATTCATATTGACACAATCAAATAAATAATAAACAACTATTCTCAGTTGTGTGAACTCAGGTTTGTCCAAAATCAGGGTTTTGGACAAACTGGATGTTTGAGCAAAGAATGACACATGGGCTGCATGGACAGATTATGAGACACAGGCACAGAGGTGTAAAAAGACCGCCCTTCTCCTATGTAGAACCACATGTGCAAAATGTATCTTTCATTCTGTTGATTTCAGTGATATTATACAAATGAATGAAAAGGCTCAGGTTCTGCAGCTGCAGGTCCACACTGACTCCAGAGATAATACTACAGCAAGTACAGTAAAATATACAATATAAAAATATTGTAGGAAAATAGATAAGATACTTATGTAAAGAAGGCAGAATATTTTACACTTGAACAATAAACACTGAAACAGTTAACAAGGATTTTTTCTGCATTCTAATCTGTAAACAAAAAGCTTTCAGAGAGGTGAACATATCTTTGACAGGCCAAAATCTCTGCTAATTGTGCTGCATTTTAATTGCACTGTAGTCCCAGTATGCTGAACAGCATACTGAAATCAATCACCCACCTCCAACTTATGCAAAATACCGCTGCTAGGGCTCACATTAAAATATGATCACATTTCTCCTGTTCTTGCCTCATTGCACTGATTACCCCTTGTTATTGGAACTGAGTTTAAAATTGTACTGATCGTTTTAAAATCACTGGTTGGCCTTGCTCCTGCTTATATCAATGACCTTGTAACCTTGTATTTTCCTGCTCGTTCGCTTAGATCTGCAGATCAGCTGCTACTATCGGTACCCAGGGCGAGGCTTCAGACGGAATGTGGCAGGGCATTTGCTCTAAGGCCTCCACAAGTGTGGAATAATCTTCTGTTGAGAATCAGGCAAGCTACCTCAGTATCCTCCTTTAAAACTTATTCTTATAAAATGGCCTTTAATTTGTGTAATTTCTTGTTTATGCTCTTACTCTAACATCTTTTATTTATGTTAATATTATAATATTATAATATTTTGTGTATTTTTGGTTTTTAGGCTTGTGATGCACTTTGTAAACTTGTTTTTGAAAAGTACTATATAAATGAAGTTGATCATTATTATTGTGATTATTATCATTATTATTATTACAGCTGTAATATTATAGCAAAACTAAAAAAAATACAATGTATGATCCTTTAATTGTATAAGAAAGAAGAACATTTTCACATTTTATTTACAGCTGACCCATTGTAAACTAACTACTCACTGACTTTCAACAGTCTCATCAAACAGAGGATCTTGCCCAGGGGCCTTCTGACCTCTGTGGCCCCTTGGCCAGTGCCCGTCGTGTCCCATCAGTAATCCATCCATGTAAGGTCGTGCTTGTCATTTCAACTAAAATAATGGAGGCGCATTAATGATGGTACGAGAGGGGCCTGTCAGTGGAGTGCTGCCTGTAGGGCTACACTCATGGATCAGAGTGTTTACACCTGCCTGACAGCATCTGAGAGTGGGCCAGAGGCAAAACCTCTATCAAAGCTTGTGTTGTACAGCCTCACTTTAAAGCAAACATGCACATCTGAACACATGCACACATTCCCCTTCTCTCTCCATCTTCAACTTACTTAAAATACTGCACTGACCTCTTTTCTGAACAGAGCTTATAAACATATGATTGAGAGGGATTCTGTTTTAGGGTTTGAAATCATCTAGACAATTTGTTTCATGCACAGTCTGATATCTTTCTTTTTTCTTTTGTTCTGCACGACTCTCACTTTTTATTGAAACCACCAATGAGCATTTGTCTCTGCCGAAAACACAAGTGCAGCCTCTGGAAATGTGTTTGTGTAAAATGCAGTTATCTCTAAACTGTGACTTTTGTCTGTCCAATTTGTCTTTTAGTAATACTTTTTCTGATGCAAGCCCTTTGAAAGTAAACGTCCCGACTCAACCTCATGGCCACAAAGCCCAGGGTAGGATTGATGTGTGCTCCCGGAGTCCTCCGGGATCGTTTGAACGCAGGGCGCCGAGGGATTTGTCAGTCTAACGGGAGCTGACAGGAAGAGAATGAACTTTAACACTCGCAGGCTGCTTTCCCTTTCATGAGCTTCCAGAGAAACCCTGTAGTGAATCAAATCCCTCTGCTCCGAGGAAATACACACACAGTCGCGTAATAAAAATGCATACACGTGCACCAACGTAATTGCACGCACATCTTATTCAACGTTACCTTCCCCCACTTGTCCCTGCACATTCCCATTTAATCCGTCAAGCAGTTAAGAGTGACAAATGTGTTGAAGAAGTTCATGTACATGAAGGAGCAGCAACACAAACTGTAACACACACACTTCCTCCAATGACCTGAGAATAGAGGTCGTCGCCATGAGCTCGTTGTCTCAGTGATTTCATGCTGTGTTGCTTTCAATCAGGGCCTATAATGAAAAGTCGCATAACTCTAACGTTAATGGGACCCAAGGACTGTAAAACAGATGAATAGCTTGGTTTTGTAACTCTGAGTTAGGACCTAAAATGCTCCGCTGAGTCTCCATGTGGTATGTTAACAGGTATGTTGGAGCCTAAGGTGACATAATGTTCTCATTTGGGTGCTGATGAAAACTTTCATAAACTCTGGCCTGGAGTGTTGCCTAACAGCTTGTCTATTTAATTATTTACCATTAATTGACACTGCTTGAGGAGCCGCCTAATTACCCAGAGTTAACTACAGATCAGGGCTTTTGCTGCAAACGGGAGTATTTGACACTTTTAGTGGCAAGGTGAAAAAGAACATGAAGGACTAAAAAACTTCTCCTATGAATTAGTTTTGGTGCCTGTGACCATCTGACCAGAAGGGAGCATAAATAATGCAAGCTTGCTTGTGCTGGCAAATATGCTCCCTGATGATAATTGCTTGGCTGAAACGAGTTTGGCTAATGCTGCAACTTTGCACAAAAAGTTGGCAACTTTTCAGGCCACAGCTTCTTTTTTGCCCACTGATGAATCCTATTGTTTATTTCTGACTACAGAGCAGGCCACTGGTTTGAAACCACTCCTAATGATTGTTGTAATCATATTTTTGTTCTGTTAATTTAGGTGTTCAACCCCTTTTCCAAAAAAGGTTGGGGTGTGCTTAAGATCTAAATAAAGCAAAATGTGTTCATTTCTCTTACCCTTTTTGGCGTAAGTATTACTGAAAACAGTACAAAGAAAATATATTTAATGTTTTAACTCATCAACTTCATTGATTTTTATAACCAACTGCTTATTCTGAATTTGGGAAACAAGTTGAGACAGGAGCAACAAAAGACTGGGAAAGTTGTGGAATGCTCCAAAAACACCTGTTCCACAGGTAAAGAGGTTAATTGTAACAGGTGATAGTATCATGGTTCGGGTTGTGTCTAAACTTTCCCTCTCCACTAGAGTCGCCCTGCAGTATAACTGTTGCCGTTGCTGTTGCAAAGACAGTATAACAACATGGCTATTGCTGGCAGCCTGGCTACAAAGCAAAAAACAACAATAAGAATCCTAATTTGAGCCCATTCACAGTGCTATGAAAAGGCAGAGGAAAACACACAATTGTATTGGTAAGTAGGCAGTTTTTTTTTTTTTATTAATGTCATAGAAAGAATGCCGGTTTTGACCAAGTCCCGCTTGTAAGAGGAAACACATCAACTGGGGAGCAGGCTTTGGCACAACACCCGTGCTCTCCATGGAGTGACTGCCTGTCTGTTCAGCCTTTTTTTATTTTTAGTCACTCTTTGTCTCCTCTTTTGCAGTGTAGCGTTTCCACAGTTATTCAGTTGGTCCAGCATTAATATCTCTTCTTGTTTTGGTTACACAATGGCTTGTGCTGTAATTGAACCTTCATTATGCAAAAATGACAAAAAGTCAGTCTGATGGCAGTTCAAAGAGCAGAGACTTCTAGGGAACCAATCTATGCCCAGATGGTGTCATTAGCTGTGTTTCCATAAAGCATTTTGATGTGCATGTAGAATATTGCATCAGAAAATTTATGGACAAGGCAAAATTAAAAAAAACTTTGTTTGATAAGTTTGTATGATTGCTTGAGGTGCTTTTTGCCTTTTGCAAATCAGATTCAACTCGTAAAATGTTAGATGGAAACAGATTTGCCGGATAAAAGTTGACGTAGCGAACATTCAACTCACATGACTGATCAGCTGTCTTCGTCGTCTCCGGATGCAACATGGCCGATGCTAACTGACATGCAAGAACAATTACAACTCGCCCTATTGAAAGTAATTCCTGAGGACCTCTCTCCATTTTGTCTCCTGGTTTGTTTACCTCTAGTCTTCATTTACTTCCACATCCATGCATGACATAGCCACGTAGCCTACACCGCGTCATCCTGTCATCCTTTGACGAAATTAGGCTTTACGTAAGCCGAGTTCAATTAACTCAAAACAGTTTATGGAAACGCACCTGATTCGCATTTGGAGTTCTTTGTTTTTTTGCAAACTTTTAAAAGTTTGCTTAAAATTCGCTTGACATTTTATTGAAACATAGCTAGTCTCTTTCGGTCATTACACTGTGTAATCAGTATTTACTTCAGAATGATACG
Source organism: Pagrus pagrus (assembly GCF_965226575.1). Taxonomy (NCBI): domain Eukaryota; kingdom Metazoa; phylum Chordata; class Actinopteri; order Spariformes; family Sparidae; genus Pagrus; species Pagrus pagrus. The sequence goes on along the minus strand of NC_140190.1, from coordinate 29,984,028 downwards.
GTAAGCTAAAATGGTGTCTATTGCAAGTTTAAAAGGGAAGCTCAAACCCTGCTTCCTTTCGCAGCTTTTCCAGTAATTCTACAGTTTTTGACATGTCCAAAATGAATGTCAATGATCCCTCTGCCCCTTTACACCTGCTACAAAGATGCAACATGTCAGGAAAAATCTTATGCAATCTGGCTTTAGAGTTGTATAACCATTGTATTGTTTTGACCCATATCAGATTATGTCTGGAGTTTATTGAACATTTATGCAAACTTTTGAGACATTCCTCCCACAACTCGTCATCTATCTCCACCTCCCAGATCAAGTTCCCACATCTGTTTAAGTGCAGTTGTATTGGCAACCATGTGTCTTCGTACCATGAAATAAAAATTAGAAACTGCCCCCTTATCCTGTGGATCAGATTTGTTGTTAGTGTCAAGTGAATTACGCGGACATATTACCTCCAAGTTAGAAACACTTTTCCTTACATAATCTCGGATTTGCATGTATCTGTAGAAATTAGAGGCTGGGATATTATATGTGCATTGGAGTTGCTCAAACGACGTGATGTGGTCATTTATGTACGAAGCACCTAGGTCTCTGATGGCCTGGAGCTTCCATTCTGTGAAGACGCAGTCATATTAAGCCCGGGAGGAAAGCATGGTTTTCACACATTGGGCTTGCGGTGCTTTTATGTATGATTTTATTGTTTACAGTTTTTGAGAGTATTCCTAATTACAAAACGATTTTCCTGCAGGGAATAAACCAAGCAGGGCAATCACTTGATGATATAATGTTTTAGTGGGCAGCCCAGTTGTAAGATTTAAAGTGTGGCAGGCCAAAACCTCCTTCATTTTTTGATTTGATGAGATGTTTTTTCATTATTCTTACAGTTTTGTAGCTCCATAGAAAGGGCAAAATGATCAAGTCTAGTTGCTTAAAGTAAGAAAGAGGAATGCATCATGGAATTGCTTGAAAAATATAAAGAAATCTTGGAAGAACTACCATTTTGATAGCATTGATTTTTCCAGCCATAAAGATAGGAAGGGTTTCCAAAACTCCATATTTTTCTTAAGTTGATCTATGTTTTTCTGCCAATTCACCAGTAGATATTAAAAGATCATAATTCCATGATATGTGAAGCTGTTGCAGGCTATTTTGGTTTGCAGATATTGCTCATTGCTATTTGGGTGGTTGGGCATCATCTCACTTTTTTGCCAGTTGATTGAAAATCCTGAAAATGAACAAATGGTTAATTCATGTTAGCAGTGGGGGTATTGATGTCTGGGGGTTCGTTAAATATACAAATATATCGTTCGCACAAAGTGAGAGGTGTTGGCTGATCGACATAAAAATGTTAATAATACCTTAGTTGCCTGGAGTGATTATTGTAATTTCATTGATAAACCAAGTGAAAAACATTAACAGTGGATATTTTCCTTTAGGGAGACAAGGTTGAATCTTGAAACTACAAAAAGCAGTCATTTCCCTGAATGGATGACACATGGAAGAAAAACAATCATAAAAGATATTTCAACATAAAATGCCATATTGAAGAAAAATATTTTGCTGGGCACAAAACAACACATGGAGCCAGTCCAAGTCCTCCCTCTTTCCTCGTCCACTACTCTCCTGCTTCCCTCAGCAAGGCCAGCCGGTGGGAAGTAATAAATAAAAACAGAATAAAATGATTATGATACACCATCGTTGCCAACTTGATGCAGAGCCCAAGGTTTCAAGCCAAAGAGCAGCGTAATAAACATCACCCTGCACTCTCTCTCTGCCCTCATCATGCAGCGTCGTCCTCCCACTGCTGCCTCGATCAGAAACACAATTACACCTCTGCATCCGATTGGAAATCACAATAAACTGCAGTTGTGACGCTGCTGCGCCAGACAGCCGTGCTCACACACCTCCAGACAGGCCAGAGAGCTTTTCTCTGGTTGTAAACAGATTGCTGGAGGTGGGTTTCCACAGGCAAGAGAGCAGCAGATGGAGCTGTATTAAATATCTAACACTATGAGGCCCAAGACACACAAACACATCCACTGTATGAATGGCGTAGAACTGTTGGAGCTCAGCTGCCAACATGCTGATGACAGCTTTAAAATAGAAGGCGCTGGAGCTATTTCTATACTCATGCCATACATTACACAGACTTGGTGTTAACTTGATTTTACTGGTGGTTGATAAAGGCATGAGTATATCAAAGTGAAAAAAGTGTTTCATTTCAAGCTTTAAGGAATGTAAATAGGAGAACCTCAAAGACACGAAACCAAACTTATGTAAACTTTGGACATCCACTCTTACACCCAGAGGTCAGCCTGATCTGGACGGACTGAACAGATATTTGCTGTCCTGCCAGATGTCAAAGCCTTCACCTGACTGACTTTGGATTTTGTTGCACAGATATATAGTTTTTTATGGCGGTCCTTTTCTGGATCTTTTTTCCTTTATCTTTTACCCTGACCCCAATTCTAATATCAATAAATTACCTTTATGCCCCAAATCATTTAACCTGTGTTGTTACAATATACGGTTAGTGCCTAAACCTGTGGGCCACCAGGGCGCCGCCATTCTTTATTATTATGCCCTTCTTTCATGACATTGAATGTAAGATGTGCTGCAATAAAGTAAGCCTCAAAATACTGACATGACACTTTAAAAAGCTGTAAATTCCAGTCAAGTCAAGTGCCTGCAACCCAATTATTTTGATGCCTCGTCTAAAATATCCAGTTTTGTTGCCACAAACATGACTGGAAAATGTCCCAACGTCTCATTAAAAGTATCAAAGTGATAAAAAAATATATTAAAGTGTTAATGAACAATGGTCTCTTGTTAAATATATTTAGTGGTATCATTCATGATAGTAAATTACTATTTCTTTGTGCGATGGGGAATTGTGATGAGAATTTTCCATCATCATTATTCCATTAATTGAGAAAATAATCGGCATATTAATTCAAAAATGAAAACATGGAAAGAAAAGTATTGTGAGCTAAGATCCAGTATGGGATCTTTCAGTGACAAGAATTACACATTATACGTATGGTCAAAGTCAAAGAACAGAAACCATCCGGGGCAAACAATATGAAAGCTTAGTGCAAGAAGCCAAACTTGTTATTGCCAAATGTCCAATATCTCATTTGCATTACCTTGCTCTCTGAGTGGTTCTGGTCAGCTGTCTTGGCAGTGGCGTCCAGATCAGTCACTCCTCTGTTGAGGTTTGACTCCTCTGCTGCCGGCACCTGGCTCACCTCCTCCGCATCTATATCCGTCTCCTCGGTGACAGACGCCGTCTTCTCAGCGCCCATTAGCTCTCGAGCTGAGCCGAGGAAAGTACACACACATACAGGTGGATAAGCACGCACGCCTGCACACACACATGTGGGCATGAGCATGTACACAGGCACACATGGGCGGACACACATGAAAACATTCAGTTAAGACACGTTATACACAAAAGCATAGTATACTGTGAGTATGATTATGTAATCAAAGAGTGTAAAGTAAATTGATGTTCAAGCTGTTCAGTGGTACAACTTCATAATACAATGCAATTTTTAAATATAACACAATGCAGAGGGTTCTCTACTGTTTCAGGGGTGTTTCCTTTTTGTGTGTGGAGCTTTTTATTAAACTGTGTTCTCATTATTGTTCATACATTATTAATGGGACAAATCGTACCAATCTGGACACAGAGCATGTTTTCTCTGAAGCGGATATCATTAACAAATGAAGAGCAACACTTTTAGCCGTGCATGACACAAAATCAATCCAGACTGCAACCAAACAGTTTATTAGAAGCACTTTAACTCCTTTCATCTGCCTCTCTCAATTCTTTGAATCAAACTGTGACATTGGAAATGGGTTCTACTTGACTTCATTGAGACATGTTTTCACTTTTATTTGGTCAAGATTGATTTTTGACTAAATTAGATGTCTCTGAAAAATATTTGGCAGAGAAAACCATCCAATTAAGTTCAGTAAAACACGGTCAAAAGCTGCTACACTTTGTTCCAGAGCAAGACAGTGAAACACTTGAATAAGAGCGTAGACTCCAAGACCTCACACATTACAGTAAGTCAGTTATCCTACATTTCCTACAAAATACACTGAACAAAAATATAAACGCAACACTTTTGTTTTTGCTCCCATTTTTCATGAGCTGAACTCAAAGATCTAAAACATTTTCTATATACACAAAAGACCATTTCCCTCAAATACTGTTCACAAATCTGTCTAAATCTGTGTTAGTGAGCACTTCTCCTTTGCCGAGAGAATCCATCCCACCTCACAGGTGTGGCATATGAAGATGCTGATTAGACAGCATGATTATTGCACAGGTGTGCTTTAGGCTGGCCACAATAAAAGGCCACTCTAAAATGTTCAGTTTTATCACACAGCACAATGCCACAGATGTTGCAAGTTTTGAGGGAGCGTGCAATTGGCATGCTGACTGCAGGAATGTCCACCAGAGCTGTTGCCCGTGAATTGAATGTTCATTTCTCTACCATAAGCCGTCTCCAAAGACGTTTCAGACAATTTGGCAGTACATCCAACCGGCCTCACAACCGCAGACCACGTGTAACCACACCAGCCCAGGACCTCCACATCCAGCATGTTCACCTCCAAGATCGTCTGAGACCAGCCACCCGGACAGCTGCTGCAACAATCCGTTTGCATAACCAAAGAATTTCTGCACAAACTGTCAGAAACCGTCTCAGGTAAGCTCATCTGCATGCTTGTCATCCTCATTGGGGTCTTGACCTGACTGCAGTTTGTCATCGTAACCAATTTGAGTGGGCAAATGCTTGCATTCGATGGCGTCTGGCACGTTGGAGAGGTGTTCTCTTCACGGATGAATCCCTGTTTTCACTGTTCAGGGCAGATGGCAGACTGTGTGCGGCGTCGTGTGGGTGAGCGGTTTGCTGATGTCAACGTTGTGGATCGAGTGGCCCATGGTGGCGGTGGGGTTATGGTATGGGCAGGTGTATGTTATGGACAACGAACACAAGTGCATTTTATTGATGGCATTTTGAATGCACAGAGATACCATGACGAGATCCTGAGGCCCATTGTTGTGCCATTCATCCACGACTCGAATATTTGAGGGAAATGGTCTTTTGTGTACATAGAAAATGTTTTAGATCTTTGAGTTCAGCTCATGAAAAATGGGAGCAAAAACAAAAGTGTTGCATTTATATTTTTGTTCAGTGTATTTAGCACAAAAAAGTCTAACTTCTAGCAAGAGGTTGATTTAACTAAACGGGTTGTGCAAACCTTCTCAGGGTGATATGGTTGTCTTTTTTGGCCTTCGGCATTCTGAATTTTGTTGAATATTTTACTATTTAAAGCACATTTGACTTTCCTCACCAGGCAAATCACCAGAACACAACTCTAACACTGTTTGTCACAGCTGTTGTATTTCTTCCCCTGAAGCCTGAAGTCGTTGGCTGTGCATCTTAACCCCCTGCAGATTCAAAATGTGTAACAGGGGAAATGTAGGTGTCAGTGTTCTAGTTAATAATTTACATGCATGTGACTTGTTTTCTTGTTCGACCACAGTTTTTGACAACCTCCCACTGGATTGAATTGCATTTGCTTCCAGGCAATGTGACTAAACTAAAAATATACGGCTGCACTTGGAGCTACTGAGACCGTGCTGACTTAAGTGACGGAGTCATTTCTACCCAGAATAGATGGAAGTTAATGATATTTACTGAAGGCTGCCTCTCAAACTGCCTCTTACAGATAGTTTCATTTAAAAAGCAATCATTTTAAAAACATGAAAACTAATCAAATGAAGAAAGAATCACTGTGGGAATGATTACTCACTCTTATTTGCTAACTCAAATGCACTCGTTTATGAAACATCGACATCATAAAATACTGAGCCCTCAACAACATATTGGTAAAGCAAGGTTGAAAGCTTCCCTTCTCTTCACGGAACAAAACACTCTTCACTGAACAGTTTGCATGTTTAGTAGTGCCAATTTTAGGTGAAAACATAAAAAGTAAAAGTTTGAAATTTGGGGGAATAGGCTTATTTGATTTATTGCTGAGACTTAGAAGATAGGCTAAATATCCCTCTCATGTCTGTACAATAACAACAGAACTGTAGTCAGAATGTGGTTAGCTTAGCTTAGCATACAGACTGGAGGCAGGGGGAAACAGCTAGCCTATCTTCAAAGATATGTAAAGAAATATATAGAGAATGATTTGTGGTTTTAATGTGTATCCATCTGCCCAGCACCTCTGTGCAGCAAACATGTCAAACTATTCCTTAAATCTCAAACATGAATAAAAGAAGCAATAAACTTGTATTGTATATGCAAGTATTCTACTATTTGGTTTTACAAAATGTTCTGCTGTCAAAAAGATTTAAAAAAAAATGATTTTCCCATGTTTTTCTATAAAAAGGTAACAGGTTGCTAGAGACCTGAGGTGTGTAAGAAAGCATGGCCGTCTGAAGTACTGTTGACCATGCATTAAGGGTATAAATAACAGCTTTTCAAATGAATTTTGGATCTCAGGGCTTCCAGAGACTTGGATAATGCTGGATGAGCTGTATTGAGCCGTTTTATTTTTGAGTTTTGAGTTTTAAAACAAGTCCCCAGTAAGTGCTGCAATGCTGTTTTGCTGTGAAGCTCCAGAAATGGTTTGTGGACCACGAAAATTCACCCAACTTTACATTGGCATGGGGGTGAATAGATAATGACTAACTGTTCATTTTTGGGTGAACTTATCCTTTAACCAAGTGAAACCACATTGAAAAGTGAAAATATTTTACCTTTGAGCAACATATCTCCTTTTGAAAGAAAACTAAGTCTAAAAATGAATGAGTAAATAATTAAGTCAAAACAGTTTGGTCATTTACCCCATATGGCCTTTAAGCTTCACCATAGATTCAGTGATCATTGAATCTCTATGTCACTGCTATGTCTTATGTGAATGTGAGCTTCAGTGATAATACTATTGTATGTTTGGCATTACTCTCCATTAAAGTGTAACAAGCAATGTTCTCAATGTTCATGTTCATGTGTAGAGACCCTGGTGATACTACGAGCAAAGTTTCATGTTGTGTCGAGTCTTCTTAGTGTTTTAAAAATAGCGATTTTGATGCTACTGTAATGTTGCCCCTAGCATGCAACTGAAAATGTTTTTGACCCGAAAACTAAACTACGGTAAATCTTAAAAGTGACTTTTCCGTCGTAATTATTCTTTTACACAAAGGTTTGACTCGGGTACATTCACAAAAAAAGGCTAGGTTGTATTTTGGTGAGAGTTACACTTTAAGTAGGCTTTATTCATTCTAGTGATGTCAGCCATGTTTCTACAGTTATTTGTTTGTTAATAAGATTATATTGTTCATTCTATGTGGCATTATTTTGTACAATTGTTCAAAAATGTTGCATCCACAGTCTTCTGAGAAAACTTGAAAAAACTCCGCTGTTTCTCCTTTTCTTCGGACCCCCTGCTGCTCAACCCAGTTCTCCATCCTCCCTGCTCCTCTCTAATTCTCGTCTGCGTTTCATCTTTTCTTGCTCCTCTCATCCTCCACCAACCCAAATGCCTTTTCCCTTTAATATCCATCTCTTCTTCTCCCTCCTCCCCTGCACTATCCATGCATTCTTCCAGCTTTCTGTTTCTCTAATCTGCCATCTCCCACTCTTCTATCCCTATCCTTTTATTTCCATGATAATTAGTTCTCCAGATAAGCTCATTGGCTGCGCGTGACGGCTCTTGTGTTGCTTAACACACCATGACAGCGATTGTGTGAGGGTGTGCGTACAGGCCTGAGTTTGTATGCATGTGGGGTCCTTTCACTCTGTGTGAATGTACAGTTATAGAGCGTGGGTGATCTCTGGGCTCATCAGCATGTGAAAGAGAGCTCGTCTCTGGAGGGCTGAAGGAGGATGTGGCGATAACGCACCCCAGCCTGGTGGGGAGGGTGACCAGGCCTGGCTGCTGTAATGACTGGAACGATGCTGTGAAAGGGCTCAGATCAGGGACTCTTCCAACTGCTGAATCCCCATGTCTGTCCTCTCAGACCCCACTCAGAGCCACGTGTCCCTGGGCTGCAGTGAAGCCCATCCTGTCCAGGCACGAGGCCACAGATAAAAGTAGCTCAGCCCACCAGTGTAGTTGTGCGGTGCCTTCTTTCTTTGGGTTGACTCATCCGTGACATTCACTCCAGCATCGGCCTCTCCTGCTTGCCAACTTGGGCACAATGCAGGCGGGAATGTGTATATGTGTGTGTGGGGTGCGTGTGCAGTACAATCTGTTTGTGCTATCTGAAGACATATGACTGTGTTAGAAGTGTGTAGGTGTTTGTGTACACTGGGAAAATGTGCTGCCAAGATTTCAGATCTTGCATTATTTTTGGACTTTATATCCAATTTCCACCATGGCCTTGATGATACAGTTTGATATTTTTTATTCCATGACCTAAAAAACATTCTATCCTAGTTTGTTTATCTAAAGGGTAGCTCCGAAAATATAGGACTAGCTGCTGTTAGCAAGATAGCTCAGTTAGTGGTCAGCTACAGTACGTGGCCCAATTAGGTGGCTGAGGTATGCCTGGACCAACACCTCGGATCCCGGGGGGAGTCACCACTGCCAATTGGGCTCAGTTGCCTCTGAATGAACACTGCTGGACACACAACTGGGACTGAACCCGGCCTCTGAGACCAAGTCAGTTTGAAGACTGGGAATATAGTACAGAGGTGATTTTCAGCAGCTCTTATCAGGATTATGACTTGGGGGAAGAGAGAAAACATGAGTGTGCATGTAGAGTCAGAATATTTTCACATCTTACTCTGCAAACAGGATTTATTTCAGCCAAACCAGAGGTGATTGTGTACAAACCAAGACTGTTTTGGTGAGTTTTATTTTGTTTATGTCGAGTTTGAATGTTCGACAATGAGTTAATAAGGCAAATGTTTTTTTCGATTTTCCTTTCATGACATTCTGTGAGTTTGTTTCGTTTAGTTATTAGACTAATTAGAGAACTTGCCGCTCTCATATAACTCAGGCAGTCTCGGGCTAGCTGGTTAGCATGCCTACTTCAGTAGACATCTCTGCAACACAGAACATAGACATCTTTGATATAATGTCAACACTGTCGTTTCTTCACCTTCTGATGATGATGTCAGTTCATTTTTTTTTAAATGTTGTGGAAGTTGCAATAGTTATATGTTAATTTTTTTAATGAAAAATAATGTGAAAGAGAATTCCAATACAGTGTCAGCACTGAGTTAACCAATGCTTTGTCATGTATTAGTATTATCATTATTTAAAAATTGCATTGATAATGCAGGTGTTTTTTAACAAAACATTGTGAAAAGACCTTACACTGCCAATGGTAGGAGGCTGGCAATGAGCATGTTAGCAGATTAGCACAAGCTTGACTACACCTGTCAGCCATGTGACCCTTCTTGTCTCCTCTCAGACACTTTACTTTAGACAACATTTCTACAGCCGCACCCAGATAAATCCTCCGCCTCTTCCATCAGCACACTCGCTGCTACGGCACACTGAACCCTGAAACATCAACTCTACGTCAACTCCACCCACACGTCTGCCCATCTGTGCATGTTCTCTACTGTTGTCCTTGCCCAAAATACCACTTATTTTCAGTTGGGTTTACTTCTGATGAATCACCTGTTGTGTTTCGTGTAAGAAAGATGCTGACAACACAACATTTCTCACGCCTCTCCTGTCTGACATGCCTTTCAGTGTTCAGTGATACTCAAGGATTACCAGAACAACTTTGGATAAAGGTATAACAACAGATGAAGAATAAAAAATAACTCTCCTAAGAGGGACTTAGTAGGTACTTTTTATTCTTTTCATTTGTCACCTGCTTTACTTCATGAACCTTCAAGGAGCTTCTACAAGGCTGCAACAGATACGCAATTGTGATTAAACTGCAGCACTCTGACATGAAACATCACCCTGCTCTCTGTAGCTCTACTGACTCATGTTCTGTCACAAAGAAGGGAGCCAACAGTGAGCACAGATCACTGCAGACAAATACCAAGCGTTTAAACAACTCAGGAGCAGCAGTGCTGAACATTTACCCAAAATGCTTGCCGCTAAGAATGGGATGCTTAGTTTTATAGCAGGAGCATGCTGTGTGTGTTTGTGTACCTGCGACGGAGGATTCGTTGCCGTTTTTCTCATTGTGGCAGTCCTCCTGTCCATCTGCGTTCTGCTGTGTGTGCTGCAGACTCAGTTTGTGACACACTTCGAACGCCTGGCCGACCGTCCGAACAATACGCATGGCCTGACTCTGTGGGTGGGGAGGGAAAGAGAAAGAAAGCAATGTTATTCTCAAAACACAATTTGTATCACTTTTGTGTTGGCAGTTGGTTCAAAGCACTCATTCCTCGACCGTGTTTTAAACCAAATTTCAAACATTTTATTCAATAAATTTTTAGTTTCTGTCGGTGGCGCTCTTTTCTTTCATTATCCTGCAACTCAGTTTCTGGGTATTCAAAACAAACCAGAAAGGTAAAATCATATCTCTTGTGCTGGGGGATATTTCCATGAAATATTGTCCAGATGTACTGAGCCGTGTCCCACAAGTTTCAGGTGCAGACTAGATACAGATTAGCCCTGGAGACATGTGAATTGTGTATCAAAAAGGCACGATAGGTCGGAAATGTGATTTAAAATTATTAATATAGGTCACAGAGTTGGTTACTAATTCAGTCTCACATGGGCCAACAGTATCACCTGATGATATTACACAATAAATCTCTCATAGAGGAGTTTGTCTGTGTTCACTGTCCAAACTCACAACGCAATTTCTATCTTTGCCTGGGTTCTTCCTTTGTCCTCAGGTGCAGAGATGCGGATGTGTCTGCTTATCTCCCCTTGTACTCTTTCCGCCCTGCTCTGAAAAGGCAGGTCAAGTGAAACCATCTTTAGGTGACTTCTGTCAGCTATCAGCTCTCTCTTTTCTGACTTGTCACAGTAGAGAGGTGCAGAGGCAAAAAAAGATTTCATTTTAAAGCACTGAGGCCTAGCCCCCAAACACCACTCTTCCTCAGCTGAATGATCAGAACAGATGCAGCGTGGCCTAAAAGCCACAACAGAATCAAGACCCTGCCAAAGGGCAAGATCCTCTCTTGTCCCTGTTATCAACTCTGGACCAGTCTGAAGTCCATTCCCACAAAAGCTGCTATCCGCCCAGCAGTTAATTTCAGTTCAAATTATTACACAACAATTATTTTCACGTTTCTATTAGCAGAAGTTGTGGGTGGTAGCAACAGAACAAGTCTACCCTGTTCCCTTTTTTGTGACCCTCTGTTGAGGAACCTGGCACACTGACCAAGGACTTAAAGGCAGAGCTAGAAACACTGCAGTCCACTGATTTGTCAAGAGTTGTCACTTTTTGCATGACAATAGACTCAACTGACAAACCTTTTTGTTTTTTCACAGCATGTTTCTACAACTACAGCAAAATAATTACAGTACGTCAACGTTGTGTTTCTGGAGTTCCTTTAACTCTTTACTGTTGGAATCAGAGGTGTCAAAAGTATACACATTCTTTACTCAAGTACAAGTACAGATACTTGTGAAAAAAGACTCAAAGTAGAAGTATTGATTCAACTTCTTTATTCAAGTAAAAGTAATAAAGTACAGGCTCTGAAATGTACTCAAACTATACAAATAACGACATTTCTACCGGCCATTTCTGGTCAAAGCTAACTGAAGCTCATGTCATATTAATATAATTCAAAGACTATTAAACTTAAAGGTAGAATCAGTGAGATTTGTCCTAGCTGTTCCTAAACGCACCACAAAGACAGTTTCCCGGGACGTCAAATAGCCACATTTTCCAAGTAGCAACAAAGAGAAAAAAAAGAAAATCCAGGCAGAGGGCAGTGGGGTCTTTACAGGTATGAGACACTAACACTGCCTATTCCTGTTGGTTTTGGCCTTGTTATGTCTTTTACAATGTTTGGTCACGCTACGTCTGCCGCGCGTGATCTGACTGTTTTGTGATGTTGGGAAGGCGGCATGGAATGACGCAAAATAAAAGTAATCTGTCATTCCCCTCAAATGCATTAAAACTAACTTTTAAAAATGTAAGGAGGAGAAAGTACAAGTTTTGGTTCAAATCTAGGAAGGAAAAGTCAAAAGTTATACAAAATAAATACTAAAGTAGATTACAGATAATTTAAAAATCAGTACAGTAACTTAGTATTTGTACTTTTTTCCTTGCCAGCTCTGGTTGAAATGTAGTTGTAATCAAGCAACCAAAGAAGCACTAACATTGGTAGCTGTGTTCAAACAAGCAATATAAGTTCATACACACAGGTATAAAGACAAATTGCAACTTAACCCATCTCTGGCTCTAAACATTTGTCTTCTCTGTGTTGATATCCTGAAACAGTTTAAGTCGGTTGCTCTACCAGCATTAGGAAAATATGAGATAGATTACTGTCACTTGAAGAGAAAATTGCTTTGAGAGAGACTGCTTTTACAAGAGCAGCGAGAGAGAACAGCAAAAACGGCTTCTGCTGACAGAAAAAGCCATCAAGAGATCAAACTGCGGGATATACAATATTAAAAAACACAGAAGAGTGTTGAATGGTGGTAAAAGTGGTGGTTAACCTTTATTTTGCACTTAAGGCAATGGGATCAGTGAGAGATCCCCACATGCAGATACACTGTTCATACCCCTGCAGGTATCTCTATTTTGTAGCAAACCTTCTATACTTTACTCTTGTCTCTCTCTATTTTCTTCCTTCTCAGTTCAGTTTTCTCCTACACATTCATCAATCACTTCCCTGCCTCCTCCTCCTCCTCTGTGGACCCTCTATTTATGTCTTTTCACCCCATGCTGGTCCTCAGCCTGACAGCAAACATGTGTTCTGAAGATGTTTCCAGAGGCAGCTATACAGGGCAATGAGAGCAGATGCTGGTGTTGTTGAACACAGTGAACCGAAGGCTCAAGCTCCCCTGACTCATACAGAGACTGATTGGAAAACGCACAATCAAGTACAATGGATGCTTTGCAGAGAGTCTCTTTTCCTTGTTTCGTTAAGTGTACCTTATTCTCTTTCTCAGTTTGTCTGTTGTTTAACCTCAAAGCAGATAACGTGGATCAAAGAAATACACGATTGATAGTTTCTTTACCTGGAAAAACACCTGTCAGTGGTTGATGAAAAAACTTAAGGTGATTCAAGATTCAGAGGTCAAATTCACCCTGAGAATATCACTGAAAAATACTAAATCAATACACTACACAGCGGAAAGTTTTAAAATATGGATTCAATAAATATTGTAACACTGAACAGTAGTATGCAGGGTTAGGGGTGTAGTAATGGAGTTTTTTTCCCCTTCTTTTTTAGCATTTTGGGTCCAAGGCCTCACCAGTCTTTAATCTTTGCTACAGTAGGGAGTCTGTGAATCTAAGGACACTACATAGGTCAGGCATATGTTCAGTTTTTGGACCATATCAACTGTACAGTCAAGTGCTAGTGTGAGAATATATTTATAATATCGAGATCTTAAAAAATCAATCCTAAGAACACCTTGAAACCAGTGCACCGACTTAAGCACAGCAGTGATGTAAGCTCAGTGTTTTGTTCCAGTTAAATCTGCCAGCAGCTTTCTGTATGTTTTATATACTTCTTGAGGAGACTAGAGAGCAATGTATTATTTAGGCCAAATTGTAATAAAAGCACACAGAAGCTGTTTTCTGGGACACAGAGAGCTTTGACCTTTGCAATGGCCTGCAAATTACAGAGGAACACTTTGGATCTGAGACAGTGATTAAAAACCCACATTTCTTACCTGTGATAAAATCTGTGAGCTCTTGTGCTTGATCTTGAGCACAGTTTCTCTCTTTGCTCTCTTGGACCAATAGAACATCATTTTTGTTCTGTTTGAACTGAATCAGGACGACTTTCTGGCAAAGCAGTTAAGCCATAATCATAAGGGGCAACTGCCTTCACGAGATATACAACAATGATAATTTGTTTAAACACTTAAAAAGACTAATGTTTACACTCTCCCCATACTTTTGACTTCTAGTTGCCATAAATACTGTCCTCTTTTAGTACTAAAAGAGAAAATAGCCAGCCTGGCCACAGCTTATTACTAGGCTTGGGCGATGTCCCAAATTTTATATCATGATATTGTCCTGCCCAATACTGTGATAGACAATTAAATTGTTGCTCTTCCCAATCTTGCTAACTTTCCAAATATTGATGCGTGTTGCCTCCACTGCCAGACAGCTCTGCATGAATTTTATTTTCAAAGTTAAAGTCCGAAGACACCATAACAACTATTCGATCTCTTATATCGTGAAATGTATTGCATATGATGGCAAATATCGCGACATTTGATAATATCTAATATTTGCCCAAGTCTACTTATTACGACCCATATTTACGTTTCTTGTAAGGCAGTGACTTCTAGTGGCCGTGGTAATTACTACAGCAGCAAAGGAGGATGTCAAGTCTGGACTTTTGTCCGGGAGATCGCCGTTTGAGTCCAGTGTATAGTCAATGGTGGGTATTCTAAATTTACAAACATACAGTAGTGAAGTTACATCAAGTACATTCAAAAGTGGTATCCCTAGTTATTTGAACCCAAATCAAGATGTTGACCTGATGAGGACCTAAACCCAAACAATCTGTGAGTTTACGATGAAGGTCTGGTACGCCTGTCCCTGGTACTCTGCAACAGTCTTGTTGTTTTATAAATGGTGGTACATGTTTTTTTGTTGTCACTGGCAACTGATTCAGTTGTTTAGGTATGATGATGAGTTGGAAATAAGCTTGACTTTGCTTTACTATGACAAAACCTTGAACAGACAAATGCATTGTAGGAAAAAACGCAGTCACCTCACTTATTTAAATGGGATTACAACACTGATTACTCTAATTTCAAGGCTGTATTTATATTGTTGACCTGGCAATATTTAGAATGAAAATAAGAGGAACCACTGGTTTCTATCTATTCCATCTTTCTCACCAAGTTGGTTTTCAGTGGGAAAAAAATCACCATAGAGGCAGAAGATCATAAAATGCTCATTAAGTGTAATTTTTGGAGCAGTCTTATGGGTTGTTCTAGAAGCCAAAGAGCCCGTTTGGCCGTTTGGTATATGACTTATTGGTAGCTGCTCTCATTAATCCTTGTCAGAGTCTTCAGAGTTATTTATACCTTTGTTGAATGGACAGTCCCTTTCAACACACTAATCTTTTTCAGTTACCTTACTTTTTATCAGGATGGCTTTCCTGTATCTAAACATTTCATGCCCTGAGCCAATTCTCCAGTGGATCACCAATGTTGGCGGCTGACAAGACTGCGGGTAGATTTGTCACTCAACTGCAAAGGCTGTATATATCCAGCTGCAATGACATGAAATAGTTCTTAACTTGGACATTTGTCACTGTCTCCGTCTAGGTCTCTTTCTGTTTCTCTGTCGTTCTGCCTATCACTTCAGCTCTCTGTCAATTCAACTGAATAAATGTTCCACCTCTGTATCTCTGTCTTTATATCTCTCTCTTCTTTCTCTTTATATATCAAGCGGCCAGTGAGCTAGTAGAATATTTTCTTTAAGTGGGCCTAGTCAAAAGCATGGTACATTATTTATCTCAGATTACCCACAGAGGTTTAGCAGTGTTTCCACTGTCCTCTTAGAAGTTTTGGCATGAGCAAATATAAGGGACAGAAGGGAATATAACGCAATTTAGGGAAAAGCAGGGTACACAATGAGAGGATGGCAGGGGAGTTACCTCTAATTAAAGCCTTCCTTATGTCTCTCTCCTACACTGAATGAGCTCATTCATTCTGTGTTTACATCCCCTCACAACTCACACAGTGTAGACAAGATATTTGTAGTGTAGAACAGAAGAGTGATATTTAGGGAGTTGTTCCAGCGACTCCCTGACCACCAGCTAACTACTGTAATCATTAGGGCGCAGCCTGGCCTGATGTCCATCAAACACTTGGATTGCCTCAAGGAAATTAGCGCGACAGCCAGAAATATAACATATTGCTGAGTGAGCTCACTGCAGACGAACACTATCAGACAAAAACTAATCAGTGAACAGGTTTCTGTGCGACTGTGAGCTTGTTTGAGTGTGAGAGCATGAAGTAAGTGGAGTGTGATGAAATGCAGTCATGATGCCTCGCTGACTCTTCTGAACCATTAGCTCGCTTTCCAGGCGGTGCGCAAAGCAAGGGTACATCATAAAAACACACACATTCAGCCACTACAACACCAAGGTACAGCTGGATATCAAAATTTCATATTTTTTGTGGACTTGACAGTGTTTTATACTCAGTGCTGCAGACACTTTACCGCTTAAGTGTCTGCAGCACTGAGTATAAAACACTGTCAAGTATCAAATGATTGATCAGACTTGTTCACTTTCTTTGATTAGATTGTCCCACATTTAAACTAAGCTAGTTATGGACGTGGTGTATGGCTGTTTAAAGCACTGAGAACTGAGAAGTACCAAATAAAATCTAAGTATCTATTTCTCTCTTTCACTTTTTTCCCCTTTTCTGTCCAACTTTCAATCTTTACATATTCCTCCCTCCCTGGATTAGTCGCCATCATTTAATCAATTTCCTTCCAGACACTATCAGACAATCATCCATCTGCATGGCCAAGGAGGGTAATGACCCATTCAGATAAACTAATAGACATTTTGGTGGGTAGTATTAAATGAATTTATGTAAAAGAAATCAAGGTTGCACTTCAGAAACCTTTTTAAACTTTCAAGTTAAAGACATTCATTTAGTTGCAATGTGAAAATGACCGGCTTAGACAACATAACCGCCACTCCTTTTCTTCTAACAGGAATATGGCAATCGGGTTCCCAAACAGAGTGGTTTGGTGTCTCAGTTGTCAGCAATGTCAACCCAATGCAAGAAGATCGGAGTGAAAGATTGATCCATTGGCTAGCTTGTGTGAAGTTTGCTTGTTCTTCACCTGGCTGCATGGGTATCCTCTGGATGCTTCTGTGTCCTTTGCCAGTGACAAGATAATAGGGGTGTCACACTTCTTTAAATCCACAATTTGATATACCTTTTCATTTTAAGGTCATGATTTGATTACATTTTTGATTTAATGATTTTGGTTCACCAATTCTGAAGGCTCATTTGGATCGATTATACAATTAAATATCTAAATCACAACATGCCTATAAGACATAGAGGTCAGGAGGACCCAGGGATGCTAAATTACCCATTAGTGTAATGGGAGCATAAATGTGGAAGTGTATGTTTAGTAGCCCTGCAGTAGACAATTAGCTTGTCCAAACTGTACTGTGCATAGTGACAGGAAGAATAGAAAATGATGTTTTGTCTATTGTTATCATAGACAGGGTTCAGGTGCAGCTTCACAGTCTACTGAGCAGACAGCAGGTTGAGTTATGTCCCACTTTAAAGGCTGAATAAGGATGCAGCCACAAAGGTGTGTCCTGCTGTGGCCCTAAATGCCAGACTCAACCTGCCCCTCCTCCTCAGACGAGATGGTTTAAACTCACAAAGACCAAATATCAGACCAGATATCCATTAAAACAAACAAAGGTAAAGTTGGTCAAGTTCCACGAAACCACAGTTTACAGGAGGTGTTGTAAATAGAGACACAAAGATAAATACTATGTGGTAGAGCACCTGCTATCGAAACTAACCTTTATCTTGTTTCACAAAAAGTACACATCGACCTATAACAGGGGATCATTACCGACTTGTTCCTGTGTTTAAATCCCAGTGCTGACATCTAATGCTCATAATATCACTCCACTGATATGTATTATCTTGAAAGAGGCAAAGAGTCATACACTAAAGCAGGGCTCCAAGCAGTGGCTATTTTGAGGACTAGGCAGTTTAAAGTTGGGTCAACAGAGTAGAGAAGATGGAGGTGAGGATGAATCTGATGTGTAAAGTGGTAAACTATAAATAATGGGTTGGCAAGCTAATGTATGATCACTTTCAGGACAAACTGGGCTACTTCCACTGCGCACATTTTTTAAATTATTAATATTCTGGGGGCCGGATGAGAAGCTTTATCAGGCCAGATTTGGCCTACAAGGCTACCAACTGACGATCATTGCACTACAGTATGTATACGATGACTTCCTCAACTGTGGTTGCTTTTTGCCTCTGCTATAAAGGCAATGCAACCTTGACAAAGAGGTAAAAACTAACTTAGACTGAGTGTGAAGAAAGGAGAGTGAGAAACAAAAGCTTCGGACAGGAGGATCATTTCACTGAGATATGGATATTCAATACAAAGTGCTGAAAGGCTATTTAATCCAATTATCTTAACCAAGCTGTGTCGAGAATGATGTGAGTCCTTTCATTGATATGTCTGGAAAGAGCATATGTCATTTTAAGTAAGTACTCCTCAATGTCAATGATGAAACCATTGATCCGTGGTCATATTCAGGAGTTTTATCCAGGCCAACTCTACTAAAACACTGACCATGGTAAGATGTAAAATGACCAAACTTCTTGTATGTCAAACATTATTTAAGCCAACAACACAATACTTGAAACAGGCTTTGTTTATGCTGTAGCTCACTCAGTACTTTTTAATGAGCAAAGATTTTTTAGAGAATATCCATGACGCAATTCTTAATTATTTGCTCTTTTTAATCATCATTGAGGGCAGAAGATTCAACTCATCCTTGTCCAAGGCTGAACAAGTTGAAGCTATTAGTCGACACTGAATGACAGCATATGGTTGGAGGGCGTCTATTCACAGAGAGAGAGAACTCAATTAACACTTGACACAATAACCACAACTCTCTCTCCATCTCATCAACCAGCTGTGGACAGCAGATGTGTCATCGTCCATCATAAACATAAGATAATTAAAAAATAAATAAGGACCAAACTGTGTTGTTTTAACCCACTGAGGTTGTTCTTATGGGTGTTTTGTGCATTGGGATAATTTCCTTCACTAAAAAAAAAGGACTCATGTGGCCCATCAGTGTAATTACAATAACAATAACAACATAAAACAGTACAGCTGCCAGCTGCACAGTTTCTTTTTAGCAGCAGTGATGGGATGTGTTGTGTTGTGTTGTACTCCATTATCAGGTTTAAACGACCGTGGCCACGTTTTATGTGTCGTCTTTTTTATCTTCATGCGTCTCTCGTCACGCTTGGCTTTTTAATGTGTAACTGCCTCATTGGTGAAGATTGAGGATAACGATTGGACGAAGGCTGTAAGGATACTAACGCATGATATGGTCTAGAGCTTGACTGTATTACTATGCAAGTACAATTTAAGACTGACCTTCAGTAAGGGTGGATGAAACCTCATAGAAAGGATTCATCCTTCATACTCAGTAAGCTTCATGGCAATCTGCCCACTAGATTTGGATATTTCTTGTGTACAAATCAGCCCATCTCACCAGATAAACAGTTGAACAGGTCGTCTGCGAGCAGCTTATTACTACCCATATTTACCTCTAGTGGTCTGCAAAGGGACAAGAAAGGGGTGAATGGATGGGTTAAACGAACAAAGGAGACTGCTGTCTGTGTCCCATGTAAAACCAAAAGTGAACGATGACTTATTATAACTTAGTAACGTAAACGTTAACTAAACCATACATAACGCACCTAAAGTTACGTACAAAACATAGGTATGTAACTTAAGACACACAATTAATGCACTTATTTGAACCCAAACCAGGATGTTTTTGTAAAGCAGTTTTCTTTAACCAAACTGCTACCATATGAAGAAGGTCCGTTACCGTCGCCGGTACACTGCAACGGTCATGTTGTTTTGGGGAACGGTGATACATGTCATTTTCAGAGTTGCTGGTTATCACCCGATTCAGCTGCTTAGGTATGATGTGTTTCAAATGAAGTAATTTGCAGCAATGACAATATCATTCAGTTGCTGCTGAGTTTGACAAAAGAGACTAAAGTCTCTCCATGTTGTTTTGAACTGCTCCATGTTTTCTGAAGCATTCATGACGTCCAATGTGACAAACCAGATAAATAAAAGAAAGGCAAACTCGTCTACTGGCAATGGGAAAGTAGTCAATTTCCTATTTTTGCCCTCACGCTTCACTCAGATGGTTATTTCTCACCTAAAACTGAATAACCATCCATAAAAAACGCCATAAAATACAATCATTTTAAAGGCTTGTAAACAAACACAATCACACACTGGCGCACTGACCTCTCAGCCGCAGCAGCATTCAGTATTCTGATGAACACTCCCTGGTCTCTGCTCGATCACACTCACTTCAATTCTACATAATAGAGGCCAGGTCATTCATTAGCCCCCTTTAAACTGCCGATCAGAGGAAGAAAGGGAAGAGTGAGCAAGCATGAGTGAGAGTGGGAGAGAGAGACCCACAACATGTCTAAGTGTCAGAACTGATGGGCCACTAAAGCCTTTTTATGTTGCCATGATTTAAAGCCGAGCTGTTCTTTCACTGCCAGTAGTTAAGAGGGGAATAAAGTCTGCTCAATCTTACACTTCATCTTACACTCGCCACCTTCTACACGTCAAAACACATTCTCCCAAAACCATACACTGATAGGATGACATCTTTATTGCATGTTTGATATGTATATGCCCATTTCTTTTTTATTATTCCAGGACTGTTTCATTCTCTTTTTGTGTTTTCGCACTCTTTGTGTAACCCTTGTCCAAGGAATACTTACTGAACTGTCTTAAACTGTTTAAAGGATAGTAAAGTGTTTTCTGTACTTTATTTACATTTTCTATAGACAACCAGTAGACCATACACTTTAGATATATCTGTTATATTGATCTGTTGCACTTGTTTTCTTTTCGAAAAGTCAAAATATTGCAGCTGAGGCTTATGGACTGTGTCTATACTTACTATACCGTCTGTTTATTTCCATCACAATAAGACTCCCAGATATGCCAGTATGTGCTGTGTAAATGCTTATCAGGAGGAACTTAAATCCACTTGGACCATTTCAATAACAGGCCATTCAATAAATTAGCTTACAACATGTTAGATAAAGTGGGGTATGCAATTCATTCCCAGTTTGATTTCATTTATATAAAAAGCTCTGTGTAAGGAATTTTCCATTACAAAAAAGTTATTAAAAAATGTTTGTGTAAGCTGTCAATTATAGGTCTTCCTGAGCTGTGGCATTTCATAATGGCCAGGACTTTTTTTTTTTTGCAGAATATTATGATGTCACAGTGAAGGTAACCTTTGGCCTTCATCAGAACTTCATCATTTTATCCTATTAGACATTTGTGTAAAATTAGTTGCCACACTTATAATATAAATTGTTGAGTTTTCACCAAAAATGTGTTTGAGTCCAAGTGGACCATTGTTCAAAATTTGAAGAAATTCTCTCAGGGTGTTCTTGAGGTCTCACGTTCACAAAAATGGGATGGAAGGACGGACAACCCAAAAACATAATGCCTCTGGTCACCGGCTATATAGATATAATAGCCGTCACTACCTGATCAGCACCAAACAACAGACAAAGTTAGCGACTTGGTGAAGAACCTGGAACAAACTGATAAACAAAACAAGATAGCAGTACATAAAAGATTAATAGCTACATGTAGATGTTTTTCTCACAAAGGACACAAGGTAAAAGTAGAGTAAATATTGGACTTCAACTCAACAGGTGGGCACAAACACAACTGCAGCTCATGTTGTCAGTAGGTTGTCGCAGCAAGTGACCAAATAAAATCCAGTAAACTTTTTTGTACTTTGTTCACATTATTCTGCTGCACCAGCAGTTGTATTTTCATTGTGCAGGGTGCTGCCTTCTGTCAATCAGAAGAAAAAAGAAGTAATGTCAAAGAACAAACTTTCTGTAATTACTTTTAATAACCAAAGGAGGTGCTTTCAAGCCGGGTGTGCAATCATAAACTGTGTATTTTTAGCTGTAATGACAAACTTGTAAATGTTCAGAAATATCATCCAGATGTAGACAGTAATAAATAAGTTGTAACTGTATAACATAAACGTGGTCTCCATTAAAAAAACAAGAGTTTTGCCCAAAATCTCCGCTATGCTGAAAAATACACTATACACACACACACACACACACACACACACACACACACACACACACTTACACACACTTACACACACACACACACAGGTTTACAGCCTAATGGCCTCAGGGTCATAGTTGCCTCAGAGAATTTTGGTATGTGTCACTTTCCATTTTGTCTTCTGAACAGAGTGTGTGTGTGACAGTGTGCGTGTGTGTCTGTGTCTCTTGTGTCAATCTGTCTGTGAGAGATAATGAGGCAGTGTGTGCTTCACACAGCTAACCCCTGGACTGCACCACCATGTCCTGCGAACTGGCAGCTTAAGTGGAAAACTGGGATCACATTCTCTCACTGCTGAAATCTGTTTAGACTTTCTCTGCAGCAACATGTCCACCCGGAGAGCATTTCCAACATGTCCCACAAACCTCAACAATGACAAGCCTGTAGTGCCAGGAGGAATTATTGCTGCTTGACAGCCGTGTGTCTCTTTATTGGAGGTTGTCAGGATGTGGCTCAGACAGTGAGATGATTTAAGAGAGGAGGAGGAATTGCTTTAAACACTGCACGACCAACAGACTGTGAAAAACATTGGAAATGAAACACTTAGCAGCTACCTTTTTTTCCATCTTGCCATTACACAGAAACAAAGTTTGATGGGTTGGTGATTGCAATTCATGCACAAACACAAATTCATTTATACAATATGAAATCAAAACAAACAGGTTAAGTCGAGTATTTTTCTTCTCACACCTCCGGCACTTTCTTCTTCTGTGCATCAGTACATTTGGCAAATCTAATTTAGCTTACCAGTTCACGCTTCAGGTAGCTATGATGTTTTCATTTTACTTTCTAATAATGGAGTCTAAACTCAAACATTAGTGTGATGTATGTATGTGAATTTAATATCTTTCTTTAACACAAGAGCAGTGTAGCTGCCCCTTTCTGATGCATTGGCATGAGAAAAACTGGAAACGCAGTTATTTGGTTTTATGTTAGAAACTCTGTGAAGATACAAACATGTGCTTGAATATAATAAAACATACAATACATTTTTTGAGCTGTAAATCAGGGTAGTTAGACAACAAAGAATAATGTTTCTCTTCAAAAGTTGAAGCAACCCAGGACAATCACTGCCTGATCTGTTGGCTATAGGGCTGGGCAATATTTAGATATTATATTGTTATTGTGATATGAGACTATATATTGTTATCGCAATATGGCATATGATTTATTTTCCTGGTTTTAAAGGCTGGAACATTACATCACAGAACACTGCCTCACAAGGATTCTGTCTGAATGGGGCCTTAATTCAGGCTCTGCATTCATATTCAAAGGGGAAAGCTATAAAAACCTGACCAGACTGCCGTCTTTCTTACCTTCTTCTTGGACTTGAAGACATTGCAGCGGAAGACATTACTCTGTCCGTCTCTGGCGATGTAGCTGAAAATCTTCAGATCCTGGGAGTCGTGAGACACATAGAATATCCTGAAAGATAAAATAAAATAGGTCATAAATTAAGATATAAATATGTGAATATGATGCAAAACAGAATCAGAGCCTGGCAGCAGCTCTAAATGTATCTTAAGACGCAAAATAGGCACTCAGCCCATTTCTCTGGGGTTGCAATGTGACGAAAATAAACAATATTTTTAAGCTTGTTTTAATCCAAAGGCAAGAGACCAAATTTTAGCTCCCAAACTAAAAAAGGGTGGTAAAGAAAGTTGTGATTAGATTGACTGCCAAGTACAGACTTCCTCGTGGATTTCCCTATTCTATGGGATTTTGAGACAGGAAGTTAAGTGACAGGTCTGGTAAACTTTTAATTCAAAGTTTTAAAAAAACACCACAACTGACAACTGCAAAACATCCCAGTGTGAGGAGGAGACAGACGAGGTAATACCATTACAACTAAAAATATCCTGTGTGGAAGAGGATGCAGGGGAAATCGAGTCTGAGACAATAATAGAGTTCTCCTGGCAGGGAGAGACTGTGTGCGACCAACAGTGAAGAGATGTACAATATCCTGCAGAGCAGGTAAAGAGGAGGAAATAAGTTTGGGACAAAAAGGGAGCATAAAAGACAATAATAATCCGCAGGAGGGGGAACACTATGAGTTAAGCTTGACACTGAATCTAATGTACAATGACAACACTGCTGGAGAGATGAAGCACTGCAGATGACAACATGATGACAAGACTGAGACCAAGGAGGGCGGCTGTAGCTCAGGAGGTAGAGCGGGTCGTCTAGTGATCGGAAGGTCACTGGTTCAAATCCCGGCTCCCCTCAGTTACATGTCGAAATGTCCTTGAGCAAGTTACTGAACCCCAAACTGATGAGCAGTTGGCACATTGCATGTGTATGAAGGTGAATGGGTGAATGTGCCAATTATTGTAAAGCGCTTTGAGCTGTCAGTAGACTGGAAAAGCGCTATAGAAATGCAAGACCAAGGAGCTGGAAAGTGTTGTGTTCACAGTCTAAATCGATTGTTTCTGAACTAGCGGAAATCACAACTTCATTCACTAATCTACATAATCACTACCTGAGGGGCATCAAAGCTATTTGATTTTGTCCTGCAACTCTTGATATCAGCAGTGTGCGTGCGTACATGGACAATTCCAGCCTGTAACAATTACCTCCATATGCAGGTAATTTGTATTTGGTAATACATTTCACACCCCGTGTGCTTTGAGTCACACTGTTCAAAATTAAAAACTTTCCTTCCCTAAAATGAATCAGGTGCTTTGAGTTGCCTCAACATAACCATAAAACCCTTGAATCTGGGGTCAAATACCAGAAGTGGATATTGTTGGAAATCTTAAAAACACTCTGGACTATTGACTATTGTGAACATTTTGCACATGTGCTGAAAACATGTGGCATGACAATCCTGAAAGGCCAAACTCTTACATTTTCTCCAAAACTGCACTTGTTTACAGTGACTGAACACACAAATAATATCCAACTGAAATTGAACTGCAGTATATTCCACTTTATCTAACATGCTATTGTATTCGGTGACCTGTAAGTGAAATGGTCGAAGTGCACTTAAGATAGCCCTGTTAAACATTTATGTATAGTGTATACTGGTATCCAGGAGTCTTAGTGTGAAAGGGAAAAAAATGGTGCATCTCCAATAATAAACCTTTATCAGTGCCTGTTAGTTATTATTGTTGGAGACAAGGTTGAAAAATGTGTCATCTTAGAAGATACAGTCAGATCATTAAGATCTCAGACATTCTGGGCCTGTTAGATGCCTCATGTTTCTTTTCTGTTTCATGAACAGGCAGAGCATTCATCAGATCTTCTGACCCCCAGCATTGGGATGTATTTTTCTTAAAGGGCGCATGACTATTACCTATCATCTTGTGCATACTGTTCTGCTTTTTTTCCACTTGTCCCACTGTGAGATTTAACATTCAAGATGGATTGCTGATTACAATACTTTACACATATTCTGTGCCCTGCATAATCAAGTTATAATATAAAACTAGACTCTCACACAGCATCACTATGGGACTTTGAAAAGAGGAAAAAGGACTGCACAGAGCACAATCAAAAAGGCACTTCGCACTTCGTTCGTGTTTACATGACAACCTGAAGGTTTTCATCAGAGTATAACAAACAACCTCATTACTTTGAAGGCTGTGCCACCTTTTTGCTCTTTCAATATTGTTACAATGAAACTTGAAGGCTTGATAGATCTTGATAGTGACTGCTGTACTTTGGAAAGAGAAAAAAAGAATTGAACTGAATGAGTAACCAAGCAAAAAGGAGGCTCTCAATGCAGAGAGATTAAAAAAGAAATCATTATTGTAATAACCTTTAATAAGTATACTCAGAGCATAATAGCCTCATCCATGCTAACTTGTTAAAGCTGTGACCTGGAGGGCTTCTTCCAATGATGAGCTTTGTTCATCACTGCGAGGATTGCACTGCCCTTTTGCCCTTTTCAAGATTATTATTATTATATTACATCACTATGTCGCATAAAAATAGCAATAAAAATCTCAAACAGCAAAATAGATAAACTAATGCACTCTCTACCTAAAATCTGTGCAGAGAATTTTGAAAAAGCAAAAAGGCTGGGAAAACCTTTCTTAAATCTTCATAGAAAATAACTTCTATGAATCCATGTTTAGATTAAATTTGACTTTCCCCTAAAAATCATCATTGAGCGCAGTACCGCCCTTTTGCTGGCTGAATTTTGAAGGTTAATGAATGGATGCCACTCTGAAGCTTGTAGTTGGTGTTGCTTAACACAGTAAACTTGAAAAATCAACTGGTTGAAGAAGTACCAGGAACCTCAGGCAGAACAGCTTCCTAATTGGGCAATTTGTGCCATAATTAAGCAGCCTGGTGGTGTATTTGGGCTAATTTATCACAGTGACACAAAAGACAACTGGGCAAGAGCAGGAAATCAGGTGAAGATTATGCAAATAACCCTGTTGCCTCTGTTGAAATGTGTGTCTGGGTGTGTTTCCGTGCATGTTGGTTTTGTGGGTGTGTGCTTGTGCGTGTGCATATTGTATGTGTACGTGTATTAGATATCAGGGGTCTCATCTCTAAACTCAGTGACATTTCTGTGGTATTTGTTTTGGCCTTTTCTCTGGAAGCCAGACGAGCTGAGGTCTTGTGGTATGGATGGTGACTTTGTCGACTCTGCTTAGCAGCGGGTCAAAATACCAGACACAGCTATCTGCAGTGACTCATTTACTCACACACTCTCTCACACACACACTCTCTCTCACTCACACACTCTCTCTCACACACACACTCTCTCTCTCACACACACACTCTCTCTCTCACAAACACACACGCAGATAATTGGAGAGTTTCAGCCTGAGTTCTGATCCAGTCCGCTGCTGCAAAAACCAAAGATTAACGGGTCTCATTTCCCACAGATTTTTTTAAGTGATGTAACAGCGTCTCACAGCACATTAGCAGTGGTTTGTGTTACTCCTAGTTAGTTGAAATATTCACTACATGCATGACAAAATGCTGGCTATCAGTTTTAAATGACACAGGTCTGGCAGTTAATTCTATCAATCATAATAGTGTTGGGGTGGCATGGTGGTACAGTGGTTAGAACTGTTGCCTCACAGCAAGAAGGCTCTGGGTTTAAGCCTGTTCGCTAGCTGGGGGCCTTTTTGTGTAGAGTTTCCATGTCCTCCCCATTCCTGCCTTGGTTTCCTCCAAGTGCTCTGGTGTCCCTCAGTCCAAAGATGTGCAGGTTCATTTGCAAATCTCAAATCGATGTAGGCGCAAATGTGAGCATAAATGGTTGTCTGTCTCTATGTGTCAGCCCTGTGATGATCAAGCAACCTGTCGAGGGTTAACCCTGCCTCTCGCCAATGTCAGCAGGGAGCACACCTGTTATGTCATCAATGTTGGGGGGAACATGTTAGAAAGCAATACGACAGAGTAATCAGATTACTGTTTTGTTGTAATGACTAATGTAACGCGTTACTTTGTGATTCACGTAATATATTACAATCGTCATCATTCGTTATTACAAGAATTTCCCCATTTTTTTTCCTGTTCCTTTTGTTACCACTAAAAACAAGAACTGTTTCTGTTTCTGTCCTACTTCTTGGCAGGCAGTACGTACACATCTTCAGATGTGTAAGTATGGTTGTGTTGTGTCAGTGTGCAAGTGTAACTCAGCCAGACAGCCAGCACAGAGAGGGCAGCCTCTGGTTCATTAGTCACATGTTTAAACACGATGTGCTGTAGGTACATACAAGCCAGTGTTATCTTATTTTTAGAGGCAGCTGCTAAAACTGTAATGTTATGTCTCAGCTAAGTGTGCTGTCTGATCATTAGCAGCTGCGCCTGTTAGGTACCCTGGGTTTCTGTTAACTTTCATGTACTTCAAATAATTCAAACTCTTTCATTGTAGTTGAATAGCAGAAAAAATACATGTTGTATGAACTTGTTGACACCCATGTACCTTCTCGATTTTATGTTTTTTTAAGTAAAAAATAAAAGATTAATAAAGAGCTCGTTTGTTCATTCGCTGTTAGCATTAGCCTGCCGAGCTACAGTCTTTGTTAATGCCAACATACTCTCACTTTTACTTTTTTATACACTAAGTTACTTTTCTCAGTAGGTATCTCTGTAACATAACAAGTTACTTATTAATTGCAGTAATCTTGTAACGTAACAAGTTAATTTCAAAAGTAACACTATCATATGTGATAGGCCCAATGACCAAAGCTACGAAAATGTAGTTTTCCTTTAAGGGGGGCTCTTACATCTATTTGGGGCAGAGGTGGCTGAAAGGTTAGAGGTCATGCGTTAAATTTTACTAACATTTTTCTTAAACTTTAACACAACTGTCAGTATGTCAGGCTTCACAGTTAACTGTCACTATTGTGAGTTAGCATAAACAGCAGCTTTGCACAACATAGCTTATGAATGGCTCTGAACAGAAACTGATGTGGATCATGCTGTGACAAAACAGTTACAGAGTACAGTTGGTAAATACGGACGTGAAGCAGCATCATGCACAAGGGTTTAAAGTAGGGATGTCCCAAGCCGGTCTGCGGGATCGGGGTCGGGGCCGATATGGGCATTATTTCACTGATCAGGATCGGCAATTTTGAACGTGGACACAAGCCCGATTATTTTTACGTCAGCTGTCATCAACGGAGCACAATTTGGGGCAGAATGCAGACATGCGAGTCAGATCTGGAGAACCTGTGGATAAAAGGTCTGCGGTGTGGAAATATTTCAAATTAGAAAGTGAAAGCAGTCCAATGGCGACATGTAACATCTGCAATACGACCGTTTCGTGAGGGGGTAGCAAAAGAGCTGCATTTA
Source organism: Pagrus pagrus (assembly GCF_965226575.1). Classification (NCBI taxonomy): domain Eukaryota; kingdom Metazoa; phylum Chordata; class Actinopteri; order Spariformes; family Sparidae; genus Pagrus; species Pagrus pagrus. The sequence goes on along the minus strand of NC_140190.1, from coordinate 29,955,221 downwards.
ATACTACACATTTGATAGCTATGGCACATAAAAAACAAAAACATGAGTTCACTCAAGCAATACAGGCAAAAGCACCGAAGCAACAAACACTCGCGGATACTTTCAAAAGGAAAGAGAAATATCCTCGAGACAGCGACATGGACACAAATATTACAGAGAAGGTCATTGAATTCATCGTTTTGGATAACGAGCCCATCTCCGTGACAGAAGATCAGGGTTTAGTTACTGACTTTGTTTACTTGGTTGTTTTTGTTAAAAAACAAAAAACAAATGAAAACCAATGTTGCAATCGGATATGCAGAATAAGGAAGAGCCATAAGAAAGTATTTACTTTGTTTCAACAAAATAAAAAACCTATTAAGGAACAGCTTGGATGCAGGTAATTTTTTCTTAATGCAGCTGTATTATCTAGGAAAATATTAGTTAGGGCTAAGTATCGGATCGGGACTCGGTATCGGCATCGGGATCGGGGTAAAAAAACCTGATTGGGACATCCCTAGTTTAAAGTGCCACTGAAAGTAGAGATAAGGTCAGTAGCCGCAGTTTAATGAGGGTCGCAGAAACATTTCTTTATGTGTCATGTCAACAAACACAAGAGTCTCTGTTATCAGGCTGTTTTCTACTCGAAGAGAACTGACTGAACTGCTCTCAACCGGCTGCATAGAACCTTTTAGTGTCTCCCCTTTCAACTATTTCCTTGCCTTCTCTTCAGCCAAAAACCCCAGTCGGTGTGAAAAAAATCTGTCCCGACAGATTTCGTCTTCTGAAATCTAAAGTAGGGGAGAAGGTCTTGAGTTCTTCCAATTGTCACATACAGAAAACTGAATCTAATTTAGAAATCGCAGGCAATGATAAAAAAGAAACATGCTGGCAGACAAGTGAAGCTCAGCCCTGAAGAGTGAGTAAAAGAGTGAGCTTAGTTGACAGTCTTTGCTGACAAATCCCCAGGCAGTGCAGGGATGACTGCTCAGATACATCTCTATCAGGTGTCTCTAAGAGGAACAGTGGCCAAACATACAGGTGAAGATGCGTTGGATAGATCAGATCTCAGAGTGAGAGAGGCAGGCTCGACATGAGAGCCGTCGAAGAGGATTAACAGCTAAATAAATCAGACTATGAATACTGCCAATGGAAAAACTTCTTGTGTTGTATTTCAAGGGGGTTGCTGTTCTTGTTTAGGAGTACAACAATCCACAACATTTCACATGAATGAATGTCCCTGTGTGAATCATTGCCGTTACATTGTGATTTAGTGCTGTTTCTACAAAAAAAAAAAATGTGCTCAAAGATTTTTCAATTTTCAATCCCTCAAAGCAAGCTAAAACTGGGAGGTAATAGTTTCTCCGCTGGCAGAAAGTAAGCAGTCAGCAATGACACAGCAGGCAGGCTGATCCAAACACAGATATACTGCAGCACAGTCGTCAAATAAGGAGAGATGGATCATTAATAGTTCAAGGAGTCGAACATAAAGCATAACATTTCTGCCAAATACAAAATTTGTAGCACCAGTGATCAATATTAATCAATTTAAATTTTAGACCATCTAGATAATCGGAGACATTTAGAGGACAAGAATGAGATAAGAATTCAATTAAAATCTGCACTCACATCTCTCAGAAACATCAACAGTGAAATGATTTTACATCAGTGCCTCAGGATTAAAATGTGTCTCTCAAATCAACATTTTCTGGGCTTTGATAACTGGGTTTGTAGCTACCATATGGACAGATGGTATGGTCAGATCCTCTGGAATTTGGGACATTTTATAAACCTGCTGGGGACAGTTTACACCTCTATAGTTAACACTTGGTGGATTACAGAATTTTTAAGCCATATTTTTAACACAGGTAAGCTCTTTAAAAACAGGTAATTGATTCATTTCCCATTACCGCTAGATGAGTTTGCCATTCTGTTTTTTGCTCATTTGTTTGCTTTCTGTTGAGTCACATTTGACGTCACGAACGTGCCAGAAAACAGCATGGAGGCCGGTAACAATGTCAGTGTGGTTACTTTATATATGTTTTGCTTCAGTCTCTCTTTCAATCTAAACACTGGCTGAAAGATGCTCAGTATTTCCTTATCAGAATCGTATTCCTGGGTGTTTAGAGAAAGTTTTGGACTTGGACTTGGAAAAATAAATGCTTTAGATATTCATAGCTTGAAATATAGTAGACAATATAACCCTAACCCACAGGTAAATGTTAACTTATATCCCTGATTGAAAAAACGTTGTGATATTCTGGTTCTTCTTGCTTTGTCAGCTGGCATCAAATTCATGATACGAGTACAAAGAACAGCAAAGTTTGTCAGTTTGAACAATAAATATATTGTACTGTATTCAATTAGAAGAGGCTGAAACATTTTTACAAATCATTTTATTCCATTTTCAATTTTTTATCGCTTGTTGATATGAAGGTATAGAATACAGTTTTACAGTTACAGTTTTGGATACTTTCAAGGATTTCCTCCCCCTAGATTCACAAACCTTCGATGATTTCAATGGACCGTGGGAGCCATAAAGACATCTGTCACCACTCCTTAGTCACCAAATTCTAGGTATCATTGCCGACGTCATGATTTGTTATATTTTGCCTGTCTCAAATATCACCTGTCAGTCAAGTTAAATTCTAAATAAAAACAGGAAACTTCTTTCTGCAAGAACTTGAAATCCTAGAGGTGACCTGGTTAGTTTTAATCATTTTATCTTGCAGGATTGATTTTATAGCCAAGTTTTATCCCTCAGCTGTCACAAAATCCTCCCTGACTCAACTGCACATTGTGATGAATATGTTTTGTTCTTGTTTTTAGTCAAAGATTCTTTCAAGCAGATTCCTTCCGAGACATGGAAAAGACTCCAGTGCCTTAGGCAGAGACAGAAAGAGCAAAAGACTGTGATTGAAAGCCTATAGAGTGTGAGCAAAATAGAGAGCTGGACACTTAAGGTAAAAAAAGAGGATGGAGAGAGGCAGAAATTGAGTTTGAGAAGGATTACGATGGAAAGGGGGGTGATAAGATGGAGACAGAGATCATGCATGAATAAGGAGCTGAAAAGAGAGCACGACAGCTGAGCAAAGCAGATGATTCATGACTCATCCGGTGAGTTAAAGTTCAGCGGTGCATTAAGAGTCGGACAAAAACTCCTGTTCCTTCACATTTAACCTGCCGCTGCCTTGTCTCCATCAGCAAAGTATTACCAGTAAAGTGTCGGCTTCTGTTTAAAAGCCACACATAACAAACATACATGAAACCAGGCTATTGAGCTCAACGACCACACACTCACTCACACTCAGCTAACCTCGTTAATAATCCTTCCTTGCTAACAGGCAGAGGGGGCTGTGATGTGATGTTTGAGTAATGAAGTAGGCTTGTTTCAGAAGGCCTTACTCATTTTTCCTTTGATAAATTGCTGTCTGTGAAACACAGCTGTTATAAATCAAAGCTAAGAGGCAACACGCAGCGTCTACAATCGCACAGTTACAGGGAATCGATACTTTAATGCACCTGTGCCAGGCCAGGCTGTGGATGTGCTTGTTTGTGTGTGTGTGCCGATTTTAGCAAGAGCATCATGTTCAGGAATAAAAGCCGAATATGTCTGTATTAATATCATCTCCCAGCATTCACCATCCTGTTACTGGAAATCTATAGAAGCTCCAGTATCAGAGGCAGTAACATAAAACATACATGGGATATTGCAGAAATATTGGATATTGAAACTTTGTTCAGAGGGGCAAGCGGGCACTTGAAAACGAGAGGTAGGTGTTAAAATTGGAAATGGGATTGAGTCTAATATTCCACTATTTCTACAAAAATGACAATTTTCTGAGTTTGATATGAGGATGTAAAGTAGGCCTTATTCTTAGCAGTATTTTCCCATTAAGACGCGTGGAATATGCCAATATAATTCATGTTTTAGGAGCATTCTTTGGACATGTACACAGCACATTCAGAATATGCATCTTAATTAGGGTTGTCACCAAGTTTAAGACATATGGCCTATTGTCTGTTTAAAGTCATGTCTGTGTGAGGCTGAGCCTGCAGTTTGCAAGGCTGGTGTAGAGATGCAGATACAAAAACAAAAGCCCAAATGTATGGTTAGATGGATAAAGATACCTTTAAACTTTATAAAAGACTTGGATATGAGTTTTTGCTTATGAGCACTGCAGCACCAAACTTTTCAAAAAGGAAGCTGAGCAAATTAGAGAGTGAGGATAGGTTTGTTAATAAGAGTATACATGCTGCATGTACATGGAAATTTTGGTGGAATATTCATTTTCCTTGCCCAAGTAAACAGCTTAGTAGGAATATTGTCTTTTTCGGATTAAGGGCAAAAAATATTTTGTGCATATTAACACAGTCAAAGACTCAGCGGATCATTGTGTAGATCCCTGATAATATCCTGCTGACTGATGGAGTAGAGTGCTGACTGTGAGATTTTAATCTGTTTGATTTTGACACATATTTGCCCAAGCAACTCTTCATAAAACCTTCACAGCAAATGACAAAATGATGCAGAAATTTTTATTATGTAGTCCACCAGAAATTAATCATTACAAAGTTCTATAATCCCAGCAGTGTTTTTGGATGTGAATCGATTTTATGTGAGTTAAAGACTAAAATGGGACTCCTCCATTGGACTTAACAGATAAAGTTGAAAGGAAAGGTGGATTTTTATGTGTGAATCATATTTATGGGATGAAAGTAAATTAGACGGACCTCATAGGGCTAATTAGGGCAGTTTGTAAGAATGGCTGCGTTTGAGTGGCAGGTTGAGAGTCAATCAGCTGCCCAATAAAGTTACAGCCTTTAAAATATAGAGCGGTGATGACAGCATTCTCTGTTCATTAGGCTAATTGGTGTAAGTTTTACAATACAAGAAAACAGGGCCAGGTCTGTCTTCACTTTTTCTCAAAGGAATCAGAGAAAGATTCTGACACTGGCTAATCTTAACTTTACATCTTAACTTATTGTCTTGACATGTACGCAGCTGACTGTACACCCGGGCAAAACGGATAACTATCACGATGCGCTCTGTAAGAGCCTGTGAGAAGGCTGTATTATTAGATGCCGCCTTCCCTTTGGGGTTTAAACAAGCTATGGAAACAATCGGGTCATCCTATACTCCTGAGTTTCTTGAATTCTCCTGTATGGATGATTCATCTGCAATGAAAAAGCAGCTATTGAGCTGATATAATATTATATGGGCTGAACTGTTCAGTCTGGTTCAGTTGGAAAATAAAAAAACATTCACATTGCAAAATAATTCTATTTGCTTGTTTTGTGATCCAGTTGCTGTCTGATGTTTGAAACATGTTTGATATTCATGACTGAAATAGGGACAACTGAAATCACTTTAGCCATGCTGTAGATAAACTGTCCGAAAATGGCGAGAAAATTGCAATGTCCTGTGAATGACAGTAGCTGCTACTCTACAGTATAATCCACTCCATCGGGTTTTAGTACCGAGCCACATTTCAACTGTGGTTCACCTCACTCTCCTTTAGTTTTATCTGTAGAGTTAACAGTCTGTGTTGCCCTCATCTCTCCATTCACTATCTCATCCACATTTTATCGCCCAGTTTTTACCCTTTTCCACATGGATTGCATGTAGAACACCCGGAGGCAAACACTTTTTGATAGACATCCGTTTCTGAGATTTGGTACAGTTGCAGGATTTCAGTGGCTGCCTTTTGACGTGATGTCTGTATTTAATCACTTATTCAGTATTTTCTCGTCTCCGTCAGCCAAGATTAAAAGATTGATATGTGATTTGTTGAGATTCTTCTGGCCTTCTGCAGCTTACATTACAAAAAGAAACTAGAACCATCCAAAACCAGTATAATAACGGAAAGTAACATAGGAGCACCTGGAGTCAACACATCTAATTTGTGCAATGTGTTGCGTAACAATGCATTTATTTTTGGTATCTTAAGGATACTGTTCTTCTTTTTTAACACTGATCATCATTGGCTGCCACTACTGACTGTCTTTAACATTCAGTGTTTTTCACAGTTTGAATGATTTTTACATTTTGACAGCCAAAGCCAAGCAGCCTGTCAGCAGGACGTCGATGTGAGCTTGAATTTTTCTTCGCTTCCGACAGTTATGTTCTAAAACATTTGCCAACAATCCTCAGTTCAGTACGTCTTGGTTTATAACTGAAGTGGATGACGTGACACTGATTTCAGCTGTAGACTGAGTATCCCTTTAAATAAAAGGATGTTTAAAGAGGTTGTACAAAGTCATTTGACTGTGCCCCACTAAAAACAAAGCCCCGTTCTCTTTCCTGCATATTCTATAACACACACAGGTTTCTGTGACAGCCCCTGAAGTGAGCAGGCCCCACCTAAAATCTTTTCCAGAACAGCATGGATCTGGCATTGCCTTGATAAACCAGACTTAATTACACCGCATACTGATCAGGCATTATGTTGATTAAAAGGGACTATAAAAAGCAGGGTGAAAAGGTAGAGGTTCATTATCAGGAAAGCTGTTGTGTCAGCTCAACCCGTGTGCCCACATAAAGAAAACCCTTGAAATTTTATAGCAAAGACTTGGCAATTCTGAAAGCATCACAACAAAACAGACTTAATCATCAAACCGACGGGCAATTCCCTCCTGCACTTGTTAAAGTCAAGGTGAGAAGTTAGCAGCTCCGTGTCATTTTTATTCTTTAATGCATTATTTACAAAACAAAATGGGTAAGCGTCCCTGTTTGTGCATGTATATGAACATATTTGGGGGTCTTTTATGAGAAATGAGGTCACTGAATCAATATCTCATGCCTACAATAAACTGAGCTCAGCAGAGAAAAACGGAATGAAACTCCCACTTTAACTCACGTAAACACAAACCTCAAAACAAAATCATGCCAGGTAAGGAGTGTGGAACTCTGGGAAGGTTTGCTTTTCGTCATATGTGCACATTGATGTGTATGAGCACGTGTGGATACGTGCTCATTCTGCAGGATGCTGAGAAGAAAATGTTTCCTACAAACTTGACTATTTCCAAACTAGTCTAAAAGATGTTTGAAGAAGCATTAATCCGACCAACTCGCCCAGTGCTTAGGCTATCTATCAATACAGATTCCTAATCCAATACAAGTGCTCTCTTTTCCCATGCTTAAAACATGTCAACTTCACTGTGTGGAACTAATTGCACTCATTTTTATGTACAAGTAACACAAGGCCAGGGATCGCTGCACCACTGAAAACAGAATCGGCAGCCCGTCTGTATTTAATGGAGATCTGTTATATTTAGCCACCTCCATATGTTTTGCTGACTTGAATTTGACTTGATCAACCCAGGTGCTTTATACATTTTAAAAGGATAACATTTATAAAACACATTTTTGAAATGGCATTCATTTTATTTTCCCACAGGCTCTTATGATGCCCCTTTTAGGGCTTGGTGGCTGCTATAGAATATTCACTGATACCTGAATTATCTCAGGCAGTACTTCCCTGCAAGCTGTGATGTTATTCAGCCCAACAGGAACTTTAAGATTGTTTAGAATTCACAATAGATTTTGTTCAACATCCTGCTGTGAAAATTACATTTCTCCTGTTATCTGTAATGTTTCTCACTCAGTACCTGAATAAGAAAAACTTCATATTTACTTTTATTCCATTGTAACTCTCCCCTGTGGAGACCTCAGCCATTTATTGTCCTTGTTGCAAAAACGACATATTCACTTTCATAGTTGTTCATTTGATGCTTCATTTTATATTTTTATTCAAGGACATCAAGAGAGATTTGCAACACTGAAATAAAGTAAGACACACTATGCATAAACAGCATAGCAAGGTCAATGAATGGATTGAATGTGCGATAGCTTTGTGTCTTTTCTAGGTCTCCAGAGAACGACAGAGAGGAAAAGGATGAGATGGAGAATGAAAACTAAACCAATAAAACACCAATTTAGCTGCCAGGGATGAAAGTCAAAAGAACCAAGTGAAGAAAAAGAGCCAGAAAGCTCATGCACAGCTCATACATATGTGATCACAGACAGGGAGAGGCACAGAGACATAAAATCTGTTGACTCTCCTGCTGAAAATGTTTTATCGCTGACTTGTAACACAACATAAAGTACAAATGAGATCTCATGTTCTAATCAGTATTCACAGAAAAACCTGCATTACTTCACCCAATAAAAATGCTGTTCTTGACTATAAAGCATACAGAATCTAGTACAGTCTTGGATAAAGAGGAATGTAACCTACATAATTATTTGTACTTGGATGTGGAATTTATCTGATCTTTTTAATAATCTGCCAGGACAAAAAGAAACTCTGACATATCTGTCATCCTTTTGGTACAATAACTATGTGTCTGTGTGATTCAAGGATGAGACAGAGCAATGAAAGGGTGGGTACGATTGATTTTTATACCAGTATAAATTCAAAACTCAGGCACATCAAAAGTGAGAAAGACTGCCACATTCTTTTAAGAAAGTCCTGTAGGCTTTTATTAGTACCACAATGTGCACACAACTGAAAATCTAATCTATCATCACCATTAGCTTAGCCCTCTTATCTTCCCTCTTAACCACACTTTTCTACCAAACAAATAAACAAACCACTCCTCCATGTCCTTTCTATCTGCTTCTACCCAAACTTTCCTTTCTTTCGCCCACTCCTCCTGCCATCCCACTCTTTTTAACTTATTGTTATTCTGCCAAGGTTGGCTTTTACTAATTAGGGAGCACTTATCTTTGTTTAGAAATAATAAAAACATGATTGTGTTGTATGCACTAACAAAATTGTTGAGTGTCATGACATTATTCTCCAAATCTCAGATTTGATTTGATTTTCAATTTGAAAATGTTTTCCTCCTGACACTAACAGCTATGTCACTGTCAGACTATTGCATCTGAATTCGTAAAGATCAACAGATGACTGGAAATTCTTCTTAAACAAGATAAAAATATAGGAATATTTGACAACAGCTTGGCTTTATCCTGGTGACGTTAAACAAATATTCACCAAAAGTAGAAATACCATAGTTCATAAAAAACACAGTTCAGGGATACATCAACAAACAACAAAAGACAAACATGCAGTTTGTAAAATTCTGTTTCTCAAATCTCTCTTCAGTCAACCCTCTTCTCCAAACGAATCAATAAGGGATCTCTAACAGCACCGGATGTGTTGGGTTTATTTTTCAGAGTTAGGATGTGCAGATGCAGGCTAACGGTAAGCTAGCTGTGTCATCTTTGAGGTGTTTTTCTTTACTTAGTGAAAGAGACTGTGCCAATCTCCTGCTTTTGATTTCAATGATCATAACTGAAAGCTCATTTTGATACATACATACACATGAAATCATTACACTCCAAATGAACCATGTGACTGTTAAGAATACCAACTAAACTTCAATATCAACTTTAAACCGACATGACAGAGAGATCCATATAGTGCTCACACAATGGAAATTTGATTACAAAAGATTACATTAAAGATTGTGTGACACGATCAAAAGCTCCAGAAAAGTTACAGATGGACCGTGTGAGTTTAGTAGAAATTCTGCCTTGCCATTATTTTCCACTCTCAGAACAGACTCACCTCCCTCAGGCACACTGGGCCCAAAATACCCTTTGCCTTAGAGATGGTACAATAGACTAGATTACCCTACAACCATTGAAACTACTTGTCTATCTATGAACTAAATTCCCAAGTAGACAGGTAAAGATACTATTACTTTTTATACAATACTTTTCTACACTTTTGACTTGAGAAGGAGCGTACATTCTTGACCTTGGTTACAGTATGCGAGACAAAAATCTTAATTCAGAGGTTTATTTTAGTTTATTGGAGGCTTCAAGCTTCTCTGAAAGTATCTTTTGTTTTGTCTAACGCTTTCCAATGAATCCATAAAACTAATTAAAAGCATCTGCAATCCACCGATACATTACAGTGGTAATGTATTCTCTCATTAAATAGGAATGAACTGCAGGGAGTAGCATGTTAAACGTGTCAAGTCAGATCCCACATCAAGTTTAACATCTATTCCACAGTGCCCAACAATGAATGAATATGAATGAGTGAGTAGTGTGCAGCTCTTAAGGCTGTTATGAAAACTAATCAGTCAGTTGAGTGGGAGGGTGATTCATTTACACCCACAGTCAGATCTTTGAAACCTTAATTTGAGGCAGCACACATGCCTTAGGTAAGCATACAGTACAAATGTCTGAAAACACACACACACAGACACACAGCACAGCCTGGGTTTCAATGACAGCAACCTAGAAAAACTATACTGCAGGATAATTTGTAGAGATTCATAATAGTGTGTATGTAGTGATGACCTTAACTTAACTTTTTTACTTTTACAGAGGAATACAGAGGAGTGATTGAGAGCTTCATCACAAGGTGCAAGAACAATTACCTGAAGATCAATATTAGCAAAAACAATGAGCCCCTGGTGGACAACTGCTGTATGTCTATTAGTGTGTAAGGTCATTGAGAGAAACAAATTCCTTGTATGTGTTCACATTTTGGTCGATAAAGCTAATTCTAATAAAACACAAAGCTCTAGCCATGCACAGTAGACAATGCTTCAACTATGGACATTGCTAGAAAGTAGCTACAAATTCAAAAACATGGATGCTTTACACACAACCGAGCAGCACAGAAGATCTAATCAGACACCACAGTTTCAAGATTAGTTTCCCCAATTCAGTATCTGACCGAATGTGAAATATCGTCACAGTCTTCACTTCTGTTCTTAAGTTATGGCATTGAAAATTCAGTTCATCCTTGAGTCCAAGTGAACATTTTTGCCAATTTTGAAGGAATTGTCCCAAGGCCTTAGTTATCGTGTTAACGAAAATGGGATGGATGGACAGACACCCCGAAAACCCAATGCCTCCAACTTTAGCTATCACAGGCGTGAACATAAAGCATTGATACCCAACCTGAACCTGTTGGGATATGACGGGCTGGGCCGGGTACAGAGGTTTGGGTCAGGGTTTGGGTCAGGTTCGGTCACACCAGTTGACATGGTGCTTTCAAGTTGTTTTAGTTAAAATATAGTGTAAAAATAAATAAATATAGTGTAAAAATATTGATAAGTGAGGTTAAGTGATAACTGACAATAAGCAATAGATCTACTGTCTGTGTTGGGGCTATATGTCCTGTTAAGTGCTGGGGTTTGTTATTTACGTCACAATGCTTTGAACGCAACACAGAGGCTATTTGTTACTTTCCAGGCAGCAGTGTGGGACTCTGTGTGACACTTATTATTCTGAATTTGATGCCAGCAACACTTTTCAAAGAAGTTGGGACAAGGGCTCAAAAACACCCGTTGTTTACCCGTGGAACATTCCACAGGTTCGTTGGTAACAAGTCATAATGTCATGATTGGGTATGAAAGGGGCCTCCTCGAAAGGCCTAATCGTTCACGACCAAGGATGGGGCGAGGTTCCAAGACTTTGTGAAACACATGATTGTACAAAGGATGTTATTATGTAAAGCTGTTTTCTTCAGTTCAAACAGTTTCAACAGTTGAGTTTGAGATACATCCATCCAAACTTTTCAGGAATCAGGGTTGTAACAGGCCAACAAAGAATCACCATAGTGCTGTAAACAATACTCAAAAGTTTAATTGGGGCAGGTAAAACTGCAGAAACTAAATCATTAATGAAGTCCAAACAGATCTCCTGCCGGGAACATAAAATCAGTGAGAATTCGGTTTATACTGACAAACAACTTTTTAAAATTCAAAGTGTTTTTCAGTTGGAGATGAAAACGGTGATCCTCAAGTTGAAATAAAATATAGCCGAATCTGTAAGATGGAAGATGATTGTATAAAGATGAGAAACAGATATAGGCAGAATTGACTGAGCACCACAACAAGCCATCACTGCCAGAAACAAATCACCATTTCCTGTTCTGTATACTGATCAGTGTGTTTTCAAGCTTGTTTGTGTGTGTGTGTGTGTGTGTGTGTGTGTGTGTGTGTGTATCATGGCCAGCCACCACACCCTTACTTACCCAGGAGAATGTGGTCTTTCTCTTATTGCACACACACAAACCAAGGTCATGCTCACATATCTAAACACACACAGACACGATGCCCAGAGGCAGTGAGAGGCAATGAGCGGGTTGAGGGAAGGAAAACAAGAACTAAAACGTCTTCATCTTCATTTACATTCAATTGAGAGAGGTTTACAGCAGCAGCTGCAGCAGGTTGGATCAGTGTGGAAGAAATAAATAAAGGCAGACACACAAACTGAAGCACTAACATTCTCAGGAAATGCAATCTATTTAAGTGTTAGCATTGGTAATAACAAAGTGCTATACCCTCCGAGTCCTTTAAATCCATCTCAGGACTGAAATGATCAATAGATTGAATGAGTCAAAAATATACTGGCTGCCTCCTTGCATTAGGGGAGCTATAAACTATTAAAAACAAAAGAAGGTAAAATTAAAATGCCTATAAAAACCTGCAACACCTTTTATAGATATTTGTGTTTTATTTGGATGAGAGAGGACAGTAAATCCAGTTATCGTGGCAGCTGTACAGCAATTTACTCCTGTTACTGCTGTTTTCTCTGAGCTGCACAGCCACAGTTAACAGTTAAAGGTCATTTTAGACACAATTGCGAGCCTGTGGAACTAATGTGCTGACATTTTGCTGCCACTTCTCTCTTTCCAAACAACTAATCTAGTGTTACAGTTTAATTTCAGGAGGATCAATGTAAGCAAAGCTATGCAGAAAAGAGAAGATCTCTTTTCTCAGGTTTTGTTGTTTTCAGGCTTTAATCTAGAGGCATCAGAAAGACTTATGTACGTCTAAAGATAAAGAAAACAAAATTAAACTAAATAACTAATGAAAGTGTCTTGTCAATTTAATTATACAAATGTAGAAATCAGAAATCCAAAAGCTTTCTTTATCATGGTAATTAAAGCAACTTCTCTCCAGTGATATCTGTATGCTGTTTAATTAGTCTCATATCCCAGGCACATAAAACCCACACACATGCACATGATGCAAACATACACAGTGTCTGCAAGTGGAAAAGCATCCGGAAGCAATTATGCTCCGTGTGCACGAGAGCTTCAAAGATCAAACGATTAATCGATCAAAAGAAAATTAGCAACTGGCAACTGGTTTGATAAGCGATTATTCATCTAGTCATTCTTCAAGCAAAAATGCCAAACATTAACTGGTTCCAGTTTGTTAACTGTGATGATTTGCTGCTTTACTTTGTCATTCATGATAGAATATGAAGAGTTGTTGGGTTTTGGGCAGTTGATTGGACAAAAGAAGCAATTTCAAGACATCACTTTGGGCCCTGGGAGACATTTTTTAACTGATTAATCAGTTAAACATGAAAATAATCTACAGATTAATCGATGATAAAAACAATCAAGATTTGCAGCCCTAGTGTGCATTAGGTCCTGAAAGACCGGGGCTCCCCACAAGCTCGCAACTGCTAAACACTCACCTGCTCATCAAGTTTACCTTTGGGACTTTGGAGGCAGAGATGGAATAGACTGTGACTGATATCTCTTTTTCGTTGATTGGTCACTTTCAACACCCGCACTCTCTGACATGATGGCCTCATAAATATAGTCGCTCTCTAAACTCTCTCGCTCTCATGATCAGTGTTCAAAGTGACCAATCAAAGGAGTGGAGACATCAGCCCTGTCTATTCTATCCCCACCTCCAAAGTCTCAAAAGTCAACTTGATGAGCAAGCGTTGAGGAGTTGTGAGTGTGTAGGGAGGGTCTAGTTTGTGTTCGTCCAACATAGAAGCATGACGTACGGAGAGATTTTCATGAACTATAATCGACAGGATTCGTGTACTTATGAGTTTTGATCATTTTCGTGACTCTGAGTATGACTACCTTTTTTGCTGCCTGCACCATGCTTTGTTGTCTGAATGATAATCAACTTTTATGAACCATGCTGAAGTAGCAGGGATGTGGTCGGGGTGGATGGAAGGTGTTAACAAGTCCAGGACGTCACACCAGAATACAGGTTTTGCATCAAATCTGTGGTTACGTCAAGGCAACAAAAGCAATTAAGCAGATTAAGGTTAGGTAAAGATACTTTCAGTTCTTGAAATGGTTATGAGATTTAATCTATAGGATTCATTTTGGTTAAGGTTAGGGAAACCTAAAATCAGTTTGTGAAATACTGACAAAATTCATGTTCATGGACGCACATTTTTCCATTTTAAACAAGTTTTGAGGGTAACAAATATTGCGCCCATGTACACAAATCTAATTAAACTTCACCACTATTTCATGACCTGCTGCGAAGCAAGATTGGCTAGTCAGAGCTTCATGCTCGTGGGACTGCATTTGTGCAAGCAGAGCAGAAATGCTCCCTTGTGAGCAGGGCTTTTTGCTTATGATACTGTTCTGTGCACTTGTATAACATGCAAGCCCCTGGTTTTTATGTGTGGGGGTGTTAAGACTAATTAAATACCAAACGTGTGTTTCCTTGGGACATAAATGGTGAACGTTGGCAGTGTCAGGCATTTCACTAGATCTAGTACCCACATTAATGCCAGTCAAAGCAGGAATCATACACAACCTCAAACCTACTTCAGTGGCATTACCTGGTGCTGCACAGATGTTTAATTGGAGGGGTGCTTCTTTTTTAACTTCTTTATGAATCACACTGCGAGGAGAAGGAGGCTGGTCGAGCGGTGGGGGACACTGTTATGTGTTGAGACTGTCAATGATTAGGTCTGGCTCATGTTGTTTTCCTCAGTATTTGGACGTCGCCCAGCACTGTAATAATGCAGAGAACCACAGGGTCCCTCTGATCTGAGTGTGGGAAGAGAGTCAACTGGCTGTGTAAAACTTTATTTTCCTGGACATCACAGTAACTATTAAGAGCCTGCAACTGTTTCATGAATCCAGAGGATTAAGCTCATGAAATACTGCTTTCAGTTGGAACAAAATGACAGATAACGAGCAGAAAAAAATACATTTCAGAGATGGCTTATTTTGCAACTTGCAAAGTTGGACTCAAGTTGGACTGCAATGATGCACATTAGTGACATTTTATATAACCAAAAGTTGTTTGTTTTATGTGTTTTATCAATAGTTATTGGCTGCATCGGAAAAAATGTTGATAGATCAAAAGATTTATCTTTAAAATAACTGGCAGATAATTCAATAACAGAAAAAAAACATAGGGAATACGGAATAAGACTGATACATTTATATTATCAATCTAAACCTTAGAGTACCACTACAGCTCTGTCTGACAATTCAACTGAATGTCTGTATGCAGACATATTAAAGGGTCACTTAATCCAAACTACTATTTAGAGAGTTTTCGTTCTATCTAAGGTCTTGAGATACAATGAAGGGGAATGTAGTTTTGTTTGCAGTGTTCAGTAGAGCACATACCTCTGCCAAGGTCCAACAATCCACTAATCCAACATCAAATAAAACATATTCAAATATGCTAGAGCTGGATTATTATTTGGATTCAGCTGTTATGTGGATCAAATGGCAGATTGTTTTCATTCAAGATTCATGAATTATTCCCTGAGAAACAAAAATGTCGAAAAACGCCCTGTCTGGCAATGTTAAAGGAAGTGAGAAAAAGTCCCTGGATCCAACCTTTTAGCCGGGTCTGCTCAAAAGTTAATAGGGTCTATTCTGGGCTGAGACCCATCCTCCATCCAAGTTTCTTGGAAATCCATTTAGTAATTTTTGTCATGATGACAAACCAACCAACGGACTAACATGGGCGAAATGTAACCTTTCCTTTAAAAAAAAAGTGATGTGATTCAAGTCATCTCTTAAGCAAGTGTGAGGCCCACTAATGTGTGCCCACATTTGTGAATGAAAATATTTGGTTTTATTGTGTTTCATAATTTGATATCATGCCTGTATCGTCTTTCATTTGAGAAGATGTATTTTTTTTCAATGAGTAATGTGGTTTCCTGGACCACAATAGTTTGTTTGAAAAAGCAGGTTTTGACAGTAGGGGACAGTGTGAGTCCGTGGTTTTCCCTGGGGTGAGTAGTCAGGAGCACATGTTCCGTTGTTTTCCTCATAACTGCGGAAGACTCGGACAAAGCAAGCCACGTCTCCCTGCGTCATCCTTCTCTTCCTGGTTTTCAGGTCGGTAATGTGTCAAACCCTCACAGAAACTACTCTAAGTTATTAGCTAATGTTAAGAGACAATTTTGGTTCATGTGCAAAGTAAAAAATGAGCGGTGAAAGAGTTTTACTTTTGTTTACAAAAGTCAGCGCCCACCGAGAGTAACACTAATTGTGGCACTGCACTCAGGTAAACTGTTAGCAAAAGGTTAATTGTAAGAAGTTAGTTTGGGCCACACATCTCCACTATATTGTGTAGATATACTTATTAACCAGCTCCTTGAGTTATTTGCCATCCACAGTGTAAAATATTTGTATAATGTTTTTAAACTGGTTTGAACTGGTTAAAGTGTGTTAGTTGTTGAGCATGTGTATTTACTAGTACTGTTATATGCAGGTCCGAGTGATACTTTATAGTATCTGTGAGTCAGTGCATTTCAGATGCAATTATGACAAAAACTTTGTTTGGAAAAATGAATGTAGAGACATGAAATTGACACAAGGAGAAGATATGTTTGTTTTAGGTTTGACATTTTAATTTGCATGTGATGGCGAGCTTTGAAAACGTGTCTAGAGAGACAATTGATGTACAGTAACATTAAAAACTGGTTAAATGAGAACTGGACAATGTTAAAAATAAACTGTGAATATGATGTGAATAAAAATAACTGCGGAAGACTCAGACAAAATAAGCCACGTCTCCCTGCGTCATCCTTCTTCTCCTGTTTTTCAGGGTATATACAGCTGTTTATGGGTGCTGCAGCACACAGTGCTGTTACACAAGTCTTTTTTCCTGGGCAAGTCAAGTCAAAAGTTATGTCAAATCCAGTTGAGTCCTTAGTTAAGTCAAGTCCTTAGTCAAGTCCCTTTTCCCCAACTAAAATACTGCAGTCTTCTTTGCAGTATCAGATCATTATAAAGAGAAAAGACAAGGTATTAGTACATGTTTAATAATGGTATGATTGGCCATCTAAGCTAACCTGATCAAAAAGTATGACACTGAATTTAATTTGTATTCAAATTATTGATATTCAGTGAAATAACTGAAAGCAAACAAAAATAAATAACTTTAAAGCTAAATTCTAACTTGTCTAATCAAAAAATATTCTCTCCCCAGCTTTTTAACAGTGAAATAATGATAGCCAGACTAGGAAAAAAAAAATATTAAACTCAACTGAAAATAACACAGAAAGTCATCTGAGTCATCTTCTAAAATCAAGTCAAGTCTCAAATTGACTCGAGTCAAAGTCACAATGACTGGAGTACACATCTCTGCCAGAAGCAGTCTCAAGTTTACTCTGAATAATCATCACGATCATTGAACAGTTTTCGCTGTTGACTGTTGAAATTGTTCTTGTGAGAGGATTTTGGAAGCAAATGAAATTTCCTTCACGTCCGTTCTTTTGGAGTTGTGTCTGAAGCTTCTCAGGGGGATATCTCAAAAACTGGGCACATAAAAACAAAACTGCGTGACCACTTCTTTTGTAATTTGAGTGAGCTGACCCTTTAAATGTTCTGAGCTCCATTTCTGGTTCTTTCCATTTCTTTTCTCATCTATGAGTTCTTCCCCTTCGGGGCAGTGAGCACACTATCAAATTTGACTGGACAGTCCATTAGTTCTGAGCACAGAGGAATAGGATGCTGCTGAGACAGAGATTGTATAGGACTGAATGAGGCTGTGAGGAGCTTTTCGGGCTTTTATGTGTGCGTGTGCATCGGCTGTATATGTGCACACTGAGTGAGCGGTGTGCAATCAACATGGCACTGAAATATCAAAGCAAAATGTGTGGAGAATGTGTGTGTAGTCTCCATATCAAGGCTTGTTTTCCATATCACATAATCAGGGTGTTTCTAGGACACACAAGATTGACTTTAATTGGGTGGGTGTGAACTTCTTGCTGGAGGGGTTTGAAGTGAGAACGAAGGGGCAGAGCAAAACACTTCTAACACAGACTGTTGGGTGGGAGTCAGCAAGGGTGGGCTGCTTCTCACAAGAAGACAGCAATTACCACAGTGGATGTCCGGAGAAGTTAAAACTCGAGACAGACACTGGAAGTATATACCCATATATATAATACATACACACTCCTTTCCAATACCTCTCTCATACACACCCTACAAGAAACACACTGGCAAATAATCTTGTCCAGTCATGTGAGACCGCTCTGTGCAGTCATGTGATGTGAAAGTGATAGACTGACAAACCTAGAAGCTGTAGCTGTATCTGAGACACACAATGTTACAGTTAGGCTGTATCCTGAACGATATTGGAGTTTGAAAGTAAAAAAAAAATCAGACAGCATTGTATATACTATCTTCCTCTTTCTTTTTACATTAAACTGGCAATAGACAAGGTTTTTGTTTTGACGCATCAGTATGAAGTAAATGTTGATTCCACAGTGCAATGGCTATAGAATACTAACACCAGACTGGTTTCCTATAAAGCTTATTTTGACTATATTATTTTGTCTGCCGTCAGGCACCAAATCTTCAAGGAAAATAAAGTCTGACTGGTGATGCAGTCAGGCTGGCTTCCTGGAACCATTTCAATCTGCTTTCATGTCTCCATTAAAGACTAAATGAATGAGTAAACTCATGTGTTCTCCTGCGTTACCCTTAAGAAAATGGAAATGACCTGGTTGTCACCAACAATAATACCACTTGGAAATGCTTGGGGAAAGTTGTCTGTATTACTTTAAAGTGGCAATCTTAAAGATTTCAATAACTGGGGGTAAGAGCAAATACGGTTCAATACTACAAGATAGAGAATTCTGGGGGCAGCAAAACAAACTACTTTCATTCTAATGAAGAAGTCAGGCTATAAGTGACTGTGATGAGTAACCGTCATCAAATATTATGCTGCACATGTCATGAGTCTCCAAACAGACAGAGAAAGGGGTTGGTTATCTGGCTGAGAAGTTGTAGGTGTGCAACTCACTGTGGCTTCTTGTTCCAATAATACAAACTGATACGATACTGATAAAAAAAAGATTTAAAAAACTGCCAAAAATGACCACTGTGTTGTTTTGTAGTGAGGAAATGCAATATGTTTGTCAGTAAGTTGTAACTCGCAGACAAACTTATTGCATTTCCTGTGACAACGGTAAAAGCCAACTTGTGTTTCACCTTAGCAGAAACTTAATGCAGCATTTGTTTATTTATATCTGCCTACACTCACAGATTAAGGGGATACTATAAAGAATTACTTCAGCTATAACTCTAATGATAGCTAAGGTCCTTGTCTGATCTACATCTTAAAAATGTTGGTCCAGCCATCTATAACCGTAAGGAATACCAATATATGCATTTTTAAGTTAAACCATTTGGCAAACACGTGTGAGGCTGGGTATGGACTGTTTTAACACAGCAGAGATCAAACAGAAGTCCACATTTGGCTTCCACATGTGGTCTTTTTCATGGTATAAAAGCCCAACTGCGCAGACTCATCACCTCTCGACCCATCCATCTACCTTCAAAGTAAAAATCGAAGATACTACTTTTGCGTAGCACATACATTTCAGCCACACATCATCAGTGTGGCTGAAATGTATTTATGGATCTAATCTACGCCAAAATTATTTCAAGTCAACGACCTAACAGCTGGAGACCAGGCAGAGAAATAAGCACATAAATTCTCAAGAAAATAACAACTGTTTTGCTACCTCCAGCTTTTTCTGCTCTTATTTGTAGAGAAGAACGATTCTGAGACACACACCCAAATAAACAGTTTGTGAAGTTTATAAATTATGTAGTATTAAGTCATTTAGTACTCTGGACATGACTGTGGTGCTTTCTACCCCTTCGAGGTCTGCAGCTCCTGGCCCTGCAGCTCCAGCTCTGGATTGGTGGTTGGCCCCAAGTCATAATAGTGTGCGTGTGCTTGAGAGACAAATACAAATTTATCCTGCTTTTTTGTTGTTGTTGTTTTTTTTTAATTGGATGACTGCCTCGTGTATATGTGGATGTTTGTGTTTGCCTCTAACTGTGTGAGCTCGGCTAAAAAAAAGGTGTTCGTGCTGCCAGTCTGTTGTGTGTGTGTGGGTGGGTGTGTGTGTGTGTGTGCTTGATCCTGGGGATTCTGATACACTCCTGACTGAGTTGGTCTGCTGGTTTTGCCCTGAGGCTGCTGCTCTCTGGCAGGTGGAATGTAGCACACACACACACACACACACACACACACACACACACACACACACACACACACACACACACAGTCTGTGTTAACAGCAGAGATAGCTACACGTGTAAATGACTGTGCTCTGCTGTTGTAATGTACATGGCCAGTGTTTACAAGAACACTTCCTGCAGCAGCCAACTTTTTTGTTTACATACTTTGTTGACTGCTACGGATAAGTGAGCGTTGTATTAACTGGCTGGCATGCATTTGGATAGCAGATGGGAAAGCTGCACTCTCATAACTCTGGACTGCTCATTTATTTTAACTTAGAAAGATGGATAATGTTACTAATAGCTACTTATCTCCATCAAGGAGGTTATGGTTTCACCTGTGTCCCTTAGTTTGTTGGTTTGTCAGCAGGATTACACAACAACTACTGACTACTACTACAAACTACAACTAAGCCAATATGGAAATAAAACATTAAAATCTGTAAGATCATGATTTTTATTTGAATCCGCATCAAATCATTCTCACTTATAGAAACCAGCCACCTTAATACACCTGATTTTTCCAGATTCATGCATTACTCCCAGAGAAATGAACAAAATTGTCCATTACCAAATGTTAATTTGATCTACTCTGGGCTGAGACCTATCCTCCATCCCAGGTCCGTGGAAATCTGTTCAATAGTTTTTGTTAAACCTGCTGAAAAATCAACTAACCAACCAACCAACAGACACAGGTGAAAACAAAACCTCCTTGGTGAAGTTTGCAGTGCCTTGCTATTTTATCACTTAACTAGCTTTACTAGAAACATTTTTATTTTGTTTTTAATGGCGTGGTATTGATAAGAATTTGGACTTAGAGATGCAGCAGAAGACACTAAAAACTGGACACTAGAGCAGAATGGCCTCAGCAACTGATATGTATCACAGGACTGGTGGCATCCTGTATACAAAAATACAAAATACCTGCTTGTCAAAAGAATTGCTCAAAGGTGCTGCTAGTGCATATGGACCTTTTACATAAAGTGATATCATTAGTCATAGCTATCATTTTGTTTGTAATATAACTGTAAAAACTTAAATTTACACTCCATTTGAGCTGCAATATTAACCTCCCGTATTCCTCTAAAATACAAATAAGTTTTGAAGACATCTGACGTTGGGTCAAATGATCCGGCAAAGGTACTTTTGGTCAACTCTGTCTCTTAAAATTGTGTTTCTACTGATCTGCAACAGCAAATGCAACTTTAAAGATACTTAAAGCCAACCATTTTTATCAAAATAAAATTCTCATTCTAATTCTCAAAATTGAAAAAAGTTCATCATGAGTGCACCTTTGATTAGTGTTTTCCACAACTTCTGCTTGAACCAACTAAAGCTTGATTAGTTTGGAAGGTTAGGGAAAAAAATCACTGTCCAAAAATGTGTCAGAGAAAAAAACACTTGTTAGATTAGGGTTTTTAGGAAAGGCTTGTTTGTGTTCACAGAGAGGTAAGCTCTGTCATGGTTATTTCCCCCCGCCGCCAAACTACGGGATTGTCCAACATACTTTTTTTCCTTGACAATAGATCAAAGTCCTGTTCAGCAAGGACATTAGAACTTAACAAATGTCCATTGCAGGAGTGTAATTGGATGGTGCTGTGGCTCAATTAATCAAACATGTATTCCATTTAGAGGGAAAGTCTGAGGTTGGTCTCTCCAGTCACTGATACCGACTCACAGGCCCTGGTTCACAGACTAGTTCGGTTTATATCCAAATGATGAAATGATTCACATTTCTGCAAAGATCATTTGACACAGACATTTTAAAAAATGAAGCAGGTGTGTTTTCACCTGACTGCACAAATGACTACTTACTGTGCAATATTCATTAAATGTAATTGTAACCCACATGGTTACTAAACCAGTATTTGTAGTTTAAATACAGTACCCCCGTTTGCCCACATGGTGGCACCCTCACCCTACGAGTAACCATGGACGCGTTGAACGTGATCTCGACGTGACCTGTGACCTGCACAGTCTTACCCGTCCGTCATTTTAGACCAAGCTGAGACACCGAGCAGAGCGGTCGCACATGTACCGAGCAGAAGGACCGGGGTATGTAAAGTGAACAAAACCACGATAAAACATCAGTAACTCTCGAGCAAAACCTTCATAAGTCTTCTGTTCATTAGGAAGTGTCGTTACGAGTTTGTGTGAAGGAGAGGGAGACCGAGTTCACCGTGTTAAGTGTCCCAGAGAACTCCGGTAAGAAAATGCTATGTTGCTTAGCAAGCCTCAGGCTAGTTGTGGGTATTAGCATTGATAGAGAGAATTCCTATGACTGAAGTGAGTTCATAAAAACCAGTCGGAGTCCATGCTAAGTCCATGATATGTTTTGTTGATGTTTTAGACCTGCTCCGGTAGACCTGCTGTATTAATGTGTGCATTGAAAGCGAGCTGTAAAAAGATTGCTAGTGACTAGCGCGAAGCTAACGCTAAGCGCTCTAAGCTAATCGCGGCTAACCGCCGCTATGCTAATTCCAGGTGTTACCTGTTGAATGTGATGTAAATGCTAATGGTGAAGCTATCTAAGCTAATGTGGTACTAGCTGGTCAAGCTAATGAGCTTTACTGAGAGTCATGACGAGAAATACATGCAGCTATGGTACAGAAGTGTGGTTAAATGATACCAGGTCATGTTAATTATTTTTCTGGTCATTGGAATTAATGTGTTGAGTGTTTTTGCACTACAATTGGTTTAATATGTATTCTACTCAAAATAATTCATACTGTTTAGAGTTTATACTGTAACTTTATGGTTAAAAAGAGATAAAATGCTATGGTTAAAAGATAAATACTGTGTTAAAAATGTAAATTCTGATTTATTGAGCGGTTTATAAATATGAATATAGCTTTATTAAAATAAATAAGGTAATTTATGTTAATATTTAAGTTCATGATAAACAATAGTCATGGTAAACATGCTTAGACAGCACTGTAAAAATATATGCAGTCTCATTTAAAGCATTTAAATACTGTGTATCCTTTATTTGGGTATAAGTGTGAAGAAGTAGAGTGAAAGTGAAAGTAGAAGGATGTCAGTTGAATAGGAAGTAATGATTATTTGTTCTACACTCTTTGTGTAGACTGGTTTTTTGTGCTTCGACGGATTAGGACCCCAGATCCAGAATTCCGAGACAGGAGGTTTCGGTGGCGAGCCAATCCAGCGAGAGATTCAGACGGAGCGGGTCCAGCCTGGCCAGCTGTAGACCCAATCCGAGGAGCCGAGATATCGTTTCACTTCACACAGATAAGAACACATACACAAATCTACCCGGGTAGTAAGAACATTTGGACTGAACATTACACAGAACATAAACACAATTGAACATTGAACTCTGACCTTCAATAGAAGGATGGACAATTTTCTTTGAACTTTTTATTTTTTTTATTATTTTCTTTAAATACAGAGAGCTCTATTTTTTGTGTTTTGTTTCATTTGTGCAATGTTTACTACTGTGACAATAAATTGTTTCACTACTACCAACTCTATCGAACCTAGCTGAATGTAGTGTTATTGTTGTTACTAGCCAGTTAAGACTACAGGCGCTACATAAAACTTGGCGAGCTAGCCAGGAGTTGGTTTAACTCTTTTGAGCGTGAAGTTTAACAGTGTAACATTTATTGTACGTTTCTGTAAGCATTGATGCTATTTGATTTGCATAAATTTACATTTTGGTCCAAAACCAACTATGGATACTGTTACAAGGGAAAATGTTAAAGTACCTAATGCACTGCTAATTAGTGGTGTAACTGGTTGTGATGTAGACAATGAAGTGTTTGAGTACCTGGGACAGTTTGGTAAGATTGAGAGGATTATTAAAGTTACCAGCAGAGAAGCTAAGTTCCAGAACTCAGCCATTGTGGAGTATAGTTCTGGTGAAGCTATTGAGCATCTTAAAGATACCTTACCTGTTGATAGACCCTCCAGTAGCCCAGACACTGTCCACCACATTGAGCTCTTGTCAGAGCTGTACACAGCAGACAGAAGTTCCACCTTAACTCAGACCTACCTAAGTGAACTGAAGGGTGTCGCTCAGCTAAGTGGGGCAGATTTCGCAAAGCTTTTAGAAGATGAGCTGGCTAGGATCCAAGCATCCACCAAAACCCAGACCACTCAACCTGCCGCATCAGGAAGTAATCAGGGATCTCACTACGCCAGCCCTGCACACTCCCCTGGTAGGACTACCCCTGAGCTTCAAGCATCCCCAGTTGAGGTAGATGCAGCGGCCTTATCCCCACCCAAGGTCCCAATCCAGCACTTACCTTCTGAGCATCTCTCCACTCCAGAAATCCAAAAAGTGGTGGTCGAGCATGTCATCAAGAGCAGTGATCTTCCCCACCACTATCAAGGCAACACCAGACTCAGACCCTTTTCAGGGAGAATCCCTTGTCCCAGTGCAGAGTCAGATTTTGACACGTGGCGCAGCAACGTTGAGTTTTTCCTTGCAGACCCCACCATGTCTGCTACCCACACAACCAGGAAAATGGTTGAGAGTCTCTTTCTGCCTGCAGCCGCCATTGTGAAACACCTTGGGCCCAATGCATCTCCTCATGAGTATCTTGCCCTTCTTGACTCTGCTTATGGTATCATTGATGATGGTGATGAGCTTTTCGCGAAGTTCTTACACACAAACCAAGATCCTGGAGAAAAGCCTTCTGGCTATTTGCAGCGCTTGCAGACAATCTTGAGTAAGGTCATCAAAAGAGGTGGGTTAGCTGCTAGTGATTCCGACCGCCAGCTTCTTAAGCAGTTCTGTAGAGGCTGCTGGAGTAATGGTCTACTTACCAGTCTTCAGCTCGAACATAAGAAGAATAACCCTCCTCCTTTTCCAGAGTTACTCCTTTCAGTGCGCTCTGAGGAGGACAGACAAGCTGCCAAGTCCAGCAGGATGAAGCAGCACCTTGGGGCTAACAGAATGAAAGTACAGTCACACACGCTCTCAGTGGAGGACTATGCCACTACTGATGATGAAGCAACAGTTACCCCCTCTGACCCACAGAAGCTTGAAAAACAAATGGCGAAGCTACAAGCCCAAGTAGCTTCCTTGGAAGCTTCCTTAAGATCAAACCAAGCGTCTGCTAAGCCAGGTAGGAAACAAAAGGCTAAGCCCAAAGCTCCTGCTGAAGGAAATCCATCGCTTTCCCCAGAACCAAAACTTATCAATAGGAAGCCCCGCCCATGGTACTGCTTCAGGTGTGGCGAGGACGGCCACATCGCGCCTTCCTGCAACAATGAAGCAAACCCTGAATTAGTTGAAAAGAAGCGCAGAGAGCTAAAGCAAAAACAAGAAGCCTGGGAACAGAGTTTAAACTGAATGCAGTTCCTGCTGTGGGACAACCAGGAACTGTAACTGAGAATGATAGTCCCAACCCAAAAATTAGGACAAAAACATTCATTCGCTCACACAGAGTAGACCCCCAAGCTAAGCTCCCTCGAGGTCTTGTAGGGCAGAAATGTGTAGCAGATGTCAGTGTGTCAGGGGTTAACACTAGGTGTCTCCTAGACTCAGGGTCCCAGGTGACCACAGTAACCGCTTCCTTTTCCAGAACTCACCTGTCAGAGCACGCCATCCAGCCCTTCCAAGCCCTGGATGTTGAGGGCGCTAACGGTCAGAATGTCCCCTATTTAGGCTATGTACCCATCACTCTTAAGTTCCCCAGAGAATTTGTTGAAGCTGAGCCTGAAATCTCTACATTAGCCTTAGTGGTACCAGACCGCGGCAGTAACAGTGACTTACCCGTCCTCATTGGCACAAATGCATTAGACATTTTGTATGAAGAACATTGTATTGATAGAAACCCCAGTGACTTATCTTCTGTTTATGGCTATAGGCAGATTATTCGTGTACTCAAGCTCAGAAACACAGTTAACTCTACAGGGAGAATAGGGTTAGCTAAGCTAAATGGTAAAGTCCAGCAGGTCTTACTTGCTCAAGAGAGAGTCTGTTTAGAAGGGTATGTGAAGGTTGACACCCCCAGTGATTGTGTTATGGTCGAGCAGCCTCAGTCTTCCGCCTTACCTGGTGGGGTGTTTGTAGAATGCTGCCTCGTCACCTTGCCCTGCTGCCATCCTCACAAGCTGTCTGTATGGATGAGAAATGAGAACGAGCACGATGTCACACTTCCTTCAAACTGTGTCATTGCCGAGCTTCACACACCCAAAGAGATCCATGACAACTTACCTGACTCAAACAAACCCGCTGACCCTGTGAAATGCTGTGCTGGCACCCCCAAACCAGCCAAAAAACCAGACCAGTCAGGGTTCACCATTGACTTTGGCGATTCACCCCTTCCAAAAGACTGGAAGGACAGAGTAACAAGTAGTTTGTATGAGTATCGTGATGTTTTTGCCTGTGATGAGGATGATTTTGGGCACGCAACCAAAGTGAAACACCACATAAATCTGAAGGACGACACACCATTCAAACAAAGACCCCGACCAATCCACCCAAACGACTACGAAGCGGTGAGAAGGCATTTGCGTACATTGCTAGACGCAGGAGTGATTCGTGAGTCCGAGTCCCCTTACGCTTCCCCAATAGTAGTAGTTCGTAAAAAGAATGGAGAGGTCCGTCTTTGCATTGATTATCGTAAGCTAAATTCCTTGACAATCAGAGACGCATATGCATTGCCCAATCTTGAGGAAGCCTTTTCAGTTCTCGCCGGATCTAAATGGTTTTCAGTAATGGATCTAAAATCCGGCTATTACCAAATAGAGATGGAGGAACGTGATAAGCCCAAGACCGCTTTTGTTTGCCCGTTGGGGTTTTACGAATTCAATCGCATGCCCCAAGGTATCACAAATGCCCCCAGTACCTTCCAACGACTTATGGAAAGAGTCATGGGTTCCATCAATCTGAAGGAAGTACTGGTATTTTTAGATGACATCATCGTGTTTTCCAGCACGTTAGAGGAGCATGAAGTCCGGCTCAAGCACGTCCTCCAGCAGCTGAGAGAGAATGGCCTGAAACTCTCACCCAAAAAGTGCCATTTCTTCCAGAGCTCAGTGCGGTATCTAGGCCACATCGTTTCGAGCAGAGGGGTAGAGACTGACCCAGACAAGGTTAGCGCTCTCCGCACCTGGCCCAGACCTCAAACCCTCGGCGAGCTCAAGTCTTTTTTAGGCTTCGCGGGGTATTACCGCCGCTTTGTCTGCGACTATTCAAAAATAGTCAGACCCTTGAATGATCTCACCGGCGGCTACCCACCTTATCGAAAGGGCCCCAGAACACCTCGCCCCGGAGGGTACTTCAACCCCAAAGAACCCTTCAACGAACGGTGGACACCTGATTGTCAAAAGGCATTTGACGTCATCATTGAAAAACTTACCTCCGCACCTGTCCTTGGTTTCGCAGACCCAAAACTAGCATACGTGCTACACACCGACGCTAGCACTTCCGGTCTAGGGGCGGCCCTGTACCAAGAACAGGAAGGCGAAATGCGAGTCATCGCTTATGCGAGTAGAGGTCTTTCATCCAGTGAAAAGCGATATCCCGCCCATAAGCTTGAATTCCTCGCTCTCAAGTGGTCGATCGTAGAGAAATTCCATGACTACCTCTATGGGAACGCTTTCACTGTCATAACGGACAACAATCCATTAACTTATGTTTTGAAGTCCGCCAAACTTGACGCTGCCAGCTATCGCTGGCTAGCAGCTCTTTCGACCTTTGACTTCAACATAAAGTACCGTGCTGGGAAGAGCAACCAGGACGCCGACGGCCTCTCACGACGGCCGCATGACAGTTTGGCTGACGATCCTGCATCTCTTGAAGAGAAAGAGCGAATCAAAAGATTCACGTCACATCATCTTTCCTCATCTTCCGACCAACAAGACTTACCTGTAGACGCAGTCGCTGTTGTCTGTCAACACCGTCTTCTCAGCGAGGCAGACTCTGACTTACCTTCCATCACTTTGGTCGAGTCCCTCGCTATCCATCCTGATGCTGTTCCGGACACCTACGGAAATGATGTGTTAGGCTCTTCTACCATACCTACCTACAGTTCAGAGGAACTACGGCAACATCAAAGGTCCGACCCGATCATTGGACAGGTTATCCAATTCTTGGAGGATGGAGATGAGACCAGCCTGGTTCCCGACTCTCCGGAGCTCAGGCTGATGCTCAAAGAAAGGAAAAGGTTGGAGATGAGGAATGGTCTGTTGTACAGAGCACGTCAATCTGGAGACGATGTCACTTACCAGTTCGTTGCTCCCGCGTCTCTTCGTGTTACCATTCTCAAGTCCTTACATGAGGATATGGGACACATGGGTCTGGATAGGACCCTGGACTTGGTTAGAACAAGGTTCTATTGGCCGAGAATGGCTGCGGATGTGGAGAAAAAGATTAAGTCATGCGGACGTTGTGTCAGAAGGAAGACGCAACCAGAAAGATCAGCGCCTCTCGTGAACATCCATACAACTCGCCCCATGGAATTGGTGTGCATTGACTACTTATCTCTTGAGCCCGACAGTCACAATACAAAAGACATATTGGTCATCACAGACCATTTTACCAAATATGCTGTCGCCATTCCGACCAAGGACCAGAAGGCAACAACGGTCGCCAAAACTCTTTGGGAGCAGTTCTTCGTGCACTACGGCTTTCCTGAGCGGCTGCTGAGTGATCAGGGCAGGGACTTCGAGTCCCAACTCATCAAAGAACTCTGCGCCCTAGCAGGCATCACCAAGGTGCGCACTACGCCCTATCACCCAAGGGGAAACCCCGTAGAGAGGTTTAATCGAACCCTCTTAGGCATGCTGGGAACCCTAAAAGACAAAGAAAAGAGTCATTGGCGAGATTTCGTAAAACCACTCACGCATGCCTACAACTGCACCAAGAGCGACGTCACAGGGTACAGTCCATACGAATTGATGTTTGGACGTCAACCCCGTTTACCTGTTGATATCGCCTTCTGCTTACCTGTGAAAGATGGCTCCCCCAAGTCCCATTCTCAGTACGTGAAACAACTAAAAGCACGCTTGGAGGAGAGTTATCAGATTGCCATCAGAAATTCACAAAAGGTTGCTGACAGAAACAAGCGTCGCTTTGATAAAGCAGTCCGAGAGTCAACACTCGAGGAAGGAGACCAAGTCTTGGTCAAGAATCTGAGGTTCCGAGGTAAACACAAACTTGCGGACAAGTGGGAGTCCACTATGTACAAGGTTCTGGAAAAAGTGGGAGACCTACCTGTCTACAAAGTACAGTCCATCAACGGGGACGGTCCCATCCGAACTCTACATAGGGACTTGCTACTTGCTTGCGGTGACCTCTCAGAAGAGGAGGAACCTGAACCAGTCAAGCCTAAGGTTCGCAAGCCAAGGACAAGACAGAGTCACCCACAACTCTTGGGGGAACACTCAGAGTCCGATGACGACTTCCTCATCTATCCTGATCTCTCCCCTGTTGTTCCTGAGAAGAGATTCACACAAGTCTGTGAAATCCCGAGGCAGAAACCCAATGCAACCCCAGAGCGTGGCGGTCTGCCGGCCTTGCCTTTGGTACCCTTGACCCCCCAGCCTCAGGTTGGTCCTGAAAACAGCAATCTCCTTGCTGCACCTGTTGAAACACCCCCCGAGTTGGTAGAAGGAGAGGAGCCTGAGGTCATGGTTGAGCAGTCCCCTGCTGGAGAGGACAGTACACAACAGGACGTGACACCTGAACCGGATGAGACAACTGAAATGGATATGACAAACAAACTGGATGTGACACCTGAACCGGATGAGACAACTGAAATGGATATGACAAACAAACTGGATGTGACACCTGAACCGGATGAGACAACTGAAATGAATATGACAAACAAATCGGATATGACAAAAGGAACGGAACAGGACAAAACAAATGGAACTGACGAGGAGAACCCTGCAGGTGAAGGGACTGTAGAGGTTCTACAAGGTGCTGAGCCGAACCCCACTCAGGCACCCCAGTCTGACAAAGAAACAGAAAGTGAAAGTGAAACAGGAGGAAACCCCCCTGACTCAACACGGAGGTCAGAAAGGTCACGGCAAGCCCCTGATCGTTTTCAGTACATTCAGTTGGGGAAACCCTTAGTGTCTTTTGCACAGAACATCTTACAGAGCTTTAATCAAGCATTAGACATTATCAGTAACTACGACAACCTCCATGTGATTGAGAGACCAGCTCATGAAGGGACTCATGCAGATTCAAGAGGGGAGGGTGTAACCCACATGGTTACTAAACCAGTATTTGTAGTTTAAATACAGTACCCCCGTTTGCCCACATGGTGGCACCCTCACCCTACGAGTAACCATGGACGCGTTGAACGTGATCTCGACGTGACCTGTGACCTGCACAGTCTTACCCGTCCGTCATTTTAGACCAAGCTGAGACACCGAGCAGAGCGGTCGCACATGTACCGAGCAGAAGGACCGGGGTATGTAAAGTGAACAAAACCACGATAAAACATCAGTAACTCTCGAGCAAAACCTTCATAAGTCTTCTGTTCATTAGGAAGTGTCGTTACGAGTTTGTGTG
The DNA here is from genome assembly GCF_965226575.1 of Pagrus pagrus. Classification (NCBI taxonomy): domain Eukaryota; kingdom Metazoa; phylum Chordata; class Actinopteri; order Spariformes; family Sparidae; genus Pagrus; species Pagrus pagrus. The sequence continues at coordinate 29,924,489 of NC_140190.1, read as the reverse complement.
AAGGAGAGGGAGACCGAGTTCACCGTGTTAAGTGTCCCAGAGAACTCCGGTAAGAAAATGCTATGTTGCTTAGCAAGCCTCAGGCTAGTTGTGGGTATTAGCATTGATAGAGAGAATTCCTATGACTGAAGTGAGTTCATAAAAACCAGTCGGAGTCCATGCTAAGTCCATGATATGTTTTGTTGATGTTTTAGACCTGCTCCGGTAGACCTGCTGTATTAATGTGTGCATTGAAAGCGAGCTGTAAAAAGATTGCTAGTGACTAGCGCGAAGCTAACGCTAAGCGCTCTAAGCTAATCGCGGCTAACCGCCGCTATGCTAATTCCAGGTGTTACCTGTTGAATGTGATGTAAATGCTAATGGTGAAGCTATCTAAGCTAATGTGGTACTAGCTGGTCAAGCTAATGAGCTTTACTGAGAGTCATGACGAGAAATACATGCAGCTATGGTACAGAAGTGTGGTTAAATGATACCAGGTCATGTTAATTATTTTTCTGGTCATTGGAATTAATGTGTTGAGTGTTTTTGCACTACAATTGGTTTAATATGTATTCTACTCAAAATAATTCATACTGTTTAGAGTTTATACTGTAACTTTATGGTTAAAAAGAGATAAAATGCTATGGTTAAAAGATAAATACTGTGTTAAAAATGTAAATTCTGATTTATTGAGCGGTTTATAAATATGAATATAGCTTTATTAAAATAAATAAGGTAATTTATGTTAATATTTAAGTTCATGATAAACAATAGTCATGGTAAACATGCTTAGACAGCACTGTAAAAATATATGCAGTCTCATTTAAAGCATTTAAATACTGTGTATCCTTTATTTGGGTATAAGTGTGAAGAAGTAGAGTGAAAGTGAAAGTAGAAGGATGTCAGTTGAATAGGAAGTAATGATTATTTGTTCTACACTCTTTGTGTAGACTGGTTTTTTGTGCTTCGACGGATTAGGACCCCAGATCCAGAATTCCGAGACAGGAGGTTTCGGTGGCGAGCCAATCCAGCGAGAGATTCAGACGGAGCGGGTCCAGCCTGGCCAGCTGTAGACCCAATCCGAGGAGCCGAGATATCGTTTCACTTCACACAGATAAGAACACATACACAAATCTACCCGGGTAGTAAGAACATTTGGACTGAACATTACACAGAACATAAACACAATTGAACATTGAACTCTGACCTTCAATAGAAGGATGGACAATTTTCTTTGAACTTTTTATTTTTTTTATTATTTTCTTTAAATACAGAGAGCTCTATTTTTTGTGTTTTGTTTCATTTGTGCAATGTTTACTACTGTGACAATAAATTGTTTCACTACTACCAACTCTATCGAACCTAGCTGAATGTAGTGTTATTGTTGTTACTAGCCAGTTAAGACTACAGGCGCTACATAATGAAAGAAAAACTAAAAGATATTTCGGCTTGATGGAAACATTCATTTTAAACATCCAAACGTCTGATGACTCGTGACCATCTAGTGTTTCTGTAGACGTATGGATGAATAATATGAAACAGATGGTACGGTGTGTGTGTGTGTGTGTGTGAGAGTGTGTGTGTGTGTGTGTGTGTGTGTGAGAGTGTGTGTGTGTGTGTGTGTGTGTGTGTGTGTGTGTGTGTGCAGCCAAGGGACATTGAATCTCATCTCTTGTGCAAATTACTGCAGCATAAACTTTCTATAGTAGATTTGGTTTTTAATTGTTACTCATTCTGATGGAACATTTACAAAAGATATCTTGATTATGGACACCGTCATCTGGGGCAGTGTGGCACTCAAGTGTGAGTCAGGCTCCAACTCTATTCAAAATATCCTTTTCCAGGACATTACCAATGACTCAGAGACTAACATGTTTCTTTTGTGGTCATCTCAATTAAAAAAAGGAGGGGAAGCTTGAGTTGGACCACTGAGGCGGCCACAGAATTCCTGACACAGGTGTGAGTCACATGTACGCACCTCAGATGAATCTAAGCAGGCTAGAGTACAATTCTGAAGGCTTCTTACTGCAACTTCCCTATTTTTCTCTTTATTCATCTCTCTCTGAAAGGTCCTCTGTTATCTATTTTTTTTTAGCAGGAGTTATAAAACAAAAGTTTCTCAAAGCAAATGCAAAAACAACAAGGCTTTACTTTATTCAAGAAGCAAATGTTCAGACCAGAGTCATATTCAAATAATCTATTTAATTTGAGAGCTACTACTGCATTGGTACAAACTTGTGAAGAACAATGCACAGGAAATGGAAATTATTATTACAAATCTAAATGACTGTTATTTTTGAGGACAACAGTGTTTGATTAAGCATTGAGCTGTAGCAGATTGCTGTATTGTGCACCACTGGCGGGGTCATGTCTACTCTCAGGTTGCATGCACATTCAAACAAAGCGCTTCTCTAAAGGACACTTGATGATCCTACACGAGCTAAAGAGCGCCTGTGAGTATCACTAACAACGGCAGAGTTGTTAGAGCATAAACATGAAACATGTTGCATCTTTCTTTGCCAAGGTGCTTTCAGATAGTGAACACTTGCTGCTGCAGACGCCACCTGACAATGTCTGTGTTCGGTATTTTGAAGTGACAACAAGGCACAACGCTGCTGCTGCCCTGGCTCCCAGATACCTCTGATCCTACCAATACAGGCAGCTGCTATCCACACAGCTAAATACAGCAGATTGTAGCTTAAAGGAGGAGATACAGTCAGGAGCATAACACAATTAATATAGCAGAGTTTGCTCAGTTGCATTATAAACACTGTTGATTGTGTCAGACCAGATACTCTGACTTTGATGCTGATGTTCCAGATTTTCCTCACTGATCTGCATCTTCTCTGCAGGTGAGGACATGCATCATTCACGGAGCTCAGATACCAGTAAAATATTTTCCTACATTGCCTCCTTCTCTATAGTTTTCTTTGGTTGCCATGGTCACACAACGAGCCAAGATGATAAGTTGAACCATCATGAACTGTGAGGACAGCAAGGAAGAGCTGCGCAAGCTCATGAGACCAGCAGCTGTCTTGCCTCTCTCCTTGCTTGCCGCTGTGTCAACATTGTGCCGGTGAAGGCGGTGGCGACAACTGCTCCCTGTCTGAAAGCATCTTAAAGATATAATATCCAGGCCTCAAGCTATGCGCTTGTGGCCGAACACATAGGCGTGGAGCCAATTAGCATCCTTTGTGGAACTACTAAGGAGTGACGACCAGTGAGAGAAGCAACTGTTTATCTGAGGACAACAATGGCGGCTTGGTAAGAGGTTAGCATAGCTGCTGCTACAGCATCAGCTATATCATAACTGGAGAGTATATTTCATTGAAAGAAGAGCTAAGAATAGCAGTGAAGGACTTTTCTTGATGGATAGATGTTTTCGCTCTTCTCTCTCAACTGGCTTCATGAAGAGCTATTTTTACCAACTGGCTCTGCTGTTGGTAACGCTCCCCCACTGTTGATCTGATTGGCTGAAATTAGCCTGTGATAGACGGTGATAGGCAAATGGTTCGTCCAATCACATGCCAAGTGTTCTTTAAAGGCCCTGGCCTTTTCCCGACAGTCTCTAGTGGTGCCTTTCCAGATGGTTCTGTTTAAAAAACCATCTGGCATGTACCACAATGACGATAACAAACTCCCATGATCCCGCGCTTCTTCACAACCTCATCAAACTACAGGTACGTCATTGTTTTTTGATTGAGATCCCTAGTGGCTGTAGCTATCGATTCTTTTTGGAATCGATTAATCTAGCACTTTATCGATCGATTAATTGATTAATCGTATATATATATATTTTTTGCATTTTTAAACAACTAAAACAAATAATGCATGACGAAAATGATGTGGCTGTAAAATGATCAACCATTTGGCTTTTATTTCTTTAAAAAACAGAGGTATTTCTTACACCTCCAACATTTGGCTCCAAAACTTTATTGCAATTTACCTATTTAGTGCAAGTGCAAACAATTAAATAACAATACAGTTTCAACTTACTGTAAAACATGTATAACATGTAACACTATGAATCAATACAAACTTAAATAGTAGGCAATTTTGCCTTAGTGTTGTCTTATACAACATTACAAAAAGGGATTGCACCTTCTAACCACCTACTAACAAATAATATATAATCTCTGGGATAGGCCTATTTGCTATGGTAACCTAGCAACCTATGTGTGTGCACGCATGCTGTGTTATATATAATTTTATGTTATACATAGCACCAAATCACAACAGAAGTCATTTAAGGTCACTTTTCCTATAGAACCGGTCCGGACCGTGTTCGTTTAATTAATAATTTCTTCATCGTCGCGCATCTACAATTCTCCTCCGCTCTGTTTTACGAAGGGAGGAGCTCCGGACCGACGTAAACAAACACACGTGCACACACACTTACAGACAGACAGAGAGAGAGAACATGTCACGTCGGTCTCAACTGTCTGTAAAGCAGATATCATATCTACGTTTTTTTTTTAACGCGCACAAACTGATTCTGCTCTGGCATGTCATCTCGAGCCTTCGCAGTTCTCCGTCGTGGTGGCGGATACGCAATGCAAACCCCCCCGGGCTGCTGGAGAACCAGCGTGAGGACGTGAGCTTAGAGGACCAATCACAGCCCTTGCCGTCTCCGTTTCCCCTTGACGGAGTGACCGACACTCCGCGCCCGGAGAGGCTCTCCGTCAGGCTCTCCGGCGACGGAGAGGGCTCTCTGTGTCTGTGTCCGTGTACGGCACTTTACGCAGTAGTATTAACAACGGTCCGTGTGGAACATTCAAGATCTCTGCGCGTCATAGGAATTTAACGACGCTTCGAGGCAGAGTTTTTGCCTCGACCAATTTTTGTAATCGAGTAACTCGATGAATCGTTACAGCCCTAGAAGTAACACATTATGCATTTAAGTTTGAAAAAGAGTGATGATATGTCATGTTATTCTTATTGATGGAAGAGTCCTGCACAGACTGCAGGACTATTTGGTCCCAAAATAGATCTCAGGAGTCACAAGATCAAATATTTAAGAAAGAAAATATTAGTATGTGTATCTTGTGGATGTTCACCTCTTCAGTCAATTTAGAGGAGAATTTTAGTATAAATTTGTAGTAGCTCAGGTTGGAGTGCCCAAACATCCTGGATTATGTCTGAAATTATCACCACACTGTGTCAAACACAGGGTTACCACAGAAGCCATGGCAACACCAAAACATACAAGAGCTCCACTCTTTAGACGTGACGTAATATGAATGAATCAAACACTCATCACAATGGAGCACAGAGTAGGCACAAAGCAGACAATGGACCAACATAATTACAACAGCACTCATTTTAGATGGCATCCAGTACACAATGGTGAAGCCTACTAGTCCAACAAGAGATCTTCACTTGTACTTGTCATCATCAGCTCTTTTCACCAAGTGTGTGTCAATCAAGAGACATAGTTGTGTGCAACGTGACTTCATGGCCATTTGACAGCTGTCATAGTTCTCTTCATCAGTATCATCTCTGGCATTACTTCTTAAAACACATTTTTCAGGAAGGAAATTCATGCTTGATTTTTCTTAATTCGTCTTTTTATCTCTTTTATTTCACTGAATTTTGGTTTGATTTAAACTGAGCAGACCCTATGTCTAACTATTTAAACTCTTAATTGGTTGTCCTCAGGCCAAATGTTCACAAGACAGATTTTCATTTGAAGTTCAGTTTAAGGGAAGCTGTGGCACCTGATTAATTGGCCGAACAATAAATGACTCGACTATTGAATGGACTGTCAGGAATTCTGGTGGGCTGTCTTGCAGTTTGAGCAGCCTTACGCTCTGATTCCCCACATGGCTTCTGTCAAAAGGTTTGTTATTAACTGTGGTGAGCTTGTTTCAATATTATTGGAGTAAGTATCTTACAGTACATATTGTCGCCGACTCTACTCTCAACAGACACTATGCCATGATCTGAATAAAGATATTTGTTCAAAGCAGAATTGCATAACGTAACACCCACATTTTCTTTTCTTTAACATTTTTGAGGATGTGGATTTCTTGTTTAAATAAAGCCTGAGGGCCTGTGTCCACACAGGGTTGTTTTCTGAGAGCCAGCGTCTTTTTTTATCGTTTTCAATGAGGAGCAAGCATTTGTGGCAGGTGTTTTTTGTGAGGCCAATCCAAGCGCTTTGAGTTGAAAATCTCTGTTGGTGGAGGTGCTGGTGATGTCACCATTGCGCTTTTTCTTTTTCCTTTTCCTGGCCCAGGCAATAATATTCACCAAATTGTTTCATCATGCACCCACATCCTCTTGCTCTTATGTCCCAAAGTCAAATAAAAAAACAAACAGATAATATTACAAACGGGCAGTGTTGATCAAAAAACGGCAGTTGTCAGGATATTGTTGTCCTAGAGACAAGACGCATGTGCAGCGTTTCTGTTCTCGGGGCACAAGCGCTTCTTCCCAGCACTCCCAAGAGCACCACCAGCACTTTACTGCCTCCAAAAAACCCACAAAGTGGACACTGGATTAGGTCAGCTGTCAGCATAGAGTTGGGACCAGTCGATTGAACTGTAGGGGATGAGTGTTGTCTGTTTTAGTCATGCAGAAAGTGAAATAAAACTGTGTTGTGTGTGTTAATGAAATGTACAAGGTTAATGAAATACACTGTGGCCCTGTGTCCATAAAGCACTTTATTCTTCAGCACCAGCATCTCTTTTTAGGTGTCCTCAATGAGGAGAGAGCCTATGAGGCAATCCTTCAACATGTTTGTGCAGCCACTCTGTCTTGTGACATTCTTTTAGCTTTTCAGATGGATGCTGGTACCATCACTGTTGCTTCTTTTCAGGCAACAAATCTGACGTAAAATGGGGCAGGATGTATTGCCCATCAACCTGGTTACCAAGAAAATGGAAATGGAGACCTGTAACCCGCAGGACCTGGGAACGCACTTGTGGCTCAGGTGGGTTTGGGTCAGCTTCACCAGAAAATATCACGGGTGTCGGTGGGCAGGTCAATGACTGACAAAGCAGTGTTCAGAGTTGGCCTAAGTTGTTAATAACGTACAGCAAAAAATACAAAAACATAATGTGTGCAATAGTCCATTTTCTTTTACCTCTTTCTGTCACTCTCTCTGTCTCTCAGTCATATGCGTGCACACACACACACACACACACACACACACACACACACACAAACAGATTTATTGTCATGAGGCTCACTGTGAGTTTTTTTCTCCGAAGTAAGAGGTATCCATACTTTTATTTACGCTGCTGACGCCCTTGCCTTTTTAGAGGATAACTGTTACCCATCCCCTTTCCTCTCCATGCTGGCCTGAGCACTGCTCTGCATTTGAGCAACAAGCGCATCCAGTGAGTGCCCCTCCAGTTCTGCTGGTCATGTACTCAAAGCGCATCAAAACAGGTTAAATCCTGGGACTGTGGACTCAACACATAAGACGAGTTCATGTTGGAAGTTTAAACTTGTTCAAATGTTCAGACTTTTTTTGCTGCTTTATTCAACAATAAATACTAAAGTTTGGAACAATTAGTTTGTTTAAATGTTTCATTTACTGTATTTAGCCTACATCCTCCCTCTTCTGAGAGCAGGTGACAAAGAGGAAAAGAGAAAAGAGAGTGCCTTGTTTTGGTCTTCTCTGCTGCCAGGAGCAGAATCTGCATCTTGGACAGCGGCTGCTCTCAGTCTGGTCCTCTGTCTCATTTATCAGTCTAGTGCTCATATGGTGCACCATGTTTTTTGCGGGTCGGGCTGGGTACGGGTTGTTGATTAGCACATACTTTAACAGATCGGGTGGGTGTGGGTAATAAAAAAACATGACCCGCGCATCACATAGACCGAAAATGTATCATAATATACAGACAGTGCATTTATCACCCCATGCATTGTAAGCTTGTCAGTGTGGTCAACCCTCTGTTAATGTAGCATTAAGTTAATCAAGACCTACTTGCCTTTAAACGTCCTCCCAATTTAAGAGTTCAAGTTTAAGTCTTTTGGATTTTTAATGTACAGTCTATGAAGCACTTTGTAACGTCACTTTTGCAAAGTTCTCTGCCGATTTGAAGGATCATTGTTATCAGTGGTAGTGGTGGTAGAAGTGGTATTCAGATGGGAGGTGGCGTCAGACAGCTACATCTAGCTAAAGCAGCCTCAGCCAGGCCTCACTGACAGCGACTTGACATTATTCGAGGAGGTGGTGGTGACAGTATAAATGTTTCTACTGCAGCACGGGACTGTGCGTGATGCTGAAGAGATGTCAGCCGTCTTGAAGTTTGCGTCTCTATGTCCACGTGGAGTGTTTTATAGGACAATATAAATCACTGAAGTGTGTGTGCACACTTGACTGTCTGAATAAATATGTGAGTGTATAGTTACTGAGAAGCACTTTTTGTTTCTTATTCTGATGTTTTCACATGTTTACTCTGCAGTTCTCTCCTAAGAAACACAGTTTTAAATCCTCACAGTGAAGACATTTTGTTGCATGGGCTACATCAGATTTACAGCTCGGGTTTGGGAAACTGGAAGGTGTCCTTAGACACGTTTAAAAGAAAGTGTGTAAATGCGATTGAGTGCGATGGCTGCATGTCACCCCTGCCAGCACTAATGCTGCATACAGTATGAGGTGGTGGACAGCCTCAGTGGCAGTGAGCCAGCAGCTCCAGCTACAAAGCAGCTGAAGATGAAACGGAATGCACAGAATAAATGTAAAGCGCTCGTCCAAATCCTCCCTAATGATTTAGACACGCCACATCCAGCTGCTGTGAAACTGAAAAACCCACACTGGAGCGTTTAAAACAGTCAAAGGTCTTTGATGTACATTTTGCTCCCTGCTTTTGAAAACCAAGATGTGAACATGTATCGCTTTGTCTTATGAAGAACATTAATTCAAACGTATCACCAAAAGGGATTCATTTTTCCTCATTTGGGGATTTTCAGCAGCCTTCTAATTTTACCATGAGGCTGGTACACATGCTTCGTCTTTCTCCATGTTTACAGACTAATCTCTCTTCTCATTCATAACTCGACAGCAACACTGCATGGGGTCACTGCTCAAATATAATTCAGATATGTGATGCCCAAACTGAGAGATAAAAACTGCACTCCTTGCATACTGATAACAAATTAACGGTCCCCAAAACCGGTTATCAAGTGAGCCAAGGTAAGTACAGAGCTGAAAACACAACATGCATTGTTTTAAGAATGTGGCCAATAATTAAAAACATTTATCAGTCAAAGCTACCGGAGGAAACACTGACTGATAGTAGAACAAGGTCAAGATACTGCTACTTTCATCTGGTGTGACTCACAGCTTTCCACAGCTGTTCACAGCAGCAGTTCCACTAAATTAACACCTGCATCTGGTAGAGCTGGGGATTAAAAACCTGTTCTGCATTAGAATCAGTTCCACAATGTATAAGGGGAGAATATAAACTTTATAAGAGGGTTCAGAAGTCCCTCTTACAATAATATAACAGCCACATGCCATTTGTATGTTGAGAGTGTTATGGCTTTCTTTTCTTAGGTTTTTTATAAAATCCCTTATTGTGTTTCCACACACTGTGTTTCAAGGCTGAGCTGCAGCTGACAGGTGTGCCCTGGCAGTCACATCTACAATGGGTTTGGTGCCTTGACAAAACACCACCAACAAAACTACACGTCATGTGAATCTGTTCAGTCTCATCGAGGACACTCTGTCCGTTTCTGTGACCATTCACGCTTTCAATGTACATACAGCACAGTAAGTGTTGTATGAAGACCATGACGTCACTGAGTCATTTGTATGCTACCATTTTCAAGCTCATAATTAGACAAGAGGTTAGAAATGGGTAGGATTTCCAGATTGGAGCTGACTGAGAACCCAAGAAAACAACATGGTAGCGACTCAATCACAATGTAGCCACACCCTAAAGCATGCCCTGCTCATCTTTTTTACTCTAAATGGGAGCATCATTTCCCAAATCAACATCATGCTGTATCGATAAGACTTGAAACTATTGACTGAAGCCATAAAGTCATTAGGAAACTGTTTACTGAGGTATTAAATCAAGTGAAAAGTAGGGTCCTTTTCTCATATGCTTACGCACAAAAGGACTTCTTTTTCGAAAAAAGTTGCATAGCCCCCTGCTGGCCATTAGGAAGAATGCAGGCAGGTACTTTCATGTTGGCTACACTTTTCAGACCTGGAGGCTCAATCCATATTTTAATAAGGTAAATGATAAAGATTAACTCAAAAAAAATCTGAACCTATCTTTTAAATAATATGCACTTTTACTGTGTCTATTGGTACAGTTTCCTCACTGATTACAGATGTTTCAATGCATTATTATTGTGTTTAAAATATGGCAGCAGGGATGCAAAATTGTGGCAACAAAAAACTGCTGGAAAATTCTACTGACACTTTTAAGTAGTGAGTTGTATTCAAAAGGCTGAGACTACCAGTAACAAATAGGGCAATTCAAAAGCAATTATTGTGAGGAAAGTCAGAATTATACTTTCAATTCCCATCCTTCACTTCAGATAAACTTTAAAGTTCAGGTAAAAAGAGCTGCAATGCCATTTAACAAAGCAAAGGCCATGTCTTTTATAAGTGAGGTGGCTGTTCGGACCATTATTCTGAAAAGACAAGATGTCTTCAGGATCTGTCACACTCAGGTCAGAGGATGACAGCGGCTGATCGATGAGGCTTATCAATTGTACTCTGCTTTTACTGCAACCCAGCCAGCTCCTGCGGGGAAACTTTGTGACTGTAATATCAAAAAATTGTGCACATGGCTTAGATGAGCAGGACAAGCTGAGGCATCTCCAACCAAACAAAATCTTTGAAAATGTCTCAGCTCAGAGATGCTTACACAAACAGCCAGGCAAAATCCATCTTTCTGACAGAATCATTTCCAAAACCCAGAGCCCCAACTGGGTTCCTGGATACACTTCTGAGCTGAGGCCACCTGGGAGTGGGAGTGAGCATGTGTGCGTGTGTGTGTGTGTGTGTGTGTGTGTGTGTGTGTGTGTGTGTGTGTGTGTGTGTGTGTGTGTGTGTGTGTGTGTGTGTGTTTGTTAGGGAGAAAGAGAGGATCACATATGAGGACTTCAACACAGAATATAAACTGTGTGTATAGAATACGAGTCTTCTTTACTAGTTTAGCTGTGCGTCCTTCACTGGTTTTGACCAAACTATGTGACTGCATATACGAATGTGTATGTCCATGAGAAAAAGAGATTAGTGTAGACATCTTAAAGTATTACTCTCATTCCTCAACGAATCTGTCCGAGCCACCAATTCACACAGGCTGCCTCTCAGCACTCTGTACTGTCTGTACTAACAACAATACACTGCAGTGCGAGTTCAAATCAGAGGATTAGACCCCTGCAGGAAATGGACTGAATGAACTGCACCTTATGGCTACAGTCCAAACAGTAAGAGTGTAGACATGCCACATCTCACTAATATACACTCTAACGCACACAAATCCTTGTAATTCTACTCCCATGAGGACTTTCCATTGATTATATTTCTTCTGTTTCCCCTAACATCACAACAAACGTTGTCACATACTGCAATCCTAATTCTGATCTTACAGCTAAACCAGGTTTTCACAGCTTTTGAATCCTGATATTTACACTGTACTTTTCATTTGTCAGTCCGACTTGGCCTTCTTGTTAACCCTTTAAGCCAGCCTACAGTGAACAGGTTCACAAAAACAATATTGTCCATGAAATAGGAAATAAGAGATGAGGCAGAGTCCCAAACTTTTATAATGCAATAGAAGGCAATGGAATAAACTTACAAAAATAGATGAAAAAATGAATATGACACAGGATGCGCCATTAAATGAATTCAAAACATACAGATAAGATACCTGTAGCTGCAGCAGGATAGCAAGAAAGGTGCAGCTGCTGCCAGCTAGCTAGCAAAGTAAAAAGTTGTTCACTGGCATTATGCTGCCATTATTATTGTGAGTTGGAGGGTTTTATGTTATGTGTTTTCTCACATGTGTCAGGCAAGTATCAAAATATTTGTAATGATAACATGAAGAAATACAGTTTGGTTTGCACAGGAGCTGGGTTGCAACTAGTTAGGTAGCTAAGACAGCAAGTATTATCTAGCCAGCATAGACAGGCTGTCTTCATGAGCCAAATGCAGCAGGATAAATTCCCCTCTCTAGGAATGCGATGTGAAAGAAGTTCAACCTTTTGGTAAATAAGCACATTTGCTTTCTTTCAAAACAGTGAGATGAGAAAACTGATAACAATCTAATATCTGTGTGTAAAGTACAGAGCTGGACTCTGGGCATGGTTCACATACTGTAGCTTAGCATAATTAGTAGATTCAGGGGGAACTGCTGGCCTAGCTCTGCTCTTTTGTTTTGTTTTGTTTGAAAGCCTATCATCATGTTGTACGATGTGGATATAACATCACACTGTAACACTGATAGGGATAATGGATTAACTAAGTCTCAGGTCAAAATAACTTGAGTTGAGTGGAGGAGGTGATGAACTTTTTTGTTGATTTTAATGGGTGAACAACAAAGAGTGGAGTTGATAATGCTCTAAAATAGTTAGAAAACAGAACCTTGAATCAATATTGCTCTGATTACAATTTGTTTTTCTCATTATTGCTTGCCTCATTCATTAAAATATTTAAATGTTTTTTTCAGAATGCCTTAATTGCATCTTTTCCTACTTTGCCTTTTCTCAAAATCCAATAATAAATTGAACTGAATGTATTGTTCAGCCATACTCACAAACCCATCTCTTACTCTACAGACTTTTCTGTCACAGTTCTGTACTCCATGTGATCAGTTGTCATCTACTCTCCCACACACCGTATTTATGCATCAACACTTCTTATGAACCCATTTATCAAGTCAAGTTATCATCAACATGCTACGATATCCTTTTTTCTTCCAAATGTCAACGCCCTGCAGTGACAGAGACAAAAGATTCTCATTTCCTGAGTCACCGCAGTGTATTTAATTAAGTTTGGATTGAAATTTGTTGGAAAAGGCCCAACAAGCCATAAGGACTGAAGTCAATTCAGTTAGAACTACAGACAAAATAAATTAGCATTTCAAGCTGGGCTGAAGAAATGAAATGTTATGCACAAAATAAAGCTTGCAGCTAGCTTACCTGTAAATGGGATCCTGCATCACCATCATCTTGCTCTCATCCCACGTCCACTCCTTCTTCTGTGGAAATAACAGCAAAAACAACAAATTTAAGCCTCTTAATGCCTCAAAATCAAGAGCTAACTGAATCAGATTATGTTTATTTGTGTAGATTTTATTCTTTTAATTTAGAGAGACATTTATTTACATTTTACCTTTTGTCTGTCCAGGTGACTCAAATGTTCTGTTTAATGTCACAATCAAAATGTCAGCACAGGAGGACAGAGAAATGTTTTTTAATTGATTTCCATCTCCACAGACCTTTGTTGACTCAATCATTCAATCACTCATCTCCCTCGTCTGTCATTGGCTCTGACCTACTCAGAGATGTAAATGGATTGCTGACCGTCACACTTGACATTTAAGCTCTCTGGCCAGGGAGCCAAATGAGACAAGAAAACAGGTGGAAGCAGAACATCCTTCTATCGACCAGCATTTTTGATTCCAACTGATTAATTTGACTTTGAGCCGACAATGATTGCTTCAATATTTATCCAATCACAACACAGAAGGGGTGTTCATTCAAATCACTTCCATCAAATCTACTTTCTCTTAGTTTGTTTTCAGAGAAGAAAAGAACAGGTTTCCATGGCTTAAAGTTTTCTATCCAACCCGAAACTGACCAGTGGAAAGCTGGCCTGGACCCAAAATGATTTATCCATAGACAGTCAGAGCTGATCTTAATAAACCGGAGGATACTAGTAAGGCAAAGTGGGAGGAATCACTTGTTCCTTCACTTTCCTCACAGTAAATTCCCATTACAGTTCCTTCTTCTAAAGATGTAGAATGTTATGTGTAATTAATATCATATCATCACCTCTTTTTGGTAAGATATAGGTTACACCTTGTCTTCAACCAACATAAAAAACATCTTTAATATCAGACCGAGTAGCACATACCCATATAAGCTACCAGGCAGGTCTGACACAAACACATCAGGTAGTGACCCGGGCACCCCTAGTCGGTGCCGAGGCCTGCTCAGTCATCTCCTGGATTATCTATCGCATGTCAGTCGGTCCTGGGAGAGGGATCCCTCCTCCGTGGCTCTTCCTGAGGTCTGAGGTTTTTACCATCTTTTTTTCCCCATGTTAAAAGGGTTTTTTTCCATCAACATGGCAAGTTTTTCCTCACTCGAATCAAGGGTCTAATGACAGAGGATGTCGTTCACTGTACAGATTGTAAAGCCCATTGAGGCAATGTGATTGTGATTTTGGGCTATATAAATCAAATTAATTTGAATCATTTGATTTGAATTTAGAGTAATGGTATTTGCTCATACGAATATTCCACAATATCTCCAAATGATGTTCCATCTACACACGACTGTTCACACACAAAAGAAAATGGATTTGGAGACAGGCACACACATTCACACACTTACATAACAGAGCATTTGTGTAATAAATAGGCTGTTCCTACGAGGACCATTAAGAGAACTCAATTAAGCCTCATTCTAATGAGACACCAATGTAAATCTGTAACATACATCTGCCTGTGAGAGCAATCGAGGTCAATACATCTCCCTTTGCTCCATACATGCAATGGAGAAACACTACAGAACTACACTACACATTTGCAATTATTGCTGGATTTAATTATCTGTTTAGCTGCACATACACAGAACAAAGTAATAGCAGTCTTTCATGACTGTTTGGTGAAGTCAAACTTTTCAGCAGATACCATTCTACAAACATTTTTAACAGAAATCTTTGGCTATCTTTCAGCCAGGGCAGCTGCTTCGTACAGGGAGAGGGATTATTGTCTGTATCTCAACTCCAGAAGTCAATTTATTTAAACAAGATGAATGTGACTTAACGGTACAAAAGTGAGCTGAAGAAATCCACCAGTTGTCAACAGCCATTCAGATTTTGAAGCAACCTTGTCTCCCTATCAACATCAGACTGGTGAAAAAAGATCAATAAGAGTCTGGTGTTGTGCGTGTCATCTGTCTGAATAGACCAGCAGTTCAAACACAAGATGATGGCTGACAGTTACTACTGTTACATCAAATATTAAATATATTTTATAGGACTTTGTCCAGCAGAGCAGCCTTGAACCTTGACGAACATTGAACGGTTCAGTCTGGATAAATGAATTGAGAAGAAAAACTGAAAGAGAATGGACGGCACTACTAAATTAACTTCCTTTTGTTCCCATCCACTGGTTTTCCACCTGTCAGACTCTCTGTGATTCTCGGCGGGTGAAGTCAACTCCAGTCTGTCTCTGTGGATTACAGCTGTCAGCCTCACCACACCTGGAAACACAGAATCACTTGTCTCCTGTCTCAGCACTCCGCGACTTTACTTTTCTTCAGTTTATTCTTTTCTATTCTTCTTCTGGTCTTTTTCACTTTCCATCCCTTCTCTTTGCTTTCTTATAACTCTTCTACATCTTCCCCCATACATTGGATTGCTCTTTGTCTCCATTCTCACCTCTGTCTGCCATTTAATTAAGACAGAGATTGATCACCACCTCCTGCCACATATAGGATATAGGAAATGGATGTGGACTGGTTCTTTAAAGCAAATTATCCAAAATCTAGCCTTTGTTAAAGACCAAAAAGCCCAATCACATATTTTAATCTTATATGCAAACGCATTTAGTATAATATACTAAAGCATCACTGAAGCACCATATTTCTTTTTTAAGCCCACACAAAAAAGCAGCAATTGTACAAGACAAGTTGCAAGGCTGTCATCATTATGCATATTTTTTAAAACATGCTCATCTATTGATAGAAGCTTCAATTAAGAAGAGAGCAGACAGCCAGTATAATAGCTCCAGCACACAGCAGAAACTGAAAGCCCACTCACTAATTCGTCTGCTGCTGCTGTGTGTGTGCTTCTTGACATCATTTCAGATCTGTAGGCAGCTGATGAGCCCACAGATGGTAACAGACCAAACAAAGTAGAAACCATACACTGTTCACTGTTCAAGACTTCAGCGCCTTCATCTCTCGCAATTAGAGATAAAATTAGAAATATATCATCAAAAAAAAACAAAAAAAAACTAAATCAACTTTTCTGATAATGAATCAATCTTTAAAATATTTTTTCATACAAAAAGGCACAACGTGCTGTGTTAAGCCTCAGATATATGGAAAGTATCGGCTTTTCTCTGTATTATTTTTATATCAAATGTAATATCATTGGGTTTTGGAGTAACAAATCAAGAAGTTTAAAGGCATGACCTTGGACTCAAGGAAACTGGGATGACGATTATTTTCAGCTTTCTGACATTTTATAAAACAAATGATGAATTACTGAATGTAGAAAAAAATCAGCAGATAAATGAAAAATGAAAATTGCTAGTTGTAGCCCTACTCGTTAGGACAAGATACTTTCATGTTAGATTTTATTTTTAGGTAGAAAAAGAGCCAATCAAAGCCTAGTTAAAGGACATTTTAGCCTATATTAAAACTGACATTCTCTCGTTAGTACAAAAACATTCAGACTGGTCATCTTCTTGTCAGATTGATTTGTTGATTTGAAATGACACTGAAGTAAATGTACCCAAGAAGAAGAGCCCTAGAAATAGAGTTCAATTAAGACAGGCCACTCACTTTTTTCTTTTTCCTCAAGTTGACTTTCACGCCGTCCACAGACACCACGATGTTGACTTTTTTCTTCTTGATGTTTTTCACCTTGAACTCATACTGCAGAGAGAAGATAGACAGACATGTATTAATATTTGGTGGGACTAAGGTAGACAGTGACACTCATATAGCCTCTCAAATATTTGAAGCTGGATCAGTGTGAGTCATGTCTGCAAGAAACACTGCAGAAGACAGTATCAGAACAGCATGAAATGAAATGTTAATTTACACAATTTATTGCGGTTTTAAACACAGTTATATAGGGGCCATCGGGTAAAACAGAGAATTTGAAATCAATCTTAACTTTTAGTTAAAGCCATGCAGTTCTCCAAGTGAAAAGGAACTTTTACACATAAAGAACCAAGAAACGTTTTCTTTCTGTCCCCATCAGTGTGAGCTTTGACTGAAATAGAGACTTATTGTAGCCTGAGATTGAAAACATGACACCATGAATGAATGACCTTCAAGATCACCAATGGATATGAATGAAAGTATTTGAAAGTATCCTCCTCCACATTTCACTTTCATGCATCTTGACATCCCTGTAGTCACTTGCCTTAGGTATGAAACCTTACTGATACCCATACAATGAAATACATTATTTCTATAAAATGTGTTTTTCCCTTTGATAAAACAGAAAACACGTCTTACATGCATCTCAGTTTAATATTGTCTACAAACAATCAAAATAAAATACTGTATTTTGTGTACTGTAGACAGCAGAGTACAGAGTAAACAGAGTAAAGCGTACTGAAGAGATAATGGTGGAGGATATGTTGTCAAAGCAAAAAGTAAGCACCTATTTGGCAATATTTCAGATTTAAACCCAATTCTAATAGGGAACCTAGTAATGTTAATGAAGGAAAAGGAGTTGGTTACATCAGTGAGAAGTTGGAGATGTGACATATTTCAAACTGATCCGCTTATTAGCTTGTGGAAACATTTTGTGACTGTGGCAACCCTATCAAACAGTTGTCAACAGTTTAGTAAGTATTCACAAAGTCCTGGGGTTCAATATCCAAAAGTACTGTGGAGGGATCATTTAAAGTTCGACTGAAAAACTAAAGGACCGTAAAATGCATTTGAATAAATGCTTCCATGAAGCTTCCCTTTGGCCAACAGTAGAAACACCGTTACTGGAGCGCTCAGGTGTGACAGCAGGTTGAGTCAGTACAACTGAAATTCTGACTTTCACAATTTCTCACTTTAGAGTCACAACAATAAGAGAGCAGGTATTCACAGTAATGTTTCATACTAATGATGAACAGGATTGTCACAGAAAACAACCTTGCTGAACAAGAGACAACTTCCATCGTCTCTCTGCCTCTAATGTTGCTGTGAGCAGTGTTGAACAACAGCACTGCAGCATGCGACCACCGTCAATGCAGTCTGGAAACACACTGCTTGCATATCAAACAGGAAGCAGGTATAAAAAGTGGATCAAGAGGCTTTTGTTTTATTGAAGGAATCCTGCTTTCATTTTCAAGTGCAAGGACGTATGCAAATACACGGCCAGCCAGGTGACCGCCTTACCCCAACTCCCACAATCTCCTGCATGCTGTCGGTATTCTGAATTAGTGGGATGTAATTGAGTCGTATAGAACCACCTGTCATGGCAGCCTGGAGGGACATTAGCTCTAAATACAGTCTGTGTGTCTATTTCTGTCTATCCGCAATGAGTTGGCTAGTTGCTGCATCTTGCTGGATGATACATTGAAAGTGGACGCTCATTAATGCTGCACTTGCAAGTAATTTTGTGCAAAAAAGCAACTGTTTAATGCGTTATGAGCCAGAGATGCCGCAAGATTCACCCTGTTTGTTCAAATTAAATTCAGGTCTCAGGCAATGATGCTCGTGGGAAATCTGCTCAGTGCAAGGAAGTGAGAAATCGAAACTGAAGACAGCAAGAAAACGGCTACAGCAGTGAGACAGGACTCTGTCTAAACAAGCTGACAAGTCGACTTACTTCACCACCTCCAGCAAACAATGAAAAAGCAACATTAAGTCGAAGATGCCACCACAGGTTTTCTGTCCAATGAAGTTCTCGATGCTTTCAAAAGTGACCTTGGGCTTTCACTCTGAGCTGCCAAAATCCCAAGTTTCTGGCAGCACCGGTTGCATAAAATCTGCAATGTCATGCCATAGACTGCTGCTATAAGGAAAGTGTCTGTTGGTATTTCTCACTTGCTGTGTTCGCATTCAGTCACCTCCAAATCAAATAGTAGAGATAAATAATAAATAATAATAAATAGATATAAATGCTTTTTGTGAACTTTATCAGTCATGTTTTCCCAAGTGCTTGCAGGCACTTTGTGTCAATCAATCTGTCAATATTCCTGCAATTGTAGCTGTCAGTCGCCCTCTCTGTCAGTAGATTGTCCTTAGTCTGTTCTCTGTAGTGTCAATCAGGACCTTTGGCATTGCTGTTGATTATTTTTCTGCCTATAATTTAATCAAGTGATCATTTAAGCTCTAGATAAAAAACACTGTATAGTGAAAAAAAAGTCAATCAAACAGTTCACTGATATCAGAGCCTAAAGTCACATTTTTAAAGAAAATGGAGGCAGACACTGTGCCTAAATATGTGCTTACATTTAAAACTTATTTTAATGAATAAAGAGAAGGTCATTCAGCCAGTGTATTTACAAAATCTACAGTAATTCAGATTTCAGCATTCAACATCCACCATCCACATAGTTTGTTGTGCTCTGACTAGCATCAGACCGCAGAGTAAAATACAAACTACAGCATTTGAAATGTGTCCGCCTGCATGTTGACAGGGTGACTGTATGTGAATGAATAGTCGCAGTATAATAGTGGATGACAGAACACAGAACTCAGGGCCTCTTCAGCATCACACTGTGAAAAATCAAGTCGAGGAGATTTAACAAAGCTGGACAGGAACTCAATCAGCTCCTCAACCCTCAGTTACAAAGCATGCTGACTGCAACACAGCTGTCCTGCCTGTCAGTGTGTTTGTTTGTGACTCATGAACAAAAAGTGTGATATTTGACAAAGGTCCTAGAGGGATCCAATATTTCACATTTCCCAGCAGTTCTAGGCTTTGTTTCAAGTGTTGAAACTATGATTTTATTAAACGATTAGTTGATCAGCAGGAAAAAGTCTCAAAAACTTCACAAAACAAACTGATGGAAGCAAAGAAGGAGGACAGAAACGGAGGGCAGCGTGAGGCAGCTTGACTCCTGTCTGTTGGCTGCTCCGATGCTCTGATGACCGCCAGTGAAGTCAGCTAAACCACTTTTGAACAAGACGGTGGTACAACCACCTCTACTGCCAACCAACGTGATCGACTCTTTGGCTGACAGAGCTGTCAGCAGCCTGGCAGGAGAGACGCTCTGGGTGAGCTGGGATTTTATAACTGAACTATCTGCAGGAAGCACACTTTCACTGTCTTTGATTTTGTGGTAATTAGGGTTGTTTAGGTATCTATACCCGTGTCGGAAATGCCTTAGATACTGCATCGGCAATCAAGTTGCATAACATCAAGCACATCACTAACATAACACCCATAGAGGGTTCATAACAATCATAATACAATTATTTTAAAATGCACTGGTATTGTATCAGTAATCGGTCTTCAGGCAAGTTCAGGCAAAAAATCTTCTTCCCTCTGAGGCACAGAGAAACCTTTTGGCCAATAAAGGCCTTTAAAAACGTTAAGGCACGGCACAAGGTTTTGAACAAACACTGAGACTGTAGAATCAAGGTTCCTGCATTGAACACAAGTCAAAGGAAAAACACAGGTTTCAAAACATTTTTAAGGAAACTTTAGAGATGTTTTATGAGGTGTACTGAATAAGTGTGTTGGAATTCACTGCTTTTCTTCATTAATCATTCTAAATGAAGAGGCTTTGGGTTCATTGCAACACCAGACCTCTTTTATTTGATGCATTGAGAGGATTGGTGGTGAGTCAGCAGCCTGGAAGCTGGCTAATTCAGTGTATAAAATCCACACAGGAATCAGCAAATGTTAATACATTTTTCCTGAAATTGACTAAAACAACAGTTGACAGTTTCAATTTTCTTTCAATCAACTAATCAACTAATCTTTGCTGAAAAAAGACAGCAAACTCATGAACTCAAGATCTCAGAATACATTTTTCACACGTTATACAGCGAGCTGAACCACATCGACCATTATTCTCAAGTCTCAAAGTGCATTTATGTTTATGTGTCGAGTTTTATGGCTGGTTTTACGGTGTACTGTAATCTGCTGTAATGTTGACTGTGCTGCACACGCAAGATTTAAACGTTGGTGAGCCTGATGGATTGCATGATTGACCTCCACGGAGATGATTACAGCGGCAACTGAACAGATTTCATGCGGGGTTTGACTGGCTAAGTGTATACAGCATAATATGACAGAAAGCACTTAACTCTAATAAGCCTGTCTATTACGGTCTGATACGGCCCCATCATTGAATCCACATCATCCACCACACAGCTCACACTGCATTCAGCATCCATTTCAGCAGCGATATGATTTATAATACCACCGCTGCATCTATCTGTACAATATAAGAATATGGATGCATGTACTTAAAACACTTGTACCACAGAAACAGCTGCACTCGAGGAATCACACAGGCATTCATTTTACAAGTCCTGCAATTTATTCAGTCAGACTTTTCCCCAAATGCAGCACCTCTACACCAGACGAGGTGGTGAGGGTGTTTTAATGAGAGCTGATAATCAGCTTACAGCACAGTTCAGGTCATTTATTGTAGATAATCCCTAATGTCTCTGCTAGACGGGTCTCCTGAATCTGCACCTAAAATGCTATTAAATTTGGCATTTCAACTGCAGCCTCGACAATGTTTGACACAAGAGGAAGAGCTGTAAAACATTTTTTTTTTAAATGTTGAGATTTTTATTCACATGTCTGATTATTTTGCAATATACCAGGTAAACTAAAAATATTGTTATATTAATTAATAACAATTGTAGTGATTTGCAGGTAATTATGATTGCAGTAAAACACACAAATGACAGGACGTCCCAAGTAAAACTGGTCTCCTTTATTCCTGCGTGTGGCTCCTCTGCCTGACACTAAACAGGATTTGCTTACGTGCAGCAGTTTGGAGTTGGGCCACTTTGGTATGCCGAGCAGTGACAGGATATTAGCGTACATGTAAACAAACTGAAATGAAATGAATACCCAAGTCCAAACATAGACTCATCCATCATGCAAATAAGTCAATCTAACATTTGCAGCCACTGTTTCCTGATAAACAGGCCGTTATTTCTGAAAGGTCCTTTCCTCCTGTTTCCAGTATAATCCATCATTTTGGCAACAAAGACGCCAACACACCGACACAATAGCATCCTCAGTCAGAGGTGCCATTTTCACTCACAGAAATATCAGCCAGGAGCCAGGAGAGCACAATAAAAGCCTGCTTTTCTGTTGATGACCACAATTCATTGAGGGAGGTTGAATGTATGTGGAGCGAAATAAAAGATTCAAATAAACATGCAGACACATGCCGACACACACAAATACACGGTACACCGCTGGGGTCAACTATCGGCAGTAAATGTGAGTGTTCAATGATCTCAGCAGGGCAGTGCAGACAGTGTTTGCCGAGGTAAAAGGTGCCTGGTTTGCTGTTAACAAGCTATTTGTTTAGACCTCTCTGAGATGATTATGGTGTTGTATCTGAATTCTTTTCAATATTTTATATAGGGAACACAGTTTCTGCTGGTGTGGTGTCCAGGCCTCCTCTGTCTGCACGTGCACAGACAAACACGCTCAGCCAAGAAGCTCTGTTTTCCGACATGCCAATTTGTTTCAAACCAGTGCTGTAAAGTATAATGGAGAGGGGAAAAAGGGGAAAGAAAAGGAGACAAAGAGAAATACTGAGAGATGGGGGAGGGAGGTTCGATTATATAGTGAGAGTATGAAGTTTAATTAACAGCACAGATCATTAAGCTCATAATTACGCAAACTGAAAGTCAAGGTCTCTTAAATGTATAAACTGTCGTGTTGTCATTAGGTGCTTGATGAACTGAAATGCACATGGCTTTAACTTTCATAGAACACCTCAAGTCACTTCTCATACTGATGACAATTTTTATGGCAAATCCATCAGGAGATGTTCATTTTCCTCTTCTCTCTAAAATCCATATTGAATGCTTAATCAGTCACCCACACAGTAGAGTATTCATTCTAACATGGCCGGTCGGTTGTGTCATTTTACAACATTAGATGTACATCAGTAGGAGGATCTCTGAGGAGGTAATGATCCGTTACTAACCTAAGGCACATCCCATATAGTCCATAGTGATGCTGAGAGGTTCATTTAACTGGTCTTGTAAAGCTTGATGTCTACTACTGACATATATCCTTGACTGAACTTTACTTTCCTCCTAGGGATGCATGGTTTGTATCAGGAGGATAGATTATCAGTATCAGTACCAAGCCAAACTGTTTTCATTGACTTAACAAGCCCAGCACCTCCTCACTCTGATAGTAGATGACACTATGCACATTCACAGTTGGTTTACAATTAAGGAGAGAAAAACTCTACAAGTTTTGACACAGAAGAAATCTTATAAAGATTAGATAAGACTTTTTTTTATCCCTCACTGGGAAAATTGACTAGAGCAATGGAATATTAAATCATCCATCTTTGCTGACTACATCGTAGGCTTTGGTACCCACACAAACATTTTTAATTGAGAAACAGGTAATTATCAGTATCAGCTGAAGAAATCCTAACTGTGCATCCCTTATTTCTCCTCATCTGATTTCATTTGAACTGGGGGTGGGGAATCTTTAGGCACCTCACAATTTGGGGGACGAGGATGCGATTACAAAACAATTATCAATGCATCTTGGTGGATTTTAAGTTTCTGATTATTGACTTTTCTGCGTTCCTCCACTCCTAATTCAACATCACTCTACAACAACTACAACATTTATGAAAGCTGGAGTTCGTTAAAGCTACCTTAAGCTCTCAGCTGTTGCATCGCCATTCCTTTGTGTTTGAGCATCAGAACAGAAAAACATAATACTTTAGAGGTGTGCAAGTATCACTGATTTATGCCATGGCCTGACTTCTACATGCAAAAGTTCAGGTCTTGTCAAATTCAAGCATCAAAAGCTGCCGCTTACTACAGCTCGTTCATCTGCCAAATCCTACACAAGGTCAAACTCTAACTGTATCAGGTCTTCTCTGTTTATTAATTTGTGGGATCTGTTTTCATGGTTACATAAAAAATGCAATACAAAACAACCCACTATGTTTTCCAGACAAATGCAACAAAGGTTAAATTGGCGTGACATTATACAGCTTCAAGAAATCTGAGGGAGAAGGTCAGGGAGGGTGAAAAGTCTGATGAACAAAAAGTCTACAGACAGCAGTCCACCTCCTGCCTCCCTATCCTTTCAACACTCAGCATCGGTTTCTTCTAACCATTCAATCATTCTCTAATGTTGCTGACAAAACCTCAGTGCACCTTAACTATTGAGACTGACGTTCAGAAAAAGTCACACATGGTTTGTAAAAGCTCAACACCATTTTGTCTGTTTTCTATGTTATGAGAGGATCTGATGACAGAAATTCAGTGTGGGAGTATAACTGGAATACATCAAAAGACAGTCAAAGAATACTGAGTCATCAGGTGCTTAGACCTACCTGAGAACCATGAACCAATCAGCTTGACCTTAACTCCCCCAGAAAGAAAAGCAGACAGTATCTAATACTTTCCCCAGAGGACAGCCAGAGGGACTGCCAGACGAAGAAGGAGAATATCAACAATCACAGCTGCTGGAGGACGAGCCCGGCCTTCACAGCTACAATATGAAAGACTCATTCTCTCTTTTCTTCACCGCAAGAAGAAACTAGAGCACTCCTGCAGTGAGAAGCTTCTTCACTTCCCTTTTATCCACTATGACTTTTTACAAATCACATAGGTTTTTGTATCTTGTCAGCCATCTCTGTGTTTCTTACTTTATTCTGGATGTTTCCAACAGTTCCCCTGTGCTGTCTCACTATGTGTAGCAGAAAAATGATTAAAAAAAAGAAAAAGAAAAGAAAAAATAGCCATAAAAATAACAAACAGTCAAAGATTTAAGTTTGATACAAATGAGACGTGAGCTGTCACCAAGCAAGATCTGTTTGTTAGGAAACTATGTGTCCTGCCTGGTTCAGAACCGGTACCATCCACAAAAGGTATTATCACAGCATTACTGCTAATGTAGCCATGTTATCATTATCCTTTTATCTCCTTTACTCTTGCATCCTTGATAACAACACAATGCTATTGAATATTCTTATTGAATTTAACAAAATGTACCAGACACAAGGCTGCTGCAATCCACCTACTCTGATCTTTCGTCATGCAGCTAAATAGATCAGGTTATATCCGAAAGTGGTTGAGCTAACTTTTACGATATAACAAACACTGTTTATTGGCCCAGAACAGATATCAACTTTTGAGGCAAATGTTGCTCCAAACAGTCTGTTCACTAGTGTGTAATTCAAGGAACTCAGCAGAAGAAGCTCATGTAACAAGGTGATCACACAAGTTGAAAATAGCTCGACAATCATCAACTCAGACAGCAGCGACAGACAGCCGAAGGCATTCACAAGAACGGAAGCCGCCTCCTCTCTCCTCGCCACTGCAGCCACTTGCTTGCTGAAAGTACCTTAAGAACATGCATGTAAATGTATTCACATTCAGTTAAAAGCAGCACACAGCATAATTCTGTGTTGTTTATTGCTCTGATCATTTGTGGTGCATCTAATTCTTCGGTTGGGTGATGAGCTGACAGGTGACCTATTTGAGAGCCACATTAATATATGGAGAGTAGACTTTACTCAGTCAGGAAACAATTTTGTCGTCTGTAAGCATAGTTTCCAACCCTCCTGACATTCCTCAGATAATCATGAATATGCTCACATGAGTGACTTGATGAAGCTGTCTAGCTTGATAACATAAAATGCTATTTGATTTCTTGATTTATTTTGAATTGCCACAAGATGTGTGTCATGCCTGTGAAGCAATAAAAATATTTCTTCATTTTGGGTTATAACAAAATGTACGGCTGGGAAAGTGTGTTTTAGTGCGACATTTAAGCATATTTTTTCTGGAAATTTTCATGACTCATAATCATTTTGGCCAGGACCATCGTGACATGACATTTTTAAATTGTCCCATGCCGGGATAGAGTGCATACTATATGTTTCTATAGTGATGCCATTGCTTTTCAGATTGTTTGACTTTGTAATCATAGACTGTAAATTAAAAAAAAAAAAAAGAAAATTGTTTTTCACATTTTAATGATTAAAACTTAAAGGATAAGTACCGTTTTTTACAACCTGGACCTTATTTCTGGCAAAACATATGGTCATTTACTCACCCAGATAACTTTGGTGTCATTCGGCGTCGTTCGGACGAAATTAGATCCAGTGTAGCGGCGATATATCCATATAATGGGAGTAACGGGGCATCGACACACAGCCTCTATATAACGCATTATCTGCCACGAAACTAGTTAATTTCATCAATATTTTGTTATGAAATGCTAGCGCTATTAGCCTCTGAGTCCGGGCTCGTCTATTGTCAACATCCGGGGTCTGTAGGCTGATCTACTACCTCTGACCTGGAAGATGTCGTCTCTGAGCTGCGCGCGCACCCGCGACAGCGCGCCTTGTTTACCTGTAGCTGCTGCTGCTAGTTTGACCCCGGATGTTGATAACGGACGAGCCCGGACTCAGAGGCTAATAGCGCTAGCATATCGTAACAAAATATTGATGAAATGAACTAGTTTCGTGGCAGATAATGCGTTATATAGAGGCTGTGTGTCGCTGCCCCGTCTCTCCCATTATATGGATATATCGCCGCTACACTGGATCTAATTTCGTCCGAACGACGCCGAATGACACCAAAGTTATCTGGGTGAGTAAATGACCATATCTTTTGCCAGAAATAAGGTCCAGGTTGTAAAAAACGGTACTTATCCTTTAAATGTCTAATCAGTTTGGCAGCTTTACAAGGTCAACTCAAGACAGACATTTTTCCACAATTTGAAAACATGCTACCGCTGCTCCAGTGCACATATTTAAACCTCATCATGCATAACTTAAGATCCGAGGGTCATGAAACTTCAGATATAGGTGAGCTCGCACAAATCCACTTCAAAACAACAGGGACAAAACCCATTCAATGGAATTACAGGCTTTTTCTACTACAGCACCAAAGCAACAGCCAGTGTTGTATATCCACTCATCTGTGAAGAGCTTCTGCTGCATCTCCTTATTAGACCACAGTTCCCAAGTCAACTACCCAGAGACCGTCTTTCTCAGCCTCTTATACCACCACATACTACTGCCAACCACACAGCTTAAAGCACTTTCTCTCTCCTATCAACCCCATTTTTTCCTTTTGACCATCCGTCTTAATCTAACTCTTTTACTCTTGGTCATTCGAGTGGATCTGTGTATGCTGTTGTATATGTCCATGGCTATACTGATAAAGCATCAGGCCCCTTGTGTGCCACTTTCTCATTTTATCTTCTTTTCTTTTTTACACTCACTTGCTCCTCATGCTTCCCCCCCTCTCTTATATTTTATTTCCATATCACCCCTTGCCTCCCCCCTCCCCTTTTTTCCACAGACCGGTGGCTGATTCAATCTCAAGCAATGTTGTTTATGAAAAAGGCATTTCATTTTCCAAAACCATTTGTGTTTAAGATGCTAGAGGGTCCATCATGTTTCATCAATCTCGGCGACACAGCAGTGTCTTTGAACCAACGCCAAAATTTGCAATTGAAAATGCGTGGATATACGCAGTAACATCACGCACAAGCAGGCACACACACACACACACACACACACACATTCACACTCACACACACACACACACACACACACAGTACAGATCGCCCTGTACATTTAGCATCTAACAAGAAAAGCAATACATTATAAAAGTTCTCTGGAAAAAACTATTTAAAATCAAATTAAACTGATGAAAGCAAGTTCTCTTTTGAGCAGGTCCTTCAATACAAGGAGCTATGATAATGTGAAATAGTTAAACAGTCCAATAAGTAGCTGCTCTGGAGCTTTCAACCTTTCCAAGGTCGAGAATGAACTTCTAATCTCAACTTTCTCAGAGGATTGGAAATTTGGACATCTGCAAATCTATAACAACTGAGCAACTCCATCTGCTGAGGAAGATAATGTGATAAAGATAAGAGTGCAAATGCTATTCCCAAGGTCAAGATTTAATTTTCAGTTTCAAAGTATACATACATCTAACAAGTAATCCTTGTTTATTCACAGTATGAACATGAATGGAAATACATTTGCCCAAGTTTTCCCAGCTGTGTGGTTTTTGATGAATAACCGATAGATTTTTCAAAAAGACACTTCACATCCATAAATGTGCCACTTTAGGCTTTTAAAATCAAGTCTTCAGATGTGTTTTGAGGACCTGATTAGCCTCAATCTCACATTTCATGAATGAGAACGTTCAGTCGGACATGTTGATCCAAAAATAGGTGTAAACAATGATGTTTAAACATGACAATGCCCCCGTGTGCAAAGCAGGGTTCATATAGAAACGGTTTTCCCAGTTTGGTGTTGAAGAACTTGACTGGCCTTCAAAAAGCTCAAATCTACTGCTCCTAAAAACTTTGCAGTGAACTGAATCTACACACCAGGCCTTTAGCCCAACATCAGTGGTCAACCTCATTAATGTTATTGTAGCTGAATGGGAGAACATTTCTGCAGCCAGGGACCAAAATCTAGCAGAAAGTCATTGCAGAAGAGTGGAGGTTGTAATATCAGCGGTCCAATGCCCATGTTTTTGGAATGAAATTTGTTTAATTATTGGGGTGTCCATACTTTGTTTCACTGTCCATATAGTACATTGTATACCCAACAGCATAGTGGTAAAGACAGAACAATCAAAAATAACAAATGGCAGCATTCAGTGCCTTTTAGGTTGTGATGTATTTGAATTATTGTCATACAGGGAACTGTTGCTGTAACCTCCTCCAATCTAATTTGGTCA
Organism: Pagrus pagrus; assembly: GCF_965226575.1. Lineage (NCBI taxonomy): Eukaryota > Metazoa > Chordata > Actinopteri > Spariformes > Sparidae > Pagrus > Pagrus pagrus. The sequence goes on along the minus strand of NC_140190.1, from coordinate 29,895,722 downwards.
GTAACAAGTCTGACAGTTGTAGTTTATAGCAGTAAATTGTCAGTTGCTGTACTCTGCACACCTTTTCACTGAATTCATGTTGCACAGATAAACCCAATAAAAATCGACAGGCAACCACTTTCAAAGTTTAATCTTTGCTGGGTAGAAATTGTAGTTTGGTCCAACATGCATCAAAAGCAACATTTGGGACTGCATCCATTCAAGAATACATTTCAACATCTAGACTGTCCCCAGTGTGAAAGATTTCAACTTCTGAAGTTTCGTCTTCAAGCTTGATAAATGAGACTTTCCAAGACTGTTGGCGCAGTTTCCTGTTGTGTCCTGTAGGAAACAAGAGAAGTCTATTTTTCTGTCTACTGTCACAGCGTTAATGCATAGTTAAAGACTTTCTCAGCTGACACTTTGTCACTGTCTCCCCATCTCAGTTCCTAGATTCCTAGTTTTCTGCCTGCTGCCTGACTGATCTCTCTTCTCTCTCCATCTGTTCTCTCTGAGGTCATATATCTACACCTATTTTGGATTGATTCATACGTAGAGAAAGATAAGCTTCAAAGACAATAGATGCCTATCATGACATCTAAAGAACGAGATACTGTCTCACTTGAGCGTGAGAGAGGTTCCTGTCAGCCTGATCAATACCAGTCTGACTTACCATCTAATGTGGAGGATGATGACATATCGGATTCCCTTTAGAAATCTCTTTAGCTAGTCTGTCTTCGACCTCTGGTCCAGTGGGTGTAGTGCTGTTCAGTTGGGGATTTCCTATCAAACTGAACAATAAACGACTAGTTTGTAGGAATCGGAATTGAAGATGTAACATCTCCTGACAAATGTATTATATGATGATGGATCAAAGGCATAGATGAAAGTAAGTTGCTCAGGTCATTTAAGGTGATTTCAGGTGGCTTAAGGTGGCTTTCTCATCAGCTTTTGCCTTTTCCCTATCAGTTCTCCTCCACCTACAGTCGTGAGAGCAGGAGGAGATGAGTTTCAGAGGCTTTTCTTTGCTCTTATTGAACCATGTCAGTGAAGAAATCCCTCTCTATCCCAAAAGGATACAGAGACAAATTCAATTAAGAGGCAGTTGGTGTATTGACAAATCACTTCCAGCATGCTTTCATTTGCAGGGCCCTGCTGTATAAAAGCTGAGGCGGCTAATGGCCCTCATTGGTTTGAGAGATTACAGCTTTCTTTCATTCAGAATATATTTTATTTGATGATGAGCAAGTCAAATAAAAGTGGAGCCGCTGATTATGTAAAACCAGGCCATCATTTTTTTTTATTGTACTCCTTTTTATGATGGGACACACCAGGCTAGGAACGAAAATTGCTTTATGGGAAACTATTTATAGAGCAGAAATGCTTCTGTAATCACAGATAATTAACCCGTTGCCATGACACTCTTAGTTACTACTGCTACACCTACTTCCTATTCTACCACAGTGTGAATACAGTTTACAATGCAACACCTGCAGATCAATAAGTTTACATAAGTAGTCCCTTTTGTTAACACTGTGTCTTTGATTTGTCTTTGAATATCCCACCTGCCCATCCTTCCGTCCGTCCATATATTTTCACCCAACCATCTGGGGTAAGGTTGGGTTGGCTGCAGGTGTTCTAGACGTCCCTCTCCCCAGCAACGGTTTGTAGCTCCTCCTGGTGGATCCTGAGGCGTTCCCAGGCCAGCAAAGCCATTTAAAATGAGAACCCTGTAACCCTGGCTCTTAACTCAGCCATGTGTGGGACATTTTGTCCATCTAAAGAGTTTAAGGCTACATGTCCCATGCAAGAAGTTAAAGGGTAACACACGTTAGAGTGTGTTTACAGGTCTTGTGGAGTACTACTGGAAATGTGAAAAAGCAGTATGAAGCCTTATGTGGCTTAGTGATGTCACTGAGTGGCTTTGTTGCATAGTAGGTAATGTAGGCACTAGGTTTTGAAAAGGAAGTATTGCTCTTACTAGAGTCCAATGCACACCACTTTGGTATGTTGAGCAATCTATAGCTTGACTCATCTGCAAGCCATGATTGGACAATCAAGCATTAAGCTACCTGTGGTACATTTTCTGACCCTGACTAAATATTTATATTCTATCTCTTCTATCAATACAACAATGGAACAAGCTAAATTTTAGAGCAATCTGCAAAGTCAAAACAACTGCCACATCATATTGGAGACAACTACAGGAAAAATGGAGGCAAAGCTGCAAGAAGATAAACTAAATTTCTAGCCATACATCATTTTTGCATCGATACCCACAGAGATTTTAATTGGAGGATGAGGTGGCATTTGAGTATCCACACCAGCATCAACGCAACCTGTTGGGTACGCACAGCAGGATGAAAAGCCTGAAGGGCCAGAAAGTAGGTTATTGAAATTCTTTTTCCTTTCTTCCACTTGTTTGACTCACACACAGCATGATATCAAGAGGGATGAAAGTCATTTCTGTCTGCATTTCTTTCATTATCTGTGCTATTTCAGTCTGTAAATATGTCAAGTCTGAAATCAACAGTGTTTCTTTATCTCTTTGTACTCCTCAGATGGACTAGTCCCAACATAAACGAGGCTTTGACAGCTAATGTTTTAGAAGTATAGAGTCTGTTTGGCATCAGAAATCATACTCAACCCCAACAACTTCAAAAAGTTACGAAAAAGAGAAATCAAAGAAAAGCTTTATTGCTGCTGAAGAGGCAGGTTGTAATTTTGAATACAAAAAACCAGTCTATATAAACCAGAGAGCTGTTTTAAAAGTGATATAATAACATGAATTAGGTCATTCTTGGTCAAATGATTGACAGCAGGGTCTACTCCCAGCAAGCATTGAGCCAAATGTGTGTGACTATAGGCTGCAATTAGATCTGATGATAGTGATTAGAACTGTCTCTTTATCTAAACCAACCTTTCTTCTGTAAAGATTCTCTATTAGTGAGTGTCTGGTCCAATGAGACACACTCATTACCATGTCAAAGGCTGCCAGTCAGTCATACGCTGAATTCCTCAGTGACACATGTCAAATGGCACTGTGTGTGTGTCTTTGTGCGTGTGTGTGCGTGTGTGTTCATAGACTACAGTAGCTTTAATGTGGGGTGGCTGCTGTTCTCCATTGACATTCAGTGTTTTTTTTTTATTCATGTCGGCAGTATAGCAAGAAGGTCTTTAACCATGCCAGTAATAAAAGCCTTTTATTCCAGCACCGGCCCATTTATTACTCAAACTCTGACGGACTCGGGACACTGTCTGTGGTTTGAATAAATCACAAAGGCAGACGAAGGGGAAAAAGAGGGAGATCACGGAGAGAGCAATAGGAGATGGAAATAGCAAGCAGGAAGCAGACTGAGACAGGTCTTCCTTTATTATTTGCTGCATTTCTGCCAAAAGCTTTAACCTCGAAAGTACAATGTACCACTTTACTACCATTATTTTGTGCAATGGCAGTGATAAATAAAAGGTGGGTAACAGATCATTGGCATTTCACCTCAACTTATCCGAAACTGTAACCTCTAGTCAGTGATCAGCTGAGCAATACTTGAAAAAGTGCTCAACGCAGCACACTGTGCTGGGTGGTATTATGGCATCCACGGTAGAACAGAACTGGACGGTAACAAAAATCTATTTTAATGGCAGGGCTCGCCTCCCCTCGAGGACCAGAAAAGTTCCTCCTGACACTAGACGATTATGATTGGTTTAAGGATATACAAACAAGCCAGAGCATTTTTGTTTCTCCTATGAAACCTGAATGATAATGACTGCAGCCAGACCCTTCTCGAGCACTGGCATAGCACTCTGGAAATAATTCTGGTTAGCTAATTTATGCCCTATGAAAGTTGGAGAGTAGCAGTGACCAGCGTTCAGGACCTTCATCGTTATGTGGTTAACGTGAAATGGTTTTGTTAGGTTTAGGCCCTTAAACTTCTTGGTTAGGGTGTGGAAAAGATTATGCTTTGGGTGAAAATATCAAAAAGTATGCTACATAACTGAAGTTAAGTTATGTAACTTTATGAGCATTACGTCAACTAAGTACATAACGTACATAACTCTGACGTTTGGTTTCATGGAGCACACAAACAGCACTCACCCGGGTGGAAGTCAGGGTATGTTTGATCCATACAGTCATCCTGTCTCCGTACTCTGACTTTGTTGCTCTTTATAAAACGTCAGACTGACTACCTCCTTTACTACCATCATAAGGACTACAGCTGCTCGAGGTTGCCACCTAACAATAAACATAAAAATAAGCTGTTATAAGCTGCCAGCACAGACGACCTATACAGTCATTTTTCTGGTGAGGACAGGTTGGATTTATGGCTCCTGTGGCTGCAGGATAATTTGTCAGTGCCTTCAAAGAACATTACAAATGACAGTCACTAAAAAGTTTCAAACAGTATATGTGTTTTTGTGTATATGTGTTTTCTGATCTACATCGCATCGCATACATTTTTTAAATGGCTTGTTACAGAGACAGGATGTGACCCTGCCTGTCAGGAAAGCATAAACACAGGTCGTTCAGAGGTCACATTTGAGCAAATGGCCAATGCTTTCGTCTTTCTGATGAGGACAGTCCCCAGGAAAACAAATGTTTTAGAAGCTGGCGGGCTGAGTCTATCCAGATTGGTGGGTTGCTGGTTCAGAAATTCATGACATCCTGTATGGACACTGTTGTCGAGCCAAGTTGTCAGGGCCCACATCTCCTGTTGCTTACATTCCTCCATATCACAGCGCTGCACCACACATCGCACTGGAAACCTCAACAAAAGGCCAGCCAAGAGCTGGACCATTTTCACAACTCCAGAACACAAAAGAACAATGCCCAAAGCAAATACGAAACAACACTCGCCCAATCTTTGTGATGCCAAGGCTCCAGCTGCAGCTTTAATTTACTCACCTCACCAACATGCGGTGAAAAAGCACCAGCAGACAACCAATTACAGAGAGGAACCTCTGGTGTTGACAATGTGGTCTTGGCTGGAATTAAATTACAGCGTTGGCCGAGCAGTTACTGGCTGTCATGATAAAGCCCTTCAGAAGACACAGCAAAGGATTATCGTCTCTTACAACTTTAATTGGCAGTTTAATGAAGTCGCCCACAATGTATCTGACAGGCACTAAAGGCGGACATCCTGTTTGTACACATTAAACACACCTCAGGGTGAAATTTTAGTTCGACAGAGGACAGCATAGAGTATCATTACCAGAGTTCACATTTAATAAATCACTCAGAATGGAACACATAAATTGTTTCATGTACCATATCTCTACAATATGATTAACAGCAGTAAGCTGCATTTTACAAGGGCAATTAGCACTGGATTAGGAGACCGCTGTTGCTTCTGAGAAACAGTCCGCTTCTGTTTTTTTTCTGACAAAAAGCTAAATATACCCAATGATATTGAGTATTACAAGGGGAGTTTGAGTTTGAGATTAGAAGCAGTGGCACCTGCCAGCGAGGGAGGTTTGAAGAGTACCCAGAGGCAGATTGATGGCATCTTAATGAGAAGATTATACACTGTAATAGTCCATCAGGCCTTAGATAAATAAAGGTTTCAAACCTGAATAGGGATTTAACATATGACTATACAACCACAATTCTCTTTTTAAAGCATACATGCCTTACGGTAGTGGAACACCTTTCTGTATTGTGTAGAGATGCAGCCTGAATTTTTGAAAGTACTGAAAATGAGGATGGAGTCCCTGTTTAAAAAGTATGTACTCTTAGCGTATGTTTACAGGTTCACAGCTTCCAGCTCCAGTTTGGATTTGTCTGCATCAGCTTGGCACATCTGGATTTAGGGATTCTCATACATTCCTACTTGCGGATTTACCTAAGCTGTGAGTGTCTGCGAGCTGATACCTTCTAGTCATTACGCCCCATTTCAGGGGAAGTGAAGTTAACTGCACACTTACATGTCCTTGGTGGACTCATGGGGTCATCATTATGCTGTTTGGACGGACTAAATTACTGCTTCATTTTGAGTTATTTTCTGGAAGAAAAAAAGAACATCTGCAAGCACTTGCACTGAATGCGCTTTTAGTTATTCCCCCAATCTTTCTACTACGTGGTATGAATGCACTTACTGTAAGTCGCTTTGAACAAAAGTGCCCGCCAAATAAATGTAATAAAATATAATGTAAAAGTTCACTTGCACTCTGAAGTAGGTGTCCTCAGGTGTGCTTGGCTGCATTCGTTATTGCTGCAATATCCTCACAAGTCACTGCTGCTGAAATGAACCCATACCGCATCATGCTTCCACCAGGAGGGCCAGTATTTGGCCAAAATGATTTTTCTGCACATGCATAGCCTTGATGGTCAGCATCGAGTACATTTTGTCATCTACCCATGCCCGCAAGAGTTTGCTTCAAACAGGAAGCAAATGTGAGCTTGTCCACCATCTGTGTCTGTGATTATTCTAGCGAATATTCAGCCATTTTAGAATGGTGACAATCTGTGCCCAGTGTTTTTTCAGCTTGACAGACAGAGTTTTGGTACCATGGAAGATAAGTTTTTATACAACCCAACCTCGGAACATTTCCTCATCCTGCTATCATCTGTAACGATAATTTTCAAAAAAAATAAAATACGAAAATACTTGTTTCCATCCACTACTGTTATGCAGTTTTGGGAGTTGGTTCATCAAGATATGCATGATGTAAACTAATTAGAAAATATTATGGAAATCTGACATTTTTGTTTGTTTTGTGTATTCATGTAAGATCTGCGTGAAGCAATAATGATCCTGTTTTAATCTGTCGCTAATTTTAAACTCTTCAGTGGCGCAGAAGCTTAAAGGAATAGTTCACTCTAGAACGAAATTCAGTCATTATCGATTCACCCTCATGCTGATGAGAAGTCTAGTGTAGTTTCTTATTATTATGTACTAAATGACGTCGGTTCGAGTAAACTCTGGATGTCGCCACTTCAGGACACTTGGATTGCAGCTAACAAGCAGTTTTATGGACCTTTTCGTCTTGGACAGCATTGACGCCGGTTATATGTATTTTTGGTGCAGGACGGTACCCCCGCTGGTCTCCAGCTGCACTTTGAGGAATAAGAAACTACACCGGACTTCTTATCAGCATGAGGGTGAGTCGATGACTGAATTTCGTTCTAGAGTGAACTATTCCTTTAAGTCACAGTTACACGATCAGTCATGTGAATCAAATGTGCACTAGCAAAAGCTTTTTTGGAAAAGGTGTTTCCATCCCCCACTAAGTGCATTAACTCTCATTCACATAGGGCAAAACCTGTGGTCTCGAATTTTGCTGTTTGCATCAACTTTATCTTGCAAAACTTAAAGGCTATTGACCCCCATTTGAAATAAAATATAACAACTTGATGTGTAGCTTTGCCATGTAAAGCTCAGTCATTTTTACTGACATTGCTACTTGCACATTAAAAGATAGAATCTATTGAAATCTATCTGTATATTTTTCTACTGTGGTGCCTTGGACAAAACAGACAAAATTGTCAAAAATCTCAATTTGTTCTTTTTGAAACTGCAGGTCAGATCTAGTCAAATTCCAATGTAGGATCAGAGTCAGGGACAAAAAGATTTATTGATCAGCTTCAAAAAAGCATCATTGTGAATTAAAAACTTTATCAGGAGTATGTAATCAGAAAGGTTTCGGCTTGTTGGCTTCATGCTCCCAATACACCAATGTGGTACAGCAAATGACTAATTATAATTTAATGATAATATATCTAACAGTTGGTTTGCAAATGTTCTCTCTTACAACTGTTACTGATCAGAATATTCTGTAGTATATTCAGCAGAATAATGTGGGTACTGGGTGTCTTTCTTCTTGTGCTGAGCTGAAGAAATGAGAGAGGAGTGGAAAATAGAGCAGAATCATCTATTGTTTGTCCTGGCAAGGACCAGTTGCTCATTATCGGCCATTACGGTTGTTTGGATGCAACACTAGCTATTATTTACCTCTGGACCGCAAGCCTGAAAATGTGAAAATGCCTGTTATGCAACTGCCTATCATTGTCGTTCACCACGAGACTGTGTTACAGCTTTGCGGTATCACTGGTTATGACTCACCAGCAGTGCTGTAGCTGAGCAAGGCACTGGCTCTTTCAGGGTTCAGAGTTTTAACTCCCACTGGGGCCATTTTTACTAGAAATGTTATTCAATCAGGCTAATATACAGTAGGCACTTTGGATAAGAGCCTTCACCAAGAAGCTAAGTTCAGAATAAGAGACCAAAGCATGAACCCTTTACTTTCAGACTTTCCTTTCTTGACAAATGTCTTTCTCTTTGCACCATCGTTTCTTGTAGGAAACAAGCTTTTTCTATCATTCCCATCATCCACAGCTAACAAAGACGGCGGCAACTGGCCACAGGGGTCAGTGCTTCAGTGCCGTCCATAAAGGCTCCTGTTAAAAGGCATACAGTAATGTGGGCATCAGACTGATGACCGCAGCATTCCTTCTCCCTGCAGAGTCAAGGAAATGGTCTTTTTATTGTCTTGGACTGCCACTGCTGCCACAAGCTCACTTATCAGAAAGAGACACACACCCCTGCAGCAAAAAACACACCAACTCTGGTACATATACACACAGTCATGGGTGCTTGTAGGCATGTAAATACAAATAGAGACATACACACAACACACTACCAGGAAGAGTAAGGATTTTTACAGACAAATGTCACTGCTAACAGAAGAGATAAAATACACACATAAAGAGGACGGGTGCTCCAGGACGCACACACACACGCACACACACGCACACACACACACACACACACACACACACACACACACACACACACACACACACACACACACACACACACACACGCACACACACACACACACACACACACAGAGTGTACCAGCTCCATGTCTCCTCTGTACTGTACAGATATTCCAGACACTAGAGGCAGAGGACTTCCTGTGTTCTACTATGCTATCTTATCTCATGGCGTTGCTGTTATAAGAAGCACCAACAGCCTGTACTTGCCTTCATCCACACAGCAAGTAAGGAGGATCTGTGTGAATCCTGGAGCTGTGGTGAGCTATGGCCAGAGGCTCCATGTTCGACAATCTTATCAACCGTACTGCTGTTTTCCCAGCAGGGAAAGAGAGAGCAGAGAGAGCTCCAGGGCAGAGAGGCATTCTTTAACTTTAAATGCATCAAAAATGAAACTAAAATATACATTAGGACTGCAACTACTGATTATTGATTCATCTATTGATTGTTTTTTCACTTTTTTTTTGCAATTTCAGGTAGTGAACAAACTGGCAACTTGAGGGGGCGGATGATTAAAAAAACAACGAATATAGTCAGATATGAGTCTGACCTGTCTTGTGATCCATGTATTACTGCTTCCCAAACATACAATTTTATTTGCCTAAATATCCAAAGGGATGACGGTAACGCACACACATTTCTTCAGGACAGACTTGACAAATCCCAGTTTCACCAAATTACTCTTGCCTTTTCTTAACATGACAATGACTACAAATATAGAGGTGAAATGGCACATTTGAAAACAACTTTTCCCAAAACAAAGTTCTGGCATAGCAGCATTCAACTCACATGACTGATCATGCGTTTCCACTTTGACTGAAGCTTCTAGTCCATTGATGATACAAAAAAAAGCAACAGATTAACAGGCTCATCATAGTTTCCCACAGATCTGATGTACATTTTGACTTATATAAACACATGAAACAAACAGAAATGTCATATTTCCATCACATTTTCCTTATTGCTTTGCCTCGTTTGAGGTTCGACTGGCACTACGTCATCTTGTTGCGCCCTCTTCTTCCACAATAAAATGATTTTTTAACTGGAGTTAGCACCACCTACAGCATATCTTGATGAACCAACTGCTAATAGTTGCATAATAGTAGTGGATGGCTGGAAGGGTTACATGTTCAAGACAAATAAAGTACAAAGTGACTGGAGAGCCAGGCTTAGCTTCATGATAGTGGCTATGGTATATCCCAGCCACTTTGCACTTTATTGGAAGCGCAGACTGTGTGAAAGATCCAGAGTGGGACGTTCCAGTGCAATCAGTTATCTTGTAAATGGAAACCGGACACACCCCTCTTGTGGTCAACTGAATGCCAAACCCATATATTCAGGGAGACGGACTGGAAGCATTTTTTTCCATCCTGGTCACAGATGTCAAAGACCACTGAGTGCCACTGACCTATGACTCCAATGTGTAGCTCTACTTTCAGAGAAGATGATGGTTATTCCTGCAAAGTTTGAATGAGCGACAAATTTGACTTAAATTCACTACTATTTTCTTCCTTTCCATCAACTGGAGGAATCTCTCCAGTGTTAAGCCAACATTTCTTGTTCTCTTCTAAAAATGCTTTTAAACGTGACCTACACTCGCACTCCAATTAAATTCCAAGCCCCATTGCCTTCTGAGAAGCTGCTTTTACTGCACTGAAAGCTTTATAAAAGGTCTGTAAAAATAACGGGAACCTTTTCACTTATGTAAAATCAAGCTCATAATTTGTGCCTTACCTCCTTGCCATTTAATTATTTTGTCCTTTCTTGCTTTGCATTGGCTTATTTAGCCAATTTCTCTTTTCAGAGCAATTTCTGTTGTCGCTTCATTTACATTCAACTATGGCACCGATTCAATATCCTGATCAGTAAAGCAATCAAGGGAATTCTCAGCCTCAATTGCCACACAACACACCGTTTCCCTGCACTCCATGCAAATGGCCCTCTTTGTTCTTCCGGTCTCCAAGTTGGTGGCCAAAATTGGATTTCCCTTGCAGCACTCGCTGGTGAATTCAAATAGATTTGGAAGAGGGGGAAAATCTTCTGTCTAAACAAATTTATGAGACTGCTAGAAATGGAGAATAAGAAAGGCAAGGCGAGCTGTTTTGCACAAAATTGAATATCAAAAGTCGAGCACTCTGCAGTGAGATTCCTGAATAGGTTAGAGGTGTGATGCTGATAGGAAAGAAGGGAGAAATTCTCCTGCTAATCAGACGATATGGGGTAAGTAATTGGCAGGAACAGAAAGGGAGAAATAAGCTGTGAAACCTGCATCCAGAACAGTGCTTTTTGTGTCTACAAAGCAAGAAGTTCTGAGCTCGAAGTGGTGGGAGACTGAGAACAGAAAGAGTTGTACAGGCCTACAGAAATGGGACAGCTATCTCTCTTCTAGTCAGCCCTGCTTCTCCTCCACAGACAGGTAATATTAGATATGGAAAAGAGAATATTGCATTAGCGATAGTAATCCTCAGTGATCCCCTCCATTAGAGCACAAGTCAGCTCTAGATAAGGCTTTCTCAACAGGATTCAAACAGGGAAATGAAAGTTAAACCCATTGTAAACTGAGAGGAGACGCTCATCTCTGCATATCGCTTGTACAATAGGAAAGTTCTCAATCTTGAAAGCAGATTCTGACATAAGTCATTCATTCTTTCATCTCAATATTCCCCAGCAACCCAGTGTGCTTATCATTAATCTCACAAGCAAAAATCAAACATTCCATTGAACCATTTACATTAGCAAAGGGCATGGTAAATTTCCCCATCGATGTTTCTCCTGATAAAAAAGGCAGTGATTAAGGGAGTTGCGTCAAAGCGCTTTTGTACAAATTAAAAATTCCTTTAATGCTGCAACATTATTATTCAACTGCTCGACAGAGAGGAGTAATCTCATTTTCAGTCATTCCAAAGAGTTCCAGGGTTTAAAACGTCTCCTCTTGTTTCCCATTTCAACACTGAAATTAATTCCCTCACATCTGGTGACGCCAACGAACAGACGGACATGGATGCGGTTAGATTTGGAGTGTTAAGTCAACCTGAAGTGGAACAGCTGGCTTGTGGACGCAAGTTTGCAGGTTTTAATCCAGTTATACTGTTTGTCCAATAAAATGGTTGATTGCCTGGCAAACACCACCTTTTTTGCATGAAATGAAGTAAACTAAACTATTGTTCCATCTCTTTCTCTGCAACACAAGCTTGGTTTGCATAGTGAAGTATTACATTTTGTGCGGAAAACATCCAACATAAGCTTAAAGGGTAGTGACTGGACAGAGGGCTTTTTCTGTAGGGTCTGTCAAAAGATAAATGTTTAAGGATACAAATAAAACAGGCACCTCCATTCCTGTGCTCTGTCCCTGGGCAGTTGTAAATGCTGCCACAGTCTTACAATGGTAGTTGAGAACACTGCAATGTGAGGCCAAGCTAGACCTTTGCATGCTCAGCAGACCACGGAAAAAGCAGCAGAGGCAAGCCGAGGCCGAGGTCGACTGACAACTCGCTTTGCTACTAATATTTGTTTCAACTTCAGGTAGCGAAGAGAGCTGAAAAGAGCCCTCAGCAGCACCTCAGCAGAGAGGAGCAGGAGAGGGAAGGAAGGCCGGCTCAATACACCAACATGACTTATTGATGCTGCTGCTGCCTGTTGTTTCAACAATCAGAGATGGTCTTGAGTACCACAGAGCCACCCACTGTAGATTTAATGGTTAAGTAAAGTTTTGTCCCTTCAGAGCACAGTAGCTGTGGTCGCCTTAATTCATTTTAGTTTCAGGAGAGTCAAACAGGGACCAGTTTTAAAAGGCAGAAAGGAATCCATTTGGGATGTCAGCAATTAAAAGGAATAGTTCACTCTAAAACAAAATTCAGTCATTATCGACCCACCCACATGCTGATGATAAGTCCGGTGTAGTTTTTTATTCCTCAAAGTGCAGCTGGAAACCCGCGGTGCTTCCCTCCGGCAGGAGTAATCCATATAATGAGCATAAGTGGCGACACAGGGGAAAAGGTGGAGGACAAGATGAACGAGACTCGCGATAGATACACACCGGTATTTACATCCTGCTGTGAGTGTCAAAGTTTCAAATCACTAGTGCAGCAGATCCCTCTTGTGTTTGTGTGTCGCTCAGTCGTTTAAAGCAGGAAGTAAATGCCGGTGTGTCTATCGGGAGTCTCGATCATCTTGTCCGGCGTTGTGGGGGGGGGGTCGATAATGACTGAATTTTGTTTTAGAGTGAACTATTCCTTTAAGTTAATTGTCCAGAATAATTACAAAAACAAAAACCGATTACAGATGTCGGTTTATCGATTAATTTGAAAACATTGAAAAAAACTTTGAGAAAAACAGTGATGAACTAAAAGTAAAGCTAGCCAGCGCAGACAAGGTAACATTAACTGATTGTGGATTTGTCCAGCTATGCGAGACTAGCGTGCTCCTTAATCAGAGCCTCTATTTGACACATGTCAGACAACCTGGCTGGGAAGCTGTCATTGTGCACCAGAGTTCACTGAGAGGAGTTTTAGACTAAAAGGAAAGCACCTCTTGTGTTTTACGTCATTTTGTGCGTTTTTTTTTTTTTTTTTATAATTAGTTGTTGTGTGGGTTAAAATAAGTATGTTCCATTACCAACATTACACAAGTTAAGTAAGGTTTTGCATGGGTCATGAGATGGTGTCTCTTGGGTGAAGTCCTGTGTTTGACTGATATATCCACCCTGACCTCATTCACAGACATTGTTGCTCTTTAAATTATGTCACCTGATTTCCTCCTTTGCTCCTATCATAATCCTTTTGGCCACTAGAGGTCACTGCCAACATAATAACCCCCTTAAACAATAGACCAGTGGTGCTTTAACTGATTCTTAAAATAGCTGTCAATTAAAATTCTGTCAATTGACTAATCAGTGAATTGGCGTATTGTTTTCATAATTAAAGTGTGTTCATGCATGGACTGGCAGTTTTAAACAGCCACCTGTTGTTACTGAGGTATTCTTGAGCTCAACAAACATCAACAAAGATTTTAAGTAGTTGTCTTTTTCTTGCAAAAATGTAGAAACAGAAATGTCCACATTTTTGCATGTTTGTGTCTGGTCCTCCCGTGCCCCCTCCCCCCTCTCTCACCCATCCTTTCTGCATGCTGATATGAGCGGGCAGTTATCAGACTCACCCCCCCTCAGCCCTCCGTCTCTGTCAGCAAGCGCTGTGACACGCTGCCGAAGCTAGACCGGGCCTCACTTGCACTCTTGACACACACATTTTCATTCATGCATGCACTCACGCAGGTAGCACCATGCTCAGACAGCTCGCCTCAACTTATATGGAGTAGAAAACAGGGCAGGCTGGAAGGCTTACGCTGTGATACAGGCTTTGCTTTGCGAGGCGAAGTCACTGTAATTGGAGTGCCTTTCAAAGCCTCAGCTTCTCCAGGAAGAATGGTATCAAAGCTGACAGCATTTGCTGGATTTCATTTTGCCGAACTCACGGGCCGGTGCTCCGCTCTCAGCAACGAAACTACCAACACTGCACTGAAAACAATAATCATTTTTTTCTTTACCTCCAGCATCACTTGAAGTTAGTCAGAGTGAGTAGCTAGCTAGACTCAGTTTGTCAGGAAAGAGACACTTTTAAGAAAAACAGCCGAAATACCCTTGTGGAACAGATGCATGTACTTGATACTATAGACTATGAAAAATTTGTATAAAAGAAAAACAGAATACTGATTTGGTGTGATTATTCTTCCATGTTTTTTTTTACTGTGATGTCGTGCTTTGAGCCCTAAACCTTTTCCAGACTTTAATGGACCTCTCAGTTTCAACTGAGCCCAAATGAGGTTGATAGATAAGTGCATTCATGTAAAAAGCTGGACGCTTTCAAGCTTGCCTGCTGAATGTACTGAAAGAAAGGTTCTCATTACCAGGATATTTAAAGTGACATGAAACCACACTTTACCCATCTCTGGTTTAACCTGTTCAGTTTACTGAGAAGACTGAAAGTAACAGTCAAGTCAATTTATTTTAATTTATTTGTATTGTAATTAAGTTATATTAATTCCCACCCTGACAAACAAATACGACTACTTCATAACCGACTGTTCCTCCTTATCGCAACCAATGCTTCCGAAACTCCGGGGTGGAGTCATAACAGTGGCAGGGTCCAAACCTCTGGTGGGTCACCACATGACAGGGCTGCTAATATGACTTAATGAGCGTGGGTCTCAGGATGTGACTAACTTTCTCAGCGGATTCAGAACTGAACAAGTTCAGGAAGTTCACACAAAACCTGCATGCATGAGTTACTTCACTTTCCTTGCTTTCTTTTACACCATTAGATAAATCTATTTTGTTGCTGCTAAGCTTCAACAGAGGTAAGGTGGTGTTCTTTAGCCTCCAAAAGATAAATCTGGTTACTCTGGACTCGATGATTTATATGATGATGATCATGATGATTTATACCAAATATAAAATCAATGACAATATTACTAAGTTAAAAAAAAAAAGATTAATTAATTAAAGATTAATTTCAACCAACCAATTAATTTCAACCAGCCAACCATGATTTTCTCAATGCCCAGAAAGATATCAATCATTAGTGAACAAGGGGAGTGATAATATACATTTGTAACCGACATTGGAAGTAAAAATTAGTCTTAGTGTCAAAATAACCATTAAAGTACAAATTATTCAAGAACTGCACTTAGATGCAATTGTGAGGTACTTTGCCCAAGTCTTTACATTTTCTGCTACTTTTTACTCTTCTACCATTTGGATGCAAATATTTATTGAATTACAGTTATTTGATAACTTCAGCCATCACTGAGAATCTATCTAGGTCATCACCACTCTGCTTATAAAAGCACAGAAAAGTCTCTACTTCCTAATGAAACTTAGAAGGGATAAATTCTGGGCCAGATTCTGCTCAACTTTTACACAGGAGCAATAGAAAGCATCCTGACTGGAAACATCACAAACTGGCATGGTTCATGCGTGGCCCAGGACAGGAAGGCTCCACAGCGAGGGATTAAAACTGCCCAGAACATCACTGGCACCATCTACAGAGCATCAGTGACATCAGTGAAGTTAAATGTCTGCACAGAGCCCAAAGGATACTAAAAGACCACACCCACCACAGCCAGTCTGTTCACCCTGCTGCCATCTGGAAAAAAGATACAGAAGTATCTGCTACTATACCAACAGACTACAGAACAGCTTCATTCCCGAGGCCATGAGATTCTTCAATGCGTCATCAACACCACATTCTTCAAAATAGATGAAGCAGGACTCAAAGGATTCAATGTTGATAGACTTTCACTTGTGGCGGTAACCAATCAGGTGAAAGTCAGAGCATCAGAGCCAAAGCAGAGCGTTTTAAAAGAAATCTATTTAATCTGCAACCAGGCAAAAAAAAAACACTGGTACAATAATCTGAAAAATGCAGAATATCGGATCCAATAATCATTTAAATGACACCAGTTTGTGCATCTACTTTGGTTGCACACAATGCAACATCATCAGCTCATACAATCAAATGCATGCATGTGAATATTGCTGGTAAATTACTTTGACCAAAGAGGTCTCAGAAACAGAGGTCATGATGCTTACTCAAGCTTTTAAGAAATCACCAGTGATCCAGCAGGACATTACTGTATTTATTTCCACTGAATTTTAACTGCAGCCCAAATCCAAACACCCACTGAGTAGGTGTATTTTTCTGCATGTGCCTCTCATCATGTTTCCATCTCCAGCTCATCTTCTCTTTCTCCGTTTCTTTTTCTCTAGTTCCCTCTCTTCAATTACACCATTCCTATGGTAGGAATCCTCCTCCGGCTCCAGCTGTTACCCTTAAGTTACTTAGCACTGTAACTATGGTAATGCAATACCACAATACTGGACCTTTGCTGTCATGGCCCTCATTATCATCATAGTCTCCACTGTCGATGTTGAGATTGCGGGACCTCTCCCAATCTTGTGATTCGGGCCTGATTTGCATAATGTGAAGAATGGCGTTGATGCTGAGCAGAGACAAGCTGGCTGGGTTTCACGCTTGACTGAAAAATGATCAGCAGATGTGAAGCTCAGTAATTGAAAAAAATTGAAACACGGTCATTCGAAAAGGTGACAATGTGCGCATCTGTGCATGTGTGTCTTGTTTGCTCCCCTGAGCTCTTCCTCCTCCTCCTGACTACCAGCGGTGACGGATATACTTTTTTTCCCTCTCTTGTAGGTGTGAGCTCCTGCCTGTGTGTGTTTACCCTGGATGACCTACAGAAGTTTTCCCTCTCCGCTTCCAGCTTCACGCTTCACTGTCTCCCAGGGCGCTGTTATTGGCAGCCAGAGCCAAAGGGAACAGTTGGGCTTGTAAGGAACAATGTGCACCAAGTGCCATGTTTCCAATCTTGAAGCTAAGATTGGAGAGGTGAAGATACATGGCCCAAGGTGCATGAGTTTTCCATTTATCCTACATTCAATCAGGTTATCTCATTGTGTTATTGCTTCTGTAAGGACCCTGCTGAAAAATATCCGTGGGGAACACTGAATTTATGCATACTAATTGTGGCAAGGAAACCATTCAGACCCACACAGTCTTTGTAAATCTCCCCTTGGAGCCAATGATTTATCGCACGTGATACCTAGGAGATGACTGGGATTACATGAGGAAATGCTTGGCATGCTGGTCTATATACAGCACACAGCAGACATGAGCGTGCTAAAATCTGATCCTTCACATAGTGTAAATAGATAGCTTTATATTCCAAAGCTTGTGTAATAAAATAAACTCCAAAGCAATGCAGCCAACGTCTGTCTAAGCCTGTTTACATTGGTTGAAATTGGTACAATTTTATTTTGAGTGTCATTTTGTTGAGTGGATAACACTGTCTCAAGTCTTTTTGGTTCCCTACTCATCTGAAGATGTGTGGCTTTGATATTATTATATCTTTGTTCCCACACATCTTTGTCCCTTTTTACAGTGATTTTCTTTTTTTTTCTTTTTAGTGCTCAGCCTTCTCTCTTGGCGAATATATCTCTGTGCCACTAACGGTATGAGGTCACCCAACACCCAGCAGGTGTTACTGTGTATTATTGGTGCTGTTAGGCAAGAAAAAAGTAAGGCTGAAAATTCAGCAGCACACTCAACACTGTGCTGCTGCTGCTGAGTTTTCTGCAGGTATCAGACAGAAAAATAACAACCTTTTCAGTGCAACCTTAGAGTGACTTTACAAGAATAATGAAACACTTTCCTATGATCTAAAGTAAGAAACATTTTGAAATATTAAAACGGACAGTGTAATAAAATTAGAAAGAGAAAGAAAACAAACATTAAACACGAAAGCACTCAAAATACTGCAGACCAGGCTGGTTTGCAAGTACTTTTTTTTTCTGTTATCAGGGTTTCGGTTATCCAGAAATTACCATTTGTTTTAATAGCTGCTAAAGGCAGCTGCTAATAACTGCTAAAGTCCAACACTTAATGTCAATTTAGGTATTAGTTTTCAGGGTATGTTATCACACCAAACAAATGAACAGGAGAGCAGATACAATCTTTGACATAACAAGTATAAAATGTGATGAAGGCTAAAACAGTGTGCTGATGTCCAATATCGCTCTAAAGTACATTCAGTCCAACAATTCTCTGCGAATACCTGTGGAAAACAATCTTCTCAAACTGTGCGACTTCTCGGTCGAGCGTTCAGACAAAATATTATCTGCTTGAAATCACACATTCTCTGAAGACACTGAGCTCTTTATATCTTTGTCATTCTATCATAATCATGGCTTTGTACTACAGAAGCAGCTATCATCTTTATTTATTCTATACAGAAAATTCTTCTTTTTATTCTTTATTCCAAGATACTAGATATCTTTGTTTTTTGGAATGAGGCTCATCAAATGTTGTTTCAGAGACCCTTTCCAAAGCAGCAGGGAACATTTCTTGGGTCAGGGGTCCCTCGTTTGATACTGACCACTTACATCCCTCTATTTCCATTTTCTTTATTCCTTGACATTTCACCTCATTTACTCAACACCAAACCTCTTTCCCATACCATCTCTTTGCAAGGTCTTTGCCCTCGTGTATAAACACCATCCCATACATTTTAAGTATCAATGAGAAAAACTTTAAACCAACCTGACCTCTAATTAGCACCCCTGAGGAAAACCCTACTCACTCACCTTACTTTTCTCATTAGTTCGCTGCAGTTATCTCCATCGTTAGCTTCCTATGGTATGCAGAGTACCTCCCTATCATCCCAGAGGGGCTTCTGTGTCAGACTAGCTCTCAGTGCCTGCAGTGTGGGTGATGTATGAACTCAGCTAATACCCCAGCCTATGAAGAACATTATGGCCATCCCGTTAAAAAGAGCACATTATTTCTGATACGTCTGCCTGGCTTGCCCTGATGAGGCTTGTTCTGATGGATGGATTCAGGTCTACTGAAAGTTTTGGCAATGAGACAGGGGGCGGGGAATTGCATTAGCAGTGGACAACTCTGCAATTAGGTAACAGTTCAAAGTATAGTTTAAAACAAATGAGCTCTACGCGCTGTGACAGAGAGGGACTCGTTAGTCATAAATGGGTGTTAATAAGAGTTCAAGTGGTTTTCAATCTGACTTTGGGCATTAATTTTTCTCCTGCAAGAAGAGAGGTGCTGTCTGCCAGGTTCGACTCTGACGGGAAACAAAATTCATCTGAGTATTGCAGAGTTACCGTTTAATAATTCAGGTACAGAACTTTTTGTACTTTTAAAATAAAAAGTGAACAAATATGTTGACATACAATGTTAATGTCCAAAGCTGCACTGCGGATCATGTTTGTGGCATATCCAGGTGTTTTTTCATGGACTATATTAATTGTAAAAGCCTAATCCAACTCAAAAACAAGAACTCGGTCCAAGGCACCAGATAATGTTTTATTTATTTTTAAGATGTTCTTTTAAAACTACAATTTATTGAACGCAAACTCCTTTAAAAGTCATTTTTTTAATTAATTTGATTGGTGAGTCCCATTCCCAACTCTTCAAAAACTGACGCTTTAGGTTCCCCCAGGTCGTCAACCACTAAAGGTCTGGGTTGGTAGATCAGGCAGGTGATGAGACTCGAAAATCTGCCATCTTACAAACTGGACCTTTAAGGAATAACTGTGTGAAGTGCTCAGTGGAGAGAGCACATGAGATGGTGAGAATGAATTAAGCAGTAGGCTAACATTATAGCTGTTAATGCAGCAGTGCAGTGTGTGTACAGTTTGCGCTATTCGTCATGAATAAATGCTAAAACTCCTTAGAACTCAAGCCATGTTTCTATGTCTTGCCTGACACCTGCTGATGACAGTGAACAGGGTTAGCCACAGAGTTAGCAACAACTTTGACCAAGGCTTGCTTAAGGTGGACTGACATTTCAAATGGACCAGCTGTCTATTCTCATTTGAGTTTGGGTTGCATCAGTATACTGTTTTTAAGGTATACTGTAGTATGAAATCTGATGGTTATCTTATAAGGATACAGATATTTTCTTAGATGGTTAATGTACCGTAACAATCTCAAATTGTTGCAACCCAATTTGAGTGAGAACTGCTTCTCCAACAGCCCCCACCCCTGCCAGGCCTGGCAACTTTTCTGATGGAAACCCGTTAACAATGTGTTCAGACACAGGGATATTTGCAAAGTAGACCACTGGACCATGAGTCAGGGGTCCTATTTACACTCAAATGAGCTCAGTGAGAGTGAATGATATCTAAATACAGAGCAGCACCTACTGCCCAGTGGCTTAGTTGTACTGCAATTCTGACCAATCAGGAACCAGCACCAATTTAATACCAGGTCTACTTATTCTTATTCCATCTGTTGTTTTAATACTTTCAGTTAATCATATCATTATGCAGAGGAAGCTGGACTGAGCAAAGATAAACAACAAAGTCAGGAACTGCGTTTTCCTCTCTAGTTAAATATTATGTTGGCTGCTTGCCTAGCAACAGGTTGACATACACACCATACATCTACAGTCCTACAATATGTAATGAGCACAGCTGCATACACACACTCAAATAGAGGGCTTGTTTTTAATGTTGTATGAGGGGGCTTGATAACATTTAACAACAGTCTCTCAAGTACAAACACATAAAATGTTCACTTTTATTGACTCGGGAACACTCTGGCTAGTTTGAATGGTCTCTTTGCCTCAAAACATGGCGTCACACACTCTGTTACACACTCAGACAAGACCTGGGCGCTGCTCATTTAATCACAGTCTTCTACTGCTGGCCACTGAGCTGTTACGGCAGTTGAGGGATGTAAGTTCCAATCAAGGAAACAACTAGGACTTCTTGAGATAAAGGAGTGATGCTCCTCTCACTTTCCCCACAGAGATTTATGTTTCCAGGGATCTGAATCAGGAACCTCTCAGTATCAAACCACCTCTCCGAGCCGTAGGTTTCTGCTAATCACCTCTCACATGAGGCTCAACTTACTATCAGTTTCTTTCTGCACATAGCCTGAGCATATAGGCACAGATAAATTTTTATTCTAATAAAATTAGCAAAGCAGATAGATCCGCGTCTTCCATCTATTACCTGCGGTGTGATAGACACAAGAGACGAAACGGAATTTAGTATAAAAAAAAAGGTTAATTTCAAAACCTCTTAATTCTTTCAGCATCAGCGGTGATATCTACTTTAATTAGCATGATCAAGAGCTGTATCAAGTACTCAGGGAGTAGAACAGAGTGCAAATGATGTGTCTCTCCTGGCGAAGATTGAGACGAGTTTCTTATTTCTCCTCCTGCCTCATAACTATACTTGTAGTATCTTCACGTACAAAACATGAAAGAGAAGAAGAGAAACAAATGCAACAGAGAATCAAGGAAAAGGAGAACATTATAGATTGTTTTCATGAAGTGGAATTGGAGTTTAGAGGTAGACTGGAGGTATATAGCTGCCAAGTAATTATTATATCTTACAAAGGACTTACAATGAGTTGGCCTTTTTCCAGTCTGACTCTAAAATGAAAAAGCCTTCATCCAGGAGTAGATATTATACTCCCAGCCTTGAGGCTTAGACATGCAGCCTCTGTCATTGTCAACAGAACAAGGGAGGCTAGACAGATTCATCTTAATCAAGTGTTCAAGTATTCAACAGGCTTCTTGCATCCTCCAGTCGATCAGCTCCTCATGAAACTTGCCCAGGGAGAGAGACAATCCAGGTGGAAGCTGAGTGTCATTCCTCGAATTGGATGTCATTTAGCCTCATGTTGAGAAAACACAGAGCTGAAATGAGTGAAGTCAGGCGCGGCCAGACACAAGAAATCAAATCAAAATCATCACTAGATTAGAAATGGGTACATTCAAACCCAAAAGAAAATGAAAAAATGAAAATAAATCTCTGATTCACCTACAAAATCTGACAATGCCATTCCTCGCATTATTTCAAGGAGCACATTATGAAAGTTCTGAGTTTGTACTTGGAATTGGCTTTCAATTTCATCTAATTCAAGGGCAGTATCGGCGCTACCCCGGCATGCACATGCGCCGGCTTGCCAATATCCCTCATACTTCCAAAGGAAGAAAAACACTTCCGAAACACTACAAAGACCACACATCTACCTTACTGTTAGCTTGCAGCTGCATGTCCAGACGCTTCATCTTCATCCTGTGAGCACGAAGATGTTGAGCTGGAGGCAACTCTGACAGTGTCAGAGAGCATAGATTTATTTTCTTTTTCAAAGATCCTTTATTGATTTGTTTGGGAAGAGGGTTTACTGGAGAAACCAAACCTCTATCTTTTGTTGTTGAATCCCATAAAGGTGCCCTTTTTTTTGTTTTTACTCTAGAATCTATTTTTGGTGTATATTGCTTGAACTTGTCTAGACATAACCTGCAAAAAACCAGCATGACAAAGTCATGTGGTTGTTGTGAAATACCTATACCTAATAATCTTGAGAAAAATGTCACTTGTCAGGGCATAAAACCAATGATCTGCTGATCTTTATAAATCCAGATGCGATAGTGCATAGCCATCAGTGCTGGGGTTTTTTTTGTTTTTTTTGTTTGTTTTTTTATCGTTTCAAATCGTGAACTTAAAATTTAAAAGCCACATGGATTTGGAGAATCGTGACACCCATACTTTCTGCCCAATCTCCATTTTAAAACAGAGTAAGGCTTCCAGGCATACAGCAAACTTGTTGAAATTAACGTTTTGCCCTGTGCTCAGAATGATATGTATGTTATTTCTGCAGACTTTCTAGATTTGCAAAAACACCCTGCCCATATAAAATACTTTTCTGTCACCTAAAGCAGAAAACAAGTCCTTGGCTGGAAGAATTTAGCTGAGTATTACAGCAGGCCTTGCTAGGCCAGTGAAAAAGAAGAAGAAAACACACACAAGTTCCTTTCCTGGCGAACCAAGTTAATCAATATTACTTCCCTTGTTAGTTTGAAAAGAGGGAACACAACAGTGACAAATTATTTTTCTGAAAACACCTTCATTCCACATAATAGGAACATGGCCCTGAGACCAGAGTAACTGCTAAGTTTCAACATTTCATTTGAAAAAAATGATTGCTTCTGGCTCCCCACTTGTTCAGCTTTTCTAAGCTGTACTTCCAACCTCAACGTACTCATGCGGTTGTAGCTGTATAACTATATGCATATTTAATGCAGTTAGTGATATATTTTATGGTTTTAATTACGTCTGGGTTTCACTCTCACAACTCATTGGTATGTGGGTCTGGCTTGACTGTTGCTGTTGTGTCAGGGCTCATTTCTAAAGGAGAATAAAAGAATATAATGAACTGATTGAAAATGGTTCTCCCCTGTTAAGTGAACTGAACAGAACTGGAGATTTAAAAGTTTTCTGCAATGGCACCTGAGGGGAGTGAACAATAAAAAGCATCCAAAGCAATTTGTGATTGGAAACGTGGACAAAAAACCCAACTCTAATAATGCCTTGATGTACTGAAGCAAAGATGAATCACCCATTCATGTGCAGAAAAGCCAAATCACACTTGCATGAGTATTAGAGCTGCTCATTTGCAGGTCCTCAGACTGTTCAGGAGCACTCAGAGCAGTAATTATTCCTGTGTTCTTTGGATTACCACTTTCTGTCCTGTTCTGATATTAACTTCATAATCCATTAAATACAAGGGTTTGTAATTATTTTGATCATTCTGATGAAAACACTTTGAAGTCCACTATTATGTGCACAATGGAAGTGTGTAATTCTTGCATTAGAATCAAACCCATGGGGCTGGTGGCCATTATACAGCTGTCCCGAAATCCATTTTTGGGCTTCAACGCTTCAGTGAGAACTCCTCTGAATATATGCTATACTTTCCTCATTATATACTTATATACTTCGCTATCAGTGTAATTATCAGTTGAGGACTTGAGGGGAGACATCAGCCACTGTGTATTCCATCTCTGCCCTCAAAGACTGAAAAGTTAACTTAACAAGGGAGCGAGGTGTCATTATAGATCCCACTGCTTTTCTTGCAAAAACTCTGACTGGTTGCCTTCATTGTTTGAATTCTTTAAGCTTGAGTCAAACTATTAATTTGTGGTGTGGCTGGTTATATCTGTTTACTTGTGTTTCTGATATGGTAGTTTATGAGCTGTAGTCTCCCTGGTAAACAAACCTCTTCCTCCTCCTTCCAGTCAGCTAGGCAGAGTGGACAGACAGACCAAGTGGCCACAGGATGGGCTGGTCTGCCCTGCGGACATCCAGCTTGTCCATTCTACCTAACTAGCCCAGAGACACTGCGGTTGCAACAGCTGATCTCCCTCCCTCTTATTGTCCAGGGTAGTACCAGGGCCACGAAAACCTTGATGGGTGTTTTGAGCATGGAGTATCAGGACCACAAAGCCGTTGAGGCCTTCTTCATACATAAACGATAGACACGAGCCAATCAGACGCAGTGAAGGACGGGTCTTGCTAGAAGAGCAGTGGGGCTGACCGTGACCTGGGAGTAAGTGCTGTGCTGAACAAGAATGTTTTTTTCTGCTTGTGGACACTGTTCTGTATACACATATCTAATCATGTGCACCTGTTTAGAGACTAATGAAATGCCATTGAGGAGCTCAATTTTTTGCCTTTTTTTCGGTGCAAATGACGCAATGTCTTTATCCTCTCAGAAAAGGAAATTACAATTTAAAAACTTTAAAAGTGCCTTTTTTAAAACCAAGCATTGGACTACAGTTTTGGATACTGATTACTATGGCAAGGGGAGAAGCTTTGAAGCATTAAGGTCAGCCTTACCAACATGATCAATATTGTGATTCAGATTAAAGTCCCAGTATAATGGAATTATTTTTTTATAATATGGAAAAATCCATACAATGCAAAACCTCTTAAGTGCTTGCTTAGCATTTTAAATGTGAGACAGACGTTCCAATCAGTATAGCAGTAGACCCGAACATTAGCTCAATTCAGGCTGATCTTCAGCAACATTAAGAGCATTTTCATTTTCACTAGCCCTTGCTGTTCAAATGCTGTGAATATAAACAGTGACGTTGGCAGCCATTTTTCAGTACCAGCTTCTAAGATTTTTTAACAGCCATCTAACTACCTACTTACTTCAAATTCTGACAACAGGAGACATTTTTATTCCAACTTGAGGTTTCTTTCAAGTAGAAAAATAAAAAGAGAAATCTGAATCAAAGCTTGCTCTGTGTCAAACTAAATAGTGTATGAAATCAACCCGTCCCACTCATAACTGATGCAGTGAGCACCTTGAACCTGCAGCGCTGAGTGTGTTGCTACCTCATCGTGTATCACACTCGACTTCATCAATCATTTCAGAGCAACTCTGTGTGATGAAAATCCTGGATTTATTTTGTACTGTTTATCAGCAAAGCACAGCACAGAAAGGCCACAGAGCCGCAGTTTAAAAATGAAGAGAATTAACACCCACTTCAACTACACTAGCTGACATTTCCTTAGCTACACTGCATGACCCTGACTAAAAACTCGAGTTGATCCTAATTTATATCCTCAGTCTTTAGTTGTCATTAACTGGCAAAAGGATGCAGGTGAGCTGTGGTGAATAATTATGTGAATAAACCAAGCTATCACAGCACACTGCGTATGGCAATTTATCATCTTCGTGGGATGGTGGAGAGGAAACCAATGGACCGCATCCATTCCCTCTTATTAGCAAACGATCAATGTCTAATAGCATGGGCAAAAAGGAAGTATAGCATGCTACAGAAAGGCCTTCACCATGAGCACAATCCTCCTATGTCATTATACATTAACAAATACTATAATTCACTACTGTTAAGACGGAGAGAGGCAAGGACAACCCATTAGCCAACCATGCATAAACAAAAGGACAGGATGCCTACTGAAGGACTAAAAATTGCTACAGTGGTTTGGAGGGTGTGTCGGGATCACACCATTGTTTCTGGAGACTGACTCAGACCCTTTTCCTGTTAAGTAGGAGGGGGATTATGTTCCAAAACGAGCAAACTCAGAGAACTGAAGAGTTGTAGAGGTGGACAAAACGGCAGAAGGATAACAGGGAAATTGAGTTAAAGTCGACTTTTGTTATGGAGAAATTTGAAAATTCACAGACTGTACTCCGGATTTCGGCCACAGGAACGCTTTGCCACATAATTGAACCTGCCCCTTGAGAGTGCGGTGACATCAGCCAGGTATATCAGTCCACCCCCTGCAACGTTTTTCAAGAAGATTCAGGGACTATAAAAGCCATTGTTAGGTTTCAAACGGGAACAGTGCATGCAGCATGTTTTTAACAGCAGCCTCTTTCTTCATCAGAAATTCTGCCACAGGTGCTGGCACACTTCAAAGCTCTCTGATACTGGGGCTTATGAATATTTTAGGCACTGGTTACAATGTTAAGCTCTGAGGATGTGCTATCAAGCTTCAAAACTGCAACCACCAGGAGCTCCTAATAAGTACACTCCAGCCAAATTACCAGTGACAGCGTGGTGCAAGTCAAGCAATTAAATGTGACTAATGTAACTAAAAACACCAACTGTGAGATGTTACCGCTTTTCCATTATTTGTGATTTTAGTAACACCCTCCCCCTGTTTGTTATCATCCTTTGGTGCCTTTTTATAAATAGTACATTTCCTCACTTCTTTCTTCTAATAAAACAAACAGTAGATTCTTATACGGGTGGTTGATAGCACTTGAAGAAACAGATATTTTAACTGTTCTGCGTTGCCATTTATGTTCCATTACATGACCTGGGGACACGTGTAAAATTGATATTAATTTTCCGACTGCCCAGTCATGGCTGGAGTTTGTTACAGTCATTTATACTGACATTTATGATCTTATAATGTGCAGAGATCAATCATCGATCCTTCCATCTGTCCATTCATTCATCTGGTGCTAAAATGATTCGTTGACTGTAAACCTGTCTGAGCAATTGTAATTTAAGAGTCCACATCAGGAGTCACAGCTTGACTGTTGCAGTGGTAGGAGATTAAAGAAAGACATAACAAGGACAAATGTCGAATGAGGCAGATGGACAGAAATGAAGGTTTGTCCCCATTAATTTAGGTATATAATTCACTGGCTCAATCTCATCTCATAAACATAATCTTGTATAGTGGTGTCAAAACCAGTCCATCTACCCAAGTCA
The DNA here is from genome assembly GCF_965226575.1 of Pagrus pagrus. NCBI lineage: Eukaryota > Metazoa > Chordata > Actinopteri > Spariformes > Sparidae > Pagrus > Pagrus pagrus. The sequence goes on along the minus strand of NC_140190.1, from coordinate 29,868,391 downwards.
AGAATAAGAATTTTCTGAATGAAAGTCTGAAACATTTAAATCTCTCCGGTCATAATTTCTGGTGAAAATAATTCTCTCTGTGCACAATTTGAATTGTACTAAAGGTAGAGCAAGCCATTTTGAAGAAAGATAATTTATTGTTGAGTCACATTCCCATTTTGGGTTGGTGGCTTGGACCAAGCCAGCATTAAAATAAGTCTTTGTCACTTAAAATTAAGACAAAATATTTCTGATGTGGCCACTGCAATCTGCCAGTCTGCGCAGCAGTGATTGGACAGGACAGTGGAGCTACTGTATTGAGATTGTTAGACTATGGGGGGAATCCAGTGCATCGGCAGGTAACAGTAAACTCTATCAGAAAGGTAAGCAGCCTACCAGGACTATCTTCCTGTGGGTTGAGAGTGGCTCAGTTCAGCAATGTATTTTCTTATACAATGATTCTAAAACAAAATATCACTCCATGTTTATGCTGAAGTATATAAACCTCAAATCTTAATCTTGTTTATAATAATCATCAGTTATTTGCCATCATCAAAGTAATCACGGTTTGCAATACTAAATATTCTTATTAAAAAAAGGAAACCCTTTGATAAGAATTTCCATACGAGTCATTTTTTTCATGTCAGACATTTTTTGCTCATGTTGCAAACACACTACCTGAGGAAAAAGAGCTGTCAGCATAATACAGAACCCTAAGCCATTATTCGTCTTCCAAAGCATAATGAGTAGTGTTTTATCATAAATGTATGCAAACAATCTGAATATGTGAATAACCCTGCAGTGCCAGCTGTTTATGGACAACATCTCATTAGCTGCTAATTTCCACTTTGGAAATGTACAGTAGTGTATCCAAGCAAAACCAGATTTAAGGCTTTCACTATTGGATTAAATTGCGCTGAGTAATTCTGATATTCACAGATATCAGTCAGTCAGCACTTTCCACTTCTCACAGCCCAGCAACTCTAACAACAAACTGACAGTCAGCTCTCCACATTGCCAGTGACATTTAACCAATAACGCAGCAGGCTGGATAATCAGTCCTCCATACAATTAGTTAGTTTAACATTTAACAATTAGACTCTCATGTCAGTTTGGGCCCCAACATCAAGACACTTTATCTACAAGACAATTAGGGTGTTGCAAATTGTGTAGAGCTCTAAAAGGAAGCCACAAGATGAAAGTGATTAGACAGTAATGTAACATCAATTCAACTTTGTGATGAAAGCAAAAAAAGACAAGAAGTTGGCTGACATAAAACTGGACGTGCACACACAAGAAGAAATAATCCGTGCGTGGAACTACATGCAAAAAATAACCCCCAAGACTGGTTCGTTCATCGATGATGGCACTTTCAGCTCAGTGCGTGCAATTCCAAGCAATCAGTATATAAACCCACTTAATCAAACAAAATGCGTCAACCAAGCGGCCTCCATGCTTTCTCGCCAGCCAGTCAAGAGTTCACTCACAGACCTGTGACATCTGGGGTCAGGCAGGGTGGCCATTTTGTCTGGCCGATCTGAAATGTGCAGTGGCCGGAAGGTAATCCCTCATTGGGACTAATTATCCTGAGTCCCTAGTGAGATGGCAAATTAGACCAGCTCCAAGGAGCACAGAGGATCAGACTGTGGTCACTAACAGCATTCCAGCAGCTCATTTCTATGACAGCACTGCACTTTGGGAAGTTTAAAGTGATGTTTAAGAAAATTTAAAGAAGAGAAAACATCTCCTGAGAAAGCCTGAAGTACAGAAGTAATAAAACATTCACCTTCCACCACATTCAAGACACAAAACGAAACGACTGTTCTAAGAGACTACAATGATAGTTGTCTTGTGGCTCCACTATCTCTGTCAGTATCTAAGATATGTTTTGTCTCAGAGCTTGTCATCCACTTCCTCCTCTGCTTCCTGTCTTTCTTCCTTCCCAAGGTCCATTACTTGTTGTGTACCTTTCTTAAATTAGAACGAGAGGGATTTAAGCACTGCAAAAGAAAACAAATTTTGCGTAGGTATTTAATCCTCGTATTCTCTGCACTTGTTAAGTACATAGACATGAGCAATCTGCTTTATCTCAGGGACTTCCAGATGTTTTGGTGACATGACTACAATAACACTAGATCCCAAAATGCATTCTTAACACAAATTGATGGTGGGTTTTCTGAATAGGGGGCAGCTGTAGCTCCAGTGTGAAAATGTGGACTATTAATCATAGGATTGGTGGTTCAATGTTGAAGTTTCTTGAGAAAGACCCTGAATCCCAAATTGATAATTATATATGTAGCAATGACTGTCCAGAGCAATCCGAAATGAGTGAAATGAACAAATGAAATAAAATGCCAATTAAATGCTATGTGAAATTATTAAAGAAATGCCACTTCTAGCCTCTTCAGGAAACATTTTAAATGACGGCAAATTCTGGCTGATACAATTTAGATTCATAAGAAAAGTGTATGTTTTCCACCGAAACTTTCAAGCCTCAGGATGATGAAACCAGATGGTCTGACCATCCAAAACTGTGGTCCAGTTTAAGCCATCTCAACTATTGGTGTTGATTATTGTCCCAGAGAATAAAACCCAGAGTTTTGGTGATTTGTCTGACCTTTCAACTAGCCCAATGTCAAAAATTCCTCTATCAGACAAATTCCCATTAAAGCTCATAGAGTACATTTTCTTTATAAATGTTTTCGCTTTTAGAGACTTCATGACTTCTTTAAGCTACATCAAGTTCAAGCATGTCCACTGTTTCATTCTTTTAACCAAGGGATTATTATTGTAACCATGAGAACAAGGTCCCTCGCTCGAGCTGTAAGGACTACCTAGTTGATTAGGATATAGGGGGGAAAAAATCTAAGGATTTAAGGATTTGCTGCTTTTCTTTGTCATTTATGGATTAACAGTTTTGGGGTTTTTGAATGTTTGGACAAAAGAAGCCATTTAAAGATGGAACATTGGGCTCTGGGAAATTGTGATGAGCATTTTTCACAATTGTTTGATATTTTATAGACTTAACGATTAATCATGAAAATAATTAGACTAATCGATTATGAGAATAATATTTAGTAGCAGCTGTACCCCTAATATTAACAAAGTGGTTATTCCAACCCAAGCCATATTCTTTCCCCAACTCTAACCTTAAACCTTAATCATAGCAATGCAAGAAATTCGTATTTTTATAATGGAAATGTTGTCCTGTCGGTAGTGGGTTTAATTTAAAAAAGACTTGTAAGTCTGTGCTACCAAAGACATTCACACTGTGAAGCTGTAATAGACATTGCAGCCTTGTGGCCTGAACACAAGAATTTCTCCTGCTGAGTGCATCATTTTTTGCAGTGCAGGCAGCTCACTGGCTCACTGACCACACTGTGCTACACTGAGGCCAGAGGCATTGTTCACCCGTTTCCCCTCTATAAAATCTCCTTCCTGAAACCAACATATACTTCCAGTATACACGCACAGACACACACAGACTAACCCACTGGCCAGCTTTACTGAATCTATCCCAGAGTTCAACAGAGAAGAAAAAGTGAGTGGAAAAGTGGAAATGTTGACATTACACACATCCTAAGCATTATAAAAACAAGTCTACCTACAGAGCTGCACCCACAACAGACCTCCACCCCTAACACACACACACACACACACACACACACACACACACTTTAGACCCATTCCCACAGCATCTTATTATGTGTACAGTATGTCCTGCCATGTGCTGGTATTTGCTCAGCGTCCCGTGCGAGTACAACTTTTCAACATCTTGTTTAATTCATGCTGCATAAATACCACGTAGCATAGGTCTATTGATCTCTGTTGATTTATGGTAATACTCTGACATGTTGTGATGCTGGCTGTTTAGTTTTCCATCTGTTCATATGGGACTTGTCTCATGGTAAACACAACACCAAAGTGTGTGCCAAAAACGAACAATGCATTGTTAGTTTTGTTCGATGCAGACAGGGAGAGAGTTTTTGACACTAAAGTGAGGTCTTAAGAGAGGTTACACCAATTTAAAAGAACATGATAGAGTGCACACGATCCTTGTTAACCTCTCCACGGCTTAATTCTGCATTAGTGTGAAAAAGCTTTTAAGCTCAAAAAAGGTGCAAAGGTTTTAGACTCTTCATTTTCCAGAGCGTGACTGAATAATTACGGTATTTTTTCTTGTCTAATGATGCTGTGATATGAAGTCCAGAATACAAACATACCTGAGAACAGCCCTGCATATTCAGCATCTGGCTGTTGCCACTGGAAGCAGCCGGGTATACCCTGTACTCCATCAGTGGTAACTGAGTGGCTTAAGTGGAGCAAATGGTTGTAAAACATCTTCCCATGACTCATTAAAGTGTTTACGTTAAGTTATAAAGGAAAATGAAAGGGAATTAGGGATTTGCTCCAACTAAATACATTGAATTCCTGTTTGGGTTTTGAAGTACTTAGGGAAGTATGAAGAGATTGAAAAGTCTGCCACACTGGTATCTTCTAGGCCACAGAATAGAAAATTGATATCCCTAATCAGAGGCTCACTTAACGAGTAAAGGATCAATCTGTTAAAACTGTTCATTTCTTAAACTGAAGTCATCCAATTCATTTATCAAAGTTCCCATGAAACAGCTATCGGAGTAATATTAGCTTCAGCATAGTTCTGTGTTTCCTGTAAAAACGGCTAACGGCATTACATTTAGTTACTTCGGCAACATGTATAGCTATCTGTCCAGACAGGCAGAGCAGCTGAAAGACAGCAGAGGAATAATCAAAAACCAAAAAATAAGTATGCAGGATGAGTCATCACTTTTTTAAATCGATTTCCAAAAAGTTACAAACTCTAAAATACCATTAAGAATACCTTAAAAATGATTGTTTTTGCCATTTTTTGGCCTTATACTAGCGTACGGGTGAGATATGGAGCAAAAAACATATGCAATCAAAATGCTCAAACACTGATTTTGACATCATAGGAACAGCTAATTATTCTGTTTTTAGACTATTCAAAATGGGTTTGAGTTTTGGACTACTTATTGCACAAAATAGCTCAAAATATACAGTATGCCACCCCATATACTGTGGTGAACAATGTTCTCTAGAAGCAGGGGGCATAGCTTTTTGACACAAGGGAAATATAAAATCAGGCTTTAAAAAAAGAATTGATATTTTCAGTAAAATCACATATAAATAGAAAAAATAAGCCTAAAATGGATTATACGACGGTACCTGCTAAGGTATCATGACCATTAAGGTATCACCAGGTGGACACTAGGCTTGGGCGATTGGACTAATATATCGCCCATCGGCTGAGTCCATCACGGTTGTTTTTTTGGGCGATTTTGTCATTTTATTTTGCTTAATTAATGTACAATCCACAGAATTAAACACAGTACAAATAGTCCATAATTACTATGTAGAGCACAAATCAAAGTGTGCGTGTATTGGAACCGGCAGCTTCACACATGATTTCCGACGAGTCTTTCACAAGACAGGTGAAGCGCGGCATATTCCAGTGGCAGTTTAGGGAGCCACCTCTCTTGTTGTTATCTTGGCGTGCTCTTCAGGATGATGTATTCGCAAATGCTCATGGAAATTGGTGGTGAGAATCTTTTGCTGGCACCACTCGTTTGCATAGACGGCAAATTACCTGACTTGTGTCTTTGGGTTTGCCGGTTGCGTCAGGTCTAAATCTAAAATAATCCCAAATAGGGGATTTTGTGTTATTTTTCGCAACAAGCTGTTCCTCCATTGCAGTAGCCTGAGACCTCGCCCCTGCAAAGCACGCTAAACTTTTTTGCTACATTCATGTGGTGTCGGAAGATCCGAGTTGCCGAGTTGTTTTTCTGACATGAGGTGGCGTTCATGTGAATTATCCCATTCTGAAAGTCATTTTTAGATTTTTTCTGACATCACATGAATGCAACATCCCCCCTCTTTTTTTTTCTCTGCCACACACACAACTGCCATATATATCGGCAACCGCCCGTTGATGGGCTGACAGTGGCCTGATGGAAATTTTTAACATATCGCCCAACCCTAGTGGACACGACGTCTTCTATTGCGCCCAAGGAGCATTTTCGAAAAGTGATCAACCCATGACTTTCAGTCAAATCCTCAAAAGCTTTTGTTTTTGGTTACATCCATTCTAAATCACACATTCTACTTCCTTCATTGCTTCCTCTCTCCTGCTGTAAAAAATGTCCTCCTTTCCTCCTACCTTGTCTTCTTCAAGCACATTCTCCTTGGATTTTCTCAGTGGCAGCGTGAAGTCATGTTTGACCCTCTAACCGGCTCCATTTCACACAACCAGCCAATGAGATGAAAAACCCACATCACTGAAACAGGCCGCCTTGATCAGTGAAAGCAAATCAGACACACAAACACACCAGCTATACATCTGTTAAATGATTGATCATGCGTGTTCCTCATGCGCATGGCTGCTGCAATGTCTGCTCTCTGATGCTGCCTTATCAACAGAGCAGCTGGCCTCTGATGACTTAAAATCCACAGCACAACTTGATTCATTAGAATCAGTGTGGAAACTTTGGTAGGGTTAACCGAGTGCAGTCGGGGTCTCAAGCTGCCCCTGAAGTTATTCTGATTCCATGGCGGAATGACAGAGAAACCCTGATGAAATTTCATCATCTGCTTTGCAAGAGCAATTTGTGTGACAAGTCTGAGTTTGGAGAGTTACAGCAGACCCAGAAAATGATTTCCACTCAGAGTTTGTCTTTCGATAAACCGGTTTGCTGGATTTGCGATTGAAAGTTTTTGTGCATCAATGATTCTTAAAGTTAAACCAAACATGAGTTTCATTCTGTGAATGTTCGCTTTCACTTCTGTTCTCAGCATTGGGTCCAATAACTCACGTCTTGAGAACATTGTTATCTGAAATATTTATGAGACAATTTCCTTCAAAGTTAAGTGCTATATCATAGGCAACTGGACTTGTTATATTTGTTTGTTTAGAGCCTAATTATTACTAGTAATAAGTATTACTAACCTGCTCAGTCTGCTCTCCAGTGATTCACAAACAGTTGAAGTCCTAGATACAGAGGATAAACCATTTAAAATTCAATTATATAAAATATTTCATCTTTTATCTTAAAGCCCTGTGCAAAAGGAGTTTTGTGACTATTGATCTGGCTGACTTGTGACTGTCACGCAATGTCAGACAAGAGCTTGTTAACAGGATATCATTTTGACTTTCTGAACGCTGTAAGGACGGCTGAAGGTAATACTCAATACGCAAATTAGCAGAAGAGGTGCAAACTTTTAAAGGAACATTAAGGAATATGAGTAAAGACACAAAAGTCAGAGAAAGGACGAGCAATTGATAATCGCTCATTGTAAGTGAATGAGAGCTGTGAAAAAATACAACCCTGAATAATCGCTTACAGCTCAGGTTTAATGGAGATGGTAAGAATGAGATTGTATCATTTTATGGATTTTATCTTTAAGAGGTCAATGCCTTCCAATTATAGCTTTTTGTTTCAAGTTTCAATTAAATTATTGCAATTGAAGCTGCAATACCATCATGAGCCCTGTGTTCTCTCTCAAAGTACATTAACCCATAATTTTATTATTGTACAGAAACATAATTTCAGTGGCCTCAAAAACAGAACTTTGCCAACTACTTTATGCATTAACGTGAGGTAAAAATGCTGGCCACGGGCCAAGAGAGCTGCAGTATAAAAATCTGACAGCCATGAACTTAACTAAAAGTGCCAAATGGAGCCATTCTGAGTAAAACAATATTCAGCAAACTGTGCAGCCATGAACAGTAACAGTAATGAAGCTGATCTTTTTTATAACACTAAAACTGAAAGGCTTCCTGTACGGAGGTGCAGAGGGCTAAATCTTGACAAATGAAGCAGTGCAGTTTTACAGCTTGTTATCAGAATGTCTGTGACATGAAATCTTTAAGGAATCCTACAGTCAAGTGAAGGTCAAACACTATGTAAGAATTTACAGTTTTAGTTTTAAGAAGCTTTAGTAAAGATTTTTTTCAACAATAAACAAAGTTATGCAGCACATAATATAGCATCTAGGCTATATATACTACTTTCTATAACCTGAATAATAGTTTTTTCAATATTTTTTTATAATTTACTGTCAATATACGCTTTTTTTAACTGGCAGATGTAAGATTGTATCAAAAGCCTACAGTTTACAGCAATATTATTTAAGATTTATACCAGTTATTGTGCATATCTGAACTCATGTACAGTACAAGAGTGAAGATTTGAGTAGAGTTGTTCCCATTCCGATACCAGCATCGGAAATGCCGCCGATACTACCAAAGAATGCACGTCAGTCAGACGGAGTGAGCAACATGTCAGTAATTTGGCAACATTTGACTCTGGATAACCCCACCAGTATAATGGCGACATGTTCAGTATGCAAGGTTGTAATTTGGAGGGGTGGCACGAGTGTTGCCAATTTCAACACCAGCAACCACATTGAAGACGCATCAAGCAAAAGAGAATGACAAAACTGCTCTCCCCAAACTTTAGGAGACAGCGAGGGGACATATTTCATGTAGGCTGAAAGACGTGCAGGCAGTCAGCTTTATTAATGGCATTTGGACCTCCAACGTGTGCCCCATGTCTTTGCTGAGTCTGCACACTGGGTGATTCCTACTGTTTTAAACTGTTCTATTTAAAAAGTGGCTGCACTTCAACAGTTTTGAAAGGAATTGTTATTTATTCTTCTCTTTCTTTATTTGTTCGTTTTCGGTTATGACTGACTGTCAAAATAGATAATAAAAGAATGTTGTATGGCAGTCATTCTGTGCAAGGTTTTACCTGAGACAGGCCAACAACAATGAAAGCAATCATATCACATCCATACAGGGTAAGTCGTATATTCAGCTGTTAAAAGAAAAGAGATCTTCTTTTTCTTTTTTTCTTTTTTTTAAAAACGCACTGGTATTGGATCGGTACTCGGCATACCCAAAGCCCAGGTATCTGAATCGGCATGCAGAAGGAAATAAATCTAGGTTTGAGACTCAAAAGAACAGCACCACCATGTCAGCATATGGTTGAGGATGATACAAACAGTGCAGCACAAAAGAGATATCCCTGCTGTATTGCTGCCAGCATGAAGAAACATGCATCTTCACTTACAGCTGAGTAACTGCCAGCTCTCTGTCACTCTCTGCAGCTCCTTCCTTTGTTTCTTAACAACAGACTTAAGATGCTAAATGAATAAATTTAATCCATGTGGACCTTTGTCCTCAAAGGTGTCAGTGTTTTTATAATGCATATCCGACAGCAGAATGTAATGCTGGCATGAGTCCCTGGCTGCTGTCAAGCACATATCCAATGTGTCACTCAGTGATTAAACTAATCTTGTGAGCGAGCAGGTAAATAACAACAACCAAGCAAATTTAAGGAAAAGGAGGGAACAGAGCTGCTTGGCTGATCCATGTCTTCGCGTACAGATAAACACAGAAGAGTTGGACAGAGGAGAGTGATGCAGGTTTCTCTGGTGTGTAGGCATTTGCGGAAATCAAATATGAGCAACTGCGCTCAACCCAAATCTCGACAGTAGCCTGGCCAGTACAGCTGACACCACATGGGGTATCAGTAATGTGAATTCATCGCTTACTAATTGCAGTTTCTCTGTCAAACAGCAGAGAGAGAAAAAAAACAGGCAGAGAGGGTGTCAGCAAGTTTCAGATGATTCAATGCCCATTAAAATGAGATTCAAGACCAATTTTGCACTGAAACAGAAAAAATGTTTAGAGACCTTTCAGAACTTGTTTGAATGCAACAATATAATTCCCTATGCTGTCTTCCCTATTATAGTCCAACACGATCAGCTACGGCTAGTTGGCTAGAGGAATAAATCAACTTTATTGCCCAAAACTGAGGTATCAACTGCATCACACCAAACTATTTACTACATCATTATTTAGCTTTATATGAAACATTAAAAGTCCTTAAGGTTACATATCATGAAATGCCAGCCAAACACCTATTACGACCTCTAAAGACTTCAACAGGACCTGAAGAGGCCCTAAAGGAGGAGGAGGCGGTGTAATAAGTGTACAAAAACTGGGGAGAACTGAAAAGAGAAGAGGTAGGGGATGAGAGTTAGACCTTGTTCAGACCTGGTATCAACATCTGTCCTGAGTGATCTGGTCACAAGTGGACAGCTCTCAGTACAGGTGTGAATGCCCTGAAGACACATTGAGATCTGATCACTCAGACCACATTCAGATGTGGTCAGGACTGCATATGACCACATTCTTTTTGCAGTGCATACACACATGTCCTGGGCCACATCAAAGGACCACCAACCGACGTCCTCTGTGAAACAAGAGGAAGAAGCAACCACAACAGGCAGAAGCTTACACGCCGTCTGATTTCCATGTGGTTGACTGTATTGTAAATTACGTGTCTGAGCTCTCTTAACCTGCCCATGTTAGAAGCAGATGTTGCCAACTGACTAACTACTGAACTAATAACTGCAACATCCCAGACTCCCTTGAAAAATTATGTAATTTTGAGTTGAGTGAAAAGAAATAATTTAAAAAATGGTTAAAACAAATTCTTACTCATTTGTGCATTCTTGTTGATTCAGCATTAAACGCAATATATTAGGTTGTTTCTTTCCTATGAAAGTAGCATGGTTGTCGTAGCATGGCTCTAGCAGCCTGAATGCTCCTTTTTGAGTGCGTCTTATCTGTCAACTGATTTCACCATTTACATCACATTTATGAAAGAAGATAACATTTTATTGTCGGTAAAATACCAATTGCTTTTTTATAAAATTCAGTGAACAGCAACCAATATAGTCTACTTCAATAAACACCCATGGAGGAAGTTCCCAGACTCCCTTAAAAAAATGCGCAATTTTGTGAGTTATTGAGTTAGGAGAAACTTTATAAACTTTGTGAAATGCTGTCTATAACAAATGTTTAATTATGTTTGTGTTCTTATAAATTCGTTATACACATTACACATAAAGTTATTACACATAAAGTTCACGATGACAGTGATGGATGGCCTCCATGCTTTACCCCCCCTAGGACTGAACTAGAATCAATTAAGCTGCGTGCTCTCCGCTGAGCTGTAAATGAGACAATCAGCAAGCTATACGTCATCGTCTCCCTGTTCCCCCTCTGACACCGTGTAGAGCAGGGAAAATGACGGGTACGTCAGCCGGGTTGAAAAACCACAGGAGAGAGCAGACAGCGATTCCACAGCGTTACAGAGATAAGTGAGTGGACCGATATCTTGGGCCGATACCAAGATTGATATCAAACCAGTCGTCCATCATTACATTATACATTATATGGAGATAGGACTGCAAGGGATGCTTAAATTATTATCAGTTAATCTGACTTTTTCTTGCTTTTCTGGGGGGATTCATCTTCAATAGTTTAATTGATAAAAAGTCTGCAAAGAGTAACAAAAAATTGCTCTGCTACCTTTCCAAGAGCCAAAAGTGAGGTCCTCAGATTTATATGACTAACAGCAGGTTCTTACAGGACGCCAAAGCGCCGCAAAGCGCCACACTCGGCAAGCGATTCTGCTCCTCGGCTGTTCTGTAGTCACACTTGGAGCTGTTTTTTCACCATGGGTAAGTAAATAACCGCATAAAATTATAACGCCATGTTTCCTGACAACTGTAAATGTATGTCCACTTCATAGTATTTTTCTGTCAATCGGGGTGTTTAATTATTGAAAATAGTTTTATTTTGAAATTTCTCTTGTTGTTGCTTTGTTTGACTTCCTGCCCGATTTGGCACATTCGGCCGCGGCATGCACAGAAATTAGACCAGACGCCGAAAACGATTGCTGCATGGCACGCGCCGGCAGCAGAGCAGAGCGCCGCGGCGCTACCTATGTGAACGACACCATTGGTTAACATGGGCACCGAAACGAAAATGGCTCCGCTCCTCGGCGCTTCACAGCTAATTGCGGCGCTTCGGCGTCCTGTCTGAACCTGGCGTAACAGTCCAGAGATATTCCATTCACAGTGATATTTAACGGAGGAAATCAACCATTCAAAGAGCTTGAAATAGCAAACGTTTGGCAGTTTAGTCTCTATATAATTTGGTTAATCAGTTGACTACAACTATGAGAATTGATTAATGGTCTGAGTGCTAAAGGGATAAGATGGTTTGTTTACCTACAGTATTCATGGCAGAGCTGATTAATAACACCAACACAAATAGGAATTACTCAAAGACTTTGACAGATCCTGAACCGATTTAATCATGCCAAATGCCAAAATGAACAACAAAAATGCTGCTTTGGAAACAAACATTAAAAATGACAAAGCAGTTGATTGCATAATAACCTCTAAGTGCTGGTATATATCATTACAAATACAGTTTGATTACAACGTTGATCATAAATAAAATGTTTTGCGCTATTAAACGTTAGATGTTTCCAACCCTATAATCAAGTTGTTTTTGTTTGTTTGTTATAATTTCTGATGAACTGCTCCGCCAACTAAATGTCTGAAAGAGAAAGAATGAAAATGTGAGGGGGAGGACAGCAAGGGATGGAGAAGTAATATGAGAGAGGCAACAGATTCAGAGAGAGAGCAGGAAACAAGACCAAGGCCCTGAGTCCTTATAGAGTTTTTTCTGAGTGCCAGCATCTTTTTTGAATTGTTACCAATAAGCAGTGAGCGTCTGCGGCAGCAGGCAGCCACGCAGAGAAAATGTGCATCGACCAGCGTCTTTTTTTTCAACGTTCCCCCTTTTTTGCGTGGCTGCTCCAAGCACTTCGTGTTAAAAATCTCCCAACTATTCAGACAGGCGCTGGTGACATCACCATCGCTCTTTTTCTTTTTCCTGGCCTAGGTGATAATATTCACCGCATTTTTGTCTGCTATGGATCATGCCATGCACCCACATCCTCCTTGCCCTGATGTACCAATGTCAAATAAAAAACAAACGGATAGTAAAGAGCAAAGGGGCAGGATTGGTCATATAGCAGTGGTTGTCAAGATACTGTTGTCATAGAGACAAGACGCACATGCAGTGCACAAACACTTCATCTCAGTGCTCCAGAGCGCACGCCAGTGCTTTTCTGCCCCAAAACCGCTATCTGGACTCCCTGAGAAAGAAATAAAATTGTTGTGAGGAATGTTTGTGAGTTGGGGGGTTTCTGAGGAGTTGTTTATCCACACGGTGTCTGTGGGTAAAGGAGGGCTGACAGCAGCCACCTGCAGCTTTAATGAAAGTGTCTGTGGCAGGGAAAGGGTTTCATTTAAACCATATTGGAGGGCAACATCATTTCATCCTTCCAGCCCCCCACAAACACACACAGTCACAGAAACACACACACACTCTGGAGAGCTAACAATCTATGTAACCTCCCTATCATCCCATTTCCCTGACACTCTTTCATCTGTGCCGATCTAAAAGGCAGAGGGAATCATTTGAAGGAATGCTCGGCTGATGTGCTCTGATACCCTCCTCGGCTTGTCCAATTTTTTTGTGCATAAAAAATATGACAGCCCATGTGGCGGCAGTTCCAGGCAGAGGAAACCTTCACAGTAACAGACAAGTAAAGAATGCAAGACAGCTGTATAGCATTTCACATTACTGTTATGCCACAGATTCATGGGAGTCGGGAGATGATAGTTTCAATGCTTATTAATTTTGCTGTCAAACGCTGTTATTCCTAAACTTCCCATAGCAAACAGACGTCTGGTTTAAAAATGGTTGTGACATTTGTAAAGGATTAATGGAAGTGTGGATCATTTTTTGGCAGACATGAATTTGACTACAGGAAATGCTAAAAGAGAGATTTAACCGCGAACAGAGGGGGAAGCCTAGGACTGGGACCGCCGAAACACAACCAAGGTTAGGAAAGGGTGTGGACAGGCTGCTTGCAGCATTAAAATACAGCAAAGGGAAGCAGATAAGGACAGGAGGGCCGACTGCAGGATTGAGACTCAGCCGCAGAGAGAAGATAGGAGGAGGGATGGTTGCAGCGGTGAGATAACGCCGAGGCCCAGAGCTGATAGATGAGGGCAGCTCCAAGGTCAGCCTGGGAGCAGCAGATGACTGCATAACATTATCAACCAGCACGTTGCCACTGAGAGTGTGCTTTCATATATGCATGTCTGTGAGTATACAGGATAAACAGGTGTAAATCTCTAAGTACTGTGTGCAAAAAGAGCTTTTTGTATGTTTTTAGGACATTTTTCCACCAAAGTTCCAATGTAACAAAGACGCAGAAAGGCATTGACAAAGACAGGTGACTTTAAGAAGCTGATTATACATTGCATTAATATGCGTCTTGGGGGATCCAATCAGTCCATCAGTTCACGTCTGGCATTGGAATGCATCAAAACATGCATCTCGAGTGACCACTTGTGATCCAATCTCACTTCCCAGCTCTATATGCAAATAAAGACTTACATCACAGGGACAAACGGACACAATGTTTCTGACAAAAAGAAAGAAAACATCATGTAAAACATAGTTACAAGAAGACCCAGATATTTAGGAATTTGTCACAGACAGAGTTTAACACAGTTTATAGTTTTTCCTAACTCAATTTTTTTTTGGGGGAAGTCTTGGGACTTTCTACACAGGCAACAAAGAAGTAGCCTTTATCAGTTATTGTTTACGCTTTTTATAAAATGTGGCATGTTTACCGTCAATAAAAATGTTGTCTTCTTTGATAAATCTAATGTAAATGGTGTTCATCAGTTGAACACTGTTCAAACAGCTGCTAATGTTGGCAGGTAAGACACAGAAGCAGAAGGCCGGTACAGTGATGCTGCAGCAAACTGACACTGGACACTATTTTTAAAGGGAGTCTAAGAATATTGCAGTTAATGGTTTAAAGGTGAAATGAGTTGAAATAGACAGTGTGTTCACAAACATCTGCTGCTAACATTGACAGGTAAGAGGGCCAGAACATATAATTTGTTGTAATGTTAAGTGGCTGGGTAGGTAGTCCTTCAATGTGGCCCAGGACTCATGCTGTTGTTCTGTCACCCTAACAACCACCAAGTCCTACATTCATGACATCCTTGTCACTGACCCCGCAGGACTTGACGTTACATTACAAAATATATGTGATGACATTTGTCCCAGATAACCTCCACATGTCCATTGAGTGACTGGATCACTTGGTGGTTGTTGTTTACACTTGTATTTCGTGCTGTCTGCTTGTGTTCAGATCACTGGAGAGCCATGTTAATGCCAGGTATAAACAGGCTGGACCAGTTCCATCCATATTAAACAGTCATTAATTATCTACAATGTTACCAAGAACAACTCCAGAACAACAAACATAACTGGAAACCAAAGCCTGACCATAAAATTACTCCAAATATTTCATGCGGCATAATCCAAATGTTCTGAGTGCTCTGTGGGTGGAAGTCCAATATTTATCTAATTACATCATGTCTACCTTTCCCTTTAGCAGTTTAGTGAAAGAGACAGCTGCCTTTATGTGCTCTTAGTATGCTTCAGCTTTTACAAAATCTAAGAGATAATAAGGAACATATTCATCTGCTGTAAAAATACAATCATTCGGGTTTCACCACATCTACAAGCCAACAAAGGAATAAGCCAGGCTCAGATGTATTTTTTGTTTGACTGCAAACAATTTCTTATTCAGAATTGTTCCATTTGTTTTTCTCGGTGCAAATTATTAACTTTACTTCAGCAAGTTCTTGCGCCACAGTCTCTGGCATGATAATCATCATAGCCTGTAGCGTTTGACCTGCCAATATTTTTAGACAATTATGTGTGTGCCACCCAAGTAACTCAGTTGGTAGAGCACGCGTCCCATGTACAGAGGCTACGTCCTCACTGCAGCTGCACAGGGCTCGAGTCCGACATGCGGGCCCTTGCTGTGTCATCCCCCTTCTCTCTCATCCAATTTTCTGCCGTCTCTCAAGCTATCCTATCAAATAAAGCCATGAAAGGCCAAAAAAGAAATTATGTGTGCATGCTTGAGATTAAAAAGAAGTACATCTGTAAAGATTCTGCTTATCTACATCATGCAATACGATTTCAAATTCAGTTAGGATCTTAAAACTCCTGTGGTTTGAGTCTGGCCATAGGGGCATTTTTTAGGTTTTTAAGAACAAGATCTTGGCTTACAAACTTCCTGAATTTAATTATAATATAATTGTTTTCATTTACATGTGAAAGGATGAATGATTGAAATAACCACTTTGGATGGTCCATCCATTTATTAGAAACATCCCCATACTTGCATTAGACAGTTACCTATATAGATACGGTTAATCTGACTTTCTCTTAACAATAGCACAGAGAGTTCTAACCTTTTCATGCATTTAAAAATGACTACATCGCTTGTCTGACACAAGCGCGTGAAAAAGGCATTATTCTTCACAAAATGTATAACATGAACAACAGAGGTGATAAACAGCTCATTATTTTGTTATTCTTTTTAAAAATACAAAAACAAATGTGGTTTTGATATAAAAGCTCTGTTAATAAAGAAGAGAAACAAAAATGCCAAACTTCTTGGAAGTTAAATGGGTGCATATTATCTATTACCACAGCTGAAACATAAACAGAAGAGTTTTGGACTGATGTTCAGATAAACAAGTAATGTGAAAACATCACCTTGGGGTTCAGTTGTGGAAGAAGGTTTATTAATTCACTTAATATCGCGTAAAAAAATTGACCAATCATGGCTTTAAAATGTCAATTAGCTAAATAATTAGGGCACCTTAAATCAACGTTTGGAAATAAGCACATGCTCTGTGTGTACAGAGGGTAAGAGTTACTCTTGAGAGCTGAGCTATGAAAACCATGCAAAGTATGCAGGTGGAATGCAGGGAAGGCAAGCTCACCAACAATGATTGAAAGCATGCTGGGGGGAGGGCGGAGGAGAGGAGGCAGAGGAGCATAATGAGGAGAAAAAGAAGGGGAGAGATGAAGATGGGGGGGTGCTGGTGTGTGGGGTAGGGTGACAAGGGAGGAAGAACTAAAGCAGAATGAAGAGGAGAATGAAGAGGAGAGGGACAGGAACAAGAAGCCAGGAGAATACAGAGGGGAGGAGTAGAGGGGGAGGGGGAACTGATGGGGATGAAGAAAAGAGAGGGAGGAAGGCAGGAAAGGATTAGGGTGTAAAGAGGGAGGTAGAAAGGAGGTGGAGGAGGAGAGGAAAAGCAGAAAGCTGGCGATGAGGCAGCAGGAGAGGAAGAGAGATCTAAGAGGAGATATCTAGAGAGGTAAGGGGGAAACGATAAGCAGAAATGGTGGGATGCTAAAGAGGAGGAGGTAGAAGCAGAAAAATCAGCTTGGGGGGAGAACTTTGTTCCTGTGAATCTCTCGATGTCTTGATTCTCCACCTGTTCCTGAAGGCGTTCATAAATAGTCCACTTTCAACTGTAAAGACGAAGCTGTGCAGATAATAAAGAGACTTATGAAAGTAGAGGGGAGCACACAGACTGAGAGGCTGGTTGTTGGCGTGTGTGTGTGTGTGTGTGTGTGTGTGTGTGTGTGTGTGTGTGTGTGTGTGTGTGTGTGTGTGTGTGTGTGTGTGTGTGTGTGTGGTCTGTCAGTGAGCAGTTTGTAATCCTGTAGAATCCGTCTGACTGCTTGTTTTGCTTCAATCTCAGACTAACTAAACTTCAGTACAGGAATGGGCAAATGTGTGGTAAAGATGAGCTGGAGTCTGCAGCTCTTTATTCTTACCAAAGACTTAGGTCATCTCGCCAACAGGGACACATACATCAGAGGGACAAGGTGATAGACGAGTGCAAGAGTAACACCCTCGAGCACACACACAGGAGAAACCCTCACAGCTATCCAGATAGCAGTTAAACACCAGCCATGTCTGAATCCTCACACCTTGGGAGTGACACCTCAGGCTCTTCTGCTCTGCCAGACAGACAGACACACATTCTGACTCACACTAGTTCTTAAGACCACCATGACTGACAGGACAAACTCCACAGATGTTAGATTGGCACTGGTCAGTCTTTACAATTTCAATCAATGTACGCAGGTGGCTTAGGCCTTTGCTGCACTTTCCCCAGTAAACCTGACCTCTTTGGCCTGCAGCTGTGTCTCTGCACTTGGCATTGTGGGTAGGCAGAGAGTCCACAGGAAGGGCTGCCCTTCCATACACACAGAGCTTGGATGCAGAATAATGTGGTTTGGCTTCGGCAAGGCGCAGCCCACCCTTCGGACATCAAGCCTGTCCACTCTCTCCAGTGCAGAGACAATCCAGCAGCGAAGAGCAGTTCCAGAGATGTTTAACCCAAGAAGAGCAGTGATGTGTTTACCGGGGAAACTACGGGTCACAATCCCCTGCATCAGCACTGCTGCTAAGCACCGGAGGAGAAGCTGGAAATGCAATGCTACCAAGCCAACCAATCATGCAGTTACATTTCTGGGGAGGTGCATGTCAGGCTCTATGCAGAGCCAACGCTGAATTGAACACAGAAGCATTAATCAAGCTTTAGGTGCACAGATTTGACAGACGGGTTTGGGGATGAAGTACACTGTGGACCACTGTTCTCCAGATTGATTTTATATTAAATTGGCTTAAGTGATTCCCAAACCAGGCTGGGTGCTGCATGTAAGTCTTATAATGGTAGGGAAAACCCTCAATACTTTTATTTAACCTTTACCAGGGAAGACAGTCCACAAAGTTTGCACAAGGGAGCTAACAGGAAAAACTCAGTTTAATGTCCAGTCTTACTGACTTGGACATTTGAATTCTCGCGTACAGCTCCTCTGAGCATTGTCTAAGTTTACGTCCAAGGTTTGCAGCGCATGTGAGAAAAGGACATATTATCAGGCTGGAAAGTTGCAGCTCAAAAGTTGTGTGAAAATCTTTTCAGCTAATGAACCTTCATCCACACTCAAATCGCTCATGTCAAAGCAGGCATTTCATATCTGACGTCTGGTGGAAACGGCAGTGATGCTCCTCTGAAGTTGACCTTTCCTTTACTTCTGAAAGCTCTCCTCTCTGCATCTTTTCCACTGCAACATCCCATGCTGATGCTGCAGGGTAACCATGTCCACGTTGCAACCAGCTCAACATGAACTCCAAATCTCCTACATCACCACCGGCTCATCGCCTGGCTCAGGGCGCAACTCCAGACTCATTCCCCAATTTATTGCTGACATTTACAAGAGGAGGTGGAGATTCAGGTGGAGCATGGGAAGAAGCCTTTAGTGTCTAAAGACTCTAAATGAAACGCTGGGAGTGACTCCCGCAGCATCTGTTTGCTATTACATTACATTATCTTGTCAGAGAAAGAGAAATGAGCAAGTGAAGCAGTGGGTTGTGAACAGCAGCATCGGCGGGTTTGAGGAATACAAGCGAAAAAGAAAAGATGGAGGGAGGGATCAAAGACGGTAAAGATGTAATTGGAGTGCAGTTAATACTGCTGACAACTCAGTTTGAGGCTGTTGCCTAGTTTGTCATCGCCAGCTCCGAGGCTAAGAAGGGAGGTGTGTGTTCTCAAACGGGAGGATGTCTTCATCATGCACAAACATTCAAACTCACTGGATCAAGATTAATTCCACGGCTAAAGCAGTAGCACAGAGATACACGCTGTTGTAAAAGGTAAAACATCCGAAAAGTTTACGAGAACGACTGTCGTTTATTGGTTTTATATCGTCACAAGGTGGAAATAAATACAAATAAATAGTAAAATGTCTACCTTCTTTTATCTATTAAGCGTCCAAGCAGCAGCACAATCCCTCCTCCTACGACCAGGAACAAATGGGACGACCTGGTTCTTGGATATTTATCTCAGGGTTATTTAATATTCTCGAAATGAAAATGTTAATAATAATTCTGCAGGATGAGATATATTTCTGTGGCATGGCAGATGTTAATTATGAGAATGGATGGATCAAATTAAGTCTGTGTCTCCATTAGTCACAGCAGGGGCTGACAAAGTCCCCCCTGTTTCTGAGAAAAGAACCTGTGAATCAGCCAATGTTTCACTCGGCCTCTGATGAAGGGCAGGACAATGTGAAGGGCTTAACAGATTGTTCGAGGAAAAGGACAGCGTGGGGGATGGAAAGGGGGCTGGCACCGTCAAAGGCTGCAGAGAGTGGCATCAAATAAAAAGGTGATGGAAAGGGAGAGAAAAGGTGAGATTGGAGAGAAGAGAGATACAGGGCAAGATGAAGGGAATTCACAGAGAAAAACATAAAGCTGTGGTGGAAAGCGACCAGCCAGGAGAGAAATGTATTAAAGCTTGATTTAAAGTCCTGAACTTTACTGGGGAAACCAGGCAGGGTGTGTGTGTGTGTGTGTGTGTGTGGTAATACAGTTTATGTGTGTACATACAAATATTGCAAGAAACATACACACAAATCGTTGCAAAAGGATGAGAGTAGCTTGAAATTCAAACTGATTTGCCTTTTTGTTACTTCTCTCTGTTTCAGTCTGACATTTTTTCTGTGGTAGCAGTTTTCAAAATAATTCTCAATCGACCCTAAGGGTTGCGTTAGCCAGCATACGTTAGCATATATGTTGTCATTATGGTGATGAAGGAACTGAGCCTGAAGGTGAAGCTCCCAATTTGCAGGTTGATGTACATTCCAACCCTCACCTAAAGTCAGGAGCTCTAGGTGGTGATAAAAGAAAGAAATCACAGATACTAGCAGTCAAATCAGATTTGATTCGATGCAACATGACGCGATCTGATACATTCACAGTCATTAACTTTTAATAAAAAAAATACTTTGAATTCCCTGGTCTTTAAAGAAGTATATCTGAAACACTTAAAAGACCAGGTAATCCCAAGGGTTTTTTGTTACTTCATGGCGCACGAAGAAACAAATGCATGAAGTCAGAATAACATGTCATTGTTATTTTTGCTACCACATACAAAAAAGACCTGCTGACATTCTGAAATCCATGCCACCATGTCCAGGTGCCTTTCTTTGGCAGTGATGAGAATTACCGTATACCGCTTTTCCACCACAAATTACACGGGTCTACACAGGGTTTTTTTAAACACAGGTCAACCCACTAAAAATCACCTATTGACCCCATTCCCACTTCCCGCAGGCAAGGCAGTCTATCTGTGCTTTTTATCTGAAGTGTCACTGACGCCACTGACGTCAGGTTTCACGTCACGAATGCGCCGGAAACAGTTATTACAGAAAAGAAAACAACAATAGAGCCATTGTAAAAGAAGCATCTGTAAAACGGTGGATAAATTATTTTGAGCGTCACAGGCCTGGCAAAATTACTCTTTTCACTATCATAATTTGAGCCAGTCGGTCAAATAACATTTGGAAAGTCTAGAAGAAACACATGGTTAAATTATTTTAACCCCCTTCAAGTCAGCCAGGCGCTAAACAGGAAGTGAGCCGGCTCGGTTGGCGATGCAGGTATTTCCATAGCCAGGAAGCAGAGGTTTTTTGGCTTCAAAACACCACTGAGCAGCTTTCATAGGAATGAACAGGGCTCTACCTCCAACATTGTATCCAGTGCAACGTTCTTTATAGACCACATCCTAAAGTCTTCCTTATTTACGCACCACCACCAGATGTTGATAATGTGCTGTCATTTCGTGCGGTGGAATTTAGAGTGTTCACCCGGGTCTTACATTTCAATCAAAGCCGAGCCAAGGTGATAAAAACCTATGTCTATTGCAGGGTCAGTTGACCCGGGTGTAAATGCAGAGTTTACACATTCCAGTTGCACAAAAAAGCCAGATCTTAGTGGGTTTAAAGTGGGATTTCTGACCAGTGGAAAGGGGTTTTAGATTACCTTTGACCTTACTCAGCTGTGGCTAACTTGTGGCTGTAAAACATGTTTAATTTCTGTGTGTTTGTCTCGCGTTTTCTTGCTTCTGCAAGCTGTACAGGCATCCACATACGTTTCACAATGCCATCTCACCAGAGAAGTGTTTAGACCTATTGTGCTACCAGTATACTTAATCGCCGTTCTACAACCCTTACAATTAGCCAGGCGTTTGCCCAATTTACTTTCTTTCTTAGCAAATCCAAATGGCATCCAAATTTTACATTTTAGATTTGATGGCTCACTGTAAACCATGTCAGCGATGTCGGACATGTTCTTGTTTTTCCCTTGCACGCAAGAGTACGATTACGTGACTTTCATGAAGTAATGCAAGAGTCTTGCTTTGACTCTTAACCTTAAACGAGAGTAGATACGCTGTGCAGAGTTAGCAGCAAAGCTTCAGTAAACTGATAAGTAACTCCAAGATTGGGCCATCAGCTTCAAAGTACTTTTAGATTGATCCAGGGGACCGCATTTTAATGTATTTGCACCTTCAATGTTAAAACCAATTTCTGATTCATAACAGAACTGAATCAGACCAAATCTTTGCACCTCTACAGTTAATTAAATCATTATTCTGTGTACAACTGAGTTACTTGACCTTAATAAGTAAGCCTGCTTGCATAGTTTTGTCCTTAGTTATTAGTTATTTTTATAATGCATCTTGTAATTGGCAACCAATTTATTGGTAGCTAAATAAAACAGTTTCAAACACTTTGACTCACACTCTATTGGGCAGTAGAGATGCCATTTCTGAATAGTCAGTAGCTCACCGACCCATTTACTATCTGGTGAACAATAAAGCTAGTTAAGCATTAGCCACATTTCAAATACACTCGGCTTGGATTTACAGCCAGCCTCTTGAGCACTTCACTGACAAGAAGTCAGTACAGGAGGAAGAGCCAACTGTATAGATAAAAGTGACATTGAGCAAGTGCTGAATAACACATTAATATGATCTACACAAATACCCATCATGCTCAATTGATCCACAAATCCAATCCCCTTCAGTGCAGAAAATCGGAAGTTGAGGAGGAGCAGGAGTAAATGGAGTGAGGGTAACGAGCCATGCACTGGTCATTATTAGCTCACTGTTTGAACTTTCAACTGTGACCTTAAGTGAGAAAATGGCCTCTGAACAATATCTCTGCGCTCAAGGCAGAAAAGAGAAAGGGTTTGAACAACACAAAGAGATGCTTTAAAATGCTCTTAAGATATTCACGCATAAAACAAAGTTCTAAAGAACCTTAACAGTTTCAAAACAGCAGGGAGGAGGACAAACATATATTTTATTCAGGAAGAAAAATCCATGAGCATCTTCCCCCGGACAAACTCCGCCATCACCATTCCCTGAATTCATGCTTGAAGATGGTTTTATCCAAGTCTGAAAAATGTGGTGATAACCTTTTCAGACTAGCAGATGCTCCTGGCCTCCAGTTACTTCTGTGAGATGCAGTGCAAGGCTGCCCTCTTTGTTTTTATGCCTCTAGAAGTGACACTTCTGAATAAGGCAGCATTGACTCACAAGACCAATTTTCCAATTTGTTTGTTTATTGTCTAAATTTAATTTTGAATAGGATTCATTTCTTCTGTTTTCCAGTGAAGTCACACATGGTTAAAATGATTTCTTTTTGAATTCCCCAGACTTTTAACTTTCATGCGATATGACCCATTCTCCACTTTTTCCATTGTCTGTTTTTCCATCAGCCGTTTTGTGCTTATGGTGTCTGTCACAGTCCACATGGAAAGCACAAGCTCGACACCTTTATAAGGTCATTGCTATGTTGTTAAGGGTTTGACAACAAAGCAGAGGATTCTCTAGAATCATAATAAGTAGCATCATTTATTTTACAATAGCTTGTTTGATTTGCACGTTGAACCTGTCGCTGTAACATTGACATTATTTTAAAATGTCATACTTTCCTATTCAACTTAGACAGACTTAGACATAGTCTAAGCTTAAACTTCAATTTAACATCAAGGAAATTAGTTGTTAGGAACATCCCTTAACAGGACATCTGCATTTATCATCTTGGCCTCTAATTATGTGGACATTTTTTTACCTTCTCTAGTGTTTTTCTAAATCAAACAATTAACCATAAATGAGGTTAATCCATGTGAAAAAAATGGTTAGTTGCAGCCTTAACTGATTGATAGATCACACTGTACAATGACTTTAATCAGTGCAGTCCATTACCATGTCAGGGGAAAAAAGCAAATCCTGAGAAGATTTCAAGTGTATGAAAGTTGGAAAGTTGGATCCGTAAAGCACCCACGCCTTTATACGAGCAAACATCATTTCATTAACCAATCAGACAAATTCTGTTGATAAGCCTCTTTCTTGTGTCAACAAGTGGATCAGTAGATAAACTCAAATGACGCCATTATCAACTTCAGTTCAAAACTTAAAAGTGACCCACTTATTCAAGCAATTTTAGGCACCACCTCACAAAAAGTGCACAGAGCCCCTGCTGGATGGGGTCAGTGAACAATATTTAATTCAGGGAATGAATAACTTCTCTAGTTCTAATTGAAAGGCACCTTCATTCAAAGTATTATCCACTTAAAAAGGAAATGGCAAAGAGCTACATAAGTCAAGAACAAAAAATTATACTGAGTGTGTAACAGAAAAACCCTCCAACAGGTCAGTGAGCTTTACACTCCTCTACCTGCAGACGATTTATCTCATGGTTTATAATGTGATTAAATAAACTGTGTTTGTGTGTGTGTGTGTGTGTGTGTGTGTGTGTGTGTGGGTGTGTGTGTGTGTGTGTGTGTGTGTGTGTGTGTGTGTGTGTGTGTGTGTGTGTGTGTGTGTGTGACAGATGACAGGTATAAACATGAGTGAGGTTCCTTTGACCTGACATCACAGTGTTACGTCTGCAGCGTTATTCTTCAGGGAGTGATTTACTGTTGCTCAGATGTGTTAAACAGACAGAGCTGCTGCTCTACTGTTACTGTGGTGAGAGCTGACTGTACACAGGCATGTATGGAGAACGGCAGCTAAGTTTGCCAAGCTTTTAATGAACTGGGTTTGGCTGAGTTCCCGTTTGGTTTTCAGCCACATGAATTGTGGCTGTGGATATATTTCACAGAAAATGCTGCTTCTTCAAAGACACTTTTTTTCTGCTGGAACACCTGTGAAATTGATGACACCACTTTTCAGTGAGTTTTACAGTAAATTACTTACTGTACAACTTTCTACGTGCCATCTACTTTTTGCGAAAATAAGAAAGGATTGCCCAGAAGCGACTGTAATTAAGGAAACTTGAGAGTGCAAAATCCCTGTTCCAAGTTATTGTACAGATGAGCGATAGAAACCATCCTGACTGGAAGCATTACAGGATGTCCGGGAAATCAGCCTGGGAGAGAAGGGCTCATCAGCCGCCCTAAACATAGAGGTGTGAATCTTCACTAGCTTTAAGATTAGATTAGATTAGCATCCGCATATCATAGATTCGAATGCACAATTCTAAATGCATCTCAATGAATCAAATCCTCATTATTAAATTACTTTTTCATCAAAATGTTTTCTTGGCCAGGACTTTCTTGAAAGAGATTTTCAATCTTAATAAGACTTCTTTGTGTGTATTATGTATCCTTTATTTAACCCGCAAACAGTAAACAACAAGGATGAGGCAGACCATTATTGTGTTTTAAACTGGGGGACAAGACGGAACCAAAGTGAAAGTCAAGCTTAACGCTACACAGAGAAATGTCTGTTGTGTTCCCTCTGTAGTATTTACCCATGCTAAATAACATGTCCTGCTGATAACTAGCTTATGTGACTGGACACTGCAGCGTGTATAAAGTCATGTTTACTTTTTGTCCCCACCCAAATGTAATATATATTAGGATTACACAGATTACCAGTAAGACTGGGCTTTTTTTTGTTTGGGAATAACGCCCTGCAGTGTATTCTTTGTCATATTTGTTTGTTGATGATTGAAGATGATTGAAAAAAATATTGAAATATAAATTACAAGTTTAATTGTTATTTTGGGTAAATCTGTTACATGACTTGAGTAATAAAAGTAAGATACATCGAAAAAATGATAGTTTAAATCAATAAAAAAATTATTGTTAGGTGCAGCCCTATAAACATCACAAAAACAAAACACAAATCCAAATCCAAACATAACAACAAGCTGAGCTCACTGTATTGGTTGCAGACGCTGGTTCAGGATGATAACGGCTAATGTGACTCCTCAAACTTGTGGTTTTACCAAAGTATTTAATTGTTGTGAGGCACATTTTCACACAGCATACTTCTTGTCCAGTTGGTGCTTCCCAGCAAATTCAAAATGTGCCCAAATGTCTGCTTTCCAAATACTGGATCCGTCTTTATCACTTGCAACTGATTTCTGCCGCCCTCCAACATATCTTCATTCTCCCAACATATACAAGTAACGTTAGCCTAGTATTTGCCCACAATTCAATGCAAGATAGCCATGTTGCAGTGTAACCTTACAACTTTATTGTCCAGCCAAGGCCTGAAAATAAACAACTAACTTCCAACCCTAGCCAAAGCCTGTTCTCCCTGCTGCCGTCTGACAAGTGATACACAAGTAACCGTTGCCATACCACCAGACTAGAAAGCAGCTTCTTTCCTCAGGCTGTGAGACTCCTGAACTCATCCTCCGCTTTACAACATAAAAACGTAAAATTTTTATGACTCAGTATTCACTAATTCATTCACCAAAAAGGTTATACAACCTTGTGTTGTAGAATAATAAATAAATAAAGCATGTACCTTATACACCAGAGGAAAAAAAATCGATTTCCATTATTAAACAAATGCCCATCATAGAGAGTTCTCATTTTATGTCCTTGTTGTGGTGAATATTCATACAAGGCTGTAGAGTACGACAGAGCTGTGTGCTGAAGAAATGCATTTATCATGACGTAAAGAAAAAATGCAATGCATTCAACAGCAGCATTAAAAAGTGGTAACAGAGTGTTGGGAGGTCTTTCTTAATGCAAGACATCTCTGCTGGGAGGCACATATATTAATGAGGGTGGATAAATTGGACAGGCGTTGAGCTTCTTTATCTTGTTAATGTCAATCAAACTGAGGCAGGTCAACTCCAGCCGCCACCAATTAAAAAGCAGAAATGTGAGACAATGGGCAAAATAAACAACACCATAGGTGTTACATATTAATGATGTCACTTAAACCTTACCTTGGTCATTATCATCTTTCTACCTCATTTATTTCTCCTGTTTTTCTCATTTTTGAGATGATGTGTCATTTCCAATGCACCCATTGGTTCTATATTAAAACATCCTTGTCAGGGCATAAATAAGGATTCCATTATGAATATCACAGAAAGCCATGAGGGGAGAGGTGTGAACTATTAGGGGTGTATATCACCAGTTTCATCACAAGATGATATCACATCGATTCCTTTGACATTGATGCAATATTCGTTGATATCACAAACTCTGCCACGATATGATTTCAGTTTAATTCAATTCAGGGGTTTGTGATCGATATGCGACAATATCATATGCTCTGTAAACACAGAAGGTTACAGAAGAAGCTGTCACCTCTTTTTTCAGTTTTTGGCCATAAAAGAACAAACAGCACATAAATAATTGTAACAGGCCAAGTGCAGGAAGGTTTAATTAAAACTGACTCCACTTGCAACCATAAAAATGGCTAAACAATAAAATTGAATAAAGTATCAAATTTGGCTCAATAATAACTGTCAATGAGACTAAATGTGTTAGTCACCATTATTACCTTAAACCTAAGGCATTTTCAAAACTGGATAGAAAAACAAGCATGGTCATTTATTATTATTTTTGACATTTTATATGCATATGAATTAGGTTTTTTAGGATTGTGTCATGATAAAATACACTGATTTGTCAGATATTTATGTTATGCATTTGATCACCCAATTAACATTCTCAATTGTTTTTTTATAAGTTTTAGCAATTTAATTTACAGAATATTTATGTTTTAAAGATGTATGTCAACATTGTGATTGGAGCTGAAACTATCAGTTGATTAATCAGTGAGTATATCATAAGAGGATTTTATCCTTATTACTCCCAACCAGCCATTTAAATGACTCCGTTCATGTTAAAACCTTTTACAGTGAAACTATTATATACAGCAAACTATTCACTGTTTACATGTACATGGCCCTGATACTTTGTCCTTATCATACAGCTGTACCAGTGTTATGTGGGTGAGACAACAGAGCCACAACAGAAGCACCACACAACCTGACACAGGTCAACACTGTACACATCACAGCTCCCAACCAGCCACTTCACTGACTCCGTTCATGTTATTAAGCTCCAATGATGCACCATTAAACACACTCAAGTGTACAGTGAAACCCAGATGAATGATCTTCCACTGTGTTTTCTCACCATCAGTTAATTGGTGTTAAAAAGATGCCCGTCAGCTGCTTGGTAAACACACAAAGGTCCAGGTCCACACTGTTAAAAGCTGGGCAGCTGGAGGGACGGACAAATCATTTCTATTTCTCTCTTTTTCCCCACTCGAGCACCACCGGCGTACTCTTTCAGTCTCCTCAGACGTCTCCTCCGACACATCTAATCTTCTCACCACATGCTGCTCAATCTTCCTACGGTCAGTGAACCCAGCAAAGACAGATTAATGAGAAGTTAATCCCTTTAATTCACTGTAAAGGTCTCCTCTCCTTTTAACCAGATAAGCTGCTACCAGACGTTGCCAGATGATGATATTAATAAATGTAATTTATAGAGGACCTTTATAATAAACAGCATGTTCATCACAGTGTGGACTTCATCTGACAGCGAGAACAAAAGTGTGATAAGATGGTTTTATAGTGGTTGTTCTCTCTTTCTAAAGCAAGAATTCAGTCCATGCTTTATATTATTCATCGACAAATGTTTCACAGCCATAACATGGAGGACAGAACTACGACTGAAATCACTGACCGACCAATCAATCAGATCCATTTTTTTGTGAGAAAATTAATCAACTATTTTGTTAATCAAGTCATCTTTTAAGTAATTAATCAAGCAGAAATGTTTCACATTGCCAGCTTGAAGGATTCTTTTAAAAGATGCGATTTGCATTTTTGCTTTTCTCTGACTAACCAATTAATCAATTTGTCAAATAACCAAAAAAGATCAAATAATCAATTTATGAAAATAATCTTGAGCTGCAGTTTTAAAAATCTAAAAATGTATATAATTCAGATGCACTTGATTAACTAGTAATAGAAACTTTATACAAATACATTTTTCTGCTGGCGGGGGAGTTTTACTGAGTGGAGCTCAGACTGTTTTTCCATTTGTGATAAACTTTGTTACCCTATTTATTTTCGAGGAAGAGTAATTAATCATTCAAGAATAACATGCACAACGCAATGTGTGTGTGTGTATATCAGTGTGTGTGTGAGCGACAAGAGTGTCAAACTACAGCAGATCCCGTAGCGCTCCACTGTAGGTGGCTATTTCCTGCTTTGCCGTGTCATTAGTTTGTTATCAGCTACTGCCTTACAGGTGACTCATGCACACAATGAACAATGACACCATACATCAAACGGTTGCCCGGCAACCAGCATAGCTCTGCCTGACTGTGCAGAAAGAGAAGCTGATAGAAATCTTGGAAATGAGCAGAAACTGTGGGGAGCATCACTCCACTAAACTTTCTTTCAGGAACCCCACAAGGCATCAAAAGTTACATGAAAGCGCAAACCAGAAGCTAGACGATTCTTTCCGTGCTTCAGTGTCCCTGAAGGACTTTGAAAATAGTAAGCGAAGATTCAGCTTGATGCAGCAAAAAGCAGCGTCAGGCTTGAGTTTTTGAAGAATTAAAAGAAAACTTTCTGTGGCTACATTAAGCTTCAGCCAGATGCAAGACTGCAAGACTGAATGCAAACCCCTTATAGTGACTGAACGTGTGAGTTGTGGAGAGGCTTTCTAGTTTTCTGGTTCTTTCTATTTTACTTTTAGAGGTTGAGTAAAAGCCTGTGTATGGAAAAGTTTTCCTGTGTGTACTGTAATATATGGTGTCATTGTTTTGATGTAGCTGAATATTCCTGCTCATTCAACAGATGGAGCAGAAGCCTCTGATCTGTGCTTTTACGATGCGCTGTCAACAAGCACTTTCTGTATTTGCGTCACAGTAAAATCATCCTGCAGTTTCGAGAGTGCAAACAATCACTTCTCTAACTAAAGCCTCTCTTTGTTGCTTTAGTCCAACATACATTAAAACTATAATACTGATTCACATTGTTTTGGTTAAACACCAAACTCAAATGTGGAAATCATAGAAAATTGCCTATACCAATACCAATACCAGTATAGAAAATACCTCTGATACTGCCTAAAATAGTACACAAGTTTATTCACAATCCGATACCACGTTCTTTATTTACTAGAAATGGGGTCTTGCCATTTCCCAGCAGCATCCTGTATACCTGTATGCAACTTCCAGTTTCACATCAAAAACAAAACATCAATAAGGGTTAGTAGTATCTGTAGCCCTTTTCACACAGAGACTCTGCATTATCGCCACATTATCGCCACAACGAAGGCTGGCCTTTATGCCACTTTTGTTTGTTCACACTGAACCAAGCAACCAGCTTAAAGCCGCTCCAGCTTGTCATTTCATACAGCATGCCGGCACTGCAGAACCAAAAGAGGTGATTTTTTTCAATATTATTTTCCAGCGACAGTAACTACAACAACACAATAGTGGAAGGTGACAAAGACACGGTGAGTTAAGTTTTTTGCTCTGAATCGCGTCACATAATCACCACCATTCAACCGCAGGAGCCGCCTGGCCCTCACTGCCGGGGACAGACGCTTTTTTTTGGGCAGAAATGTGACGAAGAGTCAGTGCAGACAGGATGACAGACACTTTTCCACACATGGATGCGGTATTTTTTT
Source organism: Pagrus pagrus (assembly GCF_965226575.1). Taxonomy (NCBI): domain Eukaryota; kingdom Metazoa; phylum Chordata; class Actinopteri; order Spariformes; family Sparidae; genus Pagrus; species Pagrus pagrus. The sequence continues at coordinate 29,837,756 of NC_140190.1, read as the reverse complement.
CCTCATATAAGTTGCCAAAGACACTACCAGTTACCACGATACTGTTGTTTGTTCCTGTAATGTTGCTTTGTGGGTTGAAGTGTGGGTCATTTCTCTTTTATTTGATGAGTAAAGGATGGCGAGGCAAGTCAGTGTGTGTGCATTAAGATGGACAATTCAAGCAACATTATGTAGGCAAATATTAAGAGCAATTCCAAAGAAAGATAGATTTTTGAGTCTCATTCTCAGATCGTCAAATTCCTACGCATCCATACAGGGTTAGTAGTAACGCGCTGGTATTGGATATGATCTTCGTATCAACCAATAAGCAAAGTTTAATTAACAGAATAGGTACTTGGATGGAAAAAAGTATCCGAACAACCTCTGCCTACATTCCATGTATCATGGTGGAACCACACTATAGTGTAAGCATGGAGCAATTTTGATGTCTGATTGTCGTCATAATGCCACAGAAATAGCCATTTTTTGTGTAAAATTCAAGTAGAAACTAATGGGGCATATAAATTGAGGTTATATGTTTTGCTTTACTTGACCTTTAAATGAAAGATTATCACAGAATACCTCATAAAATACGACATATAAATAATAAAGGTTGTTTCTGCTTTCAACATATTTTGGTTTCTTTTCTTACTCAATAAGCATTCAATAACAGAGGGAATCCATAGGTAGAATCTTATTCTGAATCAGAATAAAAACACAACATGGTATCTAACTCAGAATTTGCAGATAATATAAGCATTTATTAATCAATTATCTAACGTAAAACTGCTACTAGTCTTGAAGTCTATTGGGTTAATCAATGTTAATTTCCTTAACAAGTTTGCTAATTCGTTAAGGTTTTCATCATTCAGTTAAGGTTGCTTTTGGCTTACTTGCTGCCCAAGTAAAACAAATGCGTTCAGAGTCCCATGCTTCCCAGAGTGACCTCCCTTCCAAGTTAGATACCTGTGGTTTCCCTCCATTGTGTTGTCCAACCAGTGTTAAACCATTTTCACACTGAAGGAGCCAAACCACAGCCTGTTTTCCTGCCAACAACAACAGCTGCCATGGCAGCACACTGGGAGGTCCACTTTATAGGAGCAGGTCACTCCTCAGAAAAGAGCAATGAAAAGAACATTTTGCACCTTATGCTCAACTGACTGGATATTGAATAAGAGTGTCTGGTGCCCTGCTGGATTGAGCTTCATCACATTACAACATGCAGATAATGTCTGCATTCAGACTGCCAATGGTGCTGCTATTACATGCAATACGAATGTCCGGAGAAGTCAACTAATAGTGCATTCCTTCTATAAAACCGTCAATTTGATCCTGTTTTATCATCAAACTCCTTTAAAATCATCAGATAACAAAATACAACGGCCTGTTGCTGCCTGTATAACTGTGTGTGTGAGCTTGTGCGTGTGTGGTTTGGACAGAATCATCGATTAATCCCAGCACACCTACAAGTCATCACCATAATCCTGAAATACCTCTCTACACCACTGGCACAACCTATATTAGGCTGCTAAGCCAACTGCTGCCAAGCTGGCAGACACACTGATTAAGATTAAGTCTACTTTCTGGAGCTGAAAAAGCTGTAAATCTTCGGTTTACACAGCGGAAAGAGGGAAGGGGGGAGCCAGGGGGATCACACTCCAATGCATTGCTTCAAAGGAGACTTCAAAACAGTGATGGAGCACATGGGAGACCAAACCTTCTGCCTGGCAAGCCACGTCCAGGACAATACAGTCTGCACGTTTACACTCCAAGGTGCTTTCCAAACTTCATACTGTATATGAGTAAATGATTAACACTGTAGTCAGTGTGTCCAATTATCTGTTACACACCACTTTGTGCCTCATTTTGGTGACTTGTCACACAATTATCTGGGGCTTCAATCCAACCATTATTCAAATCATCAATCCGTGCATTTTAGCATACATATATATACATATATATACGCACAATTCACAATTCAACAGGGTAATTTTCTCTATCAGGGCTAATGGGCAAATGGTCTCTTCAATTCGGCATCAGAAATAAAAAACAAAACCGCAAGCACTTCAGTCATGTTTCATTTCACATGACTTATTCCGATCACATTCCCACAGTCTTCCATCAAAGGCGGACAGCAAACCAAATCAAAAAAGTTTTCGCTTTCCTGATATAAATTGCCGTTTAGTCAAGCATACATATGCCGAATGAAGCAGTGAAACACAGGTAATCCTGAAAACATCTTGTGTCTTATTCTTCCAGACATGCGCATTAGCTGATGAGCAAGAATGTGAAAATTTGCCAGATTTGAAAAGGAGTTTCGTTCAGCTTCCACTCACCCGTATTCTCCTCATCGCGGCCACAATCTCCACTCGGCTGCTCGGCCGCGCGACATCCAGACTGCCGATGTACTGTTGTCAGGAGGGCACAATGCGACAGGTACAACACATTAATGTAACAACAGACAGTATTCATTTATGATTTTTATTTCCTGAAACGGCTCAAGTGTCCTTTGGAGGGAATAATGAACTCTGCGCAACTTCAGTCTCTCAATGACTTAGCCAACAACTTGATTTAACGTTACAAGCTAGCCAAACCGGTCTCAAGCATGTCGGCCAACGTGATTTCAGTTACGGTGAAAAATATTACTTTTCTTTAACTATTAGTTTTCCTCACCCATTTACAGAGAAGTACAGAGTTACTACACGTTTGGGTTTTTAGACACGTTGGCTAATGAAGACAACACTCGAAAACAAAACCTGCGTACCGTGAGAATAAGACGTTAACGACTAACTTAGCTATCTCCACTGTACAGTTGCTTGAATTTACCTTTGCCTCGAAGTTGATCCCATGCTGGAACGCTTCCTCGTTGTGCAACGGGATCCTCAAATCATGCCCATCATCAACGAGGTTATATTTGGTTTTTCCAGGCATTTTCAGTGTTAAACTACTACTCCACACTGCCAGAAGAGAATATCAACGGAAAACGAAACAGGTCAGTTGAACAGGCAAAGTAATCCAAGAAGAAAACAATCCCAAATCCGGTTAGTACATGTTCTCCATCACAGCGAAGCGTCCCGGCATTGCAGTGCTCCTACACCGCCCTCAACAGCGGCCAAGTGGCGGCAACTACTCCACCAGCGCTCCGGTGGGAAAAAAATCACGATAATAGCTTTAAAAACACACGTAGGCCACCAGGAACAGCGACATGCGGGGACAGATGTGTTTCCCGACTTTTTCCCGTGGTGAGTGTGGAACTTGGTTGGGTCCTGCCTCCTGCCCTGGGCTCTCCCCCCGCACGGAGGGAGGGTGTGATTGGAGGAGTCCGGGAATCCCACCTGTTTCCATTGGAACAGAGGCGCACCGTGGCTCTGTGGAGGAGGGGCTCAGAGTCTGGTACCTGCCCCCCTGTCCTCACTCATACCCTCCACACACACACACGCACACACACACGCACACACACACACACACACACTGGAGTGGTGTGTCTTCCTGTATTTACACATTACTACTCTGTAAAGGTTGTCTTTGTTATGAACAGAGGTGATATACTAACTTGCAAAATGCACATTAAGAAAATAAATGACCTGATGGCTAATGCAAGAGGAATTGCCTCATTTGGCTGAAGAAAGCATTGTATGTCAGATGGTAATTTACACCCTATGAATTTTACTCTAATCCAATCTGTTCCAATGAGAATATAAAATTAACTTCACAGATGGGACTGGTGTGTAGTAATCCCAAACCTCTGCCTCTGAATACAATAAAAGGGGCAAGGCTACCAACTAGTGGCCATGTGGAATTATCATAATAGATGAAACTATAAGAATGAGAAGTAATGTGATTTCTCTCTTTCAGTTTGTCTTTCATTGGCACATTTTAAATTGAGCCACTTAATTAAATAAACGGGAGCTATATTCATAATTTTGTGCATGAGTCATTGCTCATAATAACATGAAAATAAGTGAACAAAAGCTGCCAAAGATAAACATCGTACCCCTTTGGAGTTAAAGCAGAAATACATTCTCCCCATTTTATTGATTCCATTACAAAGAGGGGCTTTATCTTATAAGACAGTATATAAGCCATTATATTGTAGCCAGTATTTTAGTGAAAACATTCAAAACATGAACATAATCAACAAAGTGTGAAGAAACAACAGTGTTGATGTTATACTAAAGGTGCAATGTGTAAGAATTTTAGTTGAAAACATTAACAAAAATAACACCAATAATCACCAGAATGTGAATGAATAATTGTTATGATGTTATGATGTCTATGTATTCTGCTGGGGAGATATTCATTGAAGTTAGCATGCTAACCAGCTAGCCCCAGCTCGTGCCAGTCCAAAGCTCCTGTGCTAGCGGTGTTAACGCCAACACTCCCCTTGAGCTTCAAGCTCCCAGTCCAGACTGCCAACTGCATGGCTAACTGAGCTAACTAGCCAACAGCAGCTATTGTAAGCCGCAGTGAGAGGTTACTCTAGTGATATGCTGCCCCCTAATTGTTTTGAGTATTAATTTTACAGCTGGCCATTTCTTACATATTGTACCTTTAAACATGTCTATGTACTGTGTTGCAGAGATTTCTAAGTTAGCATGCTAACCAGCTAGCCCCAAGCCGGCCTGCCTCATAATACCACTTTGTACATCAAGAGGCAATGAGTCTGATAGCCCTCATACTTCTAGCTTGGACATGTAAAAACAACAAGTTTGCTACTTAGTCTAGTAAGTTAATGAAATAAACTAAACAAGGAGATATTCTTACACCTATTTTCCTCACTAAACAGAAAAATACAACTGTAAACTGTCTGAATTCAAGTTTCTCTCTTTTACAGAGACCAAGATGAGCTAAATTGCCACTTAAACTAATCGTAAAACCCATTTTATAAAAACTCAACATAAAATGAATTCTTTGCCTCTTCCACAATCACCTCCGGTTTGGTCAAAATAAATGATCAATTCACAGAGTGAGATCTGACAATAATCTGGCCCTACATGTTTTGGAGCTGCATTTGAATTCTGGCCACCTCTTGATTTATACCTTTGAATCTCTGAATTTCATCAGCCTACTATGTTTGCCTTTTTGCGTCATTCCACAAGCTGAACATTGGATAGGCAGCTTTAATAACCAAACATGTGAGGGAGGACAGAATCATAACATCTAAAGCTTCACCTTTGAATTTATCCTTAGTTCTAAAATGAAATGTTAAAAAATAAGGATTTCTTTTTATTGCTGTATGTAAAGCGAAATAGCAGAAAGGTCCCATAGGTTAAAACAAGTATATTTATACAAAATTCAAATGGATTAATAGAGGAGAGGAGCGTTTAGCCACCTGCAGGTCCATTAACATCATTTCATAATGGAATGGATGGTTCATAATTGCATCAGTATGAGTCAGAACATATTGAAGATCCAAAAAGTAGCTTTAGTCAAAAGCATCAAAAATATTATCAGTCTAAACACAATCTGGTAAAACATTCAGTTAATGTTGCCAGTTAAGGAGATGTACAATGGTAATGTGCTGGCGTTGTTGATCATTTACAAAAGATCCTTCACACTGAGCATCCTCCACACATTCTGTTCCAGCATCTGGAATAAGAGCGTCTCCAGTGCTAGAGACCTTACATAAACCACAGTCATATGTGGTCAGTAGAGCTGCATTCATGTTTAATGCAGTTGTCATATTGTATAATGCACACACCATCTGTGTCATCCTGGGAGTAAACATGCAGCGCTACCCCAAAGGTGGTCCCAGGCGGGGAGGGAAGAGGAAGTGGGGCAGCAGTAATTTTATTCTCACCACCTCTTTGGAAATATATGAAGCACTGCTGCTAATGGTGTCCTGAGGGCTCGTAGGGTAGCAGGATGATGTTGCATACGATTTACTCTGGAGTGTTATGGGCTCAAAAGTGGCATCTGCTATGCAAACGCAAATTTTGTCACGTACCATTCAGTCCTCCTTTCCAAATTATCATCCTGCGTCACTGTTTACTGTCAACTGCAAACCTCATCATCATTCATCAAAAGTAATCCCTTCATTTATTTATTTTTTAAAGCTGCCTTGGTGATGCTTCTTTGAACAGAAAGATTAGAAATTTCTCCAAGCTTTAAGTTTTAAAAAAAATTCAACCCAGTCACCAGGATATAATGTTACTAGTCAACATTTCTACAAACCACAGATACATCCAAGGTTGACATTTGTACCAAACATGGCACGTTAACGGCCGGCCGCAGTTTGAGTCACACAGCAGGATATTTTGGGACACTTTGGGATATTTCCAGCTTTTTTTTTTACTGGTGACCAAAACTGAGTTTGCTGTGGTTTTGCTGAAATTTAATTAGCCAACATTTATTCTGTTGATTACGTTGTTACATTTAGGCCCAGGCAGCATTCATATTCGCTTAACTTAGTTATATAAGCAGGATTTTGAAGGATATCTCCATTAAAAAAAACTGCTGCTTAACACTTTTTTTCTTTAAAAGTCCCCGAGGTCATGACCACCTTGCTCTCATGACAACAAAACAGCTTGATGGCAGACATTAACAGCTGCTGTCTCTGCATGAGGAATTAATGCTGAACACAACCAGTTCCCCTCTGAGGGACCGCATGCTCTAAAGGCTCTCTAAAAAGGATAGAGAGCAACCTAATCCCTGCCAGGTCTTCAAATACATGTTGATCTGTTGATTAGGGCTTTGGCTTTTAAGGCATATGCTCCCGACATGAAGCAGGTTTTGGAGATCAATGTACAATAACAGCAGGGTTCCACTTAAAAGCCAAAAGGCAACATATAAGGCTTTCACAGGGCTGCAATACTGTAGCCTCTCTCCACCAAAGCTTTTTACAAGTTGGGCAAACCTTGCCCTGCGTGCCCTTTATTCCTACACAACACCAGTAATCCTACATAAGACACTGGGTGTTACAGGTATCAGACACGTCAGATGTAATGATGTGTTTGCCCTCAGGCGGTAAAATTATAACTGTTTGAGGTGAACTGTGTGAGACCTGACATTAGCCTTCTATCAAGGGTGTACACCTCCTCTTGCCCAGTGCTTTATGGGAAAGAAACTGAACAGAACAAGTGGTGCAGAAAATGAAGTGTTGGTTGCAGTTTTGAAGCTGGTGTTCACAGGTGTCTGTGTTTACAAGACGCATAAGCACAACATTTTTGATAGTGTCCACATACCCTCAAATTTGGGTGCAACCCAGTTGCAATGTATTGATATTGATGTATTCAAACTTTACATTTCTTTATGTTTCAACCTTTCTGTAGTTTTAGTGATCAAATTTATGCTGGGACAATGCTGTGTTTATCATCTGGTTAGATTAGACACAAAAAACACATGGTTTAGGTTTGGCAAAGATCATGTTTTGGCTTAAAATACCTGTCTCGGTCAACACAAAAAAATTCTGGAGATGTCCCAACACGGCTGGAAGTTATCCTGACGTCTCCTTAAAAATATGCAGTGGTGTCACGCTTACACATGTTGAACCACCCCTAGTTGTAACTCCACCACAATCCCCTCCACTTTCCTGATATGAATGTCAGGTCATTATCATGTGTTGTAAATGTGATATTACACGTATTGTACAAATGTCAATATGGTAGACGGAGAAATATTAACTGCCAACATTTTAGTCTGGCGACTGGGCTCCAAAGAAATGCATTATTCGCTTTCATTCAAAGCAGAATATTCCAGTGATTATAGCATCTTATCAAGTATTCTTATGAAATACTGTGCTGTATGTTTTTTGTAGAAAAACATCTGCAGTGCAGTCTATGTATTGAATTTTTCAGCCTATTCATCCAGTACACTTAAATAATCAGATTGTAGTGTCCCTGGGTTGGATTCATTTAGGTGACAGGGAAGCAAGAAAGCAAGCAAAGGTTGTTTAAATAACACCTTTCATAGACACCACTGACAAAGTGCTTCACAGTCAAAGAAATAAGATCAGGCAAAAATCGAATAACAGGGTGAAGGGAGGAGGGTAGCACCATGTGTTGCTGTGTACAACAGTGTCCTTTTTATAGCCACATGGAGTTGGTGCAATTCAATTGCAAGAATAAATGTTGGTCATGGATATGTTGAAATTTACATTTCTTTATGTAGTAACTTCATGTTTCTTTAGGGGCATCTTTCAATTTCAGCGCTGTGCTGATGGTCTGGTTAGGTTTAGGGACAAAAATGACTTGGCTAGGCTTTGGAAAAGGTCATGTTTTGGCTTACCTGGTTCTGTTGCCACAAACACGCTGGAAAGTCACAAATATACTGGTTTGTTGTTGCAAACATGGCTGGAATATATCCTGATGTCTCTTTAAAAATATCCAGTGGTTTTGCATTTACAAATTCTGAAATGCCGTCTCAATCAGTCGTCTCTCTCTTAGCAGCCTTCTTGCCCGGCAGTAATAATGTCACCATCCCCTCCACCTCTTGAAATGACAGTCTCAGCTCATACATGTAATGTCAACTTGATATGAGAAGTACTGTACAAATGTTCCCATGATACGTATGACACATACAGGCTTTGTTGTCAAGGTCAGAGATTTTCAAATCAAAATGTTACAGAATCCTCTGAAGGCCAACATGAGATGCTGCGCCAAATTTGTTACTATTCAAAGCGTCGTATTCCCCCATAACCACCAATGATTTAGGGTTGCTATCAAAAAGAAATCAAGAAGAGTATTTGTGAATAGTTAAAGTACTCTGTGGAGCTTCTGTACTGCCATGGAGAGAAGGTTTTCACACATGAACAGCACGATACACATTCATATTGCGTATTTTATTACAGTGGAAATGTTTTGCACTATTCCATGTATTGATAGTTGGAGATGGCAACATGTCAAGGACTGTAGTGACGTGTCACATGAAAGAAGAGGACTGCTAGGGTGAAGTAAAGCTAGCAAAATGTCATTTTGGTCAAAATGACTTGGTCATTTTGCTTCAGCAGGCACATAGAGTTAAGAATTTTTTGGATCTAATGTCGTGACCACGTTTACACTCATGAAAAAAATGGTGAACAGTAAATGTAATGCAGTATATTGTGTATAAGGGATGATTTTGGACACAGCGTGAGACTATTTACGCAGAAATCAGCATCAAACTCTTTTCCTTGATTTTCGGATCAAAAAACTGAACTTCTCAAAATGTTCTTTTGAGTTGATTAATCTGAACACACCAGCTTCATGTTTCAGTGTGAAAAAAAGAGCTTTGGTTTTTTTCTGGTGCCAACTCCATTGTGAGCGTGAGACCTCAGTGTGAGGTCAGTGTGTCAGCAGGAGCCCCAAGGCCTAGATGCTCTCTCCCTCTCTCTGGCATGTATCTCAGCAAGCGCACACACACACACGCACAAATTGACTGCCTACGCACACAAATACACATACACGTCAATGCACACACATGCAGATCCTCACACATCTTGAGGGCCTCTTAAGCTGAATTAATAATGGCCATTTTCACAGAATGTGGGGCACACAACTACAGGAGCAGATCCACTACTCCTCTGAGAGTTTCAGCGAAGAAGACAGACAAGAGAAGAAGCAGTGCGACAAATGATGGCAACAATACATTTCTAATTGTGCCTGAAACTGTGTTACAACATGGAATATTCACACTCACACTCACACAGATTTAATCGGCCTCTGATACGCAAACAAAGCCAACAAAATCCATTATCTGTGCACATACAAGGCTCTTACCACCCAGCGTTGATTAATTAATGTGCTTGGACTGCACTTGAATGACTCTTTGTCATGTTTGTGGAGGGAAAGCTGAGTATACATTCAAAATGGAGCATGTTCAGTACAGTAATCATTTGGGTATTCCTCTTTGGTAATGTAATTAACGCTATATGGAGATGTTTAATGACTTTAGATGGCTTAGAAGTTTGGAAAAGAGGATCCTTCATATAGATGTTTGATTGAATTAGGCTTACAATGACTCCACAAGGCCCCGTAATTATCTTTCAGAAGTCAGAGAAACCTTTGCCTTCTACACTTATTTTGTTGCAGTGAATATTTACACTATTTTGAGGCTCTGTTTATCATATGAAAGTGCATGGAACACTTTCAGTATCTAAAGTATGCTGCTTGGTTTTCTAGATAGATAAAGTAAGTATGACAAAGTTTATCAGGGACTTACTGGATCAGCCAAAACATTAAAGACTAATTCTGCGTTCCAGTCAAATCAGAGGTTGGACTTTTCCTTCTTGAAATTTTCGATTTCCAACCTCCAAACATTCCAGGTGCGCAAAGCCAAAAGTTAACACAAAACTTTGTTAAATAATGATGTATCTTTGTTAAGAGTACACATCCTTGTGTATACAAATGAGAAAGACGAGCAAAAAGGACACACAAGGTAACAGAAACCATCACACATTTTATTTTATGGCACTTCTATTCTTGGAAACAAGTTAATATTCCATTCACTAGCCGAATACAAATACTGTAGACTACAAAAACATCCTGACCCCTCACCCATATGTGTTGCCATTTTTGCGTCACGTCATGTCCGGCAACTGCTCCCTCATGAAGTCATGGTACATGGATTTGCCTTGAGTTTACAAATAGGAATTCAGATCTTCCTTTGTACCTTTTCTAGGAGAAGGGTTGGAAATGTTTGAATTGTAACTAAGGTGTTTGGAGCCCAGCATGAGAGCCTACAGCCACGCAAGCAGCTTGTGAGAACATGCTCACAATAACAACGGTAACATCCTGATTTTCAGCAGGTAACATTTACCCCAATCATCATCCTCTTAGTTAAACACAGGTTCAGCTGTGGCTGATGGGGAATGTCTTGTGGGAAAGTTGTGTGGGTATTTAGTTAAAGAACAAAGTACTAGACACTAGATACTTGTCACTGCTTTATTCAAGAATGAAAGTAAAAATAACATTTTTCTTACACAAATATGTTTCAGTCATGACTCTGATGCAGACAGACGAGGCATAGCTTTGGAGGGAGAGCAGAAGTAAGGGTGACACCATGTGGACACATTATGAATTGCAGAACACTTCAACTTCTGACCAAGATGATCTGCTTATGTGATGTTGCTTCACCTAAGACAGAAATTACTTATTCTCAGTGTGAATGACGTCTACGGTTAGGATGGGTGAAACTGTCTGACAGAAGCATTTTGGGAAACTGCACAATATAATTTTATTTCTATCCTATCAGATTTAATATACAATTTCATAGATTATCCTCTTTCTTGACTGCTATGTCTTATTATTTTACAGTGTGAATACAGTATATAATACATTTATCTTTCTGCATGTAGAAATACCATTTAAGTAGCAGTGATGATGTATATTTTCAAGGGCTTATAGACAAGGGCTCATCTCTTTAACTACTTTTATAAACATCTCTGTTGTACTGCATTTAATTAATCACATTCAGAGACCAATGTCAAGAGTGCTATACGACACTTGCTGTGTGAGCTGCTGCTACCCTGTGATCAAGTTTTCTTTGTCTTGGTTCATTCTGTGTTGTGCAACAGTAAAAAATGTGTCACTTTGTTGCCTGGCAGCCAGAGCACTCTTTTATAGAAGAGTAAATGAATTTGTATTCAGCTAGCTTCCCCTGGAGACTGAGGTCCAATAGGTTTGTTCTTCCCCTGAACTGTTTCACATTCTCTCAGTCTGCCGAGCACTTTGTGTGCTCCAGCCTTTACAAGCCTATGAAACTGTCTCTACAAATCACAGCAATGCTCCTCTGTTGTGGACCTCTCGACTCAGCCCGATGCCTAACACACTGCAGTAAACCTACCGAGGGCAAGAGGTGTGATTCATTTTGTGTCCGATATAACGGGTGAGAAGAAAAGTCTTGATAAGATGTGTCTGCACACACACTAATCGATTGATTGAGACACACACAGCAGGACCGGACACTGAAACTTGTTGCTGTTGTTTTCTTTTGTTGTGTGTTTAGTGGCAGTAAGACGGACCAAACCTGGACTTTAGGTAAGTAAGCAAGACACCCTGTGCCAGCCATGCACTTGCAAAGGCTTTGTACTATACTGAGGACTAACCATCTCAGAAAAACTCACGGTTTCACAGTATCAATCCGGTTTTAAGCAGTTACATATGATAACCATCAACTTCAGTCCAACAGTGCACCGTGAAACCAGTTTATCAACCCCACTACAGACTGAGTGTCCCTGGGGATTTCTCTTTTGTTTCCATTTCCCAGTACTCTTGACTCTGTTGACTCATTTGTTTGAGTCAACAGATATATTTGTATTTCCTTTATTTTCTCATACTGTCTGTAAAGCACAGACACACTCCAATTCTCCTTTTTTTGAGTTACTGTACCTTCCGGAGGGTGGTCATGGATTTGTTTTTCCATGTCATCCTGTGTGTCATGAACCAGAGGTGTGTATCGAAAACTGGAACATCATCAATGTTTTTACACCCTACTGTGCCTTTATTCTTGTGGACTACACTATAACACAACCAAATTTGTTTTTTATTATCTCTTCAAGTTAATTTAAATACATTTCTATTCTTATGTTTTATCAGTTATTCATCCATTTTGCATAAATGGACTACAGCTATCATTTCATTGCACCATCCTGGTTGCATAACAATAGCCTGTTTAAATTTAGTCTCTAATCTTGAATCTTGAAAAGCAGGTTCAATAAAGCCTGTATTGGTTGTCTTTAGATCAAAGTGGTGTTTGAATGGCAGTCCTGCCATAAATACCAACTTTCCTCACAGAATTATTATTATTATGTGATGTAAAAAGTAAAGTTGAAGCTGTAAGCAAGCTTCCACTGTGCCACTTTAAATAAAAAACAAAAAAAATCTTATTATTTTTCTCTTTCTGTTCAAATGGTGCATTGTCAGCTGTTGTCACATTGCCACATAAAGTTGTGATTACTGAGGAGTTGTCATGATAATTCATTGGCTGTGTTGAGTTGCTTTGCAATCTGTTGTCAGGACTGACACTCATTATTTCATTTGCTCCATCAAATCTCAGTTTATGTAATGTGCTTGATTTACAATACTGTGTGGTGGAAAACATTTCTAAGTCCTTTACTCATGTAAAAGTAGTAATATTGCTGTAAAGTCCTATGTAGAATCTTAGTATTAATATTCATGATATATTTTAATATTTAATGTGCTGCTGAATGTAAATCCTTCTGGATATGTTGGGTAGCTTGCCTCAGTTTTTAGGCCTACAATTATTGGTTTTCTCTTTTAGTAACTCTTAATAAGTCCACTAAATGTGGCACAGTTAAACCTACAGTATTTCCCTTTTGGAGCAAAAGTATAAAACTGGCCACATGTCTGCTGCTGTACGGTTTTATTGTAATTGTGTGTCAGCAGCTGTGACTTATAGAGGCGGACTGACATTTTATTACATGACTTGGGTTGAGGACATTGTCAGGGAGCCGTGGTGGACTTCAAAACCTGCCGTGACCCGGATTCGAACCGGGGTTGCTGCGGCCACAACGCAGAGTACTCACCACTATACGATCACGGCGAGCTTGTGAAGGGAAGGCAAGCTAGTAAAGGGACCAATAATATTTTACTCTTTAATTTGATTTAATTACATTTCTATTCTTATGTTTTATCAGTTATTCATCCATGTGTAATCATTTAGCTTTTTCTTTTTCAGCATGAATGGACTACAGCTATCATTTCATTGTACCATCCTGGTTGCATAAGGATAGCCTGTTTAAATTAAGTCTCTAATCTTGAATCTTGAAAAGCAGGTTCACTAAAGCCTTTTGGTTGAGTTACTTTCTAGTAACTCTTACTAAGTCCACTAGTTAAATGTGGCACAGTTAAACCTACAGTATTTCCCTTTTGGAACAAAAGTATAAAACTACCTATTAACGTCAACTTCGTCTGCTAGTGTAGGGTTTTATTGTGATTGTATATCACCAGCTGTGACTTAATGAAGACGGACTGACATTGTATCATATGACTTGGGTTGGGGACATTGTCAGGGAGCCGTGGTGGGCTTCAAAATCCTGCCGTGACCCGGATTCGAACCGGGGTTGCTGCGGCCACAACGCAGAGTAATGACCACTATACGATCACAGCGAGCCAGATGTGGAACTGAGAAGGAGGGAATACCTGATCTGTACCATCGTGTACGGAAATAGAGGAGGAATTTCCTTGATGTATTTTGAGCTATTATTACTCGCAGAACATCAGACCCCCCTGTCCGTGTGCGGGTCTTAACCGAGCTCTTTCCTTTATTAAAATATAATCCGACAGTTTTTAATTGCTAATATTTTGTCATATAATCGTGCCAGTATGGAGGTGGCAGCCAGAGGGAAATTGTCAGAGCTATTCATTTCTTAAACTCGAGTTAACATCATTTATCTTTTCAGTAACAAACCACCTTAATATAATGTTAATGGGTGCTAAAAGGGTGATGGAATTAAGTGCTGGGATGATATGAGGCCATACCGAGACCATTCGATCCCATACCGACTTATTCAAGGCAAACATCGCAGATACCGATACTTTTTTATTATGAAAACACAGGACAGCTTTTAAAGACAAATAACAAAAATATTTATTGTATCAATGTAAAGTAAAAAGTGCATACATACAATATAATATAATATGTAATAATAATAATAATTATAAACTTTTATATTTAAAAAGGTTACTATATTCCGCCGTTTTCATATTTCAGGTTTGAGATATATTATATTTTTCAGTTTCATTAAAATAATTCATTTAGGTAACAAGTTCCAATGGGCTCAATATATTATTTGGATGTCTGAATATGATATGCTATATTTAATCAGTTTGACTAAAACATATTTTACTGTATATACCTGGATATATTTCCTGCCTCTCTGCCAGTGAACTCTGTCTCAGTGTCGGGGGTCTGGGTGCTGATGAAGCATTTCCCTCCACCTCCTCCTTTCTTCTCTGCTGCAGCTCCGTGTTCTGTGTTGCCACAGTAGTGAACAGCTTTCCTACACACATCACAGTTCTCAATGTTTTCACTTACAGCTGGAAAATAGCTCCAAACTACGCTCCTCTTGCATTCAGCCATCACTGCATGCCAGACGAAACATATAAATAAATTAGCACAATGTAGAAAACAGAAACTGATGGCTTTATATCGATCCAGTTCACGTTCGAATCTATCAACAAAATATTGGTAGTATTGATATTTCTGGATCGATCCCCCCACCCCAGTGTTAAGCACAGCAGATATCGGTCTTCTAAAAAGGTCAGAGCATCAGCACTTGAGACAAGTACCTCATGAAGAGTCCCTCAAAAAGTCATCAGAACGTGACTCAGCAAATTAAGATGACCCCCTTAAAAAGGTAGTTCAGTTTTTTCTATCTGAGTTTCCCCTCCTCACTAGTCCTTGTTGGACATGATTTTCAAACAACTGAAGAAGTCTGTGGGCAAATGTCCTCAGAAGACCTTCACTAATGAATTTAACATTCAAATCAAATTATTTCTAAATCTGCCAGGAGATCCTCTGAATGACTCCATCAAAAACTGCCAACGAATACAGTTTCATTCAGTTGAGTCTGAAAGCTAAATACTAAAATGACAGCAAATATGACTAAATGAAATGTTAAAGGTTTGGAAGAAAAGTATTCACTAGATCAGTAACAGTAACACATTTGCACCTCTGATATAATCTGGTACATTCAGATATCTTTGGAAGTCAGTCGCTGTATGGTTTATTACCATACAGCGAACAAAGCTGTAAAATATTAAATAAATATTTTACCATTTCACTCATTAATTATTTCAAAATCTTTAAACTAACTGAATGTGAAAATTGTGATGGAATTATGTCAACTGTTGTTTTACACACAAAGCCTTTATAATAATCATGAACACCAGTCTGACAATGTGTCACCCTTTATAGTGCAACATGTAAAAAGTTATTAATAGTAATAATAATTATAAATATTAATGATTTTTATCCACTTCAGAACTACAGTATGGTTCCCGTAAGTCTTTGGTGTTGATGTAAAGGTGTAAAGAGGAAGTATTTAAACAGTATTAAAAGTATGCCAAATTAGCTGTTTTTCCTGTTTGCAATGAACACATGGATTTACTCTCTCACTGGATTACTTTGATACAAAGAAAATGTAAAAACTGGTTGATTCTTAAGCATGATCTGGAGTGATAGGGAACAAGAACCATTAACTTGTAATTTAAGATGGAAAAAGTTTAATTTTTACAATCCCACAGAACCCTGGTCAGATATTTTTATATTCATGTTATTCCAGAAAATGATGCAATTTCCCGTTATGCAAATGCTTTAATCAAACAATCAATGTAATTGGATCATTTACAACCTTTTATATTGTACTTCTAGCTTACTATTTCTGTGTCCTTTTGTCTTTCTTAACTAATCACAACATGCAGGAAAGCTATAGCTGAATAACTGATCAAAAATCAACCATCCTGGTCCAGCCAATCAGAGCCTGAGTTTAACTATACCCAGATTGTGTCTGTGCGGACTGGGACAGGAGCTGGCTGCAGGTGAGGACCTGACAGGAGCAGGCTGATTCACCACAGTCCCGAGGGAGCCCCGTGGCTTGGAGACAGCGAGGTCTGAGCTGGGTGTGACTGAGTGCATGTGCTCATGGCGATGCAGGTGTGTGTGGTTGTGCTGCTGCACAGTGTGCCCGCTGTCTGCGCTCGCATGGGCCTGCTCCTCCACAACAGCAGCCTACAGGGGAAAAGAGAAGCGAAAGAGACAGCGTGGCGAACTGTTTCAACTTCTTCTGATCTGAGGAAACATCTGGAACATTGAAGAAATGGCCTCTGAAAGCCTTCATAGTCTAGATGTCAGATATCAGGATATCATATAGTGTAGTGTGTGCATCACCGCAGGTGGAGCAGGTACCTGAGGTTCGTAGATCTCACACTTCACATTAACAGCTTTCCGATTTTGAAACAAGCTGTCCTTCTTTCCAACAGAGGGTCTGATTTCAAACTGGTCCTCGACGGCCATGTGTGAGCCCGAACAGAAGCCTCTATGCTGAGAGGAGAGATATCAAGAGTAGTTGAGCCTGTGGTAACACCTTGTTCAGAGGCAGAAAAGATTGAGCAATAGAATGAAGGAGTTTAAAAATGTAAATAAATTAGCTATTGAAGCCTAAAGTGCTTTCGTAAATTTACACAGGAGTGGACATGAAGCTGAATACGAGAAACATTTTTGAATTCCATTCATACAGCTTTTATAAAACAAACATAGTCGGTGGCCAACAAGCTTGTACATTCTGCGCCTACATGAGACCACTAGGTAGTGGTAGTCTGTAAACGTCATTCAAAAGCTGGAAAGCAAGGATCAGAACTGTAGATACACACACCGCTGTTATGATAAAGCAGTGTCTGCCATTATTTTCTCACCATTCTTGCTAATATAGCCACCTCTAATCAAGAATAAGTGTTGCAAATGGCACTGATGAAGAAGCAGAGGAGAAAAATAAGGACTAACGGCACTTAATGGGTGATATCATGGATACTTGAGCAACAGGCTCAGTGGGCTTTCCATTTCTTTTTCCGTTTCTCTTCTTGTGCATGGATTCGCTTAGCTGAACAGCCAATCAGAGTGATTTCTTTCTACATGCTCAGTCGGCAGAAAAGCCGCTTACCAGGGCCGACTTGTGCCAAAGCTGCGGGACACACCACAAAACTAGGGCTACAGACACTCACCGATGGCTCTTACCCAGTGGCTTACAGCCAATCGTCCCCAACACTAACCCTCACTTTACTTCACATCTAACCATCAGCCATCTGCTGACTCCTTTATACTTGTTTAGCCTAAGACGATACAAAGTCCTTCTGCTGGCTAAGCACAGTAAATCATGTATTGTAATACGTTTAAGACAAAGCAAGGCACAGCAATTTTTTTTCCATTGCATATTTCATACGTCAAAGCAATGCAATGTGCTTCAAAGGATAAGAATACAGCACAAATGAAAAGCTTTACAGTTCAAAGGCAAGAAACAGAATCTCAAATTAAATGTAGTGCAGTTTCAATCAAGGGATACCAAAGGATAAACTTATAAATAATACATATTGATAATAGATACTACGTGTGTGCGACTCACAGCAAACTGACAGTCCATTGGTTTGCAGTTGCTCAGTTCACTGGCGTCTGTATTCCTGGGACACACCGTCTCCACAATCGTGAACTCCACAAAGTAGGACGGACCAACAACCCACTGAAATGGCATACAAAGACATACACACATGTGAGAGTACTACACACCTGTAAACTATTTAAAGAACAGAGCAATAAATGTGTAGCCTCAGGAGCACTAAATAACTGTGATAATATCCAAAACCTACACAGAACAAACATTCTTAACTTGATTGCTTGATTATTATTATTATTATTATTATTATTATTATTATTATTATTATTATAAAAATAATAATAATTATTATTTTAAACCTGTGAACTGGCTCTTGTAATGTTCTCCAGAGTGAAGTAATTGGCCAGCCGGCTCTCTTCGTTGAACCTCTGCAGGGAGAGATTGGCTGTCTCCTTGACGACGGGCTCATTCAAGTTGTCGGCTGTGGGACAGTCGGGACACTCACTCACCACTGCAGTGGCAGGAACTAGACAGGAGCGCAACAGGAAGATTAATGGAAACGAAGCTAAGACACAGTGATTAAACTCAAGTACAACAGGTACACTTTCAGCTATCTTCAGCATCCCTCTCTTCCTTCTGGCAGCTTTACCTATTATAAAACACGTTTTTAAAAAGCTGATAGTATTTTGTCACGAACAGATATTTGCATTCCAGCTGCAACTCTGCAAAATCACTCATGTATGACATGTTTACTTGCCTTCAGGAGGTATTTCGGGACAGAGCATATACGGAGAAAAAAAATTCAATCTAAGTCAGCATCTTTAATTTCACACCTCACTAACATTTACAGAATCAAGGCAGTGAAGCGCCAACAACAACTTCTTTGACCGAGAATTTGAAAATGTGTTTTTGTGTTATCAAAAGAAGAAGAAAAGCTAGACAGTCTAAATGAGTCCATCGATCTACCTTCACGTATTGCGCAGGAGTAGCTTTGAAGTTTGACTTCAGAGCCGATGGAGGCAGATACCTCACACTCTCCGTACACCTGAAGGACACAAACACACATTTTAGCATCAGAAACACATTTAAAAGTCAGATGAGTTAAGTTGGCCTCTGGGTCGAGGCTGAGTCTGTTGGAGCCAACCGAAGAGTTGATCTGGAGGAGTGACGATGCGCCACCGTGGGGTACTTACTGGAACGTCACCAATACTTCTGACTTCACATTGTTTCCATGGTTTCCTGCTGGTGATGTGGCATTGGGTTTCCATGACATCAATGGTCAGTTTGTAGAGTGACACACCTTTCTCCTGAACACACAGACATGCACATGCACTATTAGTCCTTAATATTTTTTTTCTAGTTTCTACAAGACATGCTGCTGGTCCATCCATACTGTCGCAAGAGTGTGTTGCAAGACAGTAGGGTTTTTTTTTGCATCTGAGTGTGTATGTGAGTGTATGTGCATGTGTGCGAGTGTGTTCACCCTCACCTTGTCAGGAGTGTGAGAGAGGTCGTACAGTCTGTTGAAGCTCAGGATGTATCCATCTGTCCGGTCCTGGTTGATCTGCTCCAGGGCCTCTTCTGCCACCCTCACAGCCTCAGGACTGTTGCAGCCTGGAGGGTCTGGACTGGCTCTCACCTCAAGCTGCAGCAAAGCCAGACACAGGACCAGCAGGTACACACTCATCCTCAGACACAGACACACACACTCAAATGCACTGATCAGGCCAAATGAAAACTCTAATTGCCAAAGCCTATCCGGGTAGATAATTTAACATTTAGACCCACACAGGCCCTGTTCTGAAAGACCTATAATCGTAGATTTTCCAGACAGGGTTCAGACGGACAGATGAGAGACTGATGCCGGACTTTCCCCTCTCCCTAAAAAAAAGAGCAAACAGCTGCTATCTGTTGCTCTGTAGGCCAATGGCTGGCTCAGGCTGACTGGAGGGTCATAGTACACTGGGGAACAGGGGAAATTCAATTCAAGAAAAACTTTTCAAATAATTTCATTTCTTTAATGTGACACTGTCGTTGCTGAAAGTGCTGCAACAAATTCCATGGAGCTTTTTTGCAAGTATCAAGTACACTGTGAGAGGTTTGTAGGCTGCTCCTGAGCAGAGACTGTTGGTCTCTCAACAGTTACAAAAGAAGTACAAGTCACAGTGAAAACAAATGTCAAACTCTGGAAACTGCAAACGACTACTGCAGCATAAACCACCTCTCCACTGTCCATTTGTATGTAGGTTATCTTCAAAACATCTTTTTACTATACATATAGCTAAATACATAGCTTCCTTTAGGTGCTAGCATGGTCAGCGGTTTAATACATTAAGTGCAAATGACTAATTCAAACAGATAACTTTCACGAAAAAGCAAGCAGCTAATGGTGGAGCCAAAGATTTTTTATAGAGGGGGGTAAAGCCAGTATTCATACTTTTTTCCCTGTGGCACAGCAGTATAGGGGAAATAGTATCTTGGGTCACTTGAGCTTTCATTTACTCAGTCAGACAACAGTGACTGAGAATTTAACATTAAGGAATAAACAGTTTTTATTTTCTCAACAACTCACAGTAGATACATGTCTTTGTAAGATGGTTGTCCCATTATTATTATTTTTTTGCTTGATATAGAATTTGGGTGAGTTTACAGAGGAACAGCAGAGTGAATTATGGATTGCTTTAAATGGGCACTATGTAGTTTTGGAGAAGAAATTCAAACTTAGAATTTTAATATTTACAATATTGATGAGGTAAATATTTAAAATACTGAATAAACAAGCTGTTCTCAGAGGAAAACAAGGTCCCCAGAACATCGTTTGAAGCTAGAAAGGTGGCAGGGTCCGCCAAATATAAACAAGTCAAACAGAATAAATTGTGTTGTCCTTTAAGGTCAGTTTGATTATTCAGTTTATTCAGTCATGAAACCAAAGACAGTTTGTTTATTCAGTTTGCTTAGACGATGAAGAGCTTTCTCTTCTGATTAAACTGTCTTCCCCAAAACTACAAAGTGCCCTTTAAGAAGTTTCTACAGATCTATTGATATTCTTTTCAGCTACGACTCCTGGTCTCCATAGAAGTATTAAAAAGTCAAATAAAAGCCCGATTAGTGACTGCATTTTGTCTATGTAACACTGTTGAGATGATAAGTAGACTTGTGATCCTCATGTGTTACTTACAAGTGTGTTACAAGTTACTTTATTGTACATTGGATTTTATTATATTGGCTGTATTTGTCACAGCTTTACTGGATCAATCAGCCTAAATTTTTTATCCAAATTTATGACTGTCAGGACCATGTTGTGTTTACAATTAAAAAATATAAAAAATTAACTTTTATTCCATCACTGACTGCTGATTCCTCACTGAGTGTACTCTTCTGGTTCACTTTAACAACTAACCAGAACTGCAGTTGTGGCACTGCTCCAGAACGCAGATAAGCACAGTTTGCAGAGTTCGACCAATGTCCACAAAGATAAGATAAGATAAGATAAGATAAGATAAAGATAATGTGCACCCACACAGAGAGTGAGTGCACTGAGGTGATGTTTGTCTATTAGCAGGATCTCCAGAATCAGAATCAGAATCTAACTCCTTTGGGCAGATTGCACCCAGTTGTCACAAAATCTGCACCACATTTGAGACTCTGCACTGTTCTGCAAGATTTAAATAGTGTGGTCTGCCAACATCTTTCAGTCTTGGACTTTTACATGTTAACAGCCACAACTTTTTTGAGTATATTATTCTGACCAAATGTAGTTGAAACGTTGGAATCCCTAGCTGTGTCTCGATTCTGGGGCTGCATCCTCTGAAGGCTGCATTGGAAGGCTGAACCTGTCACTGCAGCACAACAAGGCTGTCCCATTTCGAAGCCTTCCTTTCCTGTGCCGTGAAAGATCCAACCATTGAATCATTTGAAGCCCATTCTATTCCATGATTCACTGCTTACAGGCGACGGCTGGATTTATTTTTCCCAAAAGACAACTATGGTGGACAAACGGAGAGAAGCAGCAGCTGATGAATACACTTTTAAATCTAAGTATTGGGTTTCAAGTCACTCGTATAGCTAATGATACAAATAAGCAAAACAAGGGACCACAAAAACTACAAATATCCTAAATCCTGTGAAATGTAATAGAATTTAACCCCAAGGTGGTGCTATGGCATCATGGTGAATTTAGATTGAATAACTCTGCACGTGAGTCTGATTCACTTAACTTTTACCAAGTTTCTCATACAGCCAAAATCATTTCCAACATTTGGATATTTTAAAAAAATGATCATCTTTTACAATGTGAATTCTGATGCAGCTCTGGATCAAGATACAGATTAAAGAGTTGTGAGGATGCTGTGGCTTGTGGGGATCAGTAAAGTCTAAGTGCTTTTTCTAGTCCGTTCTTATAGATTGTGTGCGTCATCTCTTTATCCCAATTTTCTCTTGTACACATAGAGAGAAGACAGGTCACAGAACGCTCGGAATGTTTTTGAATTTGATTAAACACTTAGAAATGATCAGGAAAAAGCCTGTTCTAATAGACTTTTTGATTCAGTTGTTCTTCAGTGACCATCAGCAATTTAATAACACAGCCACTTTATTAATGACAATATTGTTTTAAGATAATGATTCTGCTCGTCTCATTAGCACAAGCTTTTTAAAGATTATTTCCTTGATGATATTGACAGTAGTGAAATGAGGAAAAACAGGAAACACAAACAGTGTCGGGTACTAATACAAAAACAGGATGAGTATGTTTGTGGTATCTTTAATTACTTTGCACAGCCAAGCACAGTTAACATACAAACATAAAACTTTCATGTCTGCCAGTTTGATTACACAATGACTCAATAATAACATCTGTGTGGTTGACGGAGGTTCCCACCAACAGAGAAATGTTATGACTGTGCTTTTATACCGAAGTGAGGAGAGACAGGAAATGTGACATGTTATTTGCTTGTAAAAACCAACATGTTCCCCAGGAATTACCCCGGGAAGCAGTCAAAGTGTGTTACATCGTGTCTGGAGCAAATCTGTTCAACTTCTTGTCTATACTACACTTCAGTCTGTGTCTTTGTGTGAGTTCTTTTTTTAAATCTCTTCAGTTCCTAAGTGAGCAGGAGCCTCCTCATGCAGCTGGCTTGAACATGGGGTCCTCAGCGAAGACTTTCTCCACCAGGCTGGTTCCTTCTGCTGCCGGGGAGCACTGGGCTGAGACGGCGGTGGGGAAGGCCTCGATGGTGGGTTCCATCCCTCCAGGGATCTGGGGGTCGGGCTTCAGGGGCAGGATGACGCCCACCTCAGGGCCACCGGCGGGGACATCAGGGAAGGAGGGCAGGGTCACGGGCTGGCCCATGGCGGGCAGCATCCTCACCATACCCTCTGGGTGGTCGTGAGCTGTTGTCTCGTGGTCGTGGTCATGGTGATGGTGGTGGTGCTCGTGCTCGTGCAGGTGAGCGTGCTTGTGGTCGTGGTCGAGAGCGAGCTCGTGGTCGTGGTCATGGGTGTGCTCGCCGTCGGCGTGCTTGTAGTCGTGGTGTTGGTTGGGCGAGTCGCTGCTGTGGTTGTGCGCCTGTGCGTGATGAGCGTGCACGTGATCGTGACCGTGCCCGTGGTCATGGGAGTGGGCGTGAGCGTGTCTGTGGCTGCCGCCGTCATGGTCGTGTGTGTGGTGGTGGTCGCTGTTGTCAGCGTGCTTCCCGGTTTGGTCATGATGATCGTGGGACTTGGTGTGGTCGTGTGTGTGGTCGTGTGAGTGTGTGCTGTCGGCAGCGTGTGCGTGGTCATGGTCGTGGTCGTGTGTGTGTGTGGCATTGTGGCTGTGGTCTGTCTCTCCGCCCAGCAGATGCAGTTTCTTCTGTGTATCTGCAGCCTGGAGAACACAAAGATAATTTGGTGATCTTCAGAACAGAACAGCTTGGGTTGACTGGTAGAATTTAACATGTGTGCCTCCTCTGCTACCACCGTGATAATAAACAATAAAGACACAATGACAATGACGTCTCTGAGTCTAAAGTCTTTCAGAGCAACTTGTGAAGGATAATTATACTTTATTTCAATTGGCGTCTTATTTTTTGTAGGCTTGTTCTATGATAACCCTCCGCTAACAGAGAGCAACAGTAGCTACATTAGTTTAGAAACTGAGTCTGCTAATATAAAATAAATACAGTCCACAGTTCCTTAAAACGGTCAGGCAGTGAAAGAAAACGAGTGCTACCTGGCATTGCCAGACTAATTTGCTAATGCGTACTAGTCTGAAATGTATTATTTCATTTCAGATTTCCAAAACGTAATTAATGGAATTAATTAACCAATCAGAGCAACAAAATATGTGATGTAGCTGGTCTGTTTTCATGCGCGAAAAAAATGGTGGCCTGTTCACAAATGATTTTGTATCACAGCTGAACAGTACTCTAAAATATGTTTCTGAGAGCCTTTCAGGCAAGAAATAGGCAGGAATATAATCTTCATTCATATTTGATCAGTAGACGGACCTACATCCAAACAGAGCAGCAAAACGTGTCATGTGACAGGTGACACTCCTCTGTCAGTCAGCTTTCAGGGCACCCAAGTCAAGTCAAGCTTTCAACCACATCTTTTGAACTGTATGATTCAAAATATTTACACATGGTGGCTCTGTAAGGCCTGCTTATTACTGTCTTGCCTATTTTTTTAAATTTCATTTAATGTTTTGGTATTTTACCAAATCAAAGTTGATACTTATATTTCTATCAGTCTCAAGTCTCAAATCAAATCAGTCGGGACAGATTGTTCTTTGTTACACAACTCTATCTCTGAAGTCAGCAGCTCTGAATGAATCACATTTGATTATTGCTATAATTGAGGTCTTATAGATTTGATGTGTGATTGTTCCCGTCACTACAGAACCACATTAAACAAAGCTACAGAAAACAAAATAAGTAAATCAGTGTGACACTGTGTTTTATCATGGCTTGGTGAGTCTTACCTCAGGCTCATAGATGTCACACTCCACACTGGTCTCAGCATCACCGCTGGGGGAGTTGAAGAGGGATGCCTTACAGAAGCCCTTGTGCTGAGGAGAGAAGAACAAGAAGGAACAAGTAAGAGAGGAGAAAGCATTAAAAACTCATATAATAACCTGGATTATTCCACTTCAAGCTGGAAGGATAGAAGAGTCTTTGATTTGATTAATTTTCTCAAAAGATATATTTGTCTCATTTTATTTGGCCTTTTCTCTTCAGCTTGTACTCAGTGACAGTATAGCATTGTTTAATACATGAAGGGTTACTATGTCTCTTTTCAACATGCAAAATAAATATTAAAAACAATCAATTTAACTAATAAAATGTTCAAAAATACTGTGAAAGTATAGCAATTTGTCGCAACTCACAGCGAACTCGCAGGTCATCTGGGGGCACTTTTCAGACGTCACTGCTTCTGTGTTCTTGGGGCAGGTGGTCTCCTGGATGGTGTACTCTACGCCGTAATACATGCTCATGGCCATCTGGATACACATGGAAAGAAATTAAACTGGTGACAAAGGAATATGCATAACCATATCTTTGATTCAAGATCTTCAAACCATCAAACACACATCAGATGGGAAGTCGGTCAGGAGGTTTGAGAGGGAAGCTGTGCATTTAGTTATATTTTGACAATATTACATGGCAAGATTTTGGATTAACCAGAAAGACTTATCTGATTTTGCATCAATAACTGACATACATCCTAAATAAAGTGCTTTCATACTCAAAAACCTTTAGTGGGAGAAAAATCTATGGCCCAGAACTCTCTATGGCCCTGAAGGATAAGATTTTGTACGTAACCTGTATAAAGGTACCCGATGAGGGCATAGTGATATCTGATCTATGAGTTTATATCTCATGGTCTTCGCAAAACTTAACAGTTCCAAACTGTTGTAGATACTGTATGTTTACAAAACGGCTGTAGCCTTCTGCAAGCAGACTAACTGTCTCCCATGTTCCTGAGCTTAGAGGATATAACCTGAAACTAGAGAAGGGTCGGGAGGATTGGCTTGACAATGCACTCTGCATACAGTTGTGCTGTTATTTTGTTCCTCCTTGATCAAGCTTGTATAAACTACTTCAACGTAAGTCATCTGTGTCTCTGAGTCTTCTTCATCTCTCCTGAATGGTCAAGTGAGCAAAAATTCCACAACACCTTTGGGGCAGATAAATGGTTACAGCGCATAGCCACATACCTGTCTGCCTCTGCATTTGTCACTATCAAATAAATAGATAAATAATGCAAAACAAATTATTTTGGCGGAAACTGACCCTTAGTTTTTGTACAGTGATTTGTCAGAAAGTGTGGACCTGTTGCGTTTTGACTCATGATGTCTTGGACATGTGGAACACTTACTCCGGCGGTAGCGCGGGACACTTTGAGCAGAGAGAAGTGATTGGCCAACCCGCTCTCCTTGTTGAACTTCTCCAGTGAGAGAGACACTGCCTTCTGAACCTCGGCGTTGTCAAAGGCGATATGAGATGGACAGTCGGGACAGATCTCACTCACCCTACCTGCAGGAACTGAGCAGAGAGAAAAGTGGTTTTAAATGTGACTGATTTATACTGCAACTGAAGTCCAGCTGAAGACTTTTGGGAGCTTTCACCTTCAACAATGGTGACGATTTTTCATGTTCAAATATTTACTCAGTGAATATTTGAACAAGATGCCTGTTTTGGTAACTTAATTTCAGATAATAATAAGGTGAGTTCTTGTATTTGAATTTATAAACAGTCTGTTTTTTTACCTGGTCTGATAACACAGTCATATTTGTAGAGACGCACCACTCTCTGCACCCTGTTGATGAAGATGGCAGCTTTGCACTGTCCATAAACCTGCACAGACCAACACAATAATAAGCACAGGGGATATTTTAGCGTGCTGCACAAATACAAATAAATACGACTTTCATGGAAGAACAAGAAAGTAGAATTATCATCATACTACACTGAAAAGACTAAGTAATGATATGAAAACAGGAGACTTAAGAGTAGACAACATAAAGCTTGCATATATCATGTGCATGAATGTTGACTAAACCTGTATACGAGGGTGTGTGTGTGTTAGCTTGTGTTTTCTAACCGGTGTATCGTGGGTGGGACGAGCCTCACAGTTCTTGTAGTTCCTGCTGAGGACGCTGCAGTTGGTCTCAACAACATCCAGAGTCAGGTAGAAAACTGCACCGTTCTCACCCTGTGACACACAAATACAGAACGTACACACATCAGGAAATGATCAAGCTATTATTGCATTCAGTAACATCTTTATGGATATTATATCTTCATTTCATTGTGTGATCGTTAAAATGGCTGATGATGAATGAAACTTTCACTATCAGCTGTTACTCTTCTAAAGATCCCTGGTATGGCCAGATCAGAACAGGTCTTTCTCCTAATACACAGCTGACCTGTCGTCAATAACATCCTCGTCTTAAATGTTTGTCGTCTGAGTCATAATTACAGTCATAAATAACTGATAATGAATTTCAAACCTCAAACAAAAATCAGTTTTTATAAGGATATCACTGTTGATCATCTCTTATGACTTTTCCTTGCTATAGCTTTTCATGTATTGCTAATCAGCTTAGTTTAACACACTTTTACTTTGTTGTTGCTGTATTTCATGCAAACATCAGTTTCTCTACAGTTTAACACTTGTAGTTGGTCAATAGTAGAAAAAGAATGAGTGTGGGTTTTAATGGAGAGTCCTATGATCACATCATAGATTTAAAATTCGGGTTCATTTAATCTTGAATGTAACAAATCATTTCACTATTCCAAGAAAATTCCTCTTTTAAGAACCTGCATCTTATTTGGATAATTGTGGCCTTCAAAACCTATTTATTGAAATGTAACATAATAATCTTTTACTCATATGGTTAATTGTAGACAAACACTTTCAACGTGTTCTTCTGTAACCCACTTATCTAAACCTGTCACTTGTGACTAAAAGTTTTACATTTATTACCATTAAAACGGCCCATTTGGTTCAACTTTGACCAACAATGTTTCACAATCAGGCTGTGTTTTAAAAAGTATCCAAAAGTCTTACTTGAGTAGTGAAGTGAAGATATTGTTTGAAAAAAAAAATTACTTTGGTAAAAGTGAGAGTCACCCATATTAATATTCCATGGGAAAAGGTCTTAAAAGTATATTGTATTGAATGTAACTGAATATCAAAAGTATGTTATGTTAATTAATGTATTGTTGGGACTCACCACATGGTTCTGATAATAGAGTGGCCTGCATGTAGACCAAAGCTTAAATGCAGCCTCCTAAGCTCAAGTGACAGTAAATTATCCACATACTTACATTACCATTATTATTATTATTATTATTATTATCAGATTCTATATTCAGCATTATTCTGATTATTGGAGTCAGTGTATTTTTTAATCTGCATTTAACTGGTCAGAAATGAATTTAAAAATGTGCTGCTTTGGCTCTGCAGCCTACAAATGGCAGAGCAACTAGTAAAGTACAGGTACATAAAAAAATGTACTTCAGTACAGTACTTGAGTTAAGTGACTTATATCACTGCACTCAGGCACTAACAGTGAAACAGATGGACATTTTAGGAACCTAAAAATTCAATTAAAATTTTAAAGTGTGGATTTATTTAATGGAATCCATTATGAATCTGTTTGTGGTCGTGTTTTTCTATCTCCAGATCTCAGCAGAGATAACATAAAGTGGTCTGACAGATATGGATTGTACCACCAATCAGAAAATTAAGTGCTCTTGTAATCAAACTGAACTGCCCTCCTTTTAACTTAAATCCTCAATTATTTTATTCTGTTGGAAACATAGCCCTCTACAGGGAAACAATACTGCAACAAGAATATTAAATGATCATCATAGTGGCGTGACTCACATGTTTGGTAATGTGGACATTGGACAGGCGGTGGAGGCTGAGGACGTAGCCCTCCTGCCGGTCCTGGTTGATCTTGATGAGAGCCTGTCCTGCAGCGCCCTTCGCCTGGGCGTCTTCACACGAACCCTGCTGCATGCCATCCTGCTCCACCGGTGCACCGTGGACGTGCATGCACCCCAACGCCAGCAGCAACGATAACAGGACACAGAGCTTCATGGTAAAGACCTGAGATGATGCTGTCTGTCTCTCAAACACACACACACTCACACACAGGCTGGTCCGAGATATGCCCAGAGAGGGGTAGGGTGACCTTTTATATCCTGCTGCTGTGTACTGTAAGCACGCCCTCTCTCTCTCTCTCTCTCTCTCTCTCTCTCTCACACACACACACAAACACACACACACACACACACACACACACACACACACTCACACACACACACACACTCACACTCACACTCACACTCACTCACTCACAAAATCACTGTCCTTGTCATCTCAGGTAAACATAACCATTGACCTGCACCCCCTCTCAAAACACCCTGTCATATCAAGGAATGCTGCATCAGTTCATTTATCAGTGTTTATCAGTTGGGAGACAGTCAGCCCTGCAGTCCAACTCATCTGTCTGGGATCAATAAGGAGTGGGTTGGAAGTCGCCTGATCCACTCTTGAGCTTAATCCTTACACAGCAGTCATAATCTAAAAGTTAAAGAATGATCTAAATCAGACTGAAGTCCACTCAAACATATTAATCATTCAACAACAAACAGTACCATCTGACCTAAGCAGCATCAGGTCACCACTGTCATCATTAATGCAGTGACCCATCTGCGCTTTGATGATATCACAGTAAAGCAGAAAGCAATGCAGCTGTAGTGGCCTGCAGTGACTTTTTAACTGACTGGTGCATTTATGTGATTTTAAAGAAGAATTTTAGGATTTTGTAAACGGTCAGTACTGGATGGTAATCACAGAATTGCAAAACTCTTGAAATGTGTATGCGTTCAGTTGGTAATGGTTCAGGGAAAGATCATGGTTTGGGTTCAAATGATCACTCTCTTAATTTCTGGGGTACCATCAAGACAAGACCAATCGGAAACAAGTAGCTGTCGTAGTGCAGTGTAGTAGCTATGGTGTAGCTACAGCAGTTACTTGGATAGACTCCATAGTTACAATGGAACCTTCATCTATAAATACCCCTTTATTCTACAAGGGCTTAGAGTAAGTCACCAGTATTTTAAAGACATCTTTATGTAAAAACTTATATACTTTTTTCACCAAAATTAGCAAGTGTATGCAGGTTTTCTTTTATTTTAAATCCGTGTGGACCGGTTCCTTTCACATTGCCAGTGGATAAGCTTGTCTTTGTTTTTCTTTTTGTGTGTCATGTTCAGCATCACGAAGAAGACTGGACAAACAGGTAAGTAGAAAGCAGCAGATTATAGACCTCATCAGACTACATCCAAAAGACTTTAAACTTGCTTTAAAAAGTCTTTAGCAGCAACATTCTGAATTTGACATGTCATTTATTTTCTGGAGCTGATGATGGAAGTTCGTCAGGAGTTAGACATCTCGCTTTTGTCACATTTCAGGTGAGAGTTGCACAATGTTTGAGTTCTGCTTGAATGGAGAAGGATGGAAGACCATTAACTCGGGTGCTGTGTTTTCATCACAACTGATCAGATTGGAGCCAATAAACACCCATGAGTCACATGGGAGGGAATGCTGATAGTACACATTTCCATTAAAGACAAGAGCCAGATGCGTCACGGTCCTACTGGGGCAGTCAGGGTTTTTGTTGTTTTTGTGTTTTTCCCCTGTCTGTGTTCCCTCCTCCCTTCTCCCTTTACCTGCTCCTTTCCCTGTGTGTGTCTGTGTCTGTGGGCGTGGCAGCGGTGTCTGCAGCAGCGGAGAGGAGCACATGCAGTTCAACAGCCCATCTACCTCTGCTATTTAACCCTGGTCTCACCTCCACTTTGGTGCCAGATTGTTCCGTCCCGTATGCTGATTATATCAGTGCTGATTGTGTTTAGCTCGTCTCAGTATTTTTCTACAGTCGAGATTTTCTCTCGGGTTATTGCTCAGTGTCTTTTCCCTGTCTCACGTTTGTATTGTGTTTGCCTCCTGTGCAGAACCTCCGGCGCCTCTCTGTTCTGCTTCCTGCTCCACTGGCTCACCTGAGTTCCCTCCACGCTGTCACCATACAACCCTGCCTGCCTGCCCTACTCATCCGCTATTCCCTCCAAGAACTATTTTCCTCAATAAATTCCTTTAAAACCTGATTTCCAGCCTCTGATCTCTGCATTTGGTTCTAGAGAAAAACTCCACTGTAACACAATCTTCTTTATCCAGAATCACTTTAAAATTTACACAGTGTTGCTTTAAGTAGAATTTGGGATGCAGGACTTCATTGGTGCTTGGTACTTTTCTTTCAGGGAAGGATCTGAGTACTTCTTCCACCATTGCATATTACCCTAGAAAATCGCTACACAAACCATTCGATTTTGAATGTCCAATGGCAACTCTCTTTTGTCAAGTGTCTGTAGTACTGCAATGTAATAAAAAAAAGTAACGGTGTGGAAGTCTGAGATGTGGATCAGCGGCCAAGGTTTGTGTCTCATTTCACCCTCGATTTTTTTTTTTTTTCCCATTTAATCACAATCTAACCAAGCCCTTACAATGGCTTAGGTAGCCGTGAGCAGATACCTTAAGATTAAGAGTTTGGAGAGTATCAACAGTTTGACTTTAGACTGTTTTAAGCAGAGGGTATGTTACGCTTCAGCACATTCCTGAACTTTGACCCAAAATCACTTGGTCCTCACAAATCAGCAGCTGCACCGAGAGGTAAGAGATGCCTCTTTTTGCTGTTGGTGAAGGCCCTGCAGTGTCAGTGAAATATGTGACCTTTGTCATTAAAAAATAAACAATCCATGGAATCAACAGGCCAAAAATCAATATTGCTTGTGCAGCTGCTGTGTTGCAACTTCTGTCAGGTACACTTACGCAAGACACCGAATCATTGGGACATGACCATTCAAATATACTAATCTGAATTAGGTCATTGATCCAGCGGGACTTTTATGGATCATGATGAGGATAATGTATGTCTCTCAAAGTGAATGTGAAGTATTGGTTGTGAACAAGATATTTGTCTAATATGAACTGGATTAAATAAGAATATCACAAACTAAATGAAATGATTTGTTATGTTATTTACTGGTTCAATTAGATGAGAAAAACAGACTTGAAAAACATGAAAGTTAAGGTTAAATAAAAAACAAAAAAAACCCCCAAAACAGTAAAACTCAGTGTGACATTTGAGCCTGAAACACATCCAAACCATAAAACAACATGTGAACAGGCACTGAGTTTTTTTCTGTGGATTTGTTACAACATACAGAAAAGCAAATATTGCACAGTCATTATTCAAGCCGCAAGCAGAAACACTACTCACAATATTTGAGTTTTGCAAGCAAATGCTGTGTACCGAATGTGCCTTTTTAAAAATGTACAAATTCAAATTCAAGCACTTGAAATGTGCTGTCTTCTTCAACAACAAATGTCTGCATGTCCAGTGTTGGTTAGGTGACAAAGAAAATTGCAGTCATGGTTTAAAAACTAGGGATGTGTGAGTACTACTAGTTTTGTTTTGTGTCCATAATTACAGGCATATGTCCCTTGTGTTCAACGCAAGGAAATTCAATTATTTACAGGTGGACAACACCACCGCTCACCTGTGAGAGAAGCAGCTCAGCACTGTGGGGGTTTTGCTTTTCCACCACAACTGGGCTGCCTGCTTGAAGGTGTGTCTTAAAGCGATGACACGCTTGTCCCGATCCCTGCAGTGCTATCGAAGAATCACCGCTAACCATATGGTGTATTTATAGAACAAGCTTTATATGAACTTGAATAAACTTCAGTCAGCTACCCAATGAGGATTTTCCATCATCACAAGTACAGATATTGACACATTTTACTTGGATGACACTCGTACTCATAAAAGGTACATTATCTGTAATGGATGCTTGTTTTGGTCAAGTACTCACTTAACCCTATTAAAAACTTTATAACATGAGTTCAGAACTGAGCACAGGTTGGTGGAGCTGAAGGTTTACATACTGTATCTGGTCATTCAAAGCTAGACAAATATTGACACTCCAAAAGGGTATTACAGTTTCTTCTCTTTCATGGAAGAAAAACATATATGTAAGATGATGAAACGGTTCACATGCTTACAGTAATAACTTCTCGGGCATTGACACAGGTCGTTACAGGAGCTAAGCAAAAAGTCAGTAAAAAAAACTCAAGATGAAATTGGATTGATACTACTAGATGGGGGTATACAATTCCTCTCTGGGTCCAGCTGGAGTCAATTCAGGCAAACCTGCTACTCTGTCTCCTTTACTATGTGGCTCTCGTCCATTTCCCCTCAGAAAATTTGGTGACGATTGCAGTGGTAAAACAATCACTCTTCAATCTGGAATCAGTACAGTATTCAGATTATCCTTCAACACGAAACATCTTTCCATATCTGGTCCAACATCTCATAATGACAGAGCGTTTAGATTTTGAAATACCTCTGGGCTATCATCCTTATTACAGTTACAGACTGATGACAATAACAGTTTAAGATAGCTGCATCTCACTTTTACCTTTCTTACCTTTCTGCCCTCTTACAATCAGTGTTTTTTTTAGGTTTTATTTGGCTGCCTTATCTTGATAAACTCAAATTCAGCACCCTCGGAAAACATAAATATTTTCATGCAACCTTGGTTTAATTCTGGGCCTTGTCCATTGACTGTGTCTCCTTGTGAACCCCTTTTCTCTCTCGCCCACACTCTACCACTTCTGCCACCCTCTACCTCCAGTACAGCAATGTACTTATGGATGTGACGTGGCATTGTTTGTGTTTTGATTTTGTATTAACTTATTTTATACTGTATATTTTGAGCTTGTAAAGAATCCAAATGCTGTTCTGCATGCATTTGCTTTGATGATTGTTGATTATTGTCTTGTTAAAGTGAAAACAGACAGCTGGGAAAGTTGTCCCCGAGCGTGTGGTATTGTTGTTGGTGCAGCTGCCATAAAAATAACTCGAACATTTCCGTTTTCTTGAGGGAAATAAACATGAGTTTATTCATTCATTTAGTCGTCAATGGAGATGTGAAAGCAGACAAAAATGGGGACAGGCAGCCAGCCAGACTGGATCGACAGTCAGCCTTCATTTTCCCGGGAGATTTCATGTCCAGCAGCGTACAAAACGGCATAGTGAAAACGAGATTTAGAGGGAACCAAGTAAACACAGATGGTGTAATTTTTCTATAGCCATTACATTGTGGAATAATTTACTCCATGATAAGAGGTTAAAGCAAAAAAAAAAGTGGAAAGTATGGGAGTTGGATCCAGGAGCCTTTATTTATTCCTGTTTTAAACAGCTTTATGAATATGGCACGGTGATCACCCATGACAATGCAAGCTCAGCACACAGACAGAGTTAGTTTGTGCACAGACTCTGTACTCTATGGGTCAAGTGTTAATATGTATAAAGGGGGCCCTGACCTGCAAGAGTTATGGTTTCGTGTAGGGCTAGGGTCCATTTGGAGCCATGCTGATTGTTGGGAAATCTGTTGGTATAACAGTTTGGTTCATTGGTCCAGAGGGAAATATCTCAACCTATAATAAAAAGTATTGAAGCACATTTACTCAGAAACTGTAATTAGGGACAATTCTACACCACATTTATCTGACAGTTATAACTATTCAGATTTAATTTGAACCTTTAATGACCATATGTATGATGAATTGTTATACAATAAATTAAAGTGCTGTTTACTGAGAACTTGAATACTTCTTTTACCACTTACCTTGCTAACTCTTGGATGGAATGCCTTAATGCTGTGATGGCCCTGCACAGGATCCATCTGAGTTTTATGATCTCATAGTTTTCATTGAGGAGATAACGGGACAGGAAAACATTTGCATTTGATGGAAACTGAAATGTACAAGGAGGATCCAAAACCATGATGTATTATTTCAAGTGTGGGGTCTAGCACATATATTAAGCTTGACCTATAGTTAGGTCAAAAATCAGAACATGTTGGCCTCTGCTGCATCTAATTTTTTTTTAAGAACACCACACACTTGACACTGTTACATGTATGAATGTAAGGATGATAAAATTCTAACTGTGAGGTGAGACTGATAAGCTCAACCTCAGCTGACTGTTTTTATTCAGGTAACAACGCAACCTTTCCTCTTCAGTCCAAACAGTCCTCTTTTTTGCCTCTAATATTAGAACTAAAGATTTTTCCTTCTCTGGTGACCAGCCAGAGC
Source organism: Pagrus pagrus (assembly GCF_965226575.1). NCBI lineage: Eukaryota > Metazoa > Chordata > Actinopteri > Spariformes > Sparidae > Pagrus > Pagrus pagrus. The sequence goes on along the minus strand of NC_140190.1, from coordinate 29,802,523 downwards.
AGAGGGATGACTAAGTGCTCCTCTGATATGACATGTCCTGGTAAAATACAGGTTTGGAAAGGGCATAGAGCACTTTGGCACACAGAGCAAGAAGGACAGAGGTAGTTGCTTTAATACCTCCATGATGTTTACCAGATAAACACAGAAGAAAGAATAAAGTTTTGGCTTTGAAACCAGTAAAACATTGCTCAACTTGTGACCACATCATCAGGTGAAGGCTTTAGATTCTGTTAATGAATACCTGTGATTATGACAATTTGGGCAGCAGGGTGCCCAGTGGTTAGAACTGTGGCCGCACAGCAACAAGGTTGTGGTTGTGTTTCCAGGTTTCCCCTGACATGAAAACCAAATCCAAAAGTAAACATGTGATAGCGTGCTGATGCTTAAAATCTACACTACAGAGGCTGACATATCCTGATTTGTCCTGGATCAGTTCTCTTGTGAGTGCCCTTGTCCAAGGCACTGCCATAGTACTGTGTGTAATTGTATGCGTGACAGTAACCTCCACTGATTTAATGTATAACAAGGACATAAAGATAAGGTTGAACTCTTACCAAGTTTTCCTTTCAGTTCCTGGAAATACTGTGCACTGTGTTCTCAGGGACCTACTTTGAGTGTCCACTGTCTGAAATCAGACACAAGGTGGTGCTACAGTATATTTTAACAATAGATCATCAGCTGACACTTGCTTTAACACACACACACACACACACACACACACACACACACACACACACACACACACACACACACACACACACACAGCTCTATTTAGTATGTTTTTTTTTTACCTGTGTGAGGCAATGCTGCAGTGGAAGCTGAGATGGCCCTAATTGGTTTACAATTTAAAAAAATTAATAACTATCAAAAGAAAATCTTTATTCAGAGAAAGAGGCTAAGATAACATGTACATATAATGCTACAGCAATGTGAACTGAAAATGTCATGACAAACACATTATATAAAGAGTATATACACACATTTCCAAAGAGAAACAGACTCAGTCATCATCAAATATCATTCTGTTGCATTCGCATTAATGACGACATGTAAGGTCATCACCTCACATATTCAGAGCATCCTCAGCAGAACAACGACAGATCTCTGACGTCACCGAACAGTTGATTTATCAGTAGTGATTCATATCAGAGGGCAGTAGCCAGCACAGGAGAAGAGGAATAAATTAAGGGGGAGATGATGAACAACTGTTGCCTGAGGGTCATGACTGAGAAACAGTTCATCTCATCCGACTCCCAGGTCTCACTGTGGGGGAGTATGTAAAAATGATCACAGTGTTTCTCAGACTTGGAAGAACTTTTGTCTTCACTTCTTCTCTCCGGCCCACTTTGTTTTGGCACAATGACTGTTTGAACTCCTTAGACTGTAAATGATGAAATAAACTGATTAATCAATATGAATGCAAAAAAACACTACATAGTTCCTAATACTGAAGAAATGACTCAGAATAAGAGGTCACACTATTCTCTAAACTCATACTTTAATATTTTTGAGGCAGATTTGGTCATTTAAGGGTCCCTGCTGGATCCCAAAAGCCCCTTTCCGTGACCAACATACAACGAAGGCAAGTGAACATCAGTTACATTAGCATCATTGTATGACAGTTGCTGGGTGATCTCAGGTCATATACAGTATTGTCCTTGACCTGGTTGTGGAGGTAGTCATTTTGGTGTTTGTCAAACAGTTGTGGATGCTGTGAGACCAAATTGATAAGGTTTTCTCCCATTTTGACCTGGACATCAGCTAATAAAATCACTGACATCAAGGTCCATCAGAATATGTATTCCCCCACATGAATGTACTGCAGCTGTGTGTCCATAAAATCAGTTTTTATACATTTTTGTGAAAATATATTTTGGATGAAAATCTGTACTTGGTGTGAAAATGCTTTTAGTGAACAGATCAGTCCTCTCCCCCTCCTCCCCATTATAAAACAATTATGTTGTAAAAGCATATTGTTCCCTGAGCAAATAATTTGTAATTTGTGAGATAATTTATCAAAGTAATCAACAAACAAATTTTCAAGACAATAATATACTTAAAATAGCTCTCAGCAGCTACTACAACTACTGCTATTATATAAGTGGTGTGATCGACCTGTTTAAAAGACAATAATGGACAATGTGGAGGTGAAGAACAGTCCTGTCCATCATTTTCTATATTAGAACAATGCATGTATATATATATATATATATATATATATATATATATATATATATATATATGTATATATTTATTTGACCTACCAAACAAAATTAGTCATGTCTAATTCATTGTTAGGCTGATGTCACCACTGACTGAATTAGTATTAACCATCAGTGTTATTGCGATGGTAATACAATTTAAATGGACAATATGTAATTTCTGCGACAAGGGGTGACTCAATGAAAACATCCAAAAACAAAAGACGTGAGTAGCGTGGGATCATGGGAGTTGTTGTCTTCACTGTTCAACAACAACCATTGCTAATAAAAATCTAGCTTCGTCACTCAGGCAGAAAAGTTTGTTCACGTTAAGTTTAGTCTTGTAAACTTAACAGGGACCAATTAAACACACAGTTTCCTTAAACAAAATGTCAGATTTCTCCAGTTTGAACATTGTTGGAAAAGTTTAGGATGATTTAAGTACATGACTCAAATTATATACCAAAGAACAAATTGTTTTTGGGCATTTTAATACAGAAATGTTACATATTATAGCTTTAATAAACAGATTTGGAACACTAGTTCGTATTAACCAAAGCAATATGAATAGACACAAGCCCACCAAGAGGAGTATTTCCCATGTTTAAATTTCTTATTTATGATGTAAAGATATTGATAAAATGCAGTGTAGGTGGGTTTATTTTAATAAACTGAGCTGCACATTAGATTACAGTCGCTTTTGTTTCCCCATCTCTGTGTTCACTGTGCCGGTGGGCCAGTCGTCCCTCAAGGAGATACAACACAGTTCAGTGAGTGCTCTATGCAGTATGTCACACACACACACACACACACACACACACACACACACACACACACACACACACACGCAGAATCTCTTATGGGTGTTACATAACATGTTGTTCTTTTTTGATTGTTTTGCGTAGAGGTGGTATGGTAATGTAAATTCACCAATCAGTAATGTCATGCAGATGTCTTCCACTTGTTCTCAATAGCAAAACACCTGCTGTGACATAACTGATTGGAGTGTGGCCACGCTCAAATGTTGCTGCCTTCTAATGGAAATTGTGAGCTTGTGGCTGCGACGTGGGATGTGGTGTATATGATATGGTTGACGTTCAAGTGGTTAAGTCGTGAGAACACCACTGCTGGGCAACCTGCGTCAGTTTACAGTTTACCAAGCTACTGAGTGGGTAACATACAGTAATGCAGGAAATACAACGACATGAAAGGAAAAAGATGAGGCCGTTGGGACTATTAAAATTTTCTCAGAGATATTATAAAATTACAAAGAAAAGCAAAGAATGTTAACTAACCATACACTGGAAAATAAACTTCCATGGACTCAGCCATTCCTGAAAATGTGACCAGCATCACAACTCGTAAACTTGAAGCTTTCATCAAATTTCCACTGAAGATGATGTGAATTCTACAAGGGGGATGAAAACAATCTTATCTTTTTTCATGAGCCATGGAAAACTTTCCATTTATTGTTTGTTTTTACTGGAGAGTTCAGTCTCACCAATCTCATCAATCAAGTGGCATGCAGCTGTTTAAGTCAAACAGGTTGCAGCCAAAGAGCCAGACATTTTTCTAAGAAGCTGCAGACCTACCAGAGCTCAAAGAATGAACATTGGACCCATCAGAGGAAAAAGTAGGAATCCAGATGAATGCTAATGCTGCTCTGTCTGTTGTAGAAATGCAACTGTTTCCCAACACATTAGCCATAACAACTAAAATGATAATATGTTGCAGCTGTGCATCTGTCAACTTGTTGTGGAGCTTTTCTGCCCCCTAGTGGAAACATTGATAAATTCACTTTTAACAAATTAACCAACATAAACCATTTTCTTTTATTAAATATTTTGTACCTTCTGTACATTTTATCATTAATACTTGTTTACATTAGTGAAGACTTTATCTTCTTATAGAGTTGCATTATTCCGTCGTTATTGTATCAGTAATTTCAACCCATAAAAAGCAGTGCAGCGGTCATGTGCTTCCATATTAAATGACCTTTAAAGGATGTGACTGCTTCACTGCCAGTCTAATTTTGATAAACCTTGGAAGGAGAGCACAGCATGTTTTGTTGCTGACTGGCCAAAGAGTGCCTGAATCAGGTATGGTGGATGTAAAACTTATTGACTCAAAACATTGTAATTAGCTGTTCCATCCTCAAATTGTATTACTGTGCAGATGACATTGAATTATTATGTAACAGCAAGACATAGATGTTTCAAAAAGCTCTTTAGTGCCGCACGGAGTGAGAATCCTAAAAGTAATACTGAATAAACAGAATATAGACAGAGGTTAACATTACCGTGAGCCTCATCTGGGTTCCTTCATTGATTTTCACATCACTATCCAAATACATTTTGGGTGATTCATGAAGGTTAAAAACTCGTTTCGTTTTGATTTATAACCATGTCGGAGCTTTTTTTTTAAATCTTAAGGGTCTACACTCTTGTTTAAAATGCTCTTGTCCTTGTGATTAGGTGTGAGGTTGAACAACAGTTTAGAGGAAAGTGGCCTCAAACTGCTTTTTCCATGACACACAAAAGGAGACACATCACTGAATACACCCTAATGTCCCAAATTACACACCTCGTGACTGGCTAATGGAGAACTTGGTGTGACCATTTTACTGGCAGTGAATGGACTGACGGCACACACATACACAAATACACACTTTGACACACATACACATGCACACACAAGTAAACACATTTGACAGCTTCTTGAATGTGATAAAAACAGACTACATTATGCAGAAAAAGGCCCATTTTCAGCTGAAATTTATTTTTTTAAATGGTTCAGTCCATTAGCAATCACAGCAAAGGACTACATTTGCTACTTCCACTAAAAACTGATGATTACAAACCATCAATTTTTATTGGATTGTGCACTTGAATGAATGAGAAGTGCAACCCAACTATAGTCCACGGTGGCAGCTGGTGTAGATGCAGCAGCCAGGCGCTCCCTCTAACTTTGCTGTGTATTTATTTTCACAACCACTGCATTTCACTGTGTAATGTATTGTATAATGACTCTAAAGCTGCACCTTGAACCCTTGAAGTTTGACTCTAAAAGTCAGTGTACAGCAGCATTTAAAGGGAAATATTTTGTATTGAAATTAGTTTATTTAAATGGAATCAGCATAATCAATGCATTGGCTTGCAGAAGTCAAGTTAATCTGAACAAATGTTTCATGCTCTTAGCGAATGTATTCACTGCTGATTGGCCTTGTTGTGTCATCCACTTTTGATTAACCTTCTTTTTGTACAGTATGAACTGCTCCACAACATTCTAGTGCCATCTAGTCTGAGCTTTAACAAGGTTCCTGTTTTTTTAATAAAACCTTGAAAGTGTGGGATTGTTGTTCCCAGGATCATAGATCAAAGGTAAAAAATAAACTACAAAATGAAAATGAAAATAACAAATGTCACTGTAACTGTTATGTTTAGCAAAAAGGGACTCAAATGAAAGACTCCAAACGAAACAGGAAATGAGCCTTAGTAACAAATGAATCCAAAAACCAAAAATGCAGGCAATTAAAAGCAAGAATCTAAGAACAAAATAAAAACAACTATGAGTAGCAAAAAGATGTTGAAAATGCAGTCAACCCAACAGGTGAGGGGAGAACACACACGGACTCAATACACAAGGACTGATCAGCCAATGAAGTAATAAAGTACAGGTGAACACAGGCAGGAAAAAGCCCAAAAAAGACAATATTTTTAAAATATTTTTGCAGCATAGCGGATAAAATATTTTGCTATATATTTATCTTGGATTTTTTTTCTTTTGAATTTTTCAAGATTTGCCCATATACAAGCTGCAAACACCACCGACACAGCCACAGCGCACCAAGAGCCGTTTATTTGCTATCAGGACCCCTGGTGATATTTACCACTGACATATTGCACTAAAGCAGAAATACAAGGTCTGACAGGCTGTCTTCTGATATTAAAAACATGCTGGATGTGTAATAAACCATATGCTCTCTGACATTATCACAATACACAGCGCTTCCCTTTTTCTTCCTGTCACATTAGAGACTCTGACGTTTGTTATTACGCAGACCATCTTCCAGTGTAGCAGTTGTGGCCTGTTGTGGCCCGAAGCTACAACATGACTCCCGAAAACACTTACAGAAAGTCTGCAGACTATAAAGTTTGTCTCTAGAGGGGCGCGTGGTCAATCTGGCTTTGATTGTCAGAGTCAGTGTTTATATGACATAACAACAGATATAGTGATATTTGTAGAAAGATGGTGTGTGTTGACGTATGTGACATTATACAGCCGTGTCTACTTTATGAACCATTAAACTGTAATTGTAAGGTCAAGGTCCAGCTGACTGGGGACTATGACCAGCAGAGTTTGACTGGTGCAACATAGTAAATGTGTCAGGGTTCTACTGTGGCAGTAGGGGGTTTTGTTGTTTGTGTTTTTTCCCCTATCTGTCTTCCCCCCTCCCTGCTCCCTCACCTGCTCCTTTCCCTGTGTGTGTCTGTGGGCGTGGCAAGCTCATCAACCTCAGCTATATCATCCCGGTCTCTTCTCCACTCCGGTGCCAGATTGTTCCGTCTCGCATGGTGACTATACCTTTGCTCTATCTCTCGAGTTTGTGTGATTCCAGAGTTTTTCTAGTGTAGCGATTATTCTTGTGCTTGAGCTCAAGTGTTTTTTCCTCCTACTGGGCTTTGTCTAATGCTCATGTATTTTCCTTCCTCGTGTGCAGAACCTCCAGCGCCTCTCCGCTCAAATCTCAGCTCCACTGGCTCATCTGAGATTCCTCCACGTCGCCACCAGACAACCCTGCCTGCCTGCCCTCCTCGTCTCCCACTCCTTCAAGATCTCTGTCGCAAAATTAAATACCTTTAAACTGATTTGCTGCCTCAGGCCTCTGCATTCTGGCTCCAAACAAAACCCCACCGTGACAAAATGTAGCATAATACTAAAACAATCATGACTTCATCATTATGGAAGGTTTTTTAAGTCAAAAACACATTGTTTTTAGTGTTACACAAAAAGACTTGAATGTGATCAACAGTTGGTCTGAGAGCACTTTTCTGGTGTGCTCAATTAGAAGGGGTAATTTTGACAACAAATGTGAGGGACATCAAACCAATGGGAGCTGGAGCAGGAGGACAGAATTTGGTTGTCAAGTGCAGTCCTTCAATACTGAGAGATTTTTCGTCAAAAGTAGAGGACGTGTTGGCAGTCATTTAATTTGTTAAGTCTACATGGGAAAGAGCACAAATAGGGAAGGCCTTTTTCTATACCTATTTCTGCATTAATGAGAAGGTGACAGTCATCTGTTATCAGTAACCTAGCTTGTTATAACTAAGTGTTAATCCACTGTGACATCAACGTTTGGTTTGGACAAAATATCCTGATTGGATGTGACTAAGAATCCAAGGACCTGCTGTGGAAGAGACTTATCAACCAGCAGGTAGTGATGCCCTGAAGCTGCGCTGCTTTATCATCTTTTTTACTCTAAATGGGACCATAGTTTACAAAATGAACATCACGCTGTATTATCAAAAACACCTCACAAATGCTAGGACTGGGCCACAGAATCAGTAAAAGTAGATCAGTTAAAGTAGAACAAGTAGTTGAAAAGTAGTTTGATCTGTTCAGAAAATTACAGTTTAATATAATGCAGCCTTTAAAACCAACTTATCTCATATCACGATATAGTGATCCAGAATCTAAGACCATACATAGCTAATGTCATGATGACCATATAATAGGGGTGTGACGATACACTCAGCTCACGAGACGAGACAAGACACAATATTGGGTTCACGAGAATGAGACGAGACGAGATTTTAAGAAAACTACAATGACAAAATATATGACTGGACCAACAGACTTTTATTTAATGGAGTTGCACATGCATTTTGAAATGTTTTATTATAACTCTTTACATGCATGATGTAAGCATGAGCTTTTAATAAACTTCTTCTTCCACAAATTGAAACTAAAACTAAAATTTATAAAAGTTAAAATAAAATAAATAAAATTAAATATTTCTTTCTTTTTTTCAAGTGCAAACAATATTATGTGCAAAACCAAATCAAAGTTCTACTCTGTCAATACAGAGTGCAAATAGTGCAGTTGTTGATTTGAGTACCGAGCTGTGGTGGTGCTGTACATGTATATGTCTCTGCATCGTGCTCGTATTAGCCGCGCTGTACGGCATTATTTTCATACAATGCTTGCATATTGTCCGTGTCTTATCAGTCACTCTACTGCCATTTATCATTTCCGCCAGGTACCCAAAATGCTGCAAACAAACGATTTGAAAGTGGCGGGGGCATCTTCAATGGTAATACCGGTATTTTCCGACGTCATTCTGGCTGATTCCACTCTGCTTCCTTCTCCTCCTCTTCTTCTTTTCCTTTTCCTTATTTAGGTTCTGGCAGGCTAGACGTAGCAAAGGCGCATTACTGCCCCCACAGGTCACAAATAGAAGTTTGGATAGCTCACAAATCTCGCGAGACAGATTTTTAATGCGACGAGAAATATCGTCGAGTTTAATCTCGCGTGGCACGAGATCTCGTCACACCCCTACCATATAATATCAATATATTGCCCAGCCCTAATAAACTCATTTGGAAACTGTTTACAGAGATAATAAATCAGATGACAAGTAGGGTATTCTTCTCATAAGCTTATATACAGTCATATTTCTTTATAAAACCAGTGGAGCCGCCCCCTGCTGGCAACTAAAGAATGCAAGTTTAAGTCACTTCCACGTCGGCTTCAATTTCCAGACCCAGAAGCACGGTCTGTAGATTATATAGTCAGTTTTTTTTACCTCCAATTGCTGTGAACAGCTGTGAAACAACAGCAGCTTAGCCTCACTGGGGTTGACATCCAAGTGTCAAGCCAAAAGAGAACAGTGTGGTCCTGTGTGCACTGGCTGTCAACGTTTCATGCTTTGTCATGCCGTCAGAGTGGCTGTCATTAAGCCAGGTGTTCGTGACTTCCTGACAAGGATACAGAACACTTCCTCTGCAGCAATACAAACACACAAAATGCTCTTGCACACTATGTGCAGACAGCCCCAAAAACAAACACACACACAGCGCCAAGCACACAACTACACAAAACTGAGTGACTCATCCATCATCACACTGTCCACACGTTTAATCAAAGCTGTGAACTACCACCCAATAACAGCGCTTCTGATAGGTATCTTTCCCTGCATGGTGTTCCTCACGTAGCCTCATCACAGCTCATTATGACCCGTCATGACCGACTTACCGATGAGGCCTGTGAACAATCACAACAGTAAGCTCCTCTTTGCCTCTGCAGCAGCAGCTTGAACTCTCTGCTACGATTCATTTAGCTGAAGCCGGAACAGTCTACTTTCTTTGTTTGGGTTCGACATGCTATTTGTCACGGCTGTGGGCCCATGATGAAAGCTGTCTTTTATAGTAATCCCTGAGCGACTATTTATTATTGGAGGCAGGCTGTTTAAAGTGTCATGCCAGACAAACCTCCTCAAAGTTACCAGCTGTGACATTTTCATAAAACAACTGTTTTTTTCTTTTGTTCTACTCCTGCTCTTATGTGGAGACTTTCTACCTTCACTTGCAGCACAACTGAAGCCATTTAATGATACTTCTATATTTGATGCCGGCAAACAAAAAAGAAGAGGAGAGGCTATGAAGATGGCAGACAAGGCTAAAATTTGCAGTTAACAATTTGATGGGCATAACAGGTGGAGAATTAAGTTACTAAATCAAGAAATTAGGATTTAAAAACCTGTACAGGAAGTCTGTTTAACCACCTCCAACTTGACAGAAGACACAGAAAAAGAGACACCAGAGAAGAAAGACTGTTGGTGAACTTTGATTTATTTTGTTCCAGTTACAACTTGTGTCACATGACAAAGGGAGCCTCTTTGCTTTTCTAATTAAATCTTTGCATTTGTTTGATCTCTGGACATTTCCATTTGTAGTTTTAGTTTTCAGTTAAATGTTCAGGCAACTATTAGATGGATTGCTGTGGCTTTGGATGATTTATAAGTACAGTGGTTGTCAATTTTTTGTCCATGAGCATCATTATAAATAACCACATTCTCATCAGTTGTCTGTAGTGCCGAGTAGCAAATGTTGGCATGCAGATGTGACCTTACATTACCGGCCAACATTGTTATCATGAGCATGTTCGCTTGCTGTCATTTAGCTGAAAGTACAGCCTCACAGAGCTGTTGGTGTAGTGGAACTCTTTAGTTGTGTAGTGGAGGGTTTTGTTTTATTGTGATAGAGCGCCACTCAGGTCACGTGTTTCTGAAAGAGTAGCCTAGGAACCGAGCCTGAAGCGACCTGACAGGCATACTCTTTATTATGTCCAAACTGACTTAAACCCAACGCAGTTAAAGCCCCAAAGATTCATGATGAGCAGAGTTGAAACTACTTGCAATGTTCTGCAAAGTTCTAAAAAACCTGCCGGTTTACACCGATGGGACTAGACGAGATGGCGTATAATTGATTGTAATGACTCTCTGTATTTCGTGCTGACTTGGGAGCAGGCTTTTCTTTTTTTTCTTTTTTATAGCTGAATGCAGTTTGCAGCATCTTAGAATATGAATGAGCGAAGTGATTGTGAGTTACATGCTACAGCTGCATTTCTAGCATTGATGAATCCTCCCATTGAGGACCTGTGAATGATCACCAGCTTCCTCTGACCATTCCCATCTTTTTCTCTCCGTCACGCTTTACCCTCTCAGTTTCTCATCCAAAAGAGGTGTAAAGGTGTGGCTGCATTGACCATGTTCTCATTGTAAAGTTGTCATCCTGAGGTAGAAAGGAGATGACAAACTGCCCTGCTGCACCTACCTGCTGAGTCATAAATGGGAGGACAGCTGAGGTTAACAGATCCCACCGTCTTATTACTAACTGTAAGTCAGATCAGGTCAAGTCTTCTCCATACACTGTTTCATATGGAGTGTCATTTCATAATTATTTTAGTAATAATCATTACATTTTGAATGTCACTATGAAAACTGTTGTAACACAGACCCGTACTTGAAAACGCTGCCAGCAGAGTAAACAGATCAAATCAAAATGGAACAATGATGTGAGACTGAGCCCTCTGGCTGCTCCCCTTTCATTTCCACATCGTGCCTGGCAGATTAACTCTTCATGTTGAGTGTCTCTCATGATGATGACAGATGCAGCTCTTGATCAAATGAGATATGCAATTAACCTTTGCTAACTGTCCTCTGCCTAACCCATTGCAATGAAGAGGACGGCTTATGAGGAGCTCTGCTGTCGCTCCTCAGCACAGGAGCTGTGAGATCAGTGGGCAGGAGGAGAGGCATGAGCAGGATAATTTAATGAGACGGAGACACCTGTCACTTGACATGGTTCATGAGGGTGCATAGAGTTCATGCAACCCAGTCGCCAGAATAAATGTTGCCAATGTATGTTTCTACAAACTGAGGACTGATCCAAACTTTGCATTTCTTTTTGTTGCAACTTTACATATTTTTGGGCTGAATTTGTTGCCAAAATGCTGTTTTTTTATGGTTTGGTTAGGTTTAGGCCAGAAAAATTGGGAAAAGCTCATGTTTTGGCTTAGAATATTCCAGTTTTGTCACCACAAACACAGCTGGAAATTGTCCTAACATCATAAAAAAATATCCAGTGGGTCAATACTTACAAATGTTGAAATGCACTCTTGAACAGTCGTTACTGGCAATTTGCAGCCTTCTTATAGGTATAACGCCACCTCCATCCCCTCCACCTCCTAATATGAAAGTCACCTCAAATACATGTAATGTGAATTTTGAATGCCAGACCTTTTATTCTGGCAACTGGGCTTGCCTGTGGGGGTGTACTATGAGGTGATGTTACTAAATAAATAAAGAAATAAAGAAATAACTGAATAAATAAATAAATGAATATATTTCACTTTGATTTGGACACAAACTTAAATTGATGTCATGTATAAACCCACCTTGATGTCACATATTGGTTGGTACACGACTGTTTTGAAGCCTCGAGTCTGGCTGTTGCCCTCTTGGGTTTTTGGAGCCAGAATTGACTGTATTTGGACACAGGTGGATCTAGGGTGGATATCCTGATTGGATCTGACCTCAGTCACAAGGTAGCCACACCCTAAAGCATACCCTGCTTTATCATCCATCCATTTCCTCTAAATGGGAGCATACTTTACTAAATGAACATCATGCTATACTGAAGAAGACTTGAAACTAGTGATTGAGACCACATCATTAGGAAACTGTTTACTGAGGTAGTAAATCCAGTGAGAAGTCGGTTAATTTTCTCATAAGCTTACATACAGTCTGACTTTTTTGAAAACAGTGCAGTCACCATCTACTGGCCAATAGAAAGAATGCAAGTTAAGTCACTTATGCACTGGCTTCACTTTTCAAGCTCCATCCATACTTTATTCCATCAATTATTGATTTTCATGGAATCTTCATAATGGAACAGTGTCATATCTAAATGCAATTCTTGAGTACAATTTTTTTAAATACTCTATGAAGTTTAGAGTTTAAGAGCTTGTGAGCTTGTACAGTTGTCATGTTTGAAACAAACTGTAGGCATTGACGGTGCATTAAGTGGTAAAATAAACATACTAGCTTGCAAATTTACACAATTAGCTATTTTCTGCCAGCATTCCTCTCTCGCCTCTTTCGCAGAAACGCTGTCGCTTTTTGCAAAACTATTTTTTAATTCCATTATAAAGACATGTTCCTCTTGACTGAACTAGGTAGCACGTGATTGGTCCACTTTGTGCGGAAGTTGACCCAAATTGACCGCCTTTAAAGGAACCTGCACAGAGCCTGATTAAAATAATACCTGGATGAACAAAGACACTTGATAACTCCTATCACGATCATTATCATTATCTTTGATTGGGTTTTTAGGTTTTATCAACCAAGCTTATGCAAAAGAGAGCCTGGCTATGTTCAACTTGCTTCGTAGTATACCCCTTTGATGCTGCCTTGACTCCGGTTGACCTTTGGAGCCCACCATAAAATTGTAAATGTGCCCTGCACACATCAAACAACCTTTTTTTTTTTTCTTAACTCTGATGTTTGCCTTTCTACATGCCTGTGTCCTGAGATAACTCACCTTGTTTGGGCCAAAACAGAACGAGAGTTGTGATGTTTTGCTTTGGAAAACATGACAGGCTGAAGTGCAAAGCGGAAAAGAGGACACTCTACTCTGGATCTATATATAGACACCATCAACACTGGATGCTGATTCCCATGACCTGCAGACGAGGGTATTCTAAAGTTACCTGTGGTCAGTACAATAAAAACAATTAGGGTTACTACTTGAGTGGGGGAAATGTGTGTAACACATAAAAAGGGGAAAGAAACAGTGAGATAAGTTGGGGTGGTTAACACTGTTGCCCCACTGTGACCTTATTCAAACGTTAAAATAACTTATATTTTTCCATCAACTGATCTCTTGTGTTTGTGCAGATAATGATTGATGATGATGATGATGTCTTATGGGTGTACGGTTATGACTTAGCAGACTGCATTTTGTATCCTGCTTTAAGTGTTTATTGGTTTCTTTTAACAATTAACAATGCGTTTTTATAAAAAAACACTGGGTCAAAAGACAAAGTGCGAGTACGACAGACTTGAGAGCGCTTTCTTTGAGACAAACTTTGCCCAACCTGAACCAAGTGGTTTAGCTGCCCTAGCCATGACAGTTGCCATTGTATGTTTCTGCGAATGCCAGATACATGAAATCTGTTGTTTCATACTTATTGTATCAACATTTCTATGATATATCAGATTAAATGTGACTTACCTATCAGGAGTTGAGGGGGGAGTGGTGTTATTTGAATCAGAATCAGAATCAGAATACTCTATTAATCCCCGGGGGGAAATTGTTTAAAGCTACAGCTCTCCACCACTTTTCAAGACGATGTTTCAACAGTTGTAAGCGCTTAGCTGCTGGATATTTTTTAACGAGACTGGGCATCATCCAGCCATGTTAGTGGCATCAAAACCAGACATTTTCGATGAGATGTTGGGACAGAACCAGGCAAGGCAAAAAAAAAACATAACAGCAATACATTTCACATAAAGAAATGTAAAGTTGCAAAGTAAAGACATTGAGAAGTTTCAACCTTTCTGTGGTTTGCAGAAAAATACATTGCCAACATTTCTTTGGTTTATTTTAGAGGTTGTTTTGAGGGCCAGTGTGTGTTTTTTCACCTCAGGGCACTGAAGGAGTGTCACCCTGTTGCTGGATTGAGAAGTGTGAACTTTCAGGACAAACACTGAACTATTTAGGTGACCTACATTTCAGGGGAAATGTATTGCTGAGTGTGCTTCAGTAAATTAATATTGTGGCACTTAATGAACATGACAGTCTTTAATTTTAGAAGAAAAGTAGCTTTTTTGTTTTCCAAATAGTTCAGGAAACCTTATCTGAGACGTGTACAGAATTCTCTCTAAATACATTGAGGATATCATACCATTACCGTTCAAAAGGTAAAATATGCTGCTGTACTTTCTCTCCTGTAACTTTATAGTTTTCATTTTTGTCTTTCATCTTTGTAATTAGACTAGAATCTCGGCTCTGTACAGCTTCTCTGTAGTCTTGTCACTGTTCATCAACAGCTCTTGGCTAACGCCTGGATATAGCCATTGAAGCACCTGATTAGATGCGGTTGGGGTTGAAAAAGCCTGTTGAGAGACAAGAGTTGGCTTCACAGGTGTGTGTGTGTACGAGGAACACACAGACCAATCATCACCTTGGTGCTGTGTGCGCTTGGCTTCTGGTGCTTTAATCATATCTTGCTGTCTGGATGAGCATCAGTTAGTTACAGGAGAGGGCGAATCAAAATTCATAACAAACCTTGTTGACAAAAACCAAATAGAGCTATTGCACTGTTAAAGTGACACTTTTTGTCTTCTACAGCATGCATATTTCTGTAAATCACCTCTGTCCTGTGTTCTCTCTGAATCGCAACATCCCACTGTAGATTTCCTGCTAAGGGCCTCTTCTAATCTATTTTACATGAATATCTTTTCTCCTGCACCTTATTGCCACCAATTAACTGTTCATCTGCAGCACATTAAACAGCACAGAAACATATCTGCAAATGTATGATGTGTGGTTGAGCTTGTGCGGCCACTTCTAGTAACCCCTCTAGTTTAGCAGCTACAGTGATGATTTCAGCTTGAAAAACAGTGTTTTTCTTCTTTTCAAATCAGTTTGGGATCTCAGAGCTTTCCGAGACTTGGATTACGCCGGACGTCATTTTATGTTGATATGTTCGTGTTCTTTACATTCGAACCGTCACCTGACTTTCCATTGGCATCAGGGTCAGTAGATAATGACATAACTTTGGCTGCTGTCATCCCATTCACTGATGGAGATGTAAAATAAAATAAAAACCTACACAAATGTCATGAAGCACCATGTTTCTTTGAAACAGTGTTTTTGTAAATGCATTACATTTTCCTATGACTTCTATTTGTTGGAATTGAGGGTGGTCTTTGTTTTCTTTCATATGAGAATTGTTTTTTTTTTTTTTAATGATGAAAGTGATTTGTTAACTGTGTAAAAACGCTTGACAGTAGATTATAGGGAGCCAGCACATTTAGAGATCCAATCACCAAAAGCACAAACAACCATTATGACCTGCTCTCTGATTGTAGTCATTTTTAGAAAATTGGCCACACTGATTGAATTCATTCGTCTTTTATAAAAGGAACCTTTGGCAGCCCTCCATGCTTTAAATGCCAACACATGTAAGCTACAAATCAGCAAGGTACGTTTAAGCTACTCTTAAATCACTCAAAGAAAAGAATCCAAGCTGATTTTCGGCATCAGATAAAAGGAAAGACTGCCCAGGGCAGGTACAGAAATAGATATGAGGTCATGTGTAAAATAGGGAGAATTAAAGAGGGACCTTGTGTTTATTTTCATGCATGCATTTTTCAGATGGTAATCCTCTAGACTTTGAACTTACATGTGCTTGTCTGCAGCTTGATCTTATTTATTTATCACCTGAGAGTGAGGCTGCAGATGTTGAATCAGTTTGTCCTCACAGGTCGAGGTGAATGAGCAGATCAAAGCTGTAAGGGTCATTGTCTCTGAGACGCTTCACAGTCCCTCAACAGTTACTTTAAGAAGTGACAACAGATGATAAGTGCAGGATACAGCTCATGTATCTCCCCATTCAAAACAATGAAGTACATTTAAGCTATTTAATATCTAATTAATATTCAATTCATTGAAAACAAACAAAACAAGATAAGCTCAGCAGCCAAGAATGGAAGAGAAAGTGCAGCCAAAATGTCCCCAATACCAACATGCAAGTTGACTGGACTAATGAAACACCTTTTTGTTCAGAAACCCATTTCAGGTAATGGCAGTCTGACTCATAGACACAGACCTCTCTGTCTCTGTCACTCTGTCATCCACCTGGGCGTTTTTTAGGTCACGAATGGTGTCAATATCAAAAAGATGGTTATTATGATAATTATTTATTTTATATATTCAGAAAATACTTTGACAAATGCCTGAACAGACCTTGCTGTGTTCTTAAGCTGGTCTCTGTATTCATGGATGGACGGCAATCCTGTTTAAAGCAACTGAGGTCAGAAAAGGTCTTAATCACACAGTAGGAGGAGAATCTGCCAGAGGACTGTTCAGACAGCTGATCCCTGTGGATCTGTGGCGCCGCTAACTGTTGCTCAGCAGCAGATGCTGTGTAAAAAGTCAGTTGTTTTTAAGCTGATGTGCTTCTATTCATTTTAATGCTGTTATCGTCTTTGGTCATGATATATAATATTTACACATAATGGTGTCAGTCCTTAAAAAGTGTGGATACTTTGCTCTGTTGTGTCTGACATGCACACTCAACTATAGAACATGCAGAAACACCAAGTACTCCCTCACAGCTTGAACACATTTCACCACAGCATACAGTATGAGCTGTGTCCCATTTCCAAACTGCAAACTATTCCTGTGCAGGTTTTGAGTAGACACGGTTACAAAATGTACTCAAAAAAGTACGCAATATGCAGTTACCACTTGATGTGTGTTCTGTTGACAGACACAATTGTAATACCACACGTAAATGAATGAACTACTCCCAGCCACAAATGTCAAAGATGAAACCTTCCCCATCATCATCTCTTCTCTCTGCACCGCCCACCCTACATGACCCTAAACAACCGCAAGTTCTCACTCAAAACAACTTATACCCCGGAGCGATCTCTGAACCGAAAACAGTGGCCCTACCACCCCTACACCATCATCAAAACACTTGATGACGCCACAGTTCAAAACAGTAAATTCAGTATGTGTTACAGTGTGTTGAGGATGGTGGTGAGACAAGCCCAGGAAAGTATTAAACCTTTGGAAAAAAACCTTTTTTTTCCACCACAACTGGGCTGCCTGCTCGAAGGTGTGTTTTAAATCAATGACAAACTTGTCCCGATCCCTGCAGTACTATCGAAGAATCACCGCCAACAAAGTGGCTCTGCTAATTCAGTTACAAACACGTTTAATTTATTATAACTTCTTCAGAATAAAAGCCCCCTGTTATTCAGTCATTTAAAAGCTTTTATTATGAAGCAGCATTACAGGAAACATTGTGTTTTCAGCAGCAGTAACTAAACATGACTCCTGAAACAGCTGAAAATGAACACGATGAAACACATTTTGCTTCCCTTTTGTGAAGTTTAACTGGCAGTGTCATCCAGAGGTCGCAGGTTTAATTCATGCAGCCTACATTAATGTATTACATAATGTCCTATTACTGCAAAGAAGAAAAATACGATATATTCTGAGTTTTAAGAAGCAAATATTACAGCAGATATAATAAACAATAAAGGGTTAGTATGTTGTATTAAACTGGAACACAAAGAGGCTTTTATTGAGGGGCACCAATCTAACGTGCTGTTCGCTGTATGTTGAGGGAAAATGGATCCAACAAATGAAAACAAATGACAACACTTTCCCCAATACCTCCCTGATAACATCAACAGACTGAAGACGTTATCCATGCCTGGACTTTTCACTCGTTGTTTTTTTCCACGCACACACTCAGTCGCCCCATCAGTGAAAACACCTTTTGTTTTGGTTACAACTGCTGTGAATCCCCCCCCCCCCCCAATATCCTCCCTCTCAGCCTCCCTGTCTGCCCCCCTCTCTCTGTTCTCTCTCCCTGTTCATGGTGATTGGTCAGTTTTCTGTCATCGTGCACTCTGGAGCTATAAAACCACTGCTGGGGGTGGAGACACCAGCAGCCTTCTGTCTCATACTGGAGAACACTGACTGTTATAGGAACTCTCTCAGTGTTACCTCCCTGTCGTCATTTGCAACAACAGCACTGACTTTGGATCTTTAACACTCCACCATGTGTAAAGGACTTGCAACACTTCCTGCAACATGCTTGAAAAGGTAAGTGAGGTGCATGAACGTGTTTGTATATTCCTGATAAAATGACAGTAAATGTAGCTTTTACAGTAAATATCTGAAACTGTGAATGCTTCAGAGATTTATCTTTTTTATTTTTACAAATTAAAACCAGTACATGACTTGAAACAGCACTTAAAGATAAAAAAAGGACAAACCATTTTTTTTACCTCTTGATTACATAAAACCGTCTTCATACAAGCAGGTCTTTGTGTGGATATTACCACTGTAAACAAACTGAAATGCATTTCGCTCATTGTCCTCCACAGTGCCAAAGACATCAAGCACAAAATAAGCTTCTTACTGCAGAAGCCAGAACCCCAAGCAGCAGATCAGAAGCTGACGAAAGTGAACACGACTGCTGCCGCTGCTGCTGCTGCAAAGAGGTCAGAGGAACTAAAATCTGTTTGTTCACTTCGTTGATGCTTTCGAAGACATATTTGCATTTATTATTCATTTCCAGGAGCTCTAAAAGATTTTATTGACAGATTGTGATGGAATACACTCATACACTTCTCCATTCATGTTTCTTAAGGAAAGTTCTGTTGCATTAGAAGGAATTCATTAATTGCATTCCCATCTGGACAAGCTCTGCACAGGGAAATACTGGTTGGGAAAAGGTGGTTGTGTTAGCAAGCACAAGGAGGATACATTCAGTCAAACAATGATGAATTCTGCTTTATGCTGCATGTGGGCCGTTTAATCAGTAGCAATCTTTAATGAGTGTAGGCAGGGACTTTAATATTTTGAGTTTGAGGATAATTTTTATTGACCAAACTACTTTTTATACACATTGAGTTCAAAACACAAGACTTTTTTCCTGAGGAGACATTTGATGATGAGAATGATGGGTAACACTTAATATAATAACCACCGTTAATAAATGGTACATTTATAGTTTAACTTTAGTTAATAGTTGTTTCACTGTAAAATTCTTCCTAAACCATTCATTAAGCACTTGCTCGTTGCAAAGCTGCAACTTTTGCTGTAATATTTAGTAAATGGTTGATAAATACTGTGCAGTTCATCTATAAACATTTGGATGCCCACTGATGTTTACAAACCTTTACAATCACTTACTTAATGGTTAATAAAGCATTGTGTTGTACAGTGAAATAACTACTAATTAAAGTGTAATTAAATACCATAAACTTACCATTTATCAATGATGGTTATTATAAAGTGTCACTGAATGATAAAGGTGATGGATGAGTTGATGTGCATGAGTGTGCATCGACTTATTTGGTTAAAGACCATTTTATTTAATGGGAAATGCATATATACTGACTTCCTGCTTGACTTTTTGCTTGCTTTGTTTTGTTTTGGAAGCCCTTCTCCCATCATGTGCTCATGGAGAAAAATGTCTACAGCCTTCATGGTTGATATTACACTGACATACACTGTAACGACTGTTTCTGTTACAGTATACACTTGGAAACTGAATCACACTGGCTGAGGAACACATTGTGTCTTATTTTATGTCTTATTCTGGCCTTTACGACCCACCCTGAGGCTGTGTTCCCTCAGAAAGGCAATTAGTGCTCTTTATGAGCAGGTGAGCAATGACCATGCTCACCCTGACCTTTCCCATTCAGGAACATGCAGCCCATTCAGACACAGTCACAGAAAATCAATAATCATTCACTTTTCCTGCTATTATCGCACAACAACAATATCTCATTCCATTCACAGCACAAAGACGAGTGATTAAGATGAATATAGATTAGTCTTTTCTAATCTTTATAGCTACTGATTTTTGCTGTTGTTTCTGAGGTGGTGAAACTGTTGAAGGAGCATTACTGTACTGTAGGTTTTGCTGGGTAAATGCCAGATAATGAATGCTGGTAGGAAGAGATTTGCTGCGATTATTGATCTGGTGATCTTTACTGATCAGTTTAGAGTCCCCCCAGGTTTTATTGTATGGAAACCTTTTTCAAATCTTTTAGTTGTTTGAGTTGGATGACAGGGAGCCAGCAATCGAGGAAATACTGCTCCAACAATGACTTTATTAAACCTTATTGATATATGTTGATGAAGGTTCTCAGTCTCATTGATATACACAATAGAAATGTATATATAAAGATTTCCATTGGATTACTTGCACATCGTGATAAAAATAATAAAACTCTAAATGAAACCATATTTAATACACCCTAAACACACATTTTGTGAGTCTGAAGTGTAATTTACATGGAAATAGTAGCATGAAGATTCCAGCTTGGAAAGTCTCTGCAACTTCATTAAAAACCTGTCCGCGCTTGTGTTTCAGGGTGCCTACTGCAGCTGAGGTGGGGAAATGGAAGGAATCGTTCAGCCACATGATGAGCAGTGAAAGTAAGTGTTACATTACTGTTTCACACATAAGAATAGTTCAACCTCAACCTGAACGAGACTAGCAAGCTTCAAATCCAAAGAACTTTGCCTGACACTAATAAGCCTGACACCAGCAGTCAGGCGGATGCTCCACTCATTAGTTTTCCGGCAGAATCTCTCTCAGGGTTTATGAAAAGAATCTTTAAAATAAACATCACTATTCTCCTGTGACATAATGCTGCTGTGATCATGGGAATATTACCAGACAAGACCCTGACCTTCACATTCCTCGCTAATGATTGCCAGTAAAGTTTTGGCAATCTCATGAATGATTCTTTATTCTTCACTCTTTGTCACAAAGTTACAGATAACAGGAAGAAAGAAAGAAAGTGCAGAAGATGTGTTGACCTCACATCACAGTGCAGTTTACTAGCATCACCCTGCTCTGATCCTCTGACACTTTAATTCTGTCTTCATGATGTTAAAGGAAGGTCTCTGAGGCGTTCTCATGCTCTGCGCTTGTGCTACGTGTCTCGAGGCACTCCTCAGCAGCCCCTCAGGGCTTGCTGACCAGTGTCGAGTGTGTATGTGTGTGTGTGTGTGTGTGCACAAGCCCTCTGAGAATTACACTGTGTGAGTGCATGGACACAAAGGGGAGCAATGGCCTCGAGGGAACCAGCGGAGTTCTGACCTGCTCTGTTCCATGACCTCATCCGCTGACCCTCAAACATAAGCATCCTCCTTCTTCCTTTCCGACATCATCCGTCAGCTTTCATTGGTCGATCATATTTTGTTTATCTCATCGTGGCCTCAGCGGGGTCCTCCAGCTGTCCTCCTAGACATGTAGGATTTTGGAGCAGTAGTGATGAAGACGATAATCAATTTGACAAAAATGTATCCTCTTAAAGGGCTCAGGTGTGCACTTTCCTCTTTTGTTTACTGGCTTTGGTTATTGGAAAACCAGCCCAGTCGCCAATATCCGCGAATAAAATGTTGGCAAACCACGTTAAGTTTGTACGAGATGGCTGCCAAGCGAGAGACCACTGATTTTGGGTACCGTTGGGACATTTTCCAGCTGTGTTTATGGCAACAAAACCAGGCATTCTCAGCCAAAAAAGTGATTTTTGGGCCCAAACCTTACCAGACCCTCAGCACAGTGTTGTTACAATTTAAAATTGAACATTTAAATGGAAAGTTACTAAAATTGAAACATAAAGAATTGTAAAGTTTGAACACATCACATATATTCTGGCAATTGGGCTGCAGAGAATCCCTGTCATGTGTCTCCAAAAAGACAACAAAAATGTAATAACTCAGTATAATTACACTGCTTTCACACTTTGAGGCTTTGCTAGTGAAGTGCTTATTTTCTCTTAGCAAGATGAACAAATTTGAAGTAACTTTTTCATCCATTACGCACTAAAAAAAAAATAAAATCGTCTATTACCAGAAACTCTGAAGAAATTTAACTCCAGCTGCGAGGGGAGAAGTCCTGCCAAACCTTGTCTATAACTTGTCACTTATACTAATGTCTCAAAATAAATGTGTTGATGATAAATATTTATTTGATTGGTGACTGTTTTCTGGCACCGAATGCAAAATTGGGATGGTATTCAAACACACATATGGCTTTCAGATCGGGCCAAGGTAGTTAGCAGCATTTGGCTAGCTTTCGGTTGGACTGGTGTCACTGATTCAAAACAAGTCTGGCAACAAAATTTGACAGATTTGGATTACAAGGCTGTAGTTTTGTATTCTCTTAAAGGAGAATACAAAATGTATTACAGCCGCAACCTTCTTCATCTGCAGTCATGGGTCTATAAGGTGCACTGGATATTAAACAATTACATTTTAAAATAATAATTTATTAAACAAACATATTTTTTCTGTCTGTCTCAGCGGGTCGTATGGTCTTCACCAGCTTCCTTAAGTCAGAGTTCAGCGAGGAGAACATGGACTTCTGGGTCGCCTGTGAAAACTACAAGAAGACTTCACCTTCCAAGTGGTCATCCCAAGCCAAGCAGATCTACCAGCAGTATGTGGAGGCAGATGCTCCACATGAGGTAATGACTTTTATCTGAAACAGATGATAACACTGGTGATGTAACACCCTCAGATAGTTGAAAATGTAGAAGACAAAACAAGCCAGAAATGAATTTAAAGAAGCCGAGGACAAAAAGGGAAAAGGACAAAATGTTGACTTTGGGTCAAAGCCTGAAAAACACCTTAAAGGCATGATTGTAAAATCTTATTAATGCAACTGCACATTCTCCTCCAATGAAGTGAACACTTGAAGCTGATAGCGTCTGCGCAGCTATGAGTACTGCCCTGTCCTGATTAGAGGCTGAAACTCGAGGGTTTATCATTATCCAGGGAGCTGGATACTGTGCATGGATGAAGGATGAAGGGAATTTGGCTTTCTACTCAGTTCTTTCTTTTTGGTTGACTTTTAATGAAAAAAGAAAAATAAAATAAACTGAGGATAAAGATGTGGGTGTATTTTGTCCCTATTTTTTTTTTTTACCAGAGCTCTGTGCTTTGCCTTGTGACAGTGTTTTTCTTATTATTTCCCTTGTTGTTTTTGCTGTATTTTTTCTTTTTGAAATATGCAAATTGTCATTGTTTTTTCCTTCTGGTGTCCCTGTTGCCAGACTTCAACAATAATCTCTTCAACTTAAAAATATAGTTTTTTTTTAGAGCAATTTAAGTTCAGATTTTGCTTTTCTGAATGATGTTTCCCTTCCAGTTTATATTTTTGATCTTTGACCTCAAGGGGACTTAAAAAAAAAAAAAGAATAATGAAAAAAAAAAAAGAATCTAACCCTTAACCTTTTCTTTTATTTCATATGGTGTAATTCTAGGTAAACTTAGACGCAGTGACTAGAGAGGAAACGAAGCAGAATGTCGAGAACGCCTGCCCCTCTTGTTTCGGAGAGGCTCAGAAGATGATCTACACCTTGATGGAGAAAGACTCCTACAGGCGCTTTCTAAACTCCAAAGTGATGCAGAATCTGTGTCAGAACGCTGCTGCTCAGGAGAAGAAAAACCGTGACTGTGCCGAGAACAGGCAGGCGTTAACAGGAGGCGCATAAACAGCAAGCGAACAGGAAAGAAAGACTAGAAGAAGGTGCCAAAGACTGAAAATGTATTAGTTGGTAGATACTGGTATGTGGTGACGTAAAGGGTAATGTGACATGTGATGAAGACTTTAACAGGAAGTTAAAGACATGAAGACTTTGGTGATCATTTTAAGGGTTTGGAGTTGCTTCTGTATGTCCACTTGTGGATATAACAGAAAGATTTGAATATTTTCCTGTACTGCATTGATCATCAGCTCTCATATATTTAATATTTTAAGATGAATGTATAAATGCGGATTAAATGAATGTTTAAACGTTTGTATTATGAAGATCAGCTTTTGCTTCTGGTTTCATTGCAAGAACATAACCTGTTCTCCGAGTCATGGCCAGGTTACATTGACAGTCATAACAGAACACAACCTAAAGCTACCTGCAGCCAACAGACTCCCCTTCAAACAAAAATACTGCACATGGAGCAGTGTGGAGGATTTGTTTGAGCAAAAACATGTAAAGTTCTTATATCTTTAAAGTAATGTATCAAGATCTTCATAAGAATGACAAACTTAACTGTATTTGATGAGAACAGACACAAAAATCTAACTATTATAAAAGTAAAGCATTAAAACATTAGTGTTAGTGTGGGATATGTTTTTGGTACGACAGTGAATGACTCATCATCTGTTCCTGTGCTGTGCAGTGAGTTTTGGTGGTCACAGTCTTTTGTCTGACCCAGAATGGTTACTGTGTTACATATTGACTTGAGCACATACATCTAGCGTGACTCACACACCAGCTTTACATTTAACACACGTTCTCTCACATGTTCATACAACAGATGGATGATATCGATGTCGAACTTGGTAACCATGGTAACAACCGCCTGTACTATTTAGACAAGATCTCTGCACCGTGCTAACGTTGTCATTGTGTACTCCTCACGGGAATTGGAAGCATGCTTTAATTTCACAGTATTGATTATCTGTTGCATGTCTTATAGTAACCAGACAGCAGGAGAAAAGGTCACACTGTGACCTGATTTTAAAGAGTTTGTAACTGTATTCAGATGTTTATATCTGTCAAATGTTGTGCAGAGTAATTAATGGTGTGTTCACTTTGATTGTATGTATTTATGTTGCTTTGCATATTAAAGTGTTTTCTCAAAATATACACTGTGACGGACAGAAAACTATATACTGTATGTAGACGTTTATTAAATGATGTCATTGTCTTATTTATATCATATCTGTAACTATTCAACAAATAAAGATGTGTTGGATAATCAGAGTGAGTCTGCAGCCAGTCCAGCAGTTGTTGCTGCTTCTTGTCTAAAGCCCTGTTTGCAAGGGAGTAGTATTACTTGGGTAACTCTCTCATTCACCTGCAGCGATCATCTGTGCAGATCTGCCATGTCTGTAATTTGTAAATTACAATTCCACCCGACCCACCATATTCTGCCAGTGTCAGAGGTCCTGTAATATTACTCGTCCTGTGCAAATCAACATCTCAGTAATTTCAGGTCGTGTTTTGATTAACATTGGGCGACTGTACATCAGGTGGTAGAGCAGGTCGTCCAGCAATCAGAAGGTTGCTGGTTAGATTCCACGGCTCCCCCGGCTGCATGTCAAAGTATTTTTGAGCAAGATACTGAACCCCAAAATGCTCCTGATGAGGTTGGCACCTTGCATGGCAGCCTCTGTCATCAGCGTGTGAATAGGTGAATGTGACAGGTATGTAAAGTGCTTTGAACAGTCAGAATACTGGTGAAGCGCTATACAGTACGGCTATATTGACGTTTAAAAGTGATGACTTACCTGTAGGATGAGTTAGGACCAACAAAAGGTTGTCATATTCAAGTTCAGCCACAAAGCATAAGTTCCTTGATCTAAAGGAGCTGTAAATGTGTGTTTATGACTGTAACACATGTAGACAGGAGGCAAATCAAAACATTTAATATAGCTGTTGAAGGAGAGACACGTGCCACATGAAACACAAACATGGGGCGGCAATTTAATTCACATGAAGTTCCCTGGTGATACTGGTACCCTGTGAATAGGGTGTAAGAGTCCACAGCAAGTCTAGCAGCTTAACGAGGCTGCTCTTGATAACATTACATTACCTTAACTTTTTCAGAAATATTTGTCAGCATGCTGACCTGCACGTAGTTTGTCCCAGCTGTTTTGCTGCTTCTTGTCTAAAGCCTTATTTCTAAGGTAGAGATCATCTGAGATCTTAATCCCATGCAATTGTAAACTTGTAAAGTAAAAATTCCATTGCCAATTATTATATTTCACCAAACACAGAGGCCCTGTGATCAAATTAGTCCTATGCAAATCTGTGATTAGGGGTACTATCGTTTTTTACAACCTGGACCTTATTTCTAGCATAAAATACGATCATTTACTCACCCAGATAACTTTGGTGTCATTTGAAGTCGTAGACGAAATTAGATCCAGTGGAGCGCCGCGTATATCCATATAATGCGAGTGATCCGGGCACCGAAGCGCAGCCTCTATGAGCATTATCTGCCTCGAAACTAGTTCTTTTCACCAATATTCTGTTACGATACGCTAGTGCTATTCCCCTCTGAGTTCGGGCTTGTCTGTTATCAACATCCGGGGTCTGTAGGTTGACCTACTACCTCTGACCTGGAAGATGTCATCTCTGAGCTGCGCGCGCACCCACGACAGCCGGCTTGTTTACCTGTAGCTGCTACTGCTAGTTTGACCCCGGATGTTGATAACATACGAGCCCGGAAGTCAGGGGAAGTGCAGCAAAAGGCCACAGGCCAGATTGGGCTAGCTAGACTCTGGTACATGGGTCGTCTGCTCTACCAGTTGAGCTATCAGGGTACCCATCATATTTTTTTTAAACATTTATTTGCTGTTGTCAGACAACTGAACAAGTATAAAATAAGATTATATGCTGAACAGCAGTCAACAGCTGTACTGTGAGGTTGACTATATGATGACAGAGAAGGTTGGGAGCAACAAAAAACAGTACAACCACAAAGCATCTTTTAATTGTCTAAATGTATTTATGCTTGTAACATTCAGGAAGTAGGCACATCTCTAAACTGTATTATTAATGTGGCTGCTTCTGATATGTTGATGTTTTGGAGCCTTGACATCATATCCAGGAGACAATGTCTGTAAAATCAAACACAGAACAACACAGATTTCACTTATCCTGTGCTAATGCACTGCATGAAACACTGATGTGCGGTGGTTACATCTACATTACATTAGGTCTCCTGGTAGTACTACAGTAGTCCCATTCAAATAGGGCCTAAGTCACAGTGGACAGTAGATGAATTTAGACCATAAATATGTAATCCTTCAAATAGCTAGATCTTCAATATTTGCACAAAGCTTCATGGCAAAGTCATCCAAAAGTTGTGTAGATATTTCAGGTTGGACCAAAGTGGTGGACCAATGACTAATTGATGTTTTCATACAGCCATGTCCCCAGCATAATTTTAATTCAGTTAAATTGAAATACAGCGAGTTTGTTCAAATCATCAGGAAAGGTCATTGTTCACTGTGTGCAGTTTGAAGTGAACAAATAACCTTAACATGTTGATCAAAAGTTATTTAAAAGTTTAAATGTATGTAATTTCAGATGTTTCTGACTGATGAACTGGAGTGGCCCACTGCTGCTCAGATAAGAAGTCATTCTTTTCATATCAGCATTTTATGATGTTGACGTCCAGCTTTACTTCTCATGATTACAAGATAATTATCTCTTAATAAAACTTGTTATGTCCAGTTGATGAGGCCGTAGCTTTTTGTAGGCTACTGCCTCTGATGTGTAAAAAAAAAAGCTTTAATCTGGCAGACTGTCCCTTTGTAATCACACAGCAATCATCTACAATCAGCAGACATAAGGTGGTCTCTTCTATCTCCTGCAATGACTCTGTAATGTCTACAGAAACATATATTATATGATATTCACAAGAAAACAGTTTGGACTCAAGACAGAAAGCAAGACATAATAAAAATCTTAAAAGCACATGTGTAGCAGCACCACTGTTTGCTGGCTGGTTTTGAGCCCTGGTTTGTTCTCTCACAGATTGGTTTGCAGTGTTTCGAGCATCTTTTCACTTTCAGACTCACACTCTCAAATTCAGTGTCAGACATCCCATCATGCAAAGCTGAAAGAGTGGATTTGAAAATTGGCAACGCCCATTGAAAATCCTGAATTTAACATTTTTATTGTTGAGTGCAAAATCCTTGTTTGCTTTTGAAACTGAAGTTCATTTTCAGAGCGAACCCTCCAGTCTTTCAAATGCTACTCTTATTTTTTATTAAAAATAACTGTGATTTGTCCTCATAGCTGTGTCTCAGACTGGTCCACCCTGTGGACTATTTTTTTCTATTTACCCAGATGAAGTTGAGGCTGTTTACTGCAGCTGTATTCACACTCTCAGCCCAACTCCATGCCTATTTAAGGGCAACACATTTGCAATGGTGACGCACTATACAGTAAATAAACTTGCTAAAATGTAATCTTCTACACATTTAACTTGAACAGACGGGGAGAGGGCAAACATGCCAAAATATTTACTCTCTGTTAATTCCGTCTGAGTGCCTTCCTGCTTAGTAAGGCACAAAAATAGAATCAAAGATGCCTCAATTGGTTTTTTATAGGGAAAAACTGGAGAAGTGCTCAGGTTAATAATTCACCAATACCCTTATACAGGCCCATCAAAGTGGATTAAGACTCCAGGAGATTTTCCATGCAGACCTAAAATGGGTTGATCTTTGAAAACATCCTGAACACGCTGAGCTGATGATGGTATTCATCTTATTCATCTTATTCATTTTTCCTTTGAGAAGACGATTGCAGTGACAGTTCCTCCTGAGGATGAGTCACGCATAGTGTACGTAAAAAGACCAAATTTCTGTCTGATATACTGCTGTATGTATGTCAGCCTCAGTATGCCTGGATTCTGCAGCTAAAAAACAGGAGTCTACAAGAATGTTATAAATCCACTGGGGCTGCTGTGCTGGTGTGAATCTTATCCATCATCTAAAATAAATGAGAGTGTGGGAGTAGTTAGGAGGAGTCTGTGAGAGGGCCAGCAGCTAGAATTCGGAGCAAAACCTTCAGATTTTGGACTCTTTACAGGCTTTATTGGCCAAGTATGTGTACACAGTTCGACTCATTTTTTAACATTGTTTTCAATGTACTTACACACAGAACAACTGACAGGAAGATAGACATAGAGACAGTTCACAATCAGGAGAACAAAGCTGATCAAAGGTAGTAATTATAGAACTATTACGTACACATACTGTAAGTAGACGAGAAATGTGTATATACACTAAATATACACAAAAAAGCAGCAATCAAGTCAGCTATTCTGTAGATTGTAAACAAATACAACTAGTGCAAATGAAAAAATATTTATTGTTACGTTTTTGACAGGAGAAATCCATCCTACATAAACTCTGACATCAAGTGCTCCTTTATATTGAGACTAGACCTCATTCTGACAGTGAGAAATGGACAGTCATAATTACTGTAATTATTCCTGCAAACAAAGCCTCGAGAAACTACTTCAACAGCTTTTCTTAGATATATAAAAGGCTTGTCAATGCAAAACTTGAGCCCACAAAAGGCCTGCATCCATCTGGTCCTGAATTACACATCCAACCCACACATAACTGTCAAACAAATGCACACTGATCACCAACATTACATGGGAACTACCTTGTGGCTGTAACTGAAATTGATCTAAATGAGTGAGGGACGTACAGTTGATTCTTTGTTTAAAGCAAGATGAAGTTGAGAGTTTTCTTTTGTCTTTGCAGATTATTTATAGGGACAGAACTATGTTACATTGTCAATGATGACTCGTTTACACCTTTTACATTTTTAATTAATTAGTTTTTATCCCTTATATTTACATTGAAAATGGAAGATGAACATTTGGTGGTTTCTTGCATTACAAGAGCAAAGTCCTCCATTTGGCCTTTGATAAAAAAAATCAGCAGCAACAAAAGCACAAAAAAGAACCCACATGTTGTAGAATACACACAGTACACCTGGAGTTGGTGCCAGGACTGTTTTCGTAAAGGGTAATGTGATTTGTATTCAGTAACTAACCACGTTTCAAAGTAGTCTGATCCAAGCAATTAAACATTTTGCTCAATTGCACCCTTCTGCCTGTCCTTACTAAAACTGCCCTATTCTTCATGACTAAAATCCCACTGGTTGTCACTGTAGCTCGATACATTACTATTGCATGTTAATTTTAACATCGCATTAAGGAAGTAATGATTCTATTTAAGTTTTGATTCACCAGGTCCTGTGTGTACAGAGGGACTTCCTGCCATTGACCACGATTGTCTTGTCCAAAATTACACTGTGTGCACACAGTGTAATTTTGGACAAGACAAGCGTCTACAGCATCTAATGTAGAGGTGATGGTATAACATCAACTCTACATTAGATGCTGTAGACGCTTGTGTTTGCGCTGTTGGCCCGCAGCTGTAATACTACCTAGAATCTATTCAGATTCTGAGGCCTGATCAGACCTTTATGCAGCATTAACCTGCTTATTGCTGGATTTTCCCTCCCGCCTTCATAACGCCAAGCAGCTGTGAGGCCTGCTAATTAAAACCTGACAGGATGATCTGCTGCTCTAATGTGATCATGCATGCGATGAAGCACGTACATGCT
This sequence comes from Pagrus pagrus, assembly GCF_965226575.1. Classification (NCBI taxonomy): domain Eukaryota; kingdom Metazoa; phylum Chordata; class Actinopteri; order Spariformes; family Sparidae; genus Pagrus; species Pagrus pagrus. The sequence continues at coordinate 29,771,818 of NC_140190.1, read as the reverse complement.
GACATGTGCACGCGCAGAGCCACTAATCTCTATGACACAAACACGCGCACGCACTCTACATACATCCCCAGGGCTGTGTGTCTGGATCTCTGGTTTATTGTACTGAGAAGTCGCAATAATAAACAGTGCAGGACTAATGTGATTCATCTCACTGTCCTGTCTGCTTTTCGTTGTGTTGTTTTTATGTTTCGGCCTTGTGACATGTTTTGACACTTGATTGTGTGCAGTTATAGTACCATCATTAAGCATTTATAAGACACTATAATAGTTTTTCAAAATAAAAGTCTTTACCTGTAGGTGAAATCTATCTAGAAACTGCGGTCTTATGTTTCTGCTCTATGTAACTTCAGTGAGAGGGTAGGATTCACAGCGTTACATACAGGTTTAATAAAAGTAATATAACGTTGGAAACGTTTCTTTATCTGTGTAATGTTTTAACAATACAGAGCTTATTTCGCTGATCACTTCTTAACCATCATATTAACAGAAAACACACTGTAAGAGAAAACTGATCGGGTGATGTCTCTTCTTTTCATTGGCAAACACATGAACATTTTGCAAGTGCGGATGAGTGGAGATCAGTTTATAGGAGAACGTTATGACCACATGAAAGAAATACAGTCCAAACTTGCAGGTCATGGCTCAGCTTGCACATATCTATTTCCCCTTTGGTCCTTTTAAACTTGCCCCATTACTTGAGAGACCCCATTATCCAGCATATTGAATAGTGAGGGAGACTTTGTTAAACACAAAGTGCAGTCTTGGCAATGAAATCTTGTTTGTCCTCCCTATTTTAGATAAAGTAACACTTCCCATCTAATCTAACATGCACTGCTGAGGCAAGACAGAAATACATGCCAAAAAATATAAAGCCTTGTTCTGACTAAAATAAGAAAATTTAACATTTGGCCCCAATTATGCTCCCTTTGCCCAGACTCATTCGTCATTTGTTAGGTAACCTCATGTCACTGGGTCAGCTTCTCCTTTGTCTTTCACTCATTTGCTGCTTTTTTTCATATATAGATTTTTTAAAAGTTGATCGTTAATTGTGGCAAAGAGCAAGGGAGCCGAGGCAATCCATGCTAACTCAAACTACATAATCTGTGCTACCTCTGCAGGTGCTATTTGTTCAAATAATGATGAGGTTACATTTTTCACTTTCTCCTTAATTTCTCCATTAAACTTCAAACATTTTAGACAGGTGTGTTTGAAACTCAAAAGATTGTGAGTGAAATGATCGCTTCAAGAGGGTCAGACGAGGTAACAAAGCCGGCTCTTACATAAGTGTGTTGAGGGAGGGATATACTTACAGGAAGCTTGATTAGAAGATGAGGTGTGGCTGAGCAGGCGGGCGGCAGCTCAGCAGGATTAACTGATAAGGAGCAGGTGTGAAGGCCGGAGAGACAAACTGAAGGCAGCTGGTGGGCAGGTGAGCGATGACACGGGATGGAAAATATGTGAAAGACCTTCCCCCTTCACGTCAGAGGGTCACTCCACGGTCAGAATCAAAGCTGTAACTCATGTTAAATCATAGTGTCAGAATAAACAGGTAGAAGTGTGAGATGTGTTTATTATGTGCCGTTTCCTTGTAAAAACAAAAAACTAAACACGTGCTATAAAATAGATGCTACACAAGTTTACATGCTCAACCAAGGTCATATTTGTTGAGCTTCATTCTCCTGCATGTGCTTCCATTTAGTGGCACGTCATTAGATTGTGAAGTCATAGATTTTGAGTTCAATTCCACTTTGAACCATCCGGTTTAATAATATGGCTAGTCCACATTAATACAGATTCAGTAGGGTGAGCATGCCAGGTGGTCAAATTCACCCTCATCCTGTAAAGCAGCTGATAAGTCTTCAAGGGATCCTTTCAATAATGTTGTCAGACACTTAGAATGTCTATGTGAGCCTGTCAGTAAGTTTTAACATGCCATTTCATGTTTAAATGCTATATGTATAGGTACAGCTTTAAGGACAACCATGGGAGCTTTTGGCTTAAATGTGTCTGGAAACAATTATCCCAAAACCAATAATTTCTAAATCAATCCAACACAAGAAACAATAAATGAAATTGTGCCAACAAACTCTGATAAATGCGGTTACAATGCAGGGATTGCTTGTACAGTATTAGGCTATATTATATAACATTAATGTTATATTGTGTGATTTAGGGGGATCTAGTGGAAATGGAAGATTCATATTTTGTTTTCAACTAGATCGTTGAGTTTTCTTTACCTTTGAATGAGCCTTTTCCACTTCTTCCTCAGAGTCCACATGTTTCTACCAGGAGCCCACAACAGTTGATCACACGCTGGCTCTAGGGAGGACCTTTTGCAGTTTTTTAAACTTTTAGTGGCCACTACAGTGAGGTCAGGCGATGGTTGTTCAGTCAAAATGATCGGTTAGAGATTAAATCCTCCACACAGGACCTATAAAAACCTAAAGTCACCATTAAAGTGAAATATGCAGATATGTGGCTGAGAAAAGAAAACACTATAACTGGTGCAACCAGCACTAAGCCTTGTCTATTTCCTGCAGCTGTGCAGACACAGCTGACTTGTAATTTGTGTAGCGTTTTATTGCAAAACACATATTTACTCGACCACTAATGTCTGATAAATGTTTGATTTGTAGGTGTGGGCTTAGTACAACCAGGAGCACCCGGGCCCAGTGCTCCTCAGCAACCGTAGAAGTCCTCACCTCAGTCTCCTCTGGGAGGTCTGCTCCATGTTTTACATTTGGCTTCTTTCTCTGGAAGCTCATCAGCATCCATTCACTTACACCTCTGACTTCACTTATTTCCACATCTCATTCCTTTATGCATTTTGCATCTCTCCCATTATTTGCCATGAGTCAGTCATGATGAAGTGTAATGGAGAATACACAACTGTTTTTAATTGGTAGAGGAAATTAAAGCTGCAAAGATAAACTATATTTTATATTTTTGACACAATAAAAATTAACCCAACAATTGGACTTGCAAATTTGTAATGTACCTACAAGGAAATTATACTGAAAGGAAACATTAATGAAAACCCATTTTTGCTTTTGCTTTTCTTGCGGTCACCATTATTGTCTTGAGTAGCCTGCTGCTCCACAGCATTGACCTGTCTTGATTTATTTATGGCGATGTTGACTGGGAGTCCATGCAGGCAAAGTTAACTGCCTGCTGTGCGCAGCTCTAACTGAGCTGGGGCAAACTCAGCTTGTTATATTTGAAGGAAGTGGTCGTCGGGCCTCCTCTGCTGTTGTGCTGCTCGGCTTGTGGTACATAGCATGAGCTCAGTCTCCTGTTACTCCCCTCTCCACAAACACAGCCTGCTGATGAAGGTTCTCAGTCATCCAGGTCATGGTCATTCTAAGTGCTGTATCGTGGACAACTGGACCTGTTTCAATTTCTTGAAGACGGTTCACCTCTCATCCAGGAGGCTTCTCCAGTTCTAACTAACTGGAGAGGAGGTGCAGGCTTTTAAACTCTGTGTGGGAGTGTCCTTACAGAGTCGTTAACGACACGTGAGTTTCAGAGTCGTTGACCCAACCGGTCTTCATGTGGGCTGCTAGTGCTAGGTGAGCCCAGGTGTGAATGGTTGTTAAGCTGTCTGGGGAGGGAACTCAGTACTGCATTGTAGGTGGGTGATAAGTAATGTCTTAGGCCACCTCCTCTGTTCAAAGACGGTTGTTCCAGTTTGACATAGCTGTTTACATTGTTGTCCTCAAAGGAATGATTTTTCTAATCATGCAGCTGGGAAAATACACAAAGTACACAACACTGCAATTATCAATCTTCACTGAATTAAGTGTCTGTTCATTTGGGATAAAAAAATCCCTTTTCTATGACACGTATAAGGCCCGCTGATCTTGACACCATCCACTTGTAGATTGGTTCCCAATAAACCTCACTTTAATTATGCATTTTGATCTGCCATCGGGCTTGAATGAAATTAACCCTGCTGATGGAGGAGGAGAAACTTTATAACCTTATCACTGAGGTAAAACAAGAATGAACTGATGGCATTCACTAGAATGAGAGCACTCTGGTGTTAATCTGTTAATCTGTTCCCTTGCTGATATGCGTTCCCTCACACCACCAAGACTTGAGGACAGTTAGAAACTGTCATTCTTTCTACTAGATCAGTAAGTAACAAAACCTGCCTACTGCCTTTTAGCGCTGAGATCAGGGTTTCATTGCAACAGTGACGCAAACAATAAGTTGGGGAGTTGAAAGATTCTCTGTTTTGCTTCAAAGAGTCTATGTTTCACTCATTTATGGAGCTTTTAGTCTCTTTGCATTGTACAGTAGTTCTCAGAGGATTAGGTGTAGTTGCACTTACGTACATGTTACCTCATCAAAAGCTCTTCTTACTTCACCAAGTCAGGCAGGCTTTTGTTGCTTTCAATTACTTGGCCATGTCAGGCTTGTTCTTCTAATTGTTCAGTGGAAACCAGGTGATACTTAAGGTTAGTTACAGATGCAAGCATGCAGGTTACTTTTCTGCACTTTTACATTATTAAATATTTTGTTTACCTCTTTCGCGAAGTTCATTTTCATTGGCAGTCATTTAGGAACAGTGTTCCCACAACTGAAAACTGGAAACCAAACATAACATGTCAGAAACACAACATCACTTGAGGGCAGAATGATTCTGATATGGAAAGAACTGGCAGCGTTTAAAGCAGTGGCATTACCTTCACTCTTAAGTAAGCAGATCTGCTGACAGATCAAACTGCTCAGACCTTCACAGAGAAACCCCGTGGGTGTAGCTTTGTCAGCGTCGGATCTCGCTGCCAGCCGCGGGTATCACCGGGGGAAATGACAGAATGCTCTTTTATTTTCGCACACATGACAACAGATCATTCTTGTTCTCAGAAGTGTATAAAAAGCCCTGAAGTCATGAGAACTCTTTGCCATGATGTTGAAAAACGACCTGAGGAGCTGACTTTAATGAGGAACTAAGTGCGCAATCGGGCCAGTCCTTTCTGCTCACTGATCCTCCAGCACCCACGTTGCCTTTTAATGGCGCTTGAGTAAACAGAAAGAGCACTGATTTTAGACCCTGGGGAGGACAAATCTGTTTTTTTCCCCAAGTTTAGATGACATGTCTGAATAACCTTTTACTTAGATGTCTCTCCCATAGGTTGAAACTAAATCCCACTGATGACCGTATAAAAATTCCATTCAGGCATAACGTTTGGTTTCTAATCTAAAGTCTGATCATGGTTTTTGATCCAGAAAGATTTAGAAATATCTGCATGTGTTTAGAGGGATAATAATTACTGTTGGCAAGGCAGACAAATGATAACTTTATCATGAAATCCACATCACGCAATCCTGAGTGAAATGTATTCGTCATCTGCTGGCACATGTGGAGGGAAATCAGGTCACGTACCTCCAGAAATAAAAAAAAATGTTTTCTGAGGTTGTAGTCAGAATCATAAACTCTTAGAGGTGGTGTCAGTGGGGTCTTTTATCTGCTTAATCTCTCTTTGTCATATTAGTACATAGATTCAGGAGCAGTAACTACTTGTTAGCATAACAAGTGTTATGTTTAACACATTAAATGTTTCCCTGTGTTGGGAAAAGCTTGTGGTATGACATAACACTTGTTTTCTCCGAAGCTCCTACCCGGCCTCTGTTAATGTGACAGGGTATGGTGCATTTAAAAGTAGTGAGTTAAACTCAACAAAACATTTGTCGGGAATGTCACTGACCTCCCTTTGGGGACCAAATGCATCTGACCTTCCCCATCCGTTTCTAGGAACTGCAGCAGTAATAGATGCGTCCACGCAAGCCTCTGACAGTGTTTGTGTTGGCAGCCGGTTCCTCAGCTGCATCTGTTTCCACTCTGTTTTTCACTCATCACTGACATGGTTTAGTGGTGTACTCTTCACATGCTGCTTCTGATCTTTAAAACTATTAATTTACTCTGAGTGGGAATTACAATAAAAGGGAATAGATTTAAAGCTGTTTCCCTGAGAGGGTCTGAGGGATTTCCTCGCTGTTTTCTGTCATGTTTGTGAGTTTGATGACAGTTATAAAGTTCATTCCACAAGTACTAAACAGGATTTTTTGACAGTTTGTCACATGTTAGTGAGGGATCATTGCGCTCCTCTATACCAACTCTGGCTGGGCTGAGCGTCTAAAAGCTACATCCAGTGTAAAGTGCTTGACTTTTCTACTGACAGGCTGAGTGTTTTATTTCAGAGACAGAGCTGTTTGTTAAGAAGCAAGATCCCATTTTTAACCATAATGCACAAGTCTCGTTCAAGGAGAAGTCATGCTCACTGTACCTCTATAGGTAAACTCCAAACACCTCTTTCCAACTCTGATTTATGTTTACATCGTCATCTTCCCGCTACAACTCCCCTCTTGTCAGAGCTAAACTTTCATTTTTTGTTATTATTTGACAAAAAGGCCTATCTCTGAAGAAATCATTTCCGTAATGTTGCCAGACACTTAGAGAAACAACCTCAGCAAAAACAAGCACTTTCAGTGGATATAACTTTCATAGCGGAGGTGATCTACTAGACCGATTCCAAAACTTTGGGTAAGTATGAATCATTTACCCACCAAACCATGCAAATATAGGACCCAGGTTTAAAAATACTGGAATTCCCCTTTAAACTGGAAATGGTGTGAGTAACTGGTAATTTATTACTTTGACTTTTCAAGTGTTTTATGAGGACGGAAATGCACTTGACACTTTCCTTGACAAAAATGAAAGAACTCCATTTTTGATTATGAAAATGACAAATATGGAGGACTTTGTGACACCTGCATTGATTATATGTTTTCTACTTTGTCACTGCAGTCTTAAAGGCTCAATCATGAGATGCTAAATATGGTATGTTATGAAGAAAAACAAAATGACAATAGAAAGTCAGGTGTTTCTTCTTTTATATCAGTGAAAAGACTGGGAAGAGTCCTCACCAGCTCTCCATTCAAAGAATCATGGGTTCCATCGTAGTATGAAAGAATAACTTAGACACAATTGCTTGTAAATAGTTGATATTTACACGTAAAATAAATACATCTTCAGGAATTGTATGCATATATATTTTTATGTGATCCACTCCAAAACGTACATGCAAGGCTACATCAGATAATACATACTCAGCATTGTTAAAGCCCTTATTGACCATTGACATGTTGACTTGTATGAAGGTTTCGACACCAGACTGGCCAATCTGTGCCATATTTAACCCTTGTCAATGCTGATCAATAGTATTTTTAGTTTTTCAGATTTGTGTGACATAGCTGCATTTCAGGAGACAATAAGGACTTATAAAATGCTGAATATCTAGATAACAATATGTGTGTGTTGGTTAAGACATATATGCTTTTCTTGAATATAAAAAGCATTAAAGAGTAAATATAATCACACTTTATGATTGCTACATTCAACTCAATATTTAGGACACTTAAACATTTCACACCGACACCAAATCCACCATCACATCCGTCTACATCTCAGCTTAGTGTTAGTTAGGTGAATACCAGTGTTCTGTTACAGTGTGTAGAAATGAAAAATGACTTGTTTGAAAGTCTTAAACTGGAAAATAATAAATGCATTAGAAAACTGAGAAGTACATGCAACATCAGAGTTAGGAACTGTGACTTTTTGAATTTACCTGTGTGATTGCAATGCCGCTGTTTCCTTAAATTTCCTGTTTTGACTTTAAACTTTGATTTTAGACTTTAAAAGTAATGTGCTTCATGGCTCGTTATTACAAGACCATTGCAAAATGATTCTCAGTAGCAAGTATTGGTATTATATAGTGCTGAAACCCTGCAAAGTTCTGTCTCCCATGTTTTTTACTGGTGTATTAGTGCTAAAACCTGTTCTGGACCTTTTTAGTAACTCCACCTGCATATGTCCAACTTTGGTAAAATCACATGGGAAACAGACCTTCCTCTGTTGAAATCACGGCTCTGTTCACTTCTTTTTCTGAGATTCCCTCCTACTTGTTTTTCCCATCTTAGCAACTTGCAGTTAAGTGGTAGCCAAGGAGCTCGACCACTGAGCCAACCAGCCAGCACTGTTCTCAAGGAGGGCTCTCACAGGATGCAACCAAAGGGGAGTTTGGTGAAATTCCTGTGAAATTACTGTCTATGTGAGTGTGAGAGAGTGGTAGAGATAAAAAGAGAGCTGTGTGATAATCATTAGCCACTCATTGATAAGAGGGTTTGCTCTGTTCCAAGTTATATTACTAAAATGTCAAAATATTTGGTTGTTGCTGAACAGTCATTCTATTTTGCGCTTTCCCAAATGATTTTCTCTCATAGTCTGAAAATGTTATAAGTCACGTCATTTCCAGGACATCTTTTAGTCTTCTTAGGTAAACCACTGAAATGTCACTGACGTCTGTCTGATTGAGACTTGTTTGATCTGCAGCAAGGGAAGGAGGGCTGAAGTTGGCTTATTGTTTTTATAGGATTTAACATTCTGTACATTTAAGGTGAATCTTTTTTGCTTGATAAAACTGCAGAATGCTTGTAATTTAATCATATATTAATTTGGTTAATTTTGATTTAGTTTGCATATGACCCCCAGTAAATGTTGCTTTATATAACAATCAACCATCTGTATAGGTTTTACAGTAAGACTAGCCAGTGCAGAAAATAATGAAGAGATCGATGCCCTCCAGGGTGCTCATTGATTTTTAGCCTAGGGCACCTGCAGTAAGGCTAAATTATATGCGTACTTCAAAGTGTTGCTCTCCCCAAGACCGTCTCCAAACTGTTGGTATGCAAAAGGCCCAGCTGTGCCGGTGCTGCTGCTTTTCAGGCTTGCAAAATTGTGATTGGTCCACTGATTTTTCTGACCAGATATTGCTTGCTGATAGTGAAGTCAATATGGTGCAGACCGAAGTCCTTGAGCATGCAACAGAATGCATGGCAGTCAGTGGGGTCAAGCTTACTCAAAAGTATCTGTCTAGATTTGACGCACAGGTTTAGGTCAGGTAATGTTTTCAAGGGATAATTTCACAAGCATACTTTGCATATGCATCTCAAACGTTGGAGAGCTGACTTTGTGGCCTTGTTGAAAAGATTGATTGACATGTTCCTAATGGAAACACATTGGTATCTGTTTCTGTGGACTCTTCTCATTTCTCTCTTTTGTGCCTCCTCTACTCCTCTCTCCTTCACCCGCATCTCAGAGAGATGCAAGGAGAGGAGCTGAGGAAAGGAATCGAGCATGTACAAACTGAGAAATGAGAACAGGGGGTGTGTGTAGATACTTCTAGCTTTTTTGTGAGAACCTGTCGGGTTTTTGAGGCTGTTTTTGACATGTGAGGTCATTCTGGGAGACCGTTCTTTTTTTAAGAAGATACGGAATGATACGTCAATTGAAGGTCCTCAATAGTGTAGAAGTTCAAGAACATTGTGTGTCTGTGTGAGTGTGTTGGGTGGGGAGGGAGGGCCATTTCAAAAGGCAGTCTTTACCTTTCATTTCATTTGAAATCAAATTTGGAAATACAGTTTTTTCGCCCTTTGTGTTTTGGATATTTTTAGTAAAATAAAAGTCTTCGGTTCTCGAGCTGTCTTACACATTGGTAGTTTATTAGAAAGATTTAATTAAAGGAAATGTTTTCATGTAAGTTTTCATTTCAACTAACTGCTGTTTGAAACCTCCGCACCCCCCCCAGCCCTGCTCCTCAGACTCCTGCTCAGGCTTAGTTCACCAGGAGCTCCTGGTACTGCTCAGACCGGAGGAAACGGCCGAAGGAGTCTTTCTCCATCAGGGCGAAGATCCTCTTCTGGGCCAGGTCAAAGGTGGCAGGGGACAGAGCCACCAGGTTCCTCAGGGTCACATCCTTGGTGAAGTGGTCAATGTTGACCTATGACGGGAGGACAACAGGATATCTTGTCAGAAACGACTAAAATGAGGATGAGGAAGATGAAAATGACAAGCACTGCTGATAGATATGAATCCTGATATACTGTAGATATATGCAGAAATGTGGTGATGTGTCTTGGAGACAGGACTCTGGGAGACGAGATTGATAATTCCACATCATCATAATACCATCTAAGGTAAAGTACTATCGTACTAGTTAGTCACTCACTGATTATTTCACCCAGCCACTTGTTATGTTTATTCCAAATTAAACATAAACTGCATCAAGTCCTGTGTGCCAGAACATTATTCACGTAATTGAAAGCAAATTCTGAGCTGTAATAAACTTTCTTCTAAAAGAGATAAATAATTGCTTAAACTGAAAAATATTCAATTGGGAGGAACACATGTATCCATTTTTTTACCGAAGTGAAAGAAAACAAGTATTAGCAGTAAAATGCACTAGTATTGTATGAAACTCCAAACTTTTTAAAGTGTTTTGGACAGAAATGGGACTGCTAGCTTGACTCAAACAGGGACATCACTGTTAATAGTTGGCACTATATATATGTAACCTCATCTGTTTACACTCAATCACACCTGTTTGTTCACTGAAGACCATCACTCCTTCAAATGTATGCACATTGTTATACAGGTACCTTTGTTTCCAACAGTTCATTCTATTTTATTTTAAATACACTGTCAGCTGTTTAGGAGTAAAATATTGCATAAGGTTCTGTCTATATTACACACTGTACCCTGTTGAAAATATCCTCGTATTTGTGCATTGCCAACATCTGACATGCAGAACTCTGCACATTTCGAAACAGATTTGACCTTAACAAACAAAAAGCTTAGCCCCTGCATGCACTTAACTGAGCTGTAAGTGTGGTCAATAATGGCAGTGCAGAATTGGCACAGGATTTATATTTAAAAATGACAGTGGTTCATGTGGAGTTGAGCTCATAAAAAGGGGAAAGTCACACGAGTCCCTGACCTCTCTGGGTCCCTCAGACTGGATGAAGTCTTCGTAGATCTTCTTGGCCTTGGCGGCCATCTTCACAGGGTTCTTGGTCTTCTTGAAATCCTCACAGGACATCCAGAACTCAATATTCTCATCGCTGAACTCAGACTGCAGGAAGCTGCGGAAAGCACTCAGACCATCTGATGGAGAGAGGATAAAGATGATTATCAGAGAGAGAGGCGTATTTATAGCATGTATAATGATTTAAGCCCCTTTTCATGAGTGTGTTTAGAGTAAGTATGCTGAAAATTGTGAACAGGCCTACGAGTCAATTATCCATTAAAGTCACAATGATACTGTCTGATCTCTGGACTAAAGCTGAACATATCTGTACTGCTTCAAGCTTAACTTAATTAAAAAATATCACATCCCCAAATTTGCTTCAACAGCACAGGTTGAATATGCGCATGATATTATGTGTGTATTTTAAGTTGTTTAAATGTCATATCTGTGCAAAAATGTGTTTTCATTCATTTTTCCACCCGTGGTGAGGAAAAAAAGCTAAAGGATCCTCAGAAAACCACAATAATCACCAGAGCATCTGTCTCCAACATTTTGTCAACATAATTAACTTAAACTTCAATTTACAAAAACAGACAACTATCCTATGGACATTTTGCTAAATAGAAGCAAAATCTGGTGAACAATGAACATTAAGCACAGTAGTTATCCCAAAATAATAAGGATACAAAAACAAGCACTCTTTAAGACCATTGTAATTTACCATAACGCCTGAAAAAGGTCTCATTGTCTGAACGAGCATGTGCTGCAGATGATAAGCGTTCTGTTCTGGCCTCAGGCTGTTATCAGTGATCTAGATGGTTTGGTTCAAAATAGCACTGACTCTCAATCAAGCTGCAGCTTTTCTTTCTTTTCTTCTGAGGCCTACAGTACAAGGACACATGGAAGCACACACGCACAGCCTGTTTGTGTTTCCAAGCTGCAACAACCAGCAGAAAATCTTTGTTTTTCATGCTTATTATGATTTCATAATTCTCATGTCAGCTGAATTTTGCTAGATTTTCTTTTATGTTTCAGGAAGTTCTAATTAACTTCTCTGACCTTCACAGGATGAGGGAACGTGTAATCTTTCACAAAATACTGAAAAATTGTGTAATTAAAAACTGCACCGACATCTATGTTTTTTATCTGAGAGAAATCGCACATTACTTGTATCCTGTTGCATAATATACGTTGCATTATGCAATTTTTAACTTAAAGGGGAAGAAAGGGGTAGTGCTACATCAGAGAGGCAATAAGTCACTGAGTATCCCATGGGAATTAACAAGGAAGAAGTCGTAAAGAATAATGTTAATGTAAAATCTCATGCAGGTAAATAATCGGGGCACAGCAGTTTGCAGCAGCCGTGCAATAAATCAACACTGGTGGAATCATTTAGACTTCTCCCTGGAGATGTAACCATAACACACATACCCTCCATGGACTGATACGCACACAGATACAAACACACATTCACGCAGGCATGCAAACACAGGAGAGACATAAATCTCTCTGCCCCAGACTACGCTGAAGGCGCCACTTAGAAAGGTCTTTTACCACCTACTGAGCCGTGCAGAGAAAATGTTTCTCTATTCACATCAGCTGGCCGGTCACATCTGTACGAGGACCTGTTTTGATGCACAGGGGCAACTTAAGTGACTTATTAGCAGGAGAGTTTACACGTACTGCTAAATACCATTACCCATTAGAGTTAATCATCAGTCATGCTGGCTCTCAGGCCCTCTGTGCACTTTGCGAAGTAAACAATGGAGCCAGAAGTTGGTGTCTGGTATGTGTGGTGGCTGCAAATGTGTTTTTCTCCCCCTGTGAGCAATGTTTTTTTAATTTCTCAGTCTATACCTAGAAGTGAAACGATCAGGACATCATATATCAGGTTACATCTGTTGCAAAATTCTCATTGCAGCTATCTGCAACAGTCTAAATCCAAAATTGAGTAGCCTATTCATTGAAAAATTAGGAAAATATAACTAAAATTAAGCGAAGCCATGATAAAAGGCCACCATAACAGCTCTTAAGCCCTGAACCCTCAAAGACTTTGATAATATCACCTGGTAGGTGCTCCAGTGCTAGAGGCTGCAAGGGCCTGAAACGGTGACAAGTTTCCCTGTGGGTTTGGTACTTTTATTTAATCTTTTCAAATTAGTACACACAACAGGTGTACACAGTACACAAGACATATAGTCAGCTGTTGACAGAGAATCATTTCCGGGAGAAAAGGTGAGATCTGAGGCAGTGTTGCAAAATGATTTTTGCATTTAAGGGCAACATCAACATGGTATCATCTCAGTGCTATGAACTGTGGGTAATTCCCCCAGGTAAAGTCTGCAGAAATGCGGACATACAGAAAGTGGCCAAGATGTCAGTGAGAGAGCCCTCATACACTTCACAGTTTGACAGTGGGACAGCCCTAAAAGCCCCCACTGGCTCACCAGAAACATGTCTCAAAGTCAGTGAGTGTGGACATTGTGATTGGGCCTGGGAGAAAAGTTTGTTTGGTGTTCTTTGATAAGCAATCCTGTTTCAAGAAGACAAAGAAACCCCGACAAGACTCTGATACAAAAACTCACCTATAGACCCAAAAACCTAATAAGGTTGGGCATGAAGATGTGGACATAAAACTAACTGTTTATAATGTAAGGCTGATGAGGAAACGCTGCTGAAACACAGGCATGATGCATGTGTAGTCGTAAAATTAGAGACATATGATTAGTTTGTCATTTCTGGATGTTGTTGTAGATAGTGAGGTTTGAATGTCTAATTATGTAAATCCTGTTAATCACTAGAGATTATTTTCAGACTTGTTAGTATCATTTGAAGATGCTTGTGCTGTTTTTCGTAAGTGAATAAGACAAGCACTACATCATTATCATCTTCATTCACGTAAAAAAAAACAATTGGTCACACTGACGTCTAACACGATATAAATACACAAAAATAATAGGCACACAAGCTGTACTGTTGCTATGGAAAGCAAACCCAGCTAGGTGTACTGTACTGTACCTATTAAAAAAAACAGTCTACCAGACAGACACCAGACCTCAGGGAGGGACTGTTTTCTCCTTTTGGAACGGTTAAAGTTAAACCTAAGTGCCAGCTGTTACATAATGACAGCAGATCTGAATAGTATGAAATAATGATGCTCTTAGTGTTTGTGTTGTGAGGAAACGAGACACACTGCAGAGTTCAAGTAATAGGCTCCCTGAATATGTGAAATGTGTTCTATCTTTGGAGGTTTCTTGTTGTGGGGAAGTAACTGAACATCCTTGTGTTCATTTTTGCTTAGCAGCTAAATATATATAATATAATAACGTGACTTTTTTTGCAGCAGAATATAAAAACATGTAAGAATAAAATTTTCATTATGCTAAGACATCTCTTTAGTATTTTTGTAAAGAAACAACTTGTTAGATATCCATGAGTCATGTCACACGGTGGAGAAAAAACACATTCGATTTGAAGCTCCATCACAAGATAGGGACTCTACAACTACACAGTATCTCACAATTCATTAAGTCTGTAACATAATGAAATACAGGTAAAATCCAGCTGTTAACCTCTACTGTTAATTATGTTGTGGGGACAGAAATCTGTTCAGTGCTTTCAGTCTGTTCAGCCCAAAATCACAACACCTCAGTGCGCTTTACAATTTGAGCAGTGGAAAAAAAAGTTCACAGTCCGTCACAAGATAGGGACTGATAATGGGACAAAAATCTCTTACCGTGCAAGGTATATCACCAAATATTATGGTTAGGACTTGGAATTTTAGGTTACGGCTCGGTTTTTGACATTGGTTGTCATTTAAGTAAGGGTAAGCCTCCAGGGAATTAACGTCAGGTAATGCAGTTAGTGACACAATTAAGTGAAGGTGTGTGTAAGAGAAAGTGTGAGTAAAAAAGAGAGTAAGAGAGGGAAACCTACAGTTGTTGTTCAGGACTCTGTCCAGACTCTCACGCCACTGAGTTGCCTCCTCAGGAGTCGGCCTGCGCACAAAATCAGTAAAGTCAGGAAGCTTAAACCAAACTTATCCCAACAATTACAAGCTGCTCTTCTCAAGTCTGATCGTCTCCTTCATTTTTGTAAATGTTCAGATGAAGATTATTTTTAGTGCAGCAGCAGATGAAAGACTTTCCTTCTGATTACCACAGGTCTCAAACTTTCTCATTTGAACCTTGAAAATACACTAACTTCATAATACTAAAATAATGATGACTGAAGTATCTGTGAGGACTCCTTTCATTTAGTTTGCCCTGACACATTCATTTCCAAAATGCAAACCAATCTTTTTGATTTCAACCCTAAATAAGTTATTATACGAGATACAACATTTTTTTTATTATTAGCAAACATTACGTAATCTACATAAACTCTGCAAAGTAAAAACTGTGCATTACTGTTGTAGAAAAGCCTCAGACAACAAGCTATAAATATTCCGGTGCACATTTGAAGTATCTTTTCTAGTGTCACAAAGCCAGACTGCATCCTTTGATCTCAGTTTCCGCTCCAAGATTAAAGTCTGGAAAACATCAGCTGAGAAGTAATTGTGCCTGGTGTGTGTGTCCGACCAATCATTGGGACCATTATTAGATGCAGGACTGAAACTCTGAACAAACAATGCAAAGGAGTTAAGACTCACAAACCACATGTCCTTCCTCTTATGTTTAGGAGAAAGTTTCCAAAGCAGCTGCAGTGTTTCCAAGTATGATAATTACTGGAAGGACCAATGGCATGGGCAGGGACAATAAAATGTCATCTATAATTCACTGTTGTTCACTTGTTAATATGAACTCAAGCAAAAGCTTAAAGGTGAATTCTGGTATTTTTCAACCCAGGCCCATGGTTTATTTTTTTTTTAATCGGTCCAGTAGATCACGTCAGTTGGCAGCCACGACACAGCTGCAAGGTAATCCTTTGGGGCAACCGCGAGTGTCAAAGTTATGTCCACTAAAAGTGATTCTTTTTGCCATCTATAGGCTGAGATCAACCCCTTTTGTCAAAGAAGAAGACCCTTTTTGTAACCAGAAACACAAGTCTCGTTCAAGGAAAAGTCTCGCTCTGAAAACTTGCGAGGTGAGTTCTTACAGTTGTTGCCTCATCAAGTATGTCAAATTCAGTTAAAATAGTCAGCCATGACTTTCGGGAACAACTTCTTGGTACTCCAAACTCCTCTCTCCAACTCTTTCGACCATTATCTTCCGGCAACAACTCACCTCTCATGAGATGTCAGAAAGAGACTCCTTGAACGAAACTTGTATTTCTTGTATCAAAATAGATTTTATTCTTCAACAAAAAGTTTTACTACTTTAGGAATCGTTTACACAATGTTGTCAGACACTGAGACGAACAACCTCAGCCTGTCAGTGGCAAAACCAAACACTTTTACTGGACGTAACTTTGACAGTTGGAGTTGCCTCAAAGGATTACATTGCAGCCATGTTTTATGGCAATGGTTTTATGGCAATTTACTGAACCGATTCCAAATCAATTTCGTAAATTTGAATCATTTACATACCAAAACATGTAAGTATAGGGAAAAAAAGACAACAAATTAATGCTTTTCATTCTAAGAGAAAATTTAGATGCAAATTAGAAGGCAGTGGCAGTTGAACCACAATGACAAGCCTCAGCTAGTTTCTCAGCGACTTGTCTTAAAACTGCACTGGGTATTGTTTTTCATATTTAAATAATCTGTTTTTCCAACTGAACCCACTTGAGGTCTTGCAAAACTAAATTGCATACGTTTCCTTACAAGATTGCTATGTAGCAGTTTGGCATAATAAGTATAAAGAAAAAGAAGAGTAGTTCAACATCGAATACATAATTCATCTCTAACCCAGTGTTTTCAGTGTAATGCCTAATAAAATGTAGCTCTTTAAAGCTTTCTACCATTTAACATTAACTTCTGAGCCAAGGCAGTGTCTGGAGACGTTTAATGTCTTTTGATCTGCAGGTATTGTACCTGCTCCGGGGCTCTGCTCTGCTCTGCTCTGCCACTTCAACCATCCATTATCTGGTTAACAAACATTCTCCACCTCCACAGACATTCATCTCTTTGAGACAAGGCAGAGAAAGACACTCACTTCTGCAGCTTCTCCGGCTTCTTCTCAGTCTTCTCGGGGTAGGGGATGATGAGGTCGATGGCATTTTCTGGCTTCTGCAGCAAAACTCCCAACTTCGACTTGATCTCCTTGGCCCTGGGTGACAGAAAGCAGACGAGGACGACGGCTCTCGTGACAAAGTCTTTGTTTTGACTTTCTGACATGAAAGTAATAATAATATCATGATGTTCATCTTAGATTTTGCTGGTTTATCATCATCTCAACAATTTGACTGGGGTATTGTATACAATAGTCAGTTGGCTGATTAAGCCATTTTAAAACCTTATTTGCTACAAATACTACAAAAAGAAAATGTTTTGAATTTGTCTGATAAACTGAAGGATTAAGTGTTTCTTTATGGCTTGAGAAAAGTCTCCTCTTCATTTTAAATAAACTATTTAAAAAACCCTCTTGGATTAGCTGGAAAATGCATCTTCACAAAAACAGACTGTCTGAAAACATACTGTTTTTCTTGAACTTTACCATGTATTTT
Source organism: Pagrus pagrus (assembly GCF_965226575.1). Classification (NCBI taxonomy): domain Eukaryota; kingdom Metazoa; phylum Chordata; class Actinopteri; order Spariformes; family Sparidae; genus Pagrus; species Pagrus pagrus. The sequence continues at coordinate 29,754,344 of NC_140190.1, read as the reverse complement.
ACATACTTTATACTTGGTTCTCACAGCACAGCCATGCTACAATAAATACAATTATTTTTTTTACATTATATTTATTTCCTCCAGACATAATCTGGAATGTAAAAATGTTTCAATCACCAGTTTATACTTGAATCGAGAACAAAATCTGAGCAGCATCACATTTTAAAACTAACCAAGCTGTTAAAATGTTGATGATTTATTGCAGTTATGTTTCGACCTGTGTAAACTTTGTCCTGAGTAATTTGCATAAACCAAAATAACATTTGACTTAGCATTAAAACTGGAGTAAGACCAACATTTCTTCCGGTCAAAAGGTCTGTTCAAAAAGATTTCTAAGAAACAACTGTACTTAAGAAAGTTCAGGAACATGAACTTTAAGCCTTTAAGCACTTTCAGATGGAAAGTCTTGACAGCAACACAGATTTACAATTCAGATTAGTCAGAGCCACTTTTAAAAGGTTTGAAATATAATCAAAACCTTTTGAGATCCAAACCACATCAGAGGAACACACCATTAAGTCAAGACAGGAGAGGTATATAATGTGATGATGCAGGTCTCACCTTTCGAGGCAGGATTGGGGTAAAGCAGCTAATCCTTTACACATTTTCCGGTGCTTTCAGTTGCAGTACTTCAGAGTGATTTCAGTCTTCCTGTTAGCCCGCTGTGAGTCCCTTTGGCTTTCTGACTCCGGCTTTCAGCGCAGGGGAGTTTTATACAGACATCCTTTGGGCTCTGGGCCAACTTTTATAGCCAATCAGATTGGAATGTGTATAGCATGGGCAGCGTGGCTGAGGAAGGGTGGGTTTTCAGATGTTAGCGGCTATTTGCTTTGAGGTTTCAATTAACCACCAACACATCCAGCACCAGTGTACAGGATGCAGATCAGGACTATTTTCACTTAGTTTTGATGTGAAGTGCATTTTCTAAAAATTTGATGCCTTACTATAAGAAACATGAACCTGTTTTCGTGTAAAACTTTCATTCTTTAAACAACAGAACACACATTTCTCAGACGTTTAATTTTGCTTAGATACATGCAGCTTCACTAGAAGTTTCAATAATTTAAACAGCCTTTACGCTATGATTTAAGTCAGGAGCTCTCTAATAAATTACATGCGATTCTGAATACCAGACATTTAATCCCAGCTTTTGGCATTTGACTGTTTTTGATATTTACTGCTAGGTTTTGGTTGCGGATAAAGTAACAAGGTTCAGTAGTCAGGCCAACTTAATATGCACACCACCCTGCTTAAAGTTTTCTCCTTCATGGTCAACAAAAATCAATGACACAAACGACTGTTTCTATCTAAATAAAGCTCCATAACTCACATTATATGGTCAATACAGACAATATGGTCAGAAAAGTTTGATTTATTATTATCACACAGAGTCTTAGTCCAGACTACAGGAGCCACAACATGAAAAATACTACTTCAGTAATATAAATACAAGCTCTATAATGTCAACATTATAAACAGATCATTACAATCTTTTGACAGCAGCAAAGTGGGAAGTGAACTTGAAGAACTGCTCAAACTGCAAGACAGTTGAGCAACACTTCTATTTTTGGGCATTTTTATGGCTTTATTAGAAGTTTTGACAGTAGAGAGATGACAGCAAATGAGGGAATAAAGATGGGCAACAAAGGTTGCAGTTCCAACACATTCTTATACCGAAAACGACTAAATCACTGTTTCTAAAACCATATGACTGTTGCAGTGTAACACCAACACATGTACCAGACCTTCGTTGTACAGCCGTAGTTAACTGGGTAAGTTTAGGCAATAAAAGTATTTGGTTAGGTTTCAGAAAACATTGCGGTTTGGGTTAAAATCGCTATGTTACATCTGTAACATCTGTTACAAACGTTTATACATCATGTAAATAACTTACGTTACATTGTGAACGTGACGTTACTTCACTATGATAGAAAGTTGAAATAACTCACCAATGAATTCTGGGCTCACACTGGACACAAACAGTGGTCTCCTGAATGAAAGTCCTGTGTTTGATTAACCCAACCATCCATCCCTGGCCTCTTCCCTATACAGACTTTTAGCTTTTTAAACTACTTTACCTGACTTCCTCCTTTGCAGCCGTAATAATTACTACAACCTTGGTCACACTACTTGACTTTGTATGTTGTCATATTGCTGTACTGTTCACGCTACACAACTTTCTGTCTTGTATTGGGACTCTTACAGCCATTGTGCTTTGTACACTACATGACTTACCAGTGACCAGTGGGCATCACACATGTGAGATGTGACATGTGAATGACGTGGTCCAAGCAGTCAAATTTGTTTTTGGCCCTCAATGCAGGAAAAAAAAGAACAAGAAAGAAAAAGAAAAGAATATGGGTGAGAGAAAGAATTAGGAAGTTATCCAGCTACGCAACATAATGTGATGTACATATGTATGTAACTTCAGTCACATACATAAGAAATTTATCTTAACCCACAGCTCACAGCTTAGCTCGTCAAATTCCTTTGAAACATATGTATTGTATATTGAATTTCGTCATTAAAAAACTGCTGTATAAAGTGTGTAGACAAGTTCAGTTTTAATAATGCCAAAGCACATAGGCTTAATATAATGTTGGCTCATTTTATGTGACAGCTAATCCAGTAAAACAAGCAAAGCAGTCAATACTTTTCATCAGGAGTGCTCAGTTTTTATGATCAGCCCATAGCTTGGCAGTATAACATTAGTTGGATAACTTTTGTTATACAACCAAGTCATAACGGAGATAAAAGTGAGACATTTGTTCAGTTTCTATGGTAATCACAGCTCTAATCTGTATTCTTGGAAAGGACTTTTTAAGTATCAAGTATGAGAAAGCCTTTCTCACAACTTTCTTAAACTCAGCGCCCATTAATTGTTTTTTGTATGTATTTAAATACAAATGTCCCGGCCAGCACAAGAATAATGCTTTTTTGAACAAGAGAGAAGAGTCACTATGTTGTAAGTGTTTAACCACAGGCTGACAATTTGGCAGAATTACAAACCTGCAGCCACTGTTCATAGGCAACTGGCTACAAATACACTGACCCACTTACAAAGGGCATTAACAGTGAATACAATCCTTGCAGCAGTTACTTTTCCTCCAAATCCTAATTGACAAACAAATTAATGGTAAATCAATGTAATCTGTAGGACAAATGGCTGCAAAGTAAGAGTTTATGTTTTTTTATGCAGGACACAACCCAATTCTGATTAAAATAATAATAAAAAACAACTAAGTAATTGCACAACAAGCAAACTTGAGCTGCATCATCTGGACTCATGTGCTACTATTTTCCTGTGTGAGAGCTGATGTAGCTCAACCTAACATAGCTCAGCTGGTTAAACACCGTAATCATCGTATTAATGATTTATCTTTAAAGAACAATTCCTAGATTGGTCCAACCAAGATACTTTGTTTCATTTATGATTCTGCTTGGATTATAGCATGTTTACAATAGTGCAGTTAATATTTTAAAAATGATGAAAAGTAAAACCACACCAACTCTTGATTTAATAATAAAAGATTCAACCAATGTAATGACTAATTATAATAATAATAATAATAATAATAATAATAATGCATTTATTTAAAGGTGCCTTTCAAAGCACTCAAGGACACCACACATAACAACAACAGTACATCAAACAATAACATAAGGAAACATTTTAGTGCAATTATGCAAAGATAAATAAATAAATAAATGAATATGAAGATGCAATTACATAGTGCAATAATACAGAATAGGCAAGAGTGTGATTGTTTGATTAGTGAATTACTGTAATTCAGTCATGATAAAAATGAAACGTGTGTAGATACAGATCCATCAGAGTTAAATAACAGCGTGTAATTATTAGTAGTATACTTAATATGTAATATTTTTGTACAGATACAAAAGAACAATGTTTTAATTCTATGTAAATATATTACACATAGGCGCACCACTTCTTACACTTACAGTACTATTTGAATATCCAAAAGTCCCCTAAAACAAAAGGAAAGCATCATATATATATATATATATATATATATATATATATATACACACATTAATAAACATATTAATGCAAAACTTTAAAATAAGGTTGATCGCAATGCCTTACTACCATATTATTCTTGTTTATAAATACATTTGAATGCATTTATTACACAATGCTGAGTAACTCAAGTGGGCTTTTTTCGTTTGGGTAATTGATTTATACGCATGCTGTGCAGACCCAGCAGAGAACATTGAAAGTAAACAATCTTCAAAGTCTTCCTATGAGGAGCCCCATGAGATGAATGTCCAGATATATGAGCCAGAACAGCCCTGGAAAATTCTAATTTCACACAGTTTAATGCTACAAACAAATAAATAAACAGTGCTTGTTCCAAAGGACATTTGGATGGCTGTAAATGGAGACATGAGCCCCCGAAATGAGTCCGAAGCATACTTTGAGCCAGAGGCTACTAAAGGAATCAGTTCATTGGCCTGGCAATGTGCTCAGAAAACAGAGGTTTCAGTTCCATGTTATTAACGCCTTTGTTGCAGCCAGACAATAGAGGCCTGTCAGTTACATAAGCGCAGCACTTATTGAAATTGACTTGACTTGAATTGGTTGTCTTTGTATCAGTGTTTTTATTTCAGGGCCAATAACAAAACCAGATACCAAGGTGTTTGATTCCATTTTTTGTTATTTAACCAGAAAGCTCTAAAACTTGCAAATATCTGTAGAAATAAAAAGTTAATGACTTTGTGTTTACTGTACAAGCTTGTACTTAAGTCAACACATCATACCTAAATGACTAAATAGGTCCCAAATACCAGTGACAGGTGTATACTGGACCTTTGTTGCACTTAGTTAGGTTTAGGAAAACATTGTGGTTTGGGTTAAAATAACTACTTTACTTATCAAAATTCAGTTAGAAACCTACTGATGTTGATGTACTGTAACTAAAGTCTATTTTATCTTATTTACATTTACGTACGTAACTTCAGTTACGTTATATACATTAAATACGTAACGTAACTGAAGTTACAGTAACATCACCTACAGTCCACCCCAACTTACACCCTATGCAGACTTTTTGCTTTTTATAGTACTTCATCTGACTATTTCCTTTGCCACTCCAATAATTACAACAGCCATTAGAAGTCACCGCCTATGATGAGTTGAGGAGTCTCTCAGCCCGTTGAAAGAAGCTGCTCTGTAGTCTGGTGGTACAGCACTAAAGCAAAGCTTCTTTTGTTTCACCTTATACACCTTTTGTCTATAGGGGCAACAACAAACAACGAAAGGTCCTTGAAGTGCTTTAAATAAAACAACTCACTAGATTTACTTTAGCAACAGTAAAGTTCCTGTTTCCTTTCATATTGCTTTTTAGATTGTGAGCCAGCAGAATGCACAGTAATGCAACTACTATGAGATTAAACAGCAAAAGTTAAACGAGGGTATATCACCTGAAGGCTTTAAACAATGCTGTACTTTTGTATTTATGACAGCACAGCTTCAGTGTCGCCTGCACAGACAATGCAGGCACACAGAGCAACACAGGAGGTTTGCTTTCATTAGAGAATTTCCTGGAAAGCCAAAGTTCAGGGAGGGACAGCCCTTTGAGTGGATGTGTACTTAGCCCAACGGCACTAGCTGCACCACTGTTCAAATAAACTGCCACCAGTTGGCATGCATGTGCTTTGTTTACCATGCTGGCAGAAGCTCTATGCTCAATTTATGGATGTAATGGCCATCTGTGAGCTCAGCCAACACCATAACATTGTGTCTTTGAAAGGCAATGGTAAGCAACTGTATGTATTTTATGAAAAGGCAGTTGATCCAATTAACAAACACTCATGAATTATGCAGTATTTTTAGAAAGCTGCACTGAGCCTATTTGCAAGTTTTTCAAGCTCTCGCTTTCACAGCCACTGAAGCTGAACATTGTAATTATGGGGCTTGATGAAAGTGCACATGTGGGAGCTTTTCTTGATGAATACAAATGCTAACAAAAACTACTTTAATATTCAAAGCCATGACAGATGTTATGCAGCCAGAGTCAACTGAATAGTATTTTTGGTTATATCATCATGAGGGATGTCATGTTGTACACCTGGTTCAAGTTCACTGGCATTACCTGTTAAAGACAACAATTAGCCCTTTGAATTCAGATGAGCAGCCACTGCATGTCCACATTATCTATATCACAATCATTATTTTCTATAACACTATCATCATTGTTATCATCTGAGCATGGTATTTACCATGATTACTCTCTGCCAGGGAAGAAAATTAGGCTTCATAGTTGCCAGCTGCTTTTTTTGCCAAACAGGAAGGCGTGTGTAAGTGCCTGACATTATTCCAAAAATATGAGTGAGTGCCAATCCTGGACTAATCTCTCAGTATTGTTATGACTTCTTGGCTCAGATTATACAGATAGCAGACAGTTCTCCTGACATTTCAGTCACGTCCCTCTGGTTAAAGGTCAACAATACGAGCTCTGAGATAAACACTGCAACGCAAGGGTGCTCCGGAGGAGAATGCGTGTGTGTTCGTGTGTGTGAATTGGAGGAAAAAGAGTCTCATGGTGATGTCAGCAGGTCAGCAGCAGGGGTTCTGTGGTAAATACTGAATAGGGCCTTGTTGTTGCCATTTTCTCTGCTGAACTCAGATCAGCCCTAAATCTTGAACACCTGATGCTTCAGGCTAGAGCGTTTTGGCCAGTACACTATGGAGGTAATGTCTTCTTTATACGCTCCTGCTGGCAAAACACATGTAGTGTATGTCTCCAGAATAAAATGCTTTCATTGTAAGTTTCTGCAGATCTTGGATATGTTCAAATTTGAACACTTCATATGTACCACATTGACATTTCTATATTACTAAGGATATGATGGTGTGGTTACAGCCGGATGTCACAGCCGCCAATCGAGAAGATGTTTAAACATCAAGCATGAAACCATTTTCCAGCTGTGTTAGTGGCGACAGAGCCAGCCAAAGTACAGTGTTGTCACAACAGAAATTGAAAATTTAACCTAAAGACACATAAAGTTGCAACACGTCTGGGGTTTGAAGAGACATTTATTCTGGAAGTGTCTTGCTTCTCTGCAGGCTTCAAAAATAGCCCTGATGTGTAGAAACTTAATTTCATGAGATTGCAACTGCAGTCTTATATTAATGGAATGAATTTCAACTAATAGAGATATTAGACAAACAATGTGAAAATTGTTGCAGTCCACATGTTGCTTTTAGCCCATTCATTGCCATTGTACAGGGCCAGATCTATGGGGTTTGTACAACTATGTCTCTGTGTTTTAATTTGCTTCCTGTCTCCTTAAATCAGGCTATCGTCTGCATAGATGACATTTCAGAGTAGAATCTAAAAACAACCAATTTCCACTGTAGGGCTACATGATTCATGTCACCCAATGGAAGTGTTTTAAAACTCTATTTTTGGTATTTTAATTAACAATCAGCACAGGACATAGAGACGATGGATTGGATAATAGTTCAAGTTGTGTGGTGCTTTTTCCATAAACAGCCCTCTACTTCTTCTGCAGCTTCCTCTAGTTCATCCTGATTATTCTTTTTCCTTGAAGACAGCCCTGAAAAGGGACAGTTAATGGGTAAAGGGTAGGTCATGAGTTTCAAGCAGGCATACAACAGGAGAAACCAGAAAATGAACATGATAAGATTTCACTCATGTTTATTCAAGCATCTTGTTTTGGTTGAAGCATAAGTAGAGCAATTAATCCAACACCTTAAAACATCAGCCATAACAGTGTGTACCATGCATCTCACCTCATGCTGCTTGCCTTGCTGCCTCCAATGAATATGAATACATTTTGAATATTACCATGATGAGACAAATCATGTTTAGTTTTTACAGTCTGTTTGAGCGGCATTGATAAGCTCTATACTAATTTGATATCATGTTCATGGTATTTTTGCTGCATACATACGCAGGGTGGGTGCAATTATTAAATTACTAGGTATTTGATCCATCCTGTGAATACCTTTCAGATTCAGAAATTCTGTTCTATTATAAGACATCATTGAAATCAACTCGTTAATTCCTTTTATTATTCATGAAAGAGAAAACAGATGTGAGGCAGCTGATCAGAAAAAGAACATTTGTGTTTCAGTTCATTTCCCAATGCACAGGAAATTACATAACCATCCCACGCCCTGAGATAACTATGATACTCGTCCATACTAAGTGCTAATGGCAAACGTGCCTGCATGACGACAGAGAAGGAGAGAAGGAGGTCACAGAGGTCATCACTGACATATTGAATTAGGTCCTCGACACATTGAGAGGATTTTATTTAGAGAAGATAATTTTTAACATGGCGTAAACCCTCGTCCTCGTTTCTTGCTGAGGCGGCTATGCTGAACCTCAGGCTTGAGGCAGGCTGATTAAGGAGGTGTCCAGTTTCTCAGTGCTCTGTCCAAAGGCCCACGAGAGGAAATTAAATCGCTTTTCCCACAGCACCATTAATTGTTTTCGTTAAGTTGTTTATTTGGGAAGGCTTTTCCGGTGAATCTGAAGCTTACACAGGGGCAAAGAAGAGCGACAGAGACTGTTTTCTCTTGAATTATCACGGATTTGTCTGTTACGGAATCGTGGCATGAACACTGAGGGGGGAGAGATCAGGGGATAAATAATGATGTCTTCGTTATCATTCCTGCCTTAGAGAAATAAATGAAAATGATAAAATGGATTTTCCGTTGGAGCAGTCAACCCTTAGTGCTAACAATGGATCTATTGCTGGACTGCATTTTATGTAACAAGGATTACACCAGCTAAACAAATAGAAAATATGATTCACATTGTCGTAGTCAACCTGATACTCCTTTTGCAATTCTACGTCTGCTTTCATAAATTTACAGTTTAGACTTCATTCCAGCTGTTGCTGACAGTTTCAATGGCAGCGAAGGTTCTGTTTAAGAATTACAGCTGAAACACTTGAGCTGGACAAAAATGCATGAAAAACATTGTGTCCAAATGCACACGTTATCATTCTGACAGCTAAGAAACCTCCACGTCTATATCAGAATGATATGGCTTGTGATAACCACTAAACGTGTTTGGTTTTCGGAGATCTGGACACAGATCAGACCAAATAGCCTTAAAATTGATGATATAACATAAAGCCAAACCAAACATGACAGTGAAATAGGCCAAGATATTGAAAACAGCAACAGTTAGAGATGATCGTTTGGCTGTTGTTGCTTTGTGTGCAGCCAGTGAACAGATGAGTGTTAGTCACATGGTGGAAAGCCTCAACAGCCTGTTGCCTATGGAGCTCACATACAGTATGTTTGTCTTGTTCACATTAAAGAGGGGTTAATGCACCAAGGAGCACTTTGAGACGAAGTCTGATCTGGTGGCTGTCTGAGAGTTACATGATGTAGGCCTGTGCTGTGTGTGTTACTGTGGACAGTGTTGTGCCTGAACGCGTTCAGTGAACGAATGTTCATGAGCTCGTTCATATTTTGGGCGAACGTGAACTGAACGTACTGTATTTCTGCCTGATGAACATTATTGTGAACGCGTTCATTCTGGCGCTTGTGAACGGCGCTCTCTCAGTTTAACTTCGTTCAAGAAAGCGCCAGATTTCGATAGAGCCTTCCAGGCGAAAACCCGGCTAAAACACACCGTAAACAGGCCTCAATATGTAGTGGAAAAACACCCAATATGGCAACACCAGCCACCACAGAGTCGCACCGCCACATGCGTCATCAAAATGCGAAGGCAAAAGCAAATTAAGTCAGCAGCACTACCTCAGACTCTGCCTCCACCATTAATACGGCATCTTCATATGATTACTTAAAACAATTTTATGAAAAGGTCAGTGATGAACCAGGTGGGAAAAATCTTACCTTTTTGTGTAAACTTTGCCCGCCGGGTTTCAAGAAGCAACTCCGTACATCAACAACGTCAACAGCAAACCTGAAATGGTACATTGAACTAAAGCACCCGGCTAACCTTTCAAGGTATGTGCGAGTGAATAAAAAATCAAAAGACACGGCAATGGCGAGCCAAAACAGATCCTCTACCACCCTAATCGCATTAACGGCGTACAGTATCGGCTCTGTTGTCTTCATCTCCCAGCCGCAGCTGGACAACCTGGTTTTGCAGTATATTGTCGGAGACCTGCAGTTTCAGTGTTAAAACTGGTAAAATAATTGCTGTCTGTGGTTCTATATGGGCTGTGGCAATAATTTTGAAAAATAATAGCTCGCAGCAACATATTGAAAAAAAAGAACTATGAGCTAGTTCATTTTTGGAACTGTGAACTTAGTTCAAAATTTTGAAATATGAACTATGAACTGAAGTAGTTGATTTTAAAATTTGTGAACTGAACTTTGAACTAGTTCATGTAGAAAGTGAACTTTACCAACACTGACTGTGGAAAGTATGCTTCTTAACGAGTGAGTCCATCAGTCCAATCACAGGTCTCAGTGGTTCCTCTTTCCAACAAAAACCAGGACATTAAAACCATACAGTATGTCATGACAATATATCTTAAAGGAATAGTTCACTCTAGAATGAAATTCAGTCATTATCGACTCACCCTCATGCTGATGAGAAGTCCGGTGTAGTTTCTTATTCCTCAAAGTGCAGCTGGAGACCCACGGGGGTACCCTCCAGCAGCAAAAATCCATATAATGGGTGTCAATGTGCCCGAGACGAAAAGGTCCATAAAACTACACAAAAACGTTGTAATATTCCTCCATACTGCTCGTCCGCTGCAATCCAAGTGTCCTGAAGTGGCGACATCCAGAGTTTACTCAACACGACGTCATTTAAGCCATTTTTCTAGCCTAAACAGTCACTATGCTATATTTGCCTGGAGGCACGCTCCCGCGTGCACCCGAGTCTCCCTCGCAGCCGATTGCACTACGGAAGCCGCGACAGACAAGATCAGAACTCAAAGTTTGCAAAAGCGCTGCACACAACTCAAACAGAACTGTAACAGATAATGGGTTGACAGCTTTTGATCAAGAACTAGCGAGTTGACAACTTTGCTGACACAGCCAAACATCAAGCAAGTGCAACAACATGAGACATATCACTTAGCAAGCCAGCTAATATTACTTAAAATTCAACAGCAACAAGTCCAACAAGACATCAGTCTGCAGCCTTTTATTTTGCAAAGCTGTGGCCAACGACAAAAAAAGCTAGTCTGTGACTCATGTCTTTTGTCTCTTTTTCTTTTCTTAGCTCCCTCCATCCACTACCTCTGCTGTCTTCACCTCTGTCATGATGTCCATAGAGGTTGCAGAGCCTGGGCCTTAAGTTACGTACATAACGTAAATTGAACTACAGAAATTTTACCTTATTTTAACCCAAACCATTGTCTTTTCCTGAACCTGACCAAGTATAATGCGTATGATGAAGGTCTGGTACACCTATCGTTGGTACACTGCAATGTTCATGTTGTTTTGGGAGCCATTGGCAACAGACATGTTCAATCGTTTAGGTATGAGGATGTATCAAAATTGCAATTTTGCAACAGCAAAATGGCAATCTGCACATGCCATAAAATATAGAATTGACTTTTTGTCAGGTTTTTCACCTTGTCATTACATGAGGTTAAAAAGTGGCTGACTGACCAGCTAATGTGAATGAAAATATACAAAAGTGATTGAATTAGATGACATACAAAATACAGAAAAACAACATTAAAGCACACAGCTTGTAGCATGATACAGTATACACACAAAACATAAAAGAGCATGCACATTAAAGCACAAATAACAATGCTGACTTTACAGCAGTGCACAAGACAACAAGTTGTTGGCTCAAGCTGCAGCTTTAACTGTTTAGCGGCTATTGGGCCTCGTGCAAGAAGCAACAAATTCTCTTATTTTTGTTTGTATCCATGATTTTCTCTTATTTTGTTAGTACCCATTCATTTCTGGGATTCACCAATGTTTTCTTATCTTCGCTCTTCTCTTTGGTAAGAGAAAATTGTAAGAGCGGTCGAGAGCTAAATTCGTGGTAAAAAAAATAAATACTGTTGGTTAATCGATCCTAATTAAGACTATAAAAACCCTGGGATGGTGCGTTCAGCACCGGAATCATGGCTTACCTACTACTACTAGATGCTTTGGCAAACCAGGCCGTACGCAGAGAGCGCGTTTTTAGAGATCGCAGAGATCTGTTTGATAGTTGAATGTCTGCTGAGTCATTTCAGATTGCCACAAGCACTGCTTATTAGAGGTGTGGAAATTTCTCGATTATAAGACGCATCGCGATGCGGACGTGGAAGATTCTGCATCGATGCAGAGACAGAGCATGATTGAGAATCTGCAGCTTATGTTGATTGTTGATTGTCCGGCCTCAGCTGGACAATAAAGTTATGTTGCGGCGTTGCTCCCATGCTCTGAACTGTGGGTGGACATTAGGCTAACGTTACTTATGTAGGAGGTATGTCGGAGGGAGGCAGAGATCATCTGAGAGTGATAATAATAAAACGAAAAATAAGTATTTTTTTAAACAGACATCTCGGGGCACATGTCAGATTTTATGAACATGCTACGAGCTGGACGTGACCCACACTGAGCGTGCCTTCTGCCTCACAATGATTACTAATCACATTAGCCATTTTCAGCCAATGCTAACATCTGCAGCCATAAATAATAACTGTTACAGCAAGCCCAGCTAATCAGCCGAGATCTGAGGAGGCGCTGTCAACGCTGCTGTCCAACTCTGAGAGAGGTGTGTGCAGCAGAGTCAATAAATGCCTTATCCTAAAGCTGCCATGTGAAAACAATATTATTGTAGACTAACATGTAAGGCACTGCAGATGGATACATGTATTGTTTTTGTAATTTTTATGTATTGAAAAGATGCAGCTTTTATTTTGTAGACTGCTGTAATCTGATTATTGGAAGGACTTTCTGAATTCCGCTGACAACTAATTGTAATCAAATCATGAGGCCAGTGAAGATTCACACCTCTACTGCTTATGTATTTGTGGAATAACCTGGAGCCTCAGGTTAGGCATAACACATGCTGATACAGTACATATAGTTCCTGTACACTGCTCACCAGCAGGTAGAGATTAAGAGCTCTTTTTCTGCTGTAGCTGGATTACCAAATATCATCGGTGCTCCGGATCCATTATCATTCCTCAACCGACCACACAACTCCTTTGTGCTACAGAATAGTACCGTGGGGATGCGTCTGGCTGCAGGAGCTGGTGGAGATGGATAGCTGAATTGTAATTATAAAAACCATCCAGTTTATTTTTTATAAAACTCAATTTTATAAAAATGTGACATAGGTGACCAAGGTGACGCCCTCACTCCATGGCTGATGGTCCCCCTGGCACACCCCCAGACCAGACAAGCACGCACGCACCCGCTCCGTGGTCGAGCGCACAGTGGAGTGCTGAAGGCCAGGTAGATGTGCCTTGACACTTTGACCTTCCCTTAATGCCAGTGCTGACGCTGTGGAAGATCACATACTGACGTTGTTTTATTTGATTTAACAATACCTCAAGTTCACTGCTGCTGACATTATCCTTCTTCTTACTACTCTTTTTGGTGGCATCTCTCCAATCGCTGTGCCAGTGTCGGCTATTTGCACACGACACAACAACCTGCCCTTATATGGTGATTAGTGGACATAACCTATGCTAATTACAAACAATCATCCATGCGCCTCCAATTTACGATCAAGTGGGATTCATCATTGAGCACACCTGGATTAGAGCAGGTTTGGATGGTAAGAATGTTTGGTGCATCCGGAGTTGACTTTTCTTATTTTTTCTCTTGACAAAAAAGTAATTAAATTAAATATAATTATATACACCAATCAGCCACAACATTAAAACCACTGACAGGTGACGTGAATAACATTGATCATCTCATCACAATGCGATGTTCTGCTGGGAAACCTTGGGTGATGGCATTCATGTGAATGCCACTTGACACGCACCACCCATCCAAACACTGTTGTGGACCAAGTACACCCCCTCATCACAACAACACTACCCGATGGCAGTGGACCCCCAGCAGGACAATGTGCGCTGACACACTGCAAACACTGCTCAGGAACAGGTCGAGGAACACAATAAAGGGCCCAAGGTGTTGACCGGGCCTCCGTCTTCCCCAGATCCCAATCTGATCGAGCATCTGTAAGACGTGCTGGAGCAGGTCTGATCCATGGAGGCCCCACCCCCCAACATACAGGACCCAGAGGATCCACTATGAAACGCCCTGGTGTCATACACCACAGGACACCCTCAGAGGTCTTAAGTCCATGTCTTGACAGGTCAGAGCTGTTTTAGCTGCACAAGGGGAACCTTCACAATATTAGGCAGATGGTCATAATGTAATGCCTGGTATATATATATATATATATATATATATATATATATATATATATATATATATAAGAGAAATTTAAGAGAATGTTGCTGCATGAGGCCCATTCTGTCCACATCAGTGAGCTTTAACCACTGTTCTTCCTCACTGATGCTGTCATTTTTCCCAGACTGTTGACCTTTGTCATGTTACATAACTTTTGCATTTTTTGAGGCTAACAAAAGATAAATGCATTGCAATTAAGGTTTTAGCCTTGCATGAACTCTGTGAGGATAATAGCTGTCTAATCCTGCTTTGAAAATTCACATTTTTGAGCACTGACCGCTTCACATTCTAATTAGAATAGCTAGCTTTTGATCAAGAGAGAATAAAGGAATGAGGCAGAGAGCAGTAAATTCTGAAAATATGAACAAACACGTCATATTTCTGTGTGATATCGGGAATGAATGAGCTTTCTGTACTACTTGAAACACTTCTGAATCAATAGATGTGTTGCAAGATGTGTGCCTGCTTTGTTATTGTGCAAACATCTGGTCTTAGTTACCGAAGCGTCTACAACAAAAAAATGTCAACACTGGCATTCTGGTAGAACAAATGCGATTAGATGTGGCAGATGTGCTGTGGATTGTCGAGGAGTTAAAAGTGACCATAAAAAAACACACTCGAAAAGAAAAAAGATATGTTGATTGTCTCTCAAATCAATGTGGAGACACAGAACACGATGTACGCTGGGAAAGGCGGAGACAAAGTGTTCTGCTCGACCCGGGTGAAAAATATGAAAAACAGAAGTTGACATGAAATCCAAACCTGTATGTGCTTAGAGTGGATTTATGTGCAGTTGCAGTCTACTGCTGTTCCATCCAAAGTAAGCTCAATTACCTCATGTTGATACAGTGGACTGCTACGTGACATGAAGAGTGTTCGACAGAACATTTTAGTAAAGTTATAACTTGCCATATTCTTTTATTTCCCAATTTAATCATTATCTTTACTTGTATTACCAAAATATTTGCCCTATTTAATCTTTGTCTCATTATTGGATTTTATTTATTTTGGGATATTTTAAGTTATTTTCCCTCTTTAAAGTGCCTCGCTTTGTCTTGTTCAGAGCGAAATATGCTGTAGTTTGAAAATGGCAGGAGTTCTTGCATTTTATACTAGTATTTGTACTTTAACCTCAGTGGTGGATGACCTACAACTATCGTTCACTTAGCAAGTATAAGTACTGATTCAGCAATTCAAAAATACTCTGTTACAAGGGTTGCATACCCTCCGATGGGTCGCAAGATGAATTGAGGTGATGTGAGATGACGTGATGCTACAAACACGTGTATTCGTTTTTGAGACTTTGTTTGTAATCCTTGTTTATTTTTTAAATGTTGGATAATTTAATCCTGTTGGATCTCAAGTTACACATAAAAAAAACCTAAAATACTGAATAAAATTTTAATGGTTTTCTTTTACCATTAAGCAGTTCTGTTGGTAGACTTAATGTACTTGATTAAACTTACAGTATTTACTGGGATTGGATCTGACTTAATTTAATAGGGTTGGTCCCACATATTTTATAGGAGTATATAACATAGGAGTGTATAACAGTGTTTTTTGATTAGGATTATAGATTATATTACTTCTATCTTCACTCCTTCTTATCAACCTGACTGCAGCAGTGATCAGCGGAGTTGACCTCCGTTGTCGAGTGTCTCAGTTCTGTAATGTTGACTGCTGACTGGAGCTGAAGGGGACATGTACTTTATTTCATGAATGTAATGTTACAGAGAGGAGAGGGGGAAAAAGAAGAGAGAGAGCCAGAGTCTCTAGTGAGTGCTGCACTGGTGTCCTTACTCACTCTCTGACGTATCGTCTGATTTTTTCCAGGAAATTATAGCAACAGGCAACCAAATGAAACGCACCCTTACCTTCAGTGGGAAACATTTAAGTACACAACTCAACAAAATACATAACAAAGAACTATATAATTATATCTTTAATACTGAAGAAAAACCATTTAATCATGTGGAAATACTTCCCAGGACTTAATTAAGTTTATTCAAAGAATAACTTCAAAGGGGTGCTTACATAAAAAGCACAACAAACAAAACAATCTTACGTTTATTCATTCTCATATCCAGCATCAACAGATACATTTCTGTTCTTCAGAGCTTTTTCGTTTAACATACAACATGTAACTTGGCATGCTTTTGAATGCATGAAACATTGTCCATCGTGTCCACTAATGGAGAAGTTTAGAGGGTAAATCACTCTTTACACTGACTGGTTGAATCTTTAACAATGCATTGTGAAGTGAAAATTACAACATATTCCCACTAAATTGCACAAAAAGGAAACATTAAAATAAAGTACAAATACCTCAAAATTAGTACTTGAATAAATGTACTATTCCACCATTGCTTATGCTGTTTTGCTTAAGGCCAAAGGATTTGGAAACATTTCAAATAGAACATGCACAGAAGTGGGATCCTTGATCCTTCTCACAGTCTTGACACTTTCCAGAGCCAAGATTAAATCAATCATACAGAAAGTTAAACTCCTACTCCTTACTGAAAGCGAAATGATACATCAAAAGTAGAAAGACGAGGCAGATATTTAGTATGTGAAGCCTTTTTGTTTTCCAGGCCTGAGTGTGATCCTGAGAGGACAGAGGATGTGAACCCTGAGGAACTTTGAGTCACTAGATAGCACAGTTTTCCTTTTCCACAAGGGACCCACACCAGGAGATTTCCCACGCTTCGAGTGTAATATTCTGTTGCGTTTCCTCCTCTCTTGCTCATGCATATAATATTTATCATAACTCATCTCATCCTTTCTATTTGCTCTCCTACTACACTTCTCCTCCTTTCACATGCTGATCCTTGATGTCTGCTCTGTTACAATACCAGAATCACATTGTCTTTGTGCAGGATGCATGCATTACAGAGGTTTAGGGATGCACCATGGGAGGAAGAGAAAGTCTCCCCAGCCACACTGAGGTGCGTCTGCGTCGGGGAGACGCACATGTCCAGTCCTCGGGGAGGTACTGAGGAATGTGCACATCGGGTCATCTGCTCCAGATCTGCTCTCGTCCTAACGACCACCGAGGGGGGTTGCGCCTCATCCTTAAGGAAACATAGGGAACAATGTGTGTTCTCGGCACCTATTTTAAACTCAAGGTCACGAGTTCAGTGCAGCCATATGTGATGAAGACGGTTATAGCTCTGAAGGGTTCAGTCTTAATTATGATGAACATTCAGTATGTCTTCTCCTGGGTACATTGGCTCCTTCAACGTTCAGGCATTTTATGACATGGAGCACATGGCTGAGCACATCATCATTTATTTAGGACAGGAATTTAGTAACATTTCTTTAAAGTCAAGTCTAATTAAGAGTTTTATTTTATATTATATCTTTATACAGAAGTAGCTGTTTACACCTTATAAGGCGTAAGATGAATGAAAAAATAAACCCATCTTGGACTTCGTGACTCCAAACCAAACCTTCACCTCCTCATCATCCCCTCACGACCTCGGTCATTTGAGTTTCATGTTAGTCCTCAGGACAGACGTCAGACAGGACTTTAAGTTCAGCCTTTAACTGCCCCCTAGTGCTGAGAAAGAAACCTGCATTCATGCAGTCTAAAGACTAAACTTGAAAAATCTGCTTTTGGCAAAAATGTATTATGTTTCATTAAAAAAATTAAAAGTGTTTGCTAAGTTTCTGACAAACTGGCCAAAAGGAGACTCAGAACTCAAAGTTGCTGTATATTTAAAAAACGGGAATATTTATTCTTTCTGACCTTCTTGGCTCATGAGCAGTTAAAATGAAGAAATATCTCATAGGGCTCATTCTTATTAACAACTTTACAACGGCATCATCCTAACCATTTCTCTTTATCAGTTGGTTATTTTGTTATGTGATGAAACATTGTTTATTACCAGTGTATTGTCTCTTTAGAGTACCGGGTGTAAACAAACTTATATTTCTGCCCTGATGAGGACCCTGTGAGGTTAAAACCTGTTTGTGTTTTAACTGCTGTGCTGGAAGAAATAAAGGCTAAGGAACATTGGCCTTGAGGGACATGACTTGTAAGCAACCACAGATGGGCTTCATTTTATATTTTTTATTGCTCAGAGAGGTAAGTGTATGAAGTATTTCACAATATTTCTGAATGTCTCTGTCTCTGTCCTTACTTTCACCCTTGGGCCGGACCCCTTTTTTGGGGGGAACGACGGGTTGAAAAGGGCCAGTGTGTAGGATTTAATGGCATTTAGCGATGTGGTAGCACCCAGTTGTCTCACCCTACCCTACAGGGGCCAATAAAACTGTGAAAAATGCAAAAGGCCTCTCTAGAGCCAGTGTTTGGTTTGTCCAACTTCTGTAGAAAAGAAACCTGATCCTTCTCCCTCTGTAGCTATAAAAGGCTCATTCTAATGAAAACATAACGATTCTTAGTTTCAGGTGATTATACACCAATTAAAACGTGATTATGAATAATATATTCAATTTCTGCCCCTAAATTACCCCAAGTCCTACACACGGGCCATTGATGTCAGAGTCGATACTGAATTAATTTACCATTTCAGTGTTTGTGTTTTGTCCCACTGAATCAAAATGCCCAGTTTCCAAATACGGTTATTACAAATGAAACCACTAGATGTCAGTATTACATCATGATTATAAACTGCTGCTGGTGTAGGAGTACAGCACATCTGCAATGTGATGGACAACGGATAGCACATGAAAAAGTTGGGATGCTGTGAAATACATGAACAAAACAGAGAGGGATATTTTCCTTTTTGACTTATACTCAATTGAAAACTGCAAAGACAATACATTTTATTTTATTTTATTTTATAATTTATATTCTCAATCATCAGCCTCATAGATTTTTGTAAATATACTGATATCCTGAATTTGATGCCAGGAACACATTTCAAACAAGCTGCGACAGGGGCAACAACAGACTGAAATGTTGTGGAATGCTCCAAAAAGCACCTTGTAAAGCCGTCTTCAGTAAACACAGTTTGTTGCAAATGCACTCTGTTTGTATTCATGTTTTACACAGCGTCCTAACTTTTTAAAATAAAATGATGACAATGATGCTCTTATAACATGTAGTATATGTTACTGGTTAGTGAAATATTACATCTTAAAATGTTGTTTTTTTTAGTAACTAAAAACAAACAAAAGCACAATGGTGTTGGTCTCAGTGGCTCTAAGTTACAAAACAGTAACGTTTTGTAACTTACTGTTTAAAACAGTCAGTTTTAAGCAGACCTATTAAAAACCTTTCTTCCATGTCTAATGTTGCAAAAAATAGTTATAACATTTGTTAATAGTTGAGTTGGTGCCCTGGTTGGATAACATTTGTCATCTGGAGCATCCTGCCCTGTGGACTAGAGGTCAGCTGCGTTTTAAGCACATCCAGTGCTATTTATGGGAATACATATAACTATAAATAGTACAATGGTTTTATTGTGCTTCAGACTTCTTTTGGCATCAACAGCACAAACTGTGAGGACTTTACACAGTGTCAGCCTTGTTAGAGAGCGTCAGTTTACCACTTCTGCAAGAAGTGTTGAAGCAACACTTCAAACCAATTGTGTATAGGCTTTTCTGACAAGTGACCTCTTCTGATTGAGTGAGTAACAGCTCTAATCTCTGAGAAGCAAATGCAGACCGTGGTTCATATCTCAGTCAATGGTGGTTTCTTTTTAACTCTGTGGTCAGAGGACCATGACAAAGAATGTGGGCTTTTTTGAATGGTGCAGGGGTATCCCATCACCTTGCGTTCTGCCGGTTAAAGTCTGCCCTAGTCAAGTAAGAGGTTGTCATATAAGTTAATGAATCAAAATCTTTTTTGCTGCCATCTAGCAGTAGTTCTGCAACACGTATGTCTGCTATTGGGGCTATGATACTGTTCACTCACTTGGGTCACTCATTATCTGTTTCTTTTCCATGTTCTGTTGTTGTTTGGTTATGTGTAGGCAACAAAAATACTTTGTTGGGTTCAGGAAACATGATTTGGGTCAAAACAGATCATGTTTAACAAAGAATAACTTCCCCCATGTGAATATTTTTCTGTCTTTTCCCCCCTGAGCTGAGACATTATAAAACCATGACTGGTCAGTTGCAATGAATAGCATGCACACAGTTACAGTGCAGTGCAGGATCGTATAAAAAACATTTCAAGTGCATTCAGTTTTGTCAGTCACAAGCAAGTAGATTGCTGGGGAAATTTTAAACTTGACTTTGAAACCAAAATGTTTTCCGCCTAACAAAACAAAAAACAAAAGCGCCCTGCAACAATATGTCAGAAGTTACACAGTATTACAGATGGTCATTGCTATGCTTAGATCTAGATAAAAATATCAAGGGTTACTATGGAGAAGGAGGCAGCAGAATGAGATGTTCATATGTATCAGGCCTGTGGACCAGCTGTTGTCCACCTGACACTGGCTCCACTCTATGCTGATGACATCTGAATACACAAAGTAGACGTTCAGCCACATTTTGTTCTGCTTGTGAAATGCACTTTAGCAAAGCAATCACAATGGATTTAGTTAACATTTTAATTAGAACAAAGTAGATAACCAGCATTATCACCAAAATCAATGTTAATAATACCTAACTAGGGGGCTTAGAGGATTCTGTATTATCCCTCTGTTATGTCTTTTCTATATGCTTGGTTTGTAGCCTGGTAGCAGCTTTGCTGTCATTTACTACCTGAAGTCGATGGCTTGTGCAAACAGTTGCTCAGGTTGTAATACGTTTTATTGCTCTTCCTATTACGTTGATGCGGTCACATCATCTCTCTGTGCTTCCTGTTTGCTCGACAGCTCTCTCTCATTCACACAATATGGGACAAAGGCTCAGAGCAGACGGATGCTGTCATTAACTGAGTTCTTTACGACAGAGAGCAGAGCATGTTTCCATGGTGAACAACAGCTCTGCACAACACTGGCTGCAGAATGCCTCATAATCGAGAGCAAATACACCATGTCATTGTCATTTTTACATCAGGTAATGTGAATGATTAAACATGCAGAATCTGGGTATTTGCACAACTACGTGCAAACTCCACCTGAGCATGTTTACATTTGATGTTTCATTCCTGTCACTGAGGTAAATGAGACACTCCAAATACACATGACTTCAGCTAGAAGTGTCATAATAACTGTGAGTGCTACACTATCATACATATGTATGTGGTTCTGCTCATCTTATATCCCAGAGATCCAAATCATTTTCAAATCATGACTTTGTTAGAGATGAGATGAGACTTTGTTCAATAAGGACAACACATTTCATTAGTTTTTCAAACTTTATTTTTCAAATAATTTAGTTTATTTCCTGGTACGTATAAAAACACAACAGTGATATAAATATTATAATATTATATTGCACATTTTTCATCTTTGTTTTGTAAAAATGCAACAAATATATTACAGGCAAATAAATACAAATAAATACAAAATCATTAAATTCCATACATGCCTGTTCAAAAACAGTGTAAGACTTTGACAGATGACACATCACAACCACAAAAGTTTGCCTCATGGCAAAGAAAAGTGCTTCTCCTTCTCCTCCTGCCCTCTTGTTTGATTGTCACTCAATGTGTTAAACTCTCAATTGACTTTGCTGCCCAAACAACAGTCCACTTAAGGCATCAACATTTCAACTTCTTTCCTTTCCTCTTCAATCTATCCTCATCCTCGAATAGATGGCGTCTACAGAATACACCCATTCACAGCTGCTCTCATGACGATCTGCGTCTGCAACCGCGTCCAGCTTCACGATGCAGCACCTAATGCCATGCCTATCTTGCCTTCTCAACCTTTAAGGCGAACACTAACAATTCTCCATCAGCTCGCGGGGAGATTTCACGCCTTCTTCCCCTGCTTGGTGGCCTTGGCGCTCGGTTTAGCTTGGCACACTAGATCCCTGTAGGATGGAGAGCGGAGGAAGCGAGGGTAGCAGTCTTTGGCCATGAGCATGTAGATCCTGTGCTGGGCCATGTCGAAGCAAGAGGGGGACAGAGCCTGCATGTTGGCTTTGGTGATGTCACGAGTTTCATGGTCAATGTTAATCTGAAAAAAAGGAAAAGGAGACAGCACAAGATTAGTCTTTTTTGTCCATTTCAGAGATCTTAGTGATTCTAATCACAATGTCTGACTTCAATGTGTTGTTGTAAAAGAAAAATGATAAAATGTCTGTTTTTGCAGTGATGGTAAAACTCTGAGATTAGTTGGAAAATGAGGTTTTTGAGCCTCGACATCTAACTTTAAGATAGGTGCTTCTTTACCTCCCGGGGAGCGTCACTGCCGATGAATTCATCATAGATCTTCTGGGCTTTGGCTGGTAGTTTGGCAGGGGACTTGGTATTTCTGTAATCCTCACATGCAAAGTAGAACGCAATGTTCTCCTCGCTGAACTCAGATACCAGGAAGGCTGTGAAGGCACACAGTCCATCTGAGAAGAGAGAGGAAATTTGATTAGTTATGGTGCATAATGGTCCCGCAAGGGCTGCACGTGTCTGTGTGTATGTATCAGGCTTTGCTGTTACTGGCATGTGCTAATTTGTGTGCAAGTATGTCAGAAAATGCAAAAATCTAGATATTTAGGCTACTTACATTTGCTTGAGAGGAGTTTCTCAAAGGACTGTTTCCACCTAAGGCATTCCTCCAGGGTTGGCCTAAAAATAGATGATGAAAGATTAGATTCAACACAGAATTTCAAATAAGCACACAGTGATGATGAACGTAACATGAATTGGTAATAATAGATATTACAGAATGTGTGATGCTTACTTGTTTTGCCCTATTTTGCAGCCGGGTAGATTCCAGTTGGGTTTTTGCAACATGCTTCCCAGCCTCGCTTTCAGCTCTTTTGCCCTGTGAAGAAAAGAAAACAGGTTAGAATCATCTTTCACAATCCCTGGATTGTGTACCGACGAGCCATTGCTGTGCGCTCAAACTCAGCACAGCGTGAATCCACACTCAAGTCTAAATTTAGCACAACCTAAATCTGACGGTCTCTTTTAGCTTCACACAGATGCACAGAGCTGTCATCCTTAACCTGTAATCCCAAACATCAGCCATGCAAGTGTTTGCATGAGGCTTCATATACCTTTCCAAGCAGCAGGTAGGCAGTGATGC
Organism: Pagrus pagrus; assembly: GCF_965226575.1. Lineage (NCBI taxonomy): Eukaryota > Metazoa > Chordata > Actinopteri > Spariformes > Sparidae > Pagrus > Pagrus pagrus. The sequence continues at coordinate 29,730,866 of NC_140190.1, read as the reverse complement.
TAGTCCTTTACACATAGCAGCAGGTTGGAGCTGGTAGGGGTGGTGTCTCGGTCGGGTGGCTGATAAATATCCGTTTAGTTGAGCTCGGGAAGGAGCGAGATTGTCTGAGTGTCTGAACAGAGCGCGAGCAGAGGTTTTATAGCCCTACCTCCCCTGCCTCTGATGTGTCATAAACCTTCTCAGCCAATCACAGAGAAGTACTAAGAAAGCAAGAGAGAGTGAGAGAGACAGAGGGAGGGAGACGATGAAGTCAGAAAATGGGGGATGATATGCAAGGACAAGGCTGGGAAATTACTGTAAAATGATAAAAGCTGCTGGTATTCCACGCTATGTTACTCTTGCATGTCCTTGAAAAAGGCACAGTGGACCTTTTAGTGTTTTTATTTCGGCCATCTCTCAAAACAACTTATTTATACACGTGCAAGTACAGAAAAATACATCCATTCAGTGTGTAGATGTGAGAATACTGTATATATTTTGTGTTGTGCATACGGTGTGCTCACAGCCTGGAAACCAGCTTTTAGACATTAAATTGAGTAAGCTTTGGAACAGTGAGTCATTTTAGTGACATCTTTGTTTCCTGATGTCATTTATCTGTCATACTTATTTATTATCTTTATTACAATAGCTTTTACTGTCAAACTTGTGTTTTATCATCAGCTACCATGTGACAAACCAGAGTTTTCCCCCAGTTATTTCCACCTGTATAAATAAAAGGTGTCATTCAGTCACTGTGCGTGTAGACAACCCAACGAGCCAATCTGCTTTTTAACATCCTGTGTTGTCAAATTGCTTCTCAGCATCTCCTTTGTTCCTGCCTCATGCTCCTGCTTTGCATAAAGAAGACATAATTGTATAGGCAGCTTGATAAAGGACCTCTCTTGTGGCAAACGCAATCACACCCAGCCTCTTTATGGGCCTGATAAAAGTGTTAAATCCAGGGAATACCGGGAAGGAAACCTGGCATCCACTCTATGTATATCCAGCTTGCTTACAGTAATAAAATTATAAAACCAACTGCTCGACACAATAAAGCCGAAAAGGGACTGGTCCCCATATGGTGAGCTGCAGGCTGCAGGTTGCTTATCGAGGATTTATTCGTCATATAACTCAGATTAAAGGGACATTAGATAATCCAGGGATATACGTGAAGAATGGTGACTCTAACATATTATTTGCACTACTTTACAGTGGCCTCTAGCTGGCATATTACCTGATTGAAGCAGAGATGCAAAATAAATCATGCATAAAAATATATGTATTATATAACATCAGTTTCTGTGAATTTGGAGTTCTTGTTTTTGTATTTGTGAAGCAGCGAGAACAAGAGCCACCGGGGTTAACACAGGAACTAGAGCAGGAAAGTAGCTCCAACACCATTTCCCAAATGACAGTGGAAACACTGTATGGCACCCATTGTGTAAGTCTATAGCCATGGGTGTTTCAAGGAATTGAGACACAAAAGGGTGTGTAACAGATGGGTAAGTGGAAGTAAAAGCTTTACACCCCTCTGATAAAATAAAAACAACACTTGTTGTCAAATGTCACAGGTTTTATTAAGTAAAAAAAATATCACATTTCATAAGTGACTTCCTAAGAGGCAGCCAAGGATTTATTTTTCAAGCCAAACTGAACAGATGAGTCATAGATATTCAGTAAGAGATGTCGGTCAATGTTTTCCTCTTGACAGACAGAGAGAGTCCACTGGCAAGATAATGTCTTGGTGTTTATGGTAACAAGAAATAATTACTTCTTTGATTGACGGATACAGAGGATTAGAGTGCATGTTTATTGAACATAATAGATTGAACCAGCAACTTGATCCAAGATATAGAAAAAAAAAATGAACAGTAAGGCTTCCCTTGATTTATTCTAAGATCTATTGAATATAATACAGTATTTATACAGTTTATCTGTACATCTCCAAACCTGGTTATTTACTACATTTACAGTTGTACATGTATAGTAGTTAAGGCAAATCTAAAAGTGCGAGCATATAACTAATGATGTTTGGAGGCAACCAGTTTGATGATTTGGAAACTGCAAACAGCGTAATGGCATAAGTCATGTAATTCCAATGATATTTAAAATGAAAGATGTTTCAACATATCCATGGTGTGCAGAAAAGTACAACATTTATGTTGACAGTTGGGTTGCAAGTTAACCACTGTCAACAACAACCAAAGCCAACAATGCAGCTGGGCACTTTTTTGTTTAAAGCAAAGGCTACTTACACTGGAGTTTATAGTTTTCATTGTGGACTATTTTCTAAACAGCGGATTAATACACACCAGTGCGCTAGTGAGTATTTGTGGCAGCAGGATGGTGTGTTTGGAATTCAGGCAAGATAGACTAAAAGTGCTCATTTTCATCTTTAAAAAGCTACATGGCACCAACTGAAATGGTTTGGCTCATCGATGTGTTAATATGGACTGTCAACAATCATGGAGGTGTGTTGGAAAGAGGAATAAGATATCCTCGGCTTTGGAGAAATAACTAGAATATAGTTAGTAGAATCCACTCAATGTTTGTTTTTGGACTTTTCATGGAATTTGTTCACAGTAAATCAAAAATTAGAATTGAACAGGCAGATTTAGTTTAGTTAGATTATCCAATTTGGGTAAATTAGACTATGTACCAGAAAATGGTGGCTTTGTTTCAAGCATCCAAACAAATCTAAGCATTTTACTGACATGTGACCTTTTGTGCAACAGCGGAGGTAGACTAACATTGTTAGACAATTGGATCCTTTATCCTCTCATCTATCTTTTTTCTTTTAATCATCACAATTTTCTCCGAACAAGATGTTTAGTTGCCAAAGCTTACCAGCAACTTAACCAAATGTATTCGTTTTTGCCGCGGCAGCTAGCCACATGGGTTGTTTTGAAAGGCCCTGACTGAATAAGTACAATTTAGCCTTAAAACAGTTTAGTCCAGAAGAAGGACATCCCCGGGCTCAAATGGAAGCAGTGCAAAGGGCAATGCCTGTGATACGCAAGCATTTAACAAGAGCTCACAGTGTACCAAGACAGCACTGATTAGGTTGAGTCAGCTAATGCAGAGTGGATGGCTCTGGCTGGGAGGAAACACAACTGCAAAGGGAACCCATTACCTAACATGACCAGATTCATTGTGGTGGGATTTAATTGCAACATTTATTGCCAGCAAAGAACAAAGGTTTGTCTGAGAAGCCTGGGGGAACCCGGCCACCCACTCACCTACTCATATGCTCACACTGTGATGTCAGCACACTTCTGCACTTCTGTCAGCCACGACGAGAAAGGACAACCGGAAACAAGAGAATAAAAGAGCTCAGGTGTACAATGGTGATGAGCGCAGGGCTTCTCTAGAAGCCGGGGATTCACCGACCTTGGTGCTGGCTGATGCAACACACACATGAATCAACAATATCAAACTGGAAATAATACCTCACATCAGTTTTTGCTCCAACACTAGGTCTATTTTACTGATGTAACGCTAAAAACACTCAAAATGAAGCTGAAGAATATATCTTTTGATTTGGCCTTTATTAAGACATGGTCTCAGGAATATGAACAAACCTATGCTCTGTTTTTTTCCCAAAGAAAAATAAGGACAAGATAGGTGATATAATGCTGAAGCATGTTATTTCTCAGAAAAACTTGTGAGGGATTGAGATCAACAGAGAGTTTCTTTGTTTGTTCAGTGATGGTCTAGTGATGCCCATCATTGCCTTTGGACATTCATATATTCCTTTACACCGATGTACACAATATTCCCCCAACATTTCATGGGTTGATTTATCTATAGGTTGAATCGTTACCGCTAACAGACTCACTGTTCTTGATGAACACAGATACTTTCAGTATTGATGCTGTATGGAGGCTTTTCTTGGAACACCCGGAGGCATCTTTGTCACTCTTTCAGTCCTAGAAAGAGCCCTATTTTCAGAGAGGAGTGATTTACTGTAGGAGAGTTCTTTCGGGAAATGTGGACAGTTATGAATTGTAGTCGGGCCTGCTTATATATACAAAGCCTTCTTCTGTGCGTGTTGGATCTAGAAAATCTCATACTTTTGACCAGCAAATGATTACTGTGACAACAGACAAAATTCATCTCCATCAGAACGGTTAAAAACCTTTGTTCCAACATAAAAACATAAGATGGTTGCAGAGTATTGTGTGGGGAGGGCCGGGCAGAGCGGGAGATCAGAGCCGCTGTTCAGCTGTTCAGAGAGTCGGGTACAGAGCCAGACCTTGTGGAGGAATAAACGACCAGAGTCACATTGGATTCTGCTCTCATCTGAAGCTGTTTACTGACAGGAGGAGACCTTAGATTTTATTCTATTTTTGGGAATAAATCTTAACTCCCATTTATAAACCTGACTGCAGCAGCGATCCGCGAAGGTGACCTCCATTGTCGGGTGTTTATGTTCTATAATTTTGATAATGTTACAGAGAGGAGAGGGGGGAAAGAAGAGAAAACCGGAGTCTCTGGTGAGTGCTGAGTTCTGTGAAAGGTTGACCTATATTCAAGCTAAACAGACACGCTTACCCTCTGTGTGTGCGGTCACTTGCTATCTGAAGGCTAATGTACAGCGAAGTAATCTGGCATTTTAAGGGCAAATAAACACTTAATTTATTTAACACAATTAATCCTGCGGTCACACTTGCTTCAGTGGTGGTAAACCCAACATTAAACAGCCACCACTGCTGATGAAAATCTGATATAATCTTAATATTTTAATCCTTCATGTTGTTACTCCTCTTAGTGATGATGCCTTCTCTCTCTGTGTGCGTCAGCTGTTTGAAGTCATTGGTTACCTGATGGTTTTGGTTGAATAAAACTAGGGTTGTGCTCTCTTGCAAGGTTTCCTGAAATGAAGTAGCTGAGGGGAAGATCTGCACTTATTAATCATATTACTGTCAAAGAAATGTTTTATTAACAAAGAGCTTCTCAATAGATGAGAGGTCTCATGTTTAGTTTGTTTAGGTCATGCTGTGAGAAGGCATTTTTCTCCCTCAAAACCAACACTGCAGATCAAAAGATAACTTGGTCTAATATCCTTGAAGCAAGTCTTGAAGGAGGGCTTTGTTTCCAAAGATCTGACTATCTTTCTTGTAGAACTAACTAAAATTTATTTCGGAACTCATATATTTGTGTCAAAAGCATGTGACAGAGACACAGACAGAGTTAAAGTGCTCGACACTAAAATCAACCTCCGCAGATGTTTTGAGGCGAATTATTTAATGTTGTTGTTCTACTTTTTAGAAAAACCACAGTTATTTACTCTGAATTTAAAAATGGACTTTATAGGAGAAGACTACAGTAAAACAAACCCTAACTTATCTTGAATGTGTCAACTCCAAATAATGAATCACACACCAAGGTAATGCATCACCAGGCAATCCTGATAAACCAGAAGTGACATTTACCTGTATGAGTGAGTTTGAAATGAAAGGTCACCTCTCACTCAAGGCTGCTCCATCACCTCAGGACAGAACGGAGGCTGAGGCCATTTCAGGGCTCTTGCGTCTTAGGGCCCTACTTTACCTCAACCCACAATTCTATTCTTATTATTTGCATTCGGAATAAGCCCGATCACCTCACACTACCTGAAATTGGAGGTCCTTTTTCATCTCAGGCTGTCCATCTCAAGCTCGGTGAAGACCTTTCAGTTTCATTTGGGCTCAGCTGGGATGAAGAGAAACCTCATCCTCAGCTCAGCGTGTTCCTTTCACAGTTCACCTCTATCTGGGTTTTGCTGCGGGGATTAGAAAACAGGACTGGGATCATCCTCTCTTCAGGGGATGCTGTTATGCCACCCTCCCTGAAGAATTGTCACCAGAGAGAAAATGACAAATCAGATGAGGTCCCTGGTACCCAACTTTCACCCCAGTGTGTGTAACAGAGCAGCCCGAAACAAAAAAGACCACCAACAGGAAGTAATAGTAAGTTCTTTTGATGGTAAATTACACCCTGATGGCAATCTGTTATTGGCTGTTCTACCATCTGAGGTCGACAGCTTTCTATTAGCATAGAAAGTAGGCCAAGTAGCTGAGGAAAGTCCTCTTGTTTGTATCCAGTGGTTACCATAGCTGTTTTTGAATCAGAATGAGAATCCAACCCCATCAGTACCATACCTGTATCAGAAAACATTTACTTTGTGTGATCAGTCCATCTTCTTAAAAGGGACACACTCGCCAACCATCACCAAACAGAAGAAAATGTGTATAATGAATGAGAAGCAAGCTTACCAAGCTAACAATGCTAGCTGACAGCCAAGGGGGACGCCATTTATGTTTACATCTTGCCCTGTGACTAGCACAGGCCTTTCATTCATGAGGTTTAGCCTACGCTGTTTTCTGCATGTTGATATGGTGTAGTTTGGCTGAAATAGAAGAATCCACAGATTTTGTTGTGAGCAGTTAGAACTAGTTTGAGTTACTGAGTCAGAATTTCTGGAACGACACATTGCTGTCAAGTATTTTTTATGACACTTTGAGTGCCATTTTGTACATTACATTACAGAGAATGCAGACATCTCTTAATCTCGAAAACCCACAGAACCTTCACTATCCATGCTAGCTAAAAGTGGCTGATGCAATTGATGATATCAATCCGTCTCTTGTCCCTCACGCTTAGCATGAATTTACAAACATTAAAATATATTTCAATGGTTACAGCAATACAAATGGAGAAAAAAAAGAACACAATGTAGCCCGCAATTTTGTATACTCCAAACACCCATACAGTTGTCTTGCCAAAATGGCTAACGGCATATGTTCGTCACCAGCTCAGTAAGTTGTTTTGAGTTTGTCTTTTTTTTTTACCAGTAGCTAAGACTCCTACCTACAAACTTTGTACTTTGACATATTTTGGCAAAATATTTGCATTAGAAGTATTGAGCATGCCATGTACAGCAAGGGGATTACAATGTGTTGAGAACTTTCTTGCCCTTGATACATTTTTCACAGTAAAATTGGGGCAGGTTTAGAAGCCATTATTCTACATTACAACATGTCAGACACCATTCAAGCCTTGGTGGTGACTGTGTATGCACTCAGGTGCCAGTCAAGTAAACAGGCTACTCATTGCTAAAATTATTATATTATCTCTTAATATTTTATCTCGGAGGGTAGACTAAATATCTCTTTTAATGCAACATAATTCAAAAGAACTACAAACTACAGCCCACCAAAATGACAATACAGTTAAATCAACTTATCTCTAAAAAATTCCACAAACATAACCTTCATGAAGGTTAGATTTATTGCAGAGCTGTTGTGCTTGACTGCATTTTTTTTTTCCTTGGTTTACCCTTTTAAACTGGCAACTGACAGTCAACCTTTCCTTTGCAGATAAATCAGGATACTGAGTCGGAATTGGAGTAAAAATTAGGTTTTCTGTTGAACATTTATTTACAAACTGCATGAACATCTTGCTCCTTGTGTTTCTATTGATGATGACTAAACAGCTATAAAACTATTGTGCTCTGGAGGACGATTCAGTTCTCCACATGCTTCAACCAGGAGGCTCCTTTGTTTCCACATGAAGCATTAACCAGCTGTTAAATTTGCTCTGCTTTGTGATGCCGATCGCAAATCACTCCACAATACAGGACGTACACATTAGGCCTGAGAACAAACAGAGCGAGCAGCTGTTCTGATGACACACTCCAACTTAACTGAACAAGTTGTCTTATGGGTGAACTTCCAGTGCACCGGCAGGCTACTGATCCACGTGTGCACCATCACTTTGCAGCCAATAAAACTAAATGGAGACAAATGTGGCGAAGCTTCTCTGCAGGTGACGTTACGCCAGACGAAGTGATGAAAACACAGCAGTAGCAATCATTTTCCAGTAACAGCCATGTGCTTGTGGATTGATTGTGTTCACGGTCTGTACGTGTTGGAGAAGAGAGGAAACAAAAAAAAAAGAAAACAACCCAACAACATCCCATCTCAGGTCAATGTCACAGGAAGTGTCTGTAATGTTTCCCAGCATTACATCACCGTGTTTGTTTGTTTGGATTTTTTCTGAAGGTCTCTCAGAGCGGTGACTCAGTGAAGAACGGAAGGGGACAGCTGAAAGCCCATTTAAATGAATCAGTAAATGGAAACATTCAAGCAGAAAGATGAATTGCTGGGAAATTCTTGCCAATGGACCTGCACAAGAGAATAAATGTTCCCACCAAAAAAGATAATTGTATGATTTAGCTTGCTTTGGTTCTGTTTTTTGTGCAGTGTTTATTTTGTTCTTGAGTATTATGAGTGAAGCGGAATATAATGCCAGGTAATTCTCCATTTAATAACAGAAAAAAAAACTTTTGGTAAGTTAAGTTACCTGCCTTGAACATTACAAAGATAATGTCCTTGTCAAATTGATACCCAAAATCTCTAGTGATTCTAGAGATTATGGTAATGTAATGCTAATTTAGTATTAATTTATTCATATTTCTTAAAATTACAGGATTTCTTTCCTCACAATCAAGCACATACTTTAAAACTATGTACTAGATTGATAAACTTTGTCCCGTGTACTCTCAAATACAAATAGAGCGCTGATGTATTTGTAGTCTAACCTGGAAGTTGGCATCCCCCTGGTTCCCTCAACAAACAGCATATAAGAATTTATATTTTGGATTATTGCAGAAAATAAGTTCTGTGATGAACACCACTTTTATGATTTTTTAAGCATAAATACAACATTAGGCTACTTTATAATACACACACGTTACCTTTCCGACTTGAAGATTAAGCCATTTGTCGTGGGGTTACAATAGTTTGCGACTACAGTCCGCCTGTAAAGATGGACTAGTGAGTGGATGAGTTTCTGTCTTCAGCTTAATGTTCTCAACAACCTCTCGAGTCTCATTTAGCCACTTGTAAGCAACCGCCTTTTTAAAGACACGTAGACGCTTTAAAATAAATTTAAAGTTCATTAATTATTTTTAGGTCATAGGACTCATTCTAGTGGCACTCTAAACTTTTTGGTAACACATTTTGGCAGATAATTATGAAGGAATCATTCTGTTTCTGAAAGGATTAAACAAATATGGTAACATTTTAATTAGTGAGCTTTGGACAGGACCAGGCTAGCTTTATTCAATCCTCATATCAGCAGCAGAGTGTGCTATCAATCGCCTCAGGTTATGCTCGGCTGGAAAACAAATGAGCTTATTTGAAAATGTCCAAACTATTCCTTTAAAATAAAAATGGGTCATGCAGTTCCATAAGCATGCTGTTTTAGTGAGCAGAGAAGACAGAATCCTTGTTTGCCTGAATTGTTAATGCTTTTCAGCCCATATTTTTGCACCATGACAGTAAACAGATTGCAGGGCTCAGTTATATGAATCACGTCTTCATAATTTAACCTTTATAATGATAGTGTAGTTTGGGAGCTTTGGCTGAAGTGTGAATGATTTATGATTCCTTTGAGTTAAACTCTTTAAAAAGATGAAGAGATAGACTGAACACAGTTTTATTTGGGGTGCCAAATATTCAGTTAAATTAGAACTGCATCCTCCCACATAGAACTTTCTATTCACAATTTGAACAAGAAGTGCAAGCATTTGTGCTTGGACAGTTATCCTTTTGCAACCCTCTCAACATTTGTGAAGTGGTCCTGTTGGGTCTCTGTGGGAGTGTGTCTGGCAGTGTGTAGGAAGGAGCCTCAGGTTGCTCATCTGTCTGATCCGCCTCTTGGGAGGAGAAGAGCAGCCTGCCGCAGGCCCGGCCAGATGCTCACTGTGGCTGTTAAACAATAACCACTGGAGTGTGCTCCCCCGTCAGCAACACTGTGATCCGTAACTACTCCCAGGGGGCTATTTAGACAGAGGTCAGCCGAGCCTACAATATGCAAACTGTCCAGAGATTCAAAAGCGATAATCTGTGAAATAATTTATCAGTGCTTTTCATTGCTGGTGTCGATTACTATGAGGTTTCTGCACTACTTAATATCAGATATTGTTCACGCATTGTGTCTTAAACTTTGTCTCGTGCCTTACTTTTTTTCTTTTGATTTTTTGTTGGAGTACTCCATTCTTTCTCTGTTAATTATGTAAGATGTGTACAGTCACAACACCTACTTTAATTCTTAAACCCAGAGAAATCAGTTGGCTTGAAGTAGCAAAAGTAAACTGTGAATGGAAGTAGTGCAGTTGGCACCATCGGTGCATTGTGCAGTACTACCTCTGGCAGTATAGCGGAAGTCCACAAAAATTCAGTTGGCTGGGCATTGTACAATACAGTACCAGGTGGTCAGCTGATTTTATAACAAGAGTCAGTCTAGCGGCTCTGTTTTATATAACAGTGAACTAAATGCTAACAATAGCATGCTAACACACTCCTGCAGTTAATTGCAAGTGGGAAGCCAACAGTTCTGAGTTGGTATTTCAAATCTGATCACATCTGATCACATCTGAATGCATCCCAGTGCACCTGAATGTGTCGTGAAAACAAGGATGGTCACAGCAAACTGACACTTGTATGACAAAACCCCTGAACTTCACAAGTAACTACAACAGCTGATTTAACAGATTAGCACACCTAAAATTAGATGAGGGGAGTAGGTTCATACTGCATGCTCACAAAGACTGTCCTGCACAAATCAACTGAATGGAAAAGTACAAAATTGTTACAGCATGTTTCACAACACAAACACTACACAAAATAAAAAGTGATGAAAAGGTAATTGTTCACTGTGAGTGCTGATATACTACTGTGACGTGAGTACAATGAAATGCAACATTATTCACAGTGTTAATATACTGGTGTTCAGCAGGTAATGTTGACCATGGTCACCATCCTGACTTTAGGTAGCAGCATGCTAACATTTGCTTATTGGCACTAAGCACAAAGTGCAGTTGAGATGAATGTGAATGTCATTAATTATGCAGGTATTTAGCTACAAACCAAAGTATGATCCAAGTGAAAGTTTGCGCTAAGGATCATGCTAGTTCAAAAGTCAGGAGGTACATCACCAAAGAGATTAGGATTCATTGTCTGAAAACCATGAATATCTTCATGTAATCAAGTACTTTTTGTTCCATTAAGACGATGTGAACATATTTTATTAGATCAGTGATGGCATTTAAAGGGCTTGCTGGTGCTGATAGAATGAAATCAAATTATGGGGAAACATGAATGTCTGTGCCAAATGTCATGCAGTCCATCTGTTTTTATTCAAATACAAAAATGTTAACCTCGTGGTGGGGCTGGTCAAAGAATCAACAGAGACCCAAACTGTGTCCATAGTCCGAACCTAAAACATAAGCCATTTGTTAAATCACTCAGTAACAATGTTATTATATTCAAACATTTAATGCTTAAAAAACATTTTCTCTATTTATGGAGTTTCATTGGCAGTAGTGTTCAAAGGTTGCTTTGTCTGACAACTTACGGCACACAAATTGTATCATATCCTGTAATATACATTTATATACTCTACCATTCTTGAGCACAGTCCTTGCTGCAGTCGCCTGGGTTTGATTCCAGCTTTCTGCTATATTCTGAATTAGGGGATAAAACAAGCATTAGCATGGCTATATGAGTTTATATTGACTTTGTGTTCAAATATTGTCTGTTTTGATGGATGCAGCCTCTGTGATTACCTGTGTTTATCAGTGTCAAGTCCATTTTCATCATACAGATCACAGAGTTCCTTGCAGTTGACTATCTATCTGGACAGATAAACAACCAACCCAGTGTTTATTATAGTACTTTGTTCCCTCTTAACAATACACTACTATGATTTGCTGGCTGTCTATGATCATGGCTTCTTGGCTATCACCTGCTCGTCTTTTTAACATAATGACATCTCCTCTGTACATATTTACAGAGAATGCTTGGTGGAGCCCGCCACCAACGCTGGTAGCGTTGTTTTTAAATGTCAGTTCTTTTTAGATGGCACTCCATAAGGAGTCCTAAGTGCAGTCCTTGAAGCACACGTGACACAGCACATGCCCTGTTTGTGAATACTGAATGCCCTTTAACTGATTTGATTTAGTCAATAGATGAGACAGAAATGCCATTTTTGATCTAACAAGAACATTTTTTCAGACTCCATTGGAAATCACTTCTTCTGACTTAAGTGGTGTGTGTGTGTGTGTGTGTGTATACTGTCACGTGCACTTTTCATTTCATCATCAAGCATCCTTGAAGCCCCATAGGTTCACTATTGTAACAATTCTGACAGAATCCACTGTAATAATAAACCTTTTTAAGCGTCTGTGTGTGTGTGTGTGTGTGTGTGTGTGTGTGTGTGAGTGTGTATTGGAGAGAGGTGGACTGTGATAAGAGAGCAGCAGGGTTATCTGAGCTGAGTGGAACAGATTTCACAGCCATGAATAAAATATAAGCATGATGCTCCAACAATAGGACCTCCAGCAGTTGAACGACTGACTCGTAGGTGGTCCTTTGCCAGTAAAGCTCATCACTGAGAAATGATTGATAATGATTAACTTGGTGTGAATGCCTTTGTTTTGTTTTTTTGCTGTACCCCAGTGGTGGGGTTGTGACACGTCAGGCTCAGACAACAACGGGTTGATATTTGACTCTTGTCAACAATCGTGAGGGACACACATGATGAATGTACCTGCTGCCTTGGAGATCATAACAAACAATCAGTAATGTCAATACAAGAGAGCAGCAGGTACTGTTATTCCCAGAGGCTGTTGTTTGTGACTTCCAATAAGAGGTGAAGCAAGTGGACAATCCACTAAGGGGGTTGGTTTTAATTGGGATCAGAGGGGACAGTACAATAAGAGATATACATGGAGGTATTATTTTAAAAATGGTGCTTAGATGTAAATGCAGTTCTTCACATTTACATACAACTATAAAACAAGGAATCCGTGTTTGTCTGTATGTTATCTGCATATCTCGAGAACTGTTTATCTGATCTACTTCACACTTATCAGGTTTGTTGCCGAGAACCCAAAGAAGTACAGTGTCAATATTAATAAATATTGAACAAACAGTGAACACCGCTTTGACTTCATGGCTCTGCAGGCTGAAGCTGGGCTCACACGTGACCGCTCACAGACAAACAAAATAATGAAAAAAGATTAGCATGGTGCAAAAACACAGGGGTTTTTTTTATTCTTCAGTGAGAATTGGAGGTGAGATTTCAGGATAATGCCAGGCTAATGTTAGCTTCAATGGCCTTGATTTATTTGGCTGATGAATGTGGAGCCGATATCTACAGCCTTATTTGTCACATAGAATGTGTGTTAGCACAACCCAGTGTCATGGCAGTATGTGCCCTCGTACACTAATTCTATTGAGGTACATTTTTTTCGTGATAAAGATATATTTGTTCAGTATGTCATGAACTGATTTTAACAGGTTACTGAAGTGATGATCTTTCCGTAACATTGACCAAGTTGCTTTTTTTAAACCTAACCAGAGACTCGATGCAAACGCTCGATGCTGGTGGGATTGTCCTTAACATTGTACACTCACCGTCCAAGCTGACTACAGTACCTCTTCATGAATCCAGTGTGGATCATAAATGTGGTGATTCATTAAGTCAAATGTAATGCAGGCGCCAAAGATAGTCGTGCTTATTGACACATGCAGCAAACACAGAAACATTAGCATTCATTTTAAGTCTTGCAAATGTAATTCAATATTCATTCATTGGTTAGCTCTCGTTTGGTCTCCACCACCTCCTGAGAAAAATATTTCAGTCCTCAGCTTCAGTGTTAGCTAGATGTTAACTTTGGCTGCAATGTACAATAAGCATATCATTGCTTGTTGATGAGACTAAACCATGTTGTGAAAGTGCTTTAAAAATTCTTCATAGAGCTGCAGAGTTGGTTGATATTTCTCAGTGGGTTTATCACTGCAAACAAGCCCTGATAAAGTAATTTATTCGAATAGCTTGATGAAATCTAGTGTTTAAATATAATGACAAACAGGGTGTGATATTTACATCGTACATCATCACAGTCATGTGAGGCTGGAGTTTGATTTAATACGCCTGCAGTATGTTTTGATGCTGCTCATTGTCTAACACAATCGAATTTGTTATGTTGTTTTTCCCGCACCGCTTCTGTTGTTTGTCTCACAGCCGAACGGGAGGAGTAATCAACTGTCCTTCTCATCCTCCCCATAATCCATAGTCATGGCAGCGCTGCACCATGGGGATTGTGTTTACTATTGATGAAGAGACCAGAGAGAGACAGACACATGGAGGAAGAGTTACAGAGAAAAGAGGGAGAGAGGAGTAGAAGAGGGAGGGAAAAGGTATAGAATGATGAGATAGTTATACAGATTTTAAGATTAGATGCTGTCAGTGACAAAGACGTTAATCCAGTCTTTTCTTTCTTATTAGTTTGAAATCAGTTGAGGGAAGAAGAGTTTTTTGAGACATTTTTAAAATGTTGTGGCAAGGTTGGCACATGAAAGAAGATAGAGTCACTGGCTGCTACTGTTTTGTCTTTTGACTGCATTTTTCTGTGAAAGCCAGTGGGTACATCCCAATTCCCTTAAACTGCATCCACGTTTCCCTCACTTGTGTCTTTTCTGCTTTGCGTCTTAGTCTCCAGTATTATTATGGATCCCACTGCTTTTCTTGCAAGACCTGCCCTACTGTGTCCCTGATACAGTAGGCTTGTGTCTATCGTTTTCGCTTGAGGAAAGCCTTGACGGGGCTTTGTTTTCCTAGTAATCCATGCTGCAATACTTGTATCTAGTATTTTGGAGGGAGAAGGCAAGAAAAGCGCTGGTGTACAGCTGATAGGTGTCATCTTCCTGTCAAAAACAGCAAAGGAAGGGAGATTGGTGGGGCCCCGTGCCCACCACTGAGTACCTGGTCTTGTCTGCCTTCCCATGTCCACACACCCTTGGGTGCCCTGGGAGTCTGCTGGACAACAAGAGGAAGGGAGGGAGCTTGATGGTTTCTGTTCATCACACCACGAAGGAGACAAAAATTAGATAGCATGCTATTTCCTAACTGTATGATCAGTGCTTGTCTTTGTTAACAGTGTTGGGGGTAACGCGCTACAAAGTAATCCGTTAGAGTACTCGGATGACTTTTTTTTCTAACAAGTAACTTACAGTAACATGTTAAATCAATTCAAGTAATCTGTTATTTAGTAACTTTTTCATAAAAGTAATCCTTACTTGGAAAAAAATGCTGTCTTTTCCTTTTGTCTCCACACAAATAAAAGTAAATCCCTGAAGCATTTGCACCGTTTAAGTTTCTCCCCTGCTGCTCAGCAGGTGGCTGCATATGTAGCAAGCTAATTCAATGTAGCGAGATTGCAGAGAGGACAGCATGAAGTTTGTGGAAGTATTCACACTGTTTTGGATTTTCGGGCAACAAGGACAAGAACAACATCACTGTGAAATGTAAGTTGTGCCTGGAGGATAAGCGCTTGTTGTGTGGTTTTCATTGAAACAGCTGTGCCTAATGCTGTATGCCTCTGCTCAGTCCGCTGTCAGATTGTCAGCTAAATAAAGAGCTGTAAATGTTATATAGCATCTGTCATTCCTATTATTAAGCTGTGGAGTACCGATTGTGGACCGTAAAGAAGGCTACAAACTGACGGTAGAGTCAATACATTCAGAGGTACATGTACAGTTGGCTACACGCCGTCTGGACAATATGGTAAATGCCCTTTGCAACTCGTTGCGCATGTCGTTTATAATTTTTGGTAATTCTGAAGTACTCTAACATGTTACATTTCTCAGTAGATAATGCAGTAATGTAACATGTTACTTTTTAATAGCAGTAATCTTTCAATGTAACGAGTTACTTTTAAAAGTAATGTTACCCAACACTGGTTGGTAATGGGTTGTGTCTGTTGTTTTCTTGAGATGGGTTTGTGAAACTAAACAGCCAGAATATTTTTTTCCGAGATGTTGACACAATTTCAGCCATGCGTGTGGTGACAGGGTTAGGAAAAGGTTGTGTTTTGGCTTACCTGGTTCTAACATGGTGACACAGCGTTGACAAAAACATTACATTCAAACTTGAACCTCAACTTGAAAGTTTCAACATATCTGTGGTTTGCAGACAAATACATTGCCAACCTTTATTGTGGTGCCTGTGTTGCACCTACACATTGTTTACTCACTCTCTGATGTCCAATTACATGACTGTCATTTCCACTTTCATAGCCATAGATAGCTCGTTCTGGTCATCATTACGTGCCGAGTTGATGTTTAGCTCGTAATCTCCAAGCCCAGACAGGCTTGTGTTGTGTCTACTGAACAGGGTGCTGTCCCACATTCACCCTGCTCTTCATTCCCTGAGTGACTAACACACTGACAACAACAGCTAAGTTAATGGATGTGTAATGTCACAGCGGCTGACTCCATCCCACCAGTGCCCCAGTTACTACAAGAGAGCGGTGGCTTTCGCTTAGCTGCTAAACAGAAATAGTGCCATGAATGTTTGATTATTATTCTGTTTTTAGTTTTTCATCACTCTTTACCGTGTGTGAGTCATCGCTGTTAAAGCAGCTGTAACATCGGACCCAGGATGGGACTAAATGTAAAGTTTTAGATGTTGAGCGAAGTTTTCCGCAATTTGCAAAGTAACTGAATTGGTTCAGCTAGTTATTATAATTTAATTCCAGCCCTTGCCTGCTAGTTATTCCAGTGGAATGTTCAGTAGAAAACCACACGAAACAATCCTAGTCCACAAATGAATTTTGAGCTAGAGTAATGAATCAGCCCACAGTCAGACTGGGCTTTCAGTCATTACAGATTTTAACATTTGTATCGGTTTCATTGCTGTTATGAAATAGCAGTGGAATCCAGGTCAATCTGTCTGACTGACGAGTGGATGAATGCATTTTCATCGCTCTAATACCATTTTGATATGATGACAATGAAGTCACGCAGTGCATGAAATATAGATGCAGATTCCTTTTTAATCACAAAATTTAGAGGGAGAGGGAGGTTACATTCATGTGGAACACAGCAACATACAATATAGGGTGATATGTTGTTCAGCCAGTTATGTTGGGTTCGGCCTTTTCAGTACACATGCAGTAAAGAAAATAAATGTCTCCGGAAGAGTGCATTTCAGGAAATCTTTTCAGTCAACCTGTTTAAAAATGAGTGCAAATACTGAGGGAGCACAGTTCAAACACATCGGTCATTTTGTGGACATAATCTACATTTAAGTCGTTTTTTGCAGTCATTTCATAACATACTGTACAAGTAGAGAATATATAAATATTTATTCAGTATTGCATCATGCTGAAAATTATTTTGGAAATTTGCACACGTTTCTATGGGGGTTGGGCTTGCTTTTAGTTCACTGCTTGAATGCTTGGGAGACCAATGTTTAATCTTCAGTTTAATGAAGCACTGCCTACTGATTATTAACAGATGAGTTATGTAATCCAGCGCAATTTCCATTTGAGTGTGCACTCCCAAATTTCATGCAAATAATGAGTCATTTTGTCAAACTGTCCGATGAAACGGATTACATTTAATAATGCCTCTGGTACTGATAGCACGATGACATGACTTTAATTAAATCTAATTGAAAAGATATGAATGATAAATTACAACAGAATCCTGGCCCGCCTCAAATGATTGGTCAAGCAGGATGTTTAATATAGAACAAGTTCAATGACAGCAGATTTTCACGTCCTTCAGCGAGAACTGAAAGCAAAGATGAACCCAACCCTTCATTATACTGCACATTTAAAGTCACATAGAATACCTGGAATAGTTGACAATACACAGGATTATGTAGCTATATCAACATATAAGTGCAATCTAGTTTGGCACAGTTTCAGATATCAAGTGTTCACTCACTTCATTGTTCGTTGTAAACACACAAACTACCACAACAGGTCTAGTCACCTGCGTACGACAGTGTCTATTTCACAAAGAATAAGTAGGGATAGTGCTGGGTGACAAAAAGATACTTATCTCAGTATATTTCTTTCTTGCTGATGGAATTAAAATCAACTCTACATTTGGTCAGGCATTGGCTGTGTTCATCAGTTTAATTGCCAGCCAACTGTACTGAAATGGAAAGGATGGAAGGTGTTTTATGATAAAGTGTGGTAGCTTCGAAAAAAGTGGAATTGTGATTCAAAATGGTGTGGAAAAAGAACGTTAAGGGTGTTATTTCATTTACTTCACGTCTGACCAAATAGATAGCACATCGATCAGTGGAAGGCCCTAGTAAAGACGGCTAACAGCTAATATCAGTTTAATTATGAGCATTACCTAAATCATGAAAAATTTGGGATCCTAGATATTGAAAACAGAATATTTTCTACCCTGTAGTGGCTGAATTAGGCCCAGGGGCCCCAGTTGGTCAACCCTGACCTAAATGGTTCACAATCAGAGAACCTGTCTAACAACAGTGGGACTTTTTTCTGAAACTATTTTTTGAGAAACTGATGACAATAAAGTGCTCCAAGATACAGGACATTGAAAATTTAAGGTTTAAGTACCCACTGCAATTATTGCTCCAAATTGAATATTTCTATCCGATATGTTTTATATATCTTGGGATATGCAACTGAATTGAAAACCACCCTCAACTCCAACATAAAAAGTTTATTCTAGAGCCTGAAGTCTAATTATAGCAGCTGTAACTCCAAATACATCTTTAATAACAGGAAATTATTTTACGAGATCAAAAACTGGTCTTTCTTGCTCTATTCAACAATTCTAGTTTAAAATGTTTTTTGTATGTAAATGTTTTCAACCAGTACAGATGTTAATGACATGGCGAATGGCTGATTTCTTATCAACCATTTCAAAGAAATCAATAGTGAGAACGGTGTGTGCTGTGATAAATATTTATGGCATGATATAGTCATTTTATTGACATGTCACCCAGCACCAAGTAGAGGTAAAATGATTAGCTCATCCTCATCCAGTCTCCTTCTCTGTACTGTACAGTGCTGTGCACCAAGACACGTCTTTCCTAGAGGGGTTGCATGCATGGAGCTGGTGTAGACAAAGGAAACAGTCAAGCATGTCGTCCCATCCTTGCAGATTCACAGTATTCAGAAGATGTCAAAGGGTTAATGGATGATTTACAGTGCAGGTCCAGTTCTATGTCCTCCGTGGTCTTCATCACATCCGGTCAAACAGACCTCCGCTGGCCTTGTGCATTCGCCCTGTTGACCATATCCTGGTACATCTTGGACCTGAGGAATCGTGGGTAGGAGTCTTTCTCCATGAGGCTGTAGACTTTAGCCTGGACTTCGTTGAAGCTGGTTGGGGTCGGATCCTCCAGGATCTGCTTGGTCTTCTCCCTGGTGCGGTAGTCAATGTTTATCTGCCAGGAAATGGAGAAGGTCACTCACATTAAGTCAAATCATCATACACATACATGGTGACACTGGCCCTGATTTCACAGAGGTTTAAGTCACTTTTATTTACTGTACACTTCTTGAAGTGCCTCTAGTGGGTTGTGTCTGTCACACACACACACACACACACACACACACACACACACACACACACACACACACACACACACACACACACACACACACACACACACACACACACACACACACACACACACACACACACACACACACACACACATACACACACACACACATACACACACCTCTCTTGGTGCCTGGATATCGATGAATTCCTTGAAGATCTTGTTAGCTTTAGACACAAGCTTGGTTGAGCTCTTGATTTTTTTGTACTCCTCGCAGGCCATCCAAAACTCAATATTTTCGTCACTGAACTCGGTCTTGAGAAATGACCGGAAGGCAGCCAGGCCATCTGGAAAGGACAAAAAAAAGATTAGGACCCTTAGGGAGGCTAAAAACAACAAAACACTTCAAAAACATGATTGATACTGCAGCATAGCACCTATTTCTGTGTAGTGGCTGAGAACTCCCTCTTCTATGGAGGTTCTATTTTTCCTTCAACATAAGGATGCTTAATAATGTGATAATACCCCTCATCCTATATTGACATATTTCCTGTGCGTACACACTTGTGTTCCCAGAAACGGGACCGGCTCTCATGATTAGAACGCAAAACAAATCGGAACAAAATACTCCCACAAAGAGTTCTTTTTTTCCTGTCTTCATCAGTCAAGATAAGTGATCAATTAATGTGCTCCCCACTGATGATAACATGGAGGAAGGGCATGTTTTTTTTTTAACGGGCTCGTGTCACGTTGACATGTTATTTCCACCCCTCTCATTTCTGATGTTTACCTAATAAATCTGGGCAGAGCAGAGTGGAGGCCCATCTGTGCATATGCAACAATATTACTCATCCAGAAACACACATACAAATGAGTGTACAACACAACATGCAGGTTTAACCACAGGGATAACCACACACACACACACACACACACACACACACACACACACACACACACACACACGTTTGTTTGCAGAAGTCCCCAAATAACTGTGTCAACACAGTTTCTTGCATCGAGAGCAGCATCAGACTTTGGACACGAAACAATCATAGGTGAGGTGCCATATTTGTCTTAAGATCAGTACTGTGTGAGAAAGTGTGTTAAAAGTGTTCCCATATATTACATCTGGTTTGGCATCCCAAGACTGAAAAGATGAAAGTATTCTGATTACTCTAAAATAGCTTTACAAAGCAACACAACCATGTTTTGATATTTGATACTCAATAAAACGACAAAGATTAAACTATACCATTAATCCTTATACTTCTGATCAAATGGTTTTTGGATTTTACTGTGAAAAAGCATCATACGGGGTTCTTCATGCATGGTCTTATGTAGGTCTTCAATGAGTTACGTCAGTCCTATGCCCTACATATGAGAGTAGTTTACAAATCAGCTGACGCGCCAAATGGTTTGTAACACAAAACCATCTGGCAAGTCGTCCTTGGAAACCATTTGGAAGAGGACAGGCGCTTTCAAACAAAACTTGGCAGGTGATTGGACGAACCATCTGTATATCAACGTCCACCAAATAAGAAGAGTGAAGACATGTTTTCCATTGAGAAAAGTGAAGCATTTAGTTCTGTTCTTTAATCATCTTTCTCCATGTCAGATGTAAACGATGCTATAGCAGCTATGCTAACCTCTTTAGGAGCCACCAACTGTTACATCTAAATCACAACTGTAGCTGCCAATAGATCCTCAAAGGATACTGATTGCTCTGAAACAATGTGGTTTGTACACAAGCACATAGTCTACATAAATCTACATAAACTGACTTTAAACATCTCCATAAATAACTTTTTTAAATGAATGGTCTGTTTTTGTGGCATGTGTACTATCGAAAAAACACATCAGATATTCTTATTCACTCTTTTAGCTATGTGTTTGGTCTCTACGACGTCTTAATGTGAATTAGACGTAAAATTTTCTGACCAGACAGCTGAACAGAAGAGCTGCAAATTCAGTTGACAATGTGTAGGGTCCATCACTTTGAGCAACCCCTTTCACATTGCCATTAAATGTTAGTGTATAATACTTCTGACGAGTGTGTTGAGTGCATTTCAATCCTCATAAAACATTGTTGCTAGCAGTCTTCTCCACTCCATGTCTTGGTGTAGTGCTATATCCGTTGGCACTCTACTCCCACAGACTGTTATTAGCAGATCGGGATCAAGCCAACAGCAGCAAGTGAATTATGCCACCTGTGTATCTGTGCCACTTGTCTTGCATAGCCAGAACGATCACCACAGCACGGTGACAGTGCAGGGGAACGGTCTGGCTGCACCAAATCTCATTCTGGTATCACGGGAAAGGTTCTGCTCCGAGGTTTCTCATTTTTTTCTCGCAACTGTCACCAAGTGCTTGCTCATGGGGAAAAATATTGGGTCTCTGTAAATAAATGAATCAAGGAGTATGGTTTAGCCCTGCTCAATTTGGAAAGTGTCATGAGATGACTTTTGTTGTGAACTGGTGCTATACAAATAACGACTGATCAATTGATTGAATAAAAGCTCTGGCTGTTTGCTTTTCTTTACATCAAACACATTGTCTAGGCAGGTGCCCCTGGCTGCAAAACAGTGTATGGGGAACTTGTTTTGCACAGCAGATCCTGGCATTAAAATGGCTAAATCCCAGCAAAAGAATAAGGTAACAGCTGCTAACTTGTTTAGGTTCGTACCGTTAGCTACTAAGTTTGTGTTGGGTAACTTTTATGATAACATTTTCAGCGTGTTTGGTGCTACCTCGGACAATGTTGTTGCACCTAGTGACTGGGATTTTTTAAAATGCAGATAGCAGAAGGAAGAGGGGAATGCCGCCAGACTATCATCCCAAAAAACTACAATCTAAAACCGGGAAACAGATGAAAAATCATTGCCCCATAGCACTTGTGGTTTAAAAAACAAAGCAACACGGTTCTGTTTAGTTTATAAGATACTTGTGAAAGTGAATATTTGACTGGATTTATGAGAGTTGACCCAAACGCACACAACGATTGGTAAAGTTTTAAGATAGCTTTTATTCAGAAAAGGACAGGGGGTAAAGGTCTGTAGCTCAGTAGGTGGATGAGGAGGTTAGACTGCAAGAACAACCGAGAGAGATAATTAAAAAAAAGTCAGAGTGAAGCTGGAGAGCAGGTTGACATGAACTTAGCAGTAAATGTAGCTGAGAAACTTTAAGTCAGTGCAACAAGGGAGCTTAATGAACTGACTGTCCAGAGACTCACGCTTAAATACATCAGAGCAATTAGGAGCAGCTGGGAGTAACGAGGACAATGTGGGGCAGCTGGAGCTGAGACATCACTGGGGACAATCACTGTGGCACTCTGGGACCAGCCAGGATGTTAATTAAAGAATACACTGTAGCTGTAAGCTTAAAACACTGTCTGCTGTTTTAGATTCTTCACTTCACTTCGTCACTCTGGATAACAGCTTTGGCTAAAATGCTCACTGTAGCCCTGACATAATATCAAAAGCCCTGTTGCCTGTCAACTTAACACAATGTTCTTTCTGCTAACGAGACATGTAACAGCCGACAGTGTTCTCAGGTCAGACCCCCAACACACACACACACAATCAGCTTTACACACTGAGGAATGACACTAAATCCACTAAGGTCTAAGTGTAATTCACTATCCCTCCTTTTAAATGAAATTAGGGCAAGGTGAATGCAGTATCCCATCAAGGGAACATTCAGTACCTCGGTCCTATTGCTTTGATATTGAATTATGTAATGTATTTGTGTTATGTGCCCATGTACTTGTTGTAGTTCACCTCTCTAATGCTCGGTCAATTGAAACAGGATACACAGGTGTATCACGCCTGGGGTCGGCCCTATTCTTGGCTCTGTGACAAACGTTGTTTTTCACGGGCGACATTAGCTTTCTAACGGTTATGTGTCAAACCGGGGTGTTATGTCATAACCTCGATTTGACCAAAACAAATAATGTTCATGCGAGGGCAGATTGTTTAGAGTTTTCTTTTATTGAAGTCCGGCTGTCTCCAACTCCATCATATCAAACAGCGTGTGAACCGAGGGCCTCAGCACTTTGATGACAGAACTGTGGGAAAAGTGGTTTTGTAAGCTCAGAGCAAAGCCTTGAAATGTAACTGTGATTGAGGACAAAACAAACAAATACTGAGTAGGTGTTTGTCTTTTCTACTTATTGGGAACAGAATTGAAGATAACTGAAATCTTAAAGAAAACAAACAAACAAACATAAACAAACAAAACAGGTGATCACAGTTTTGTTTCAAATCCTTTAAGAACAAAAATATGGGTTTGACATTAACAACTCAGAAATGTAAAAAACATCTAATTGCCAACTGGCAAGCAAAGACTTTGCAGTCACATCCACTTTCAAAGTCTGTCATATGTAAAAATCAAACACGCTTAAGATTTTTAAAAGGTAAAGATTTGCAGCAAATGGATCAGTTGTGGCATTTTTTTTGTTTGAGTTTGATGGTGCTTTGTCAGACAGCAAAATGTATCCGAACACTGGTTACATCAACGCTAGCATTTCCTCTTATTGCTGACATTTCACAGAAAAAATAATTATGATATTTAATTGAAAAAAATAATTAGCAGATGAACTGATATGAAACAACAGCTAGTTGCAGGCCAAGCTGAACGTGTTTCTTCACCAGGAAACATATGCTAGCAGTGGTTCTCTGCCCTGTCCTCTGCCGGTGCGTTATTACATGTACTGGTGCGTTACCACCACCAACAGTGGAGCATGGAATGGCGAGGCATGCACACACTTCATGTTTACATTGGCAGGAAGGTGTAGGTGTAAAGTACTTAACTGATGCGCATACTTATACAGCGAAAGTCTGCAGGGTACCTTTTAATCCGTCCAGTAATTAAAGCTTTAAACATCACGTGATGCACTAATGTTCTTATTCTATGGAATTTAGTCACTGTTTTTGATGACAGAAAATGAATGACTTGCTGCTTATTTGGATTTGGAGGTTAAAGACTTGTGACTTGACACACAATGACTGAAATGTGTTCATGTTCATATTATTTTGATTGAAAAAAAGAGTTCTTTTGTTTGATTACATTTATTTTACAGAATATCAGTAATTATTACACTTATTCAATTAATTGTTATACTTTTTGAACAGGTTGGATGAATTGGTCACCAATATCCTTATTTGAGGTACTAATGCTGCATTCCATTGCAAGTCGGAAGTCGGTATTTCCGAGTGTATTTTCCGACTTCCATTCTAAATGCGTCCCAGTGTATTTGCTTGGGAAAACATGGACACCCCGCAGCAAAGGGATGTTTGTATGGAAAGTCTGTGAACTTCACAAGCAGCTACAGCAGCTGATTTATCAGATAAGGGCAGGAACAGAGACAGGAGGAGTCGCCTCCCTCCTCATGCTCACAAAGACTTCTATCAAGCATAAATTCAACTGAGTGGAAGTGAAAATGGCAGCTACAACCTTGTTGTGACTGCACGTTTCACAAACCCTACATTAAGTGAAAAGCAATGAAAAGATAAAAAAAGTATGGAGCTTGCCTGAGTGTCTGACTTGGATGACCGTTCCATTACACTTTTACACTTCTGTGTCCGAGGTCATTTTTTTCCGAGTTCCATGTACAATGTAATATAGCATAATACTGTATCTTTTCTCTTTATAAAGATCAGGACTTGACTGTCCTTAACTAAGAACTCAGCTTGTCTTGACACAACCTGTGACTTGAACTGACTTGACTTGCCCAAGAAAATTCAACTTGGTGCTCACTTGATACTTGGACAAAATGCTTCACCTGTCAGTAAAATAGTGAAATGAAGCTCGTTCGATCAGGAAGACTATCTTTTCATTCACCTCTCTCCCTGCTCCCTCCATTCACCTGACATGGGCGTTTCTTCATGTACTCTCTCTCCATTTAACCAACCAGATTCTGCCTCGAACACTATCAGCCAATCATGTCTCTGCTGTAAAACTTAAAACTGCTCTCCTTTCTGCTGTCAGCTTTCATTTCAGGCATTTCTTGCGACCCTCCTCCACCCCATCCTCCTCCAGCTCTTCATCCAGTGGCCAAAGACTTTCTCATTCTCTTTGTACACATGGCAATAAATCTGCATGTTCACCCGAGTCTCTCCTGGTTGAACTGTATCTGGCTCTGTTATCCTTAGTTTCAGCTTTGGCACCTGTTGAGCCCTGTATTTGTCTCTATTGATGAAACCTAGAAGTTCATTTTCACTTTACAACAACTTTTTGCCCACGTTGTTATGTTTTTACTTGTTTTCCAGGAAGGTGCAATCAGAGTTTTTATTTCAATCATACCTGAAATTATACCAAGAGGAACACGTCTTAATCTCCTCGCTTCCAAATAAGTAGTTTTCTTATTTACAATTACTTACAATTTACAGTTTATTAATCCAAAAGCACAGTTTAAGAATCGGAGCACACCGGTGGCACATTTCTACATCAATATATTAACATGTGACCTTCTGGACCTCAGTAAAACACAAACATTTTTGAGTTTTCATATCAGGTAAATGTTAATTTTACTCAAAGTGGAGCAAGACTATGTGGTCAGTATTTCTGGTGAAATCCCACAAGGTGGATGTGCCCTGAGTCCTGTCTGTTCAGTGAGTTTGATGCCTCTGATGTTACGTCACACAACTTGTTAGCAGTTAATAAATGCGTGACCCGTTTGTGCAAATGGATCTCTGTGAGTGGGTCTGTGCTAGTGTGTATTTGGTCCAAGGGGAAGGTCACAGACAAGTGTGTGAGTCATTATGCTGTAAGGAGTCAACACAGAATTGACAACGTTACATAAGATGGGCTCGGAGGGGAGGAAATTGACTTGTCAATTTGACTGAGTATAAAATAGAAACTATCAAAGAAACAGGAAAAGGCTATTTTACCACTATATTAAGGTGACTTGTGCAGAAATAGAGAATGTCTACTTACATTTGTGAGAGAGAAGATGATCAAATGATTCTGACCACCGAACCACCTCGTCGGTTGACACTCTGAAGGAGAGAAAGCCGAAGGAAAGTGCATGAGCATGATGCGAACCAACCGCTGTAATTTCATGCATTTTTAACACTAGATGGTACTGTATATATTATTGAAGGGCAGCAGAATTTAATGTATGATTTATCCTGTGCTCACAGTTGTTCTTCCGCTCAGGAGGAGGCACAGGATAGAAGAATAACAATGTCCGACATCTCATTTTAATGCTCTCTTATGAAGTAGTTAAATCACGAGGGGATAACACAATATCTCAGAGATTAAAGAGACACATTAACATTATTGTACCGCTCCACCTTGGTAGATAGTATATGTAACAATAGGAAAGGTTATGAAACAGGTTTTCTGAAAACAATAATAATAATAATAATAATAATAATAATAATAATAATTTATCTTTCAGTTTTCAAACCTTTGCAACAGCTTCTCCTCTTGTAAGTTTGATTTTGGGTTAAACTTTGCATAGAAATGGTTGCACAGGTTGACAGATGGCGGGAAAACCGATTTCCTTTATTTGACTTTAATCTACCACCCATTTGCAAACTGACTTGGGAATATAGCGTCGGGTCAAGGCATTTTTTTAATGTCACCGTTATCGTGAATAAAAGCAACACCTCTATACTGTTCGTATTGATAATGTGATGTCATGCTACACAACACGTGCCTTCTGTTAAACAGATCTCTGGTCTCTCCTCCCTCACATTCTTCACATATTTCACACTCAAAGGTTCTCCTGCAACACTGAGATAGACATGGTGCTAATGTATTTTCAGTCATGTAAATAGATAGATTAGAATAGATTAGTCATGAACATGTATATCATGGCAGTCTTCAGTTCCAATGATTTCTACAGCGCTCATGTTTCTGTGATGCAATGAGAGGAACACAAACTACTTTGTCACAAAAACATTAATTCTTGGCCATTTTCACCTCAATTAGGTTGATAGCCACCTACAAGCTTCTGGTTGTCCTCTGGTTGAACTTTTAACCACTCCTCTTGATAGAATCAGTGAAGTTCAACTAAATGTGTAGGCTTCCTAGCATGGACTTGTTTCTTTAGCACAGTCCACATGTTCTTGATGAGGTTCAAGTCAGGACCTCCATTGTAGCCTTATTGACTCATTCCTTTACCACTTCTGATGTGTGTTTCATTTCATTGTCCTGTTGGAACACCCAACTGCAGCCAAGAGCCAATCTTCTGCTGATGATTTTAGGTTTTCCTGAATAATTTGGAGAAATTCCTCCTTCTCCATTATTCCATTTACTTTCTTTAGAGCCCCACAGCATAATACTACCAGCACCATGCTGCACAGTAGGTATGGTGTTCTTGGGGTTAAAGGCCTCACCTTCTCTCTCTCCTTCAAAGATATTGCTGCTCATTGTGGTGAAATGGCTCCAAGTGACTTTCCTGACTCGTTCAAATGAATAATGTGCTCTTTAGGATCACTGCTGAGCTCTTTAGACTTTGCCCCACTGTAGTGTTTGTGGCTGAGTCTAATGGATGTATCAAACAAGCCCAGAAAAGTCACCAGCTGTTATCAATCAGAATCACTCAGAAGAAGTTAAGAGGCCATGCTACAAAGACAATTTGATTCACACAACTTTCTATAATCAGCAAAATTGATTGTTCAGGTTACAGTATGCATAGTTTTGATCCAGCAGATTTGGTCACATTTTCAGAAGATCTATAATAAATTAATTACTGAACCAAACTTCATCAATGTTTTTGTGACAAAGTAGTTTGTGTTCCAATCATTTCATCACAGAAAAATGAGAGCTGTAGAAATCATTGCAAATGAGGACTGCCATGATATACATTCTTCCAGTGTATGTAAACTTTTGACCTCGACTATATGTTGCACGTGCAATGCAGGAATTTGTGTGTGAATGAATAGAAATACCACGGTAGCACCTGTGTAGTACAGCTTTGCAATATGTGTATGAGGTGTGAGGTGAGGGTGTGTGTGCTTGTTTGTGTGTGAGGGAAACTGATAGCGCATCTCTGTTCTTGTGGGTAGTTATGGTCTATAGTGAGACAGTGAGACAGCGGCGGGATGCTGATGACAGATGTCGTGATAAAAATGCAGCGCAGTGATGATTCAGATATTTCATATTTGAGATAGCCTTGCTATTTATTTTTATATATTTTTCATTTACAAGTCTTGATTTGAAAAAGTAAAATTGTATCATGCAAATGTTTTGGGTATGATGAACAGCAGAAGGTTGAATTGCTAATCCATGTTACTGGCATGGGGGTTGACAGGAGGGCATTATATGAGATTGAAAGTCACACTAAAAAACTAATGAAATAAATCTGAAGAAATGAAAAGTGTGACAAATTAAAACTCTAAATGCAAAATGTGGCATCCGGAGAACTCTTTAACACAACAGAAGCTTGAGTTTTCTTTTGTTAAAAACTTGTAGTCCCACAGAAGCAGACACAGGATTTTTTGGCAGACTCACTTCAGACACCTGGCGGTTGTCTCGTGGGCAGGAGGCAGGAACTCGGAGAAGTCACTGTAGGAGTCAGATTTGTTGGACAGGCAGCCTAGTCTGGTCTTCATGGTGCTAATCCTGCTGAAAAAACACACAGAAGACAAAATGTTTTCTTCTGACTGTATATCTCAGCGTACAGATACAAACCTGTGACAAAGAAAATATATCTTATGTCTTATGTAAGCGGATGATGATTCATGTGTAGGTGCAAGGTTGTGACCTGTAGCTTGTAGGCTCCGAAAATAGAGATGTGGAAAGAACTGTGATCATCAGCAGGAATTTAATGAACTGAATGCATGAAGGTGCATTAATGTGAACCCAAAGCATAACTGGAAAATAGCAAATATGTCATAATCAATTTCTCTGGATAAGTGAAGGTCAATGAGATAACAATGCTGAATGCTTGTATTTGTTCCTGTTTTCAGTGACTGCAATACACATGAAGAAATGCACCTAACTTGCATCATCAGAAATATTCTTCAGCTGTTACTAAGGCGGCTAATCGTATGTTTTAGCTTCATGTAGCTGGGCTGCCCCTTCAGATATTTAGACTATGCATCAGTTCTTAAATGTTGTTGGGAAACCTGATGAACAAACTGATCGTAAGAAACAAGATGCGGAGAGGCCGACTGACATGACTGGATGTAGACGACAGGTGCAACTCCATATGCAAGAAGCTGATTCAGTATGGGCTCTGCCTCATTCAGAGGGAGCTTAAACATCCCTGATAGTCAAATTCACATCCACTCAGGGTTTCTTGTTTGATTGCAGTTTGCAGACTTTAAGAAAACCCAGAACAATTCATGACTGCAACTAAGTTACAGAGGCTGCGACATGGAGGCAGCAGTCTCTGATAATCTCACTGACATTATCCAGCTTTAATTCACAGTACGCTTTGTAGCACTGTGCTCTCTATTTATTTATTTATTTCTACAGATGGCGAATAGAGAGATGCTCCACTTCTCAGCTTATTTATTAGCATGAAGTACAAGCAGTTAGGTTAATTTATTTGTTGGTTATGGAAAGTAGGATATGGAAAACAGCCCGTAAAATGGCCAATAAATATATATAATGATGATTGAACAAAAACCCCACTCAATTCTTTTAAACTTAACAAATTGAATGCACTGATATGAGCCACATCTCCATCGTTCGTCACAAGCTGTCCCATCTCATTTGTACACTGCTGCTGTCATGTACTGTTTGTCAATGTTCTGCCTCTGGGACACGTGGGTCACTCCAGATGGGGCAGGGCTGTGAGGATGCTCCATCAAAGGTTAAACATTTCTGTAAGAGTGGGTCTATTTCACAGGAAAAAATAATAAAACATTGGATGGTTAGACGGACGTTCATAGAATACATTCACATAAAATCCTAGAGATATGAGAGTGGTATCCATCTTCTCAAAGCAAATAAGAATTTTTTCCCCCAGAGCAGTTGAGTATTCTTTAAATAGGGAATTGAGTTAAGTTATTCAAAAGCTCCGTTTTCAGTGCGTACTGAAGGCCCAAAAGCATCGAAAAAGCTTAGTTTTAAGAAATACCCGTGTACGTGTCTACAAGGTCTTAATCAGGTAACCCGACTGAGATCAATGAGATATTTTGCAAGAGAGACCTGAGTACTGCAGAGAGAGAGAAAAACAAACAGCCAGACAAAACAAAAAAAGACAAGAACATAGGCAGACATAACAAAAGCAAATATATAAAAGTGAAATGAGACATCAAGTTTTAAGATTCCCTAATTTGTTCTATTTATAAGATGCAAGGAGAAGGCTGTGCTATCAAGCCACTTGCGGCTGGCTCCAAAAGCGAGTCAATAGAGATGGAGCGCAGTGAAGTCGTGCTCACCACAGCGGGCTCAGCTCTGCTAGCAAACAAAAGAAAAATACCTAAATGCTGCTGTGTGCTGGATGCACTAAATAACCAAGAACCGAGCTGAACAGAACTTAAAAGCTGCCGCACTGGAAAACTGAGCCATTAACAAAAGTAAAGTAGATACAGGCATCAGCATGAAGACGCATATTGCCTTTCAGAAACCTGATGTCACGGAGTAAAGGTTCATATTTATTGTAGTCCGTGAGCTACACAGTCCTGAGTTCTGATCTGGTGGTTTAAAATTGTAGAAGGAAAGTGATAAACTGCGGATATCTACACAGGAGAACTTTATAACAGAATAATAATAACAGAATCTAGTTCTCTTTTTGTTGCTTGTGAGGACCAGCCTACTTTTTCA
Source organism: Pagrus pagrus (assembly GCF_965226575.1). Taxonomy (NCBI): domain Eukaryota; kingdom Metazoa; phylum Chordata; class Actinopteri; order Spariformes; family Sparidae; genus Pagrus; species Pagrus pagrus. The sequence goes on along the minus strand of NC_140190.1, from coordinate 29,699,771 downwards.
TGTGGTACACCGTTATTAAGATGATATTTATCTCCTGTAGTGAAACACAAAGACCAAAAATAAGCTTAAGTCGAGAGAGCAGAGTGTAAAGGATAACTCCATAGTTGAGCACAGACTTGATGGTACAATCATTTTCCTGTCCTCACGACAAAAACGTGCCTCATTCTGATGGAAGAAACCAATTTTCTGTGGCAGATTTGTTATATAAGACCCTCTGAAGAAATCTGATGGATGAAGATAATTTAGGACAGCTTGTGTCTGTCTTTTCATCCACGCACATTCAGTCAAAAGTCCCAATTTCACGAGTTCTTTCCTTTTACCTTATCTCTTTGAGTGCAGTAGTGGAGTTGCAGCGGTGGATTGTTTTGATGCTTGGACCTGGAATTGGGAACATTGCGTGAAATGTACTGTTCATTAGCCAACCGAAGGCCATTTGTTGGAATTAATGAACTTCAAAGTGTTGTGTCCTCCATTCACTGCTGTCTGGTTGTGGTGTTATATTTATGTGTGTGAGTCTGTGTGCATAAGAGACGGCATGTGCATTTGTGTTTGGCTTGGACCAATACATCAGCTTTCTGATATTGCCTTTAAATGAAAAGTAAATGGCAGTTTCCTTTGCCATCAAATGTGAGTATCAGAGAGGGAAACAGGGAATTTACATAGAGAACATTAGACTGAAAACATGTCTCGAGGCATTTGTTTTGGGTTTAGTGGAGAGTTACTAGCTCACATGCTCATACCGAAGCTTTAATCAATCGAGAATAAACACGAGGAATCACAACCCTGAAGTTATTGCAGCTTCTTTCCGGTGCAATGTGGATATGATGCTTCCTGCCCCAGAAACAGCCTTGTTATATACCAGATGTTATTTATAAAACAGATGCACTGGACTGGAAGAATAGTTTGTCGTCTGTGTGAGTCATAATCTGAAGGTGCACTTCATTTGTTAATGAATAGCTATTTTCAGAGGGGTTTGCAAAAAAATGGCCAGAGGTATTTTAAGTATGGCAGACTATGTACAGAGTGTGGGTTTACTGAAGTTCACCAGTGAGGGTCGAGTTCTACGTCAGATTTCTCCACAGACTAATGGAAGGTTTTAAAAGAACATTGTTAGGATGACTTTCTCACACAATGACATCAGTAATGCAAACACCACTAAGACATACACGAATAGTAAAACATGATACACTGCTGATTTTAGACCTCTACAGCAAGGGAGGCTAACGATGTAAAGTTAAGGATGAAATGCAAACAAAAGGTCCCACAATTTACAATATTTTGATGCGTTCCTCCTATGTAGAGCATGAGTGTGTGTAACACACTGTGCAAGTGAAAGTTTGGTTAAGGTTGGTGGCTGGAGAGAAGGTCAGGGGATCACTGAATGAATTAATTTGATACATCCTCTGGGGAACATGATTTTTCCCAGCAAATAGCTTATGTACAAAGTTATTAAATTGGCTTTAGCATGGAGAAAAACACCAAAAAACCCCCCCAAAAAACATTTAGTAGCTGCTCTGGAGGTTATGATTGTATCATACAATCATGAATCACCCAACTGCACTGTGAATTTAAAAGTTGATTTACTTCAAAAAAGTCAGGAAAGCGATGATCAAAGAACTACCAAGTAGACTATTACATTTCTGTTGTACGAGCTAAAAAGTTTTAACAACTTCAAATGATCAGCCTACTTGGTAATTACATTTTTTTTTAAGTGAAGTCATTCCGTCAGATATTACAATGTGGGAAACTCCATCTGTTAAGCAAGAATGAACAAAAGCTCCAGAAAGGTGCTGTTTTTTTCTTGTTTTTTTCAATTAGGATTTATCCTCTGAGGACCATGAAAATCCTGTTCTGGCTAGTAGATGCAGAACTCTGTTGGTCTGGACCAAAGTGATGGATGGGACAGTCCAACTGATCAATATGCAACTCATATTATTCTCTGCAATCAAAATTAATTTTAATGTCTGTTTCTCATATATATCGCCTTAGCTAGAATATATTTTCATGTATCTTCCCTTCATTATTTTATGTCTTACATAAGCCCATTTGATTTGCCTTGTTGTGGAAAGGTACAGTACAAATAAACCTGAGTAGAGAGCTTTGCCCTTGGTGTTGGACAAATTCCACGACTGTCTGATGCTTTTTTTAGCTTTTCTTCCTTCATGTGGTGCCATTATGTAGGGACCACCTTTCATGGATCGCATAACCAGATAGGTAGCGATAAGCAAAATTTTGAGGTTATTTCACGCAGATTGTAAACGCATCAACATGTCACTGCCAGACTACAATTCGTTCTTTGAATTCCATGTGAACTCGTCTTGCCTTCAATTTTTATGTTGCATGCACACATTGTCATGCAAATATTAAATAAAGGCAAACTGACAAGCAGTTTTATAACAATTATATTGGAAATGCAAACCAGCCTTTAACCATTTATCATGGTTGAATTTGTATGTGTGTCAGCATGTGCCTCTTCTTTATTTAGAGCAGAAAAAAGGTCATCGAGTGAAGCTGATGAGGAGAGACGTGGGCGTATGATACTGAAGGTTTGGCACACACCGAACAGACTTATCAATAACTGACCTCCTCCCCCTCCTTATGCCTTCTGTCTGTCCTCGCCTCTCTTCCTCTCTTTTGACAAATTTATCTCTCTGGCTGTTGTGAGCTGCATTCTGCGTCTGCAGTGTGGTGCAGACACGTGCTGCCGCTGAGCTATTTATAAAAATCCCTGACAAATCCATGTAGTCAGGAGGAAGCAGTGCATGTTCTATTCAGCCATGCAGCAAGGCCGACTCCTGGAGGAAAGAGGCTAAAAACGGCAACAGCACTCTAATGTCTCAGATATACACAAGTACGCCTCATGAATCTTAAAGTACAGGCAACATCCGCTAGACCTCCGCTATGTGAGGTGCCCGTTGGGGTTGCTGGATTAAGAAGTAAAAATCTAGATCATGGAAGTTGTGTCTGTGTGTGTGTATGAACATCTCCTTTGATGTTACCTAACTTGGTGCAATGCAGGTTTTCACATTTCCCTCCATGTCCTCATTTCTGGCAGACAGACAGACGGGTGTCTTTCTGACAGAAGACACCTGGCAGTTCTATAGCTATGTGTAGTATTAGCTGAAAAGTAATCATTAAATGAGGGTTTGTATAGTAATGAATAGATGATATTTATCTAGGGCAAATAAAGATATTATCATTATTATTATCATTATTATCATTATTATTGTTATATTTGCCTGGTGCCAACAGGTAGACAGTATGTCTTTATAGATGTATTCTGTACTGTGATATAAATAGCTTGGTTACATATGCATGGATGCTCAGGAGCACATCTGCAGTGACGTTAACGTTGACGTTAAAAGCGAAAAGACAGAGACGATGTGTGTGTCATGTCTTCAAGTTAAAAGAAGATCTCAAGTACAGGTCAAATCCCTGCTCTCGCTCCGGCTGAGTGCAAGTAAAAATAGTAACCTGTCAAGTTGAATTTTGGGACAGTTTGACTTGCATCCACATATAGCAGGTCACGTTTTTGTCCTAAATCTGGGACAAGCTCCCAAGAAACGTCATACTGTTTTGATAGAGCGCTGTTTTTTGTACCGACACTTAACTTTTCCAACTTTTCCAATTTCCAAGTTCAAGTTCCAAGTCTACTACCACTTACACCTCTCATGTTCATATTATATGTATATGAGCTGATTTTCATGTCAGGAGGTGAAGAGGATTGTGGTAAACCCACTGGATATTTTTTACGAGAACAACTTCCAGCCACGTTACTGGCAACAAAAACAGATATTTTTGACAAGACGGCGGGAGACGTGTAAGTCACATTAGTGGCAGTTTGACTCCTGGCATTGGGATAATTTCCAGCCAAAAAACAAAACAAAAACTACCAACCAAACAAAAACGGAAGATTTCCCAGTCATGTTAATGGCAGCAAAACTTGATATTTTTCACGGACAGTCTGGATAATTTTCAGCACCAAAAACAAGAAAACATTACTCCCAACTCTGTTGCAGAAACATATATTGGCAACATTAATTCTAGTGATTGGGGGGGATTCTCCTACCTGTCAGTTTCATATGAAGCTTGCCAGGAGACAGTTTGCTAGCCAGACTAGCTGTGTTGATTGCATTTTGTCCACAGGTAGCCTGGCTAAGTACAATCCACCTCCCAGCATCTCTCAGATTCATTCAATCAACACATCATTTGTTTTCATAATGAGTGACTACAGACATGAGAGTAACATTAATCCTCTCAGCTAACTCTCTTAAATCCTGCAAATAAGTGTATTTCTCAGAATGCCAAACTAATCCCTTAAGTTTCCTTATTAACAGTTACATATGCACTCCAGCCCACCTACAGCCTCATTTATCAGTAGCCATCTCTCACGTATCCGTTAATTATATTAATTCACTGGCTTGGTAATTAATTCGCTCAGTCACTGTCAGCCTCTCTGCCCCCTCCACTTTTTCACAAGCACTAAAACAGGGTCACTCGCTTGTCTTGCACAACCACTGAACTGTGTCGGCTGCTTTGCTCCTGCGACACTGTGTGGCTGATTTGTTTCTTTTTATAGGAGAGCGCTGGCTCAAAAATACCCAACCAAAGGAATCATCAGGTTCCTCAGGGCCAATAACAGGGATTTTATTTATATGTTGGCTGTTTGCACACACACATAATACACTGTAGATAAAACATTGTATTGCTTGCTGTATCTTTGGGTCAGTCAGTCTTACAGTGAATAATGGAAAAAGCTATGAATATCTACTGTGCTGCATTTATAAAAGCGTTGATAAAAGAAACTAGAAGGGCACTCAGGGTGCAGATCTGCAGCAAGGCCAGTAGGTTAGCTTATTTCTATAAAATCATTATATTTAGTCATTACTGAACTTTACCTAACCTGATGGCCAGATGGTTTGTTACACAGAACCTTATGGAAAGTGCTGCTAGGAACTGGAAATGGGAACTTTTATAAAATACTTGGCAGGTGATCAAGAGAATCATCTGTCTATCAACAGGTCAACTATCATCAGGTTCTATTGAGAAAAGCCAGTGACATTCTTGCCTTTCTTGCAAAAATAATATATTCTCCAGTTCTGATATAACAGAAGCTGTACATGTAGCAGCAGCTATGCACAGCTTTTGGGGGAACGCAATTGTTGCTTTCAGTCACTTCTCTAACTCGTCATCACGCCTAAACCACTATCTGCCGTCTCCAGCTGCCAGTAGTTCCTCAAAAGATACTGATTGGTTCAAACCCTGTGTGCTTGAACAAAAGCTCATAGCTTGAAAACCTCTGCTAAAATTCTACAAATTCAGGCCAGTCATTTTTCTTTGATTCTTCTGACAAACTGAACCAAACACATTAAACCCCCTTAGCAGAGGAAACAAGCTGAGGCAGATACTGAACAAGCAACAGACAGGGATGTTTAAATGAAGGTCCCTCAAATTATGGTGTAATTATTGGCAAATGTTCCAACACGTGATCACATTCAGTGTGCAGTTTATAATCTCCATTCATCCTAAGAGCCCGTTTTAGCTGATTTTAGGCTGATAGAGATGCACTGTGACTCAGATCACAAGATATCCACAGATTCTGAGCAGCGATTCAATTTTGGCAAGTCCAGACATGTCCTTTCCCTCTCCACAGCCAAGTTGTCAGATTTGGGACTTGAGTCACAAAAGCACAACTGAGGTCTTGCACTTGTGTGTTTGCTTGTGTGTATTTGTGTGTACTCTGCCCTGAGAGCAGGAGCCCGACTGCCCACAGAAGTATGTGTCAGACTATCTGATGTGTTGCCACCATTAGAAACAGCAGAAGGGAGAATATTTATGTCCTTGCGGATGTCTGCTGTGCCTGACTGGTTCAGGTAGATTTCAGGACAGGATTCTCAACAGCACACTGCCCTGAGGAGCCGCTAGCTGCTACTCTGATGGAGAAACGCCTGCAGCTACAAACATCATCACTCTGACTCGTCTCCTCATGTCCACGTGTTGTTACGTTAACACATTGAATCAGTTTAATCCCTTTGAAAACATCTGCAAATGTGATTTTAGTCCCACATGTATTTTCTTTGAGCCACAGGACACTGGTCACTGCTGTACACAGAGTGCTGATGTGTCAAGGCCAGCTTAGAAAAAGCTTTCGGGAATATGGTGTTCAGAAAAATGATGAGAAAATGCAAAAAGACCTTGGGTCAGGGGTATAAACGCTGCAGATGCACATTAAACGTGCAGTTCGTAGATATGAACTGATATTAGAAGAGTGTGTTTTTTGCAGTTTATGCAGCGCCTTTTGAAAAAAGACACCGATTAATTACTTTTGTTTTGTAATTTTATATCATTTTAGTTGTACAGCATTATCTGATTTTATAAAGAGATTGTTTTTCCCCTTTTATCCTCTATTGTGGAGCAGCCTAAATAGTCTGTTTTGATAACAGTGCTATAAACTAAATCACTGATTATCTTTTGAAGATTTATAATAATATACATGCCGAAGCATCCCTGAGCAAGATGCTGAACCCCGAAATTGCTCCTGATGCGCAGTTGGCACCTTGCGAGGCAGCCTCTGCCATCAGAGGGCCCAGCGATGAGCTGGTGTCTCACCCAGGGGTGTACCCTGGCCTTCGCCCATTGATAACTGGATTAGGCCCCAGTAGCCCTGCAACCCCCCGAAAGGGGGGACAAAGCGGCAACACCCCGCGACCCGAACAAGGAATAAGCGGACATTAAAATGAGATGAGATTTATAATTATAATGGAGTTATTATCACTGATAATGGAGTACAGGTACTTGCGATGAATGAATGTACAGGTGCTATATATAGTCACAGCTGTGAGTAACAGTCACATGTACAGAGCCTTGTCGATGTGGAAGAATCCATAAAATTGCACTTTTCTGCTGTTCCCTTCATTGACAGAAATATACTGTATATAATGGTTACAAAGGTATAAGTAGTTATGAAGCAGCTAGACATATATATATATATTTTTTTAATAATTTTCTTTCTTTTTTTTCAGCTAGACATATTTTAACACGCAAACAGAGAGTTTAAAAAAACATGCTTATTCTGTCTTTGTGTGTATTTTGTGTTTTTGCTAGTAGGTTTCACACATCTGGCCACTGTTGTCCCAAAGAAAAAAAAAAGTGATAGTTAAAAATGTTTGTGGAATTTTATTAAAAGGAATTCAATTGTTTTGAATATTTAAAAGAATTTACTGTCAATTTCTAAATTATTTTTTAAGCTCTTGTTGTTGACCTCTAATCACAATAATATTCAAAATGTGGCCAGAATATTAGAAAACAATTCAGTTATGAATAATGGATAATAATAATGGTTCCTCCTATACATCCTGTTCCATAACTGTGCATTCCCTCACTCCTCTGAGGCCTCCTGTGATGACACCTGAGCACATTGCTCACTTCAGCTCTCTGATAGGTCAACCTGGGATAAAGCTTCCCAAGGGGCTTTTTTCAGCACGTAACACCCTGATACCATTTCCATCTACTTTCTACTCGTGTGGTTAGATTAATGTCACTCCCCCGTCGCGCTGCCCCTCCTCTTACCTATTTATTTTGTATCGGCTTAATCTGCGTCTAGTTCAAAAGCGTCAGCGGCTTATAATTTAATCTCCAAAAGAATAGAAGTGCACAATGCAGGCTTTACAGGGACACTGTACATTATATATCTCTGCAGCTTGTTTGGTAGCCTTAAAAAGCTTTGCCCATCTGCTCTACAAATATTACAATGTTTATATTTCTGTCCTCTTTTGACTGAGGTGCACTCATGTTCATTTGGATTAATGTCACTCTCCTGCCTGTGGGTGTTCTGCTGTTGCCAATTTTCTGTTTCAGACAACCCTGAACAAGTCATTAGTTTAATATATACAGGCACATTTATTTAATGCTCATTCCTGGTCAAGTATTATATACATTCTTCACATGAACAAATGATAACGCGAGCAGAGAATGGCAGTAGTAGCTAACCAAATTAAACAACTATTTTTAATTTGCTCTGTTTTTCTACTATGTTGTTTCATATTTACCCTTTGCATGTGTTAAACAAAGTAGAAAGAAATGTGTAATCTCTGGCTCAGTTGTGAGTCTGTGTTGATTGTCTCTATTCTTGATGTGTAAAGCCTTTGCAATAAGTAAGCAGCAGGTTTTGGGCACCTTGTGACACATTATTAATGAATCCTTCTTGATACAACAAATGAGTTCTGCTGATGAAGATTAAATGAGGTTTTGCTTATTAACATTGCCATCACTCTTGTGTGCATGAATGTGATAAGCCAGTTATGACATCATACGTTGTTTGCAAATTGCATCTAATTTGTTGTTGCAGGAGCGGCAGAGTACTTTACATCCATATTTTTAGTACCACTCAGTTACCTTATAAACGTAGATGTGTCTCTGGATTCTGATAGGTGATCCACAGAAAATGTCTGAGCTGATTGGCTCCAAAGCAGCAGCGGTCATTTAACCGGATTTACTGACTCGCCAACCACTCAGAAGGCTAATTCATCCTGGGCTTGACACCACAATAATCATTAGCGAAAGTATCATGAGTGGCCAGTGGACGAGCGCATTATCCACTGTGCAGACATGTCAATAGTAAGACGACGGATAAAGCAGCACTAATCATTCGTTAGCTACTTGGGGTGTATTATGGACTCATAAAGTAGAAGTGTGTGCAAGCAATCACCAATTAACACATCCAGCATAGCAAAATGAGCATTATTTGGAGTTTGGCCAAAAGTGAGTCCAATATTCATTCTCCTTATAGCTCTGTTTGTATACACAACTCAGCTGCTAAATGTTCCACTTTGTTTAACAGCCGGTCCCTGACTTTGTTCCTGTTCGTGCTGGAATGGCAGCATCATCTTTTTCACAAAAAAAACGCTGCTTGCTGCTGCTGGAAAGCCAGAGAGAGCAGCAGGAATGAATCTTACTGTGCAGCTTTACTGTTACTCTCAGTTAACTTTGTTAACTGAAATCAACCACAATTAATGGCAAATTTATAGAAACCCAATTAGCTATTCACAGCTACGGTCACAACATGGCACGCCTCCTGAAATCTTGATACTTTGTATGAGAAATTTGTAACGCATCTTTGCTTCCACCCCTGTCAAATCTCAAAACAGACTGTGCTTGAAGCTCTTCCCACTCTCACTCACCTTAGGCATAAAGGGAGGGCGAACAAAGCTTACCAGTCGTTGAACAAGTGTTTGACTCAGAGCTATGTCAGATTACACTCAAGTAAATCTGCCTGTCAGTGGCTGGACATGGACAGGACTATTAAAAGCACATGCGTGCCAGGGGTGTTCAGGATGATAAGGGCATAACACTGACTTGCATTAGCTTCTGAGAACATTTTGCTTGGTGATAGAATTAGAGCTTGTCATCAACTGTAGGCTATATCCACGAATGATGGGATGTGACTGGGCTGAATGGGCTTTTGTATGGTCCTGCTAAATTTAGTTCTTGGGGTAGTGTTAGGATAAGGACAGAATTAAGAATTAACTACCGACAAATTAATTGTGCTGTAAAGGGTAACTCCACCAATTTTACACGCTTTAAAACTGCTTCTAGTGATGTCACTTGGTGGTTTCATTGTGGAAAATGTAGGCGGCATGTTTTCAACGGACAGTTTAAAATCAAAAGATCAAAATTGTTACAGCAGAACCAGAGATATCACTCTGTCTTCCTTTTCGAAACCTGATTCCTTCATTACCCACAATGCAACCAAGTTACCTTGTGACATCACAGGAAGAAATTAATCAGATGCAGCTTACTCTGAAGCCACAAGTCTTACACTTGTTTTTTTTAAACATACACAGCAGTACTATCTAAGACCTGTAAAAAACACTTCAGCGTGGGAATTTGGTGGAGTTACCCTTTAATTGGGTTTGGCTAATGAGCTCTAACCAGCCAGTTAAATCTGGATGAGGAATAAACTTTACAGTGATGGAGGTATATTACTGTACAGCAACCCTGGAAGTAATTTATCAATTCTGTGGCTGATTGAAGAAAAAGCAAAATGGCTGTCGTTTGTTCATGAATACTCTGGTTGCACGAGCTAATCCTTTGTAAATATTTAGTCACCCTCATCACCATGTGTAATAAACCCTGGGATGCAGGTGTCTAGTGTTTCTATAATCAGGACCTCTGCTTTGTTCCCCTCAGTGCGACAGACTGAGCGCATGTCTCTTACCGCTCATCCTGCTTTCAGCCATTTATGTAATCAGTTTGTTCCAAGGATTTATTTTGCATTGCAAAAAAGTGGCTCCAATCCTAGGCCTGTGGCTCTGTCTACTAATAGCATTGCTCTTCAGTAGGATTTGGAACTGTACTGTCATAATGCATGTAGCAAGCGTACACCATCTTTCAGTGTAGAGCTACAGTAGTGCACTGGCTCATCACCACACATGGGGACAGCACTGCAGCTGACTGTGACAGTGGATCTCAGTGAAAAAAATAAAAAATTAGACTCTTGCATCTGATACATGCCTTGATTGTCAAAGTCCCAAACACAGATCACTTATCTACATCTGAGGTTTCTGCTGTCACCTGAACACAAAGGCAGTGAATAGAACTGCGATTGTGGTTCACAGCATTGAAAACATCTACAGTTGTCTCTCCTGAATCAATGTTCTGGTTAATAGTCCACAGAACTTGCTGTGAACACATTTTCACTAGATCCATGTCACAGATCCATATGAAAACACAATTAAATTAGATTTAATTCATTGTATTGGCTTTTATTTATTTTTTATGGCTTATATGTTTACATTCATATACAAAAATCAAAATGTGAAGAAATCAGATACTTTTTACACTTCGCTATAGTATTTTCCTGGCAAAACCGAAAAAATACAACCGACAACTTCTGATTTCAAGTTTCTCTCTTTAATCAAAGTATGATGCATTTAATTATCACCTGCGATCTGAGGTTGCAGTCCAGACAGACTCCAGTCAGCTAACAGGGCCAAAAGCTCCGCGGCTACCTGAGCTTCTTAGCCAACGTAACTAGCAACAGCTAAAGGGTGAGCAGCAGTTAGTCTGTTGATATTCTGATATTAGCTATGGTCAAATGCTGGCCATTTTCTCACATGCTACACCTATAAACTTGATCAGTTTGGTCTGCATCCATCATGTCTGCAGGAAAAGAAAACTTGCTTGGCTACGATCTAATAGCTTAGCCTCAGGTATTCGATGAGCTTGGCCTCTGCCTGCGCTGCAACTATTCCTCACAGCAGATGTTTCCAACGCTGCTTCATTTCCTCGGCACAGTAAGTAATTAAAGTAATTCCTAAACACAAACTACTTGTGTTAGTTCGAGAACATTACGTTAATACCACACTACTACTACTGCGTAGGTACAGTAGATGTTTGGCTAACTGCCTTGTAGTATTCCAAACATGATGGAACAATTCCTAAAGTCAGTCTAGCATTTAATCATGTGGTCAGTTATAGTTGACTATTATGTGCCATCTTAGGCGCAGCGGTTGCATAACCTTTGAAACAAGCAACAACTTAGCTGCACTGCAGTACTTGAAGCTAACGAAGCTATCGGCAGTAGCCAGCAGTAGCTTAACTCAGCACAAAGATGGAAAGCATGGAAATACAACAACCCTGGCCCTTTCAAAAGGTAACAAAATCCTCCTACCAGTACCTCTACTGCTCAATAATTAACACTTAATTGAGATATGATGAGTATCAGGTTCAATGACTAACACAAGTAGGGCAAGTAGGAGTGGAAGGGTTCAAAACTGAAACATCTGACTGGCACTCGTGTGGGCTTCAAAGACCTACTCCATCTTTGATAGCTCTGATGAGTGACATTTACTGGACTGAAAAGCCCTCAGAGCTTTCAGCATGAAGGGAGGGAAGGTGGGAGGGTGTGAACTGATTTTCAATAGTGCTCCCAGGAAATGGGACTGAAAGCATGCGTGAATAAGCAATCACTTAGGTGCAGACATTTGGACATGCAGCCTCACAAATTGTACACAAACGCCCATAAAATTAGCTTGATAAGAGGTAATAGGAGAACACTCTGGTATGAAGCTCGCGTCACTCTGCTGTACTAGTTTGTTTACTGTTGACAGTATTAGCCACATCACATCATCATCAACAACAACAGTGTTTTCCCTGATTTTACAATAAGCTTCCGTCCAAAGCTGCAGATAATAATCAGCCCCATGAACCATGAGGAAAGACAAAGACCAACATAATGCCGAGAGCTGTGTCCACAGCAGAATTATGCAACACTTTGTCATTTGAGAAAATGAATATGGATCATTTACCTTGAGTCCGGTGTGTGCGAGAGCTGCTAGACTCTTTCTTCCCCTTCTTTTTTGCCACTGCCTATCCCCAACGTGTGTTTTGGCAGAACGCAGCTTCCGTCGAGCCAATGCTGGTCTGTATTTGTATGAATCTGCACAGCTCAGAACTGAAGATATATCTAGTGTTTGTGATGCCAGCGAGTGGGAGCTACACGCGGCATGCTCAATGGTGTGAATCGTGGGGGGAGAGAGCAGGGGGGATGGATAGCGGGAGAAGCAGAGGGGGTGGAATCGGAGAGAGATGGAGGGGGAAGAGGGCTTTGTTTGCACAGGGAACTCTCCAAGGACAACCCGAGCACATCTGTGAAGTGGAGAAGTGCTGTTCAATGATGCTGTGGTTGAAGAGATGGGAACATAAATGTGCCGCGCAGGAGGGGAGCGGGGGGCTGCAGTGCTGAGGGCTGTAATGAGGCTGTTGGAGGCAGAAAACTAAAGTGATTTGAATAACACAGTTGATTTTATTTTATTTTTAAAAGAACACGGACCTTTTTGCAATTTTGCAAATGAAAGTCATCAATCAAGCAAAAAAGAAGTCTCACTGTAAAATGAATATTTTAGGATGTTCAGGTCTTGCATAAAAACAAAAAACAAAAAAAGGAGCAATTTCAAGATATTAACTTGGCTCTCATAACTTTTATAAACAAAATTAATCCAAAAAGTATTTAATGCATTAGATTTTATAAATAAATGTTCAAACATGTCAAAGAAAAAGAAAAAGGGAAGGATAATGATGGGATTAAATAACAACAGATGCTTTACATTCAGACCTTGCTGCATGCCGCAATGTAAACATGCATGTAAATATATTACATTAACGTTGAGCTTCACTGCAAACTGCATGCAGGATTTGCATATTTTTTCTATGAAGCACAGTCTTTACATGATCAGTGCAAAGAATGCTGTAAAGTTTAAGACTTTTGCTTCAAGTGCACCGTGTGGGCATCTGCACAGGAAGATGTTACATAACACAGCCTCTACGGTGCACTGTAAAATGAGAACAATAACAATATGTTTCTTCTTGGCAGCGAGTAAATTGTTTCCCCTCACAGTGTTTCTCATTTGTCTTAATGTGAGGTGCTTTAGTAAAATGCTGCACATGCACAGAGACAAAGCGCACAAGAATTGCATTTGCACCTTCATTTGTTCGCACCCACAAACATATGGAAAATGGTATGTGACAAGTGTAAGAGCATGAAGACTGAAGAGAGAGCGGGGAACATTTATCTCGCAATCTGAAAAGAGAAGATTAGGATAAGAGATGAGAGTGTGGAGGAGGCGGCCTGGCAGAGGACAGATAATTCTTGCCACTGAATAGACAACCAAGTGTTACATAAAAATCACACACACACACACACACACACACACACACACACACACACACACACACACACACACACACACACACACACACAACCAAGAAAAAGCTCTGCCTACACACACATGTTCTAAGTCTCTGTCCTTCTGTCTCATTTTTGGTTTGACACACACACACACACACACACACACACACACACACACACACACACACACACTTAAAATGATGGGTAACGTTAAATTAATTTGGAACAAATCTGAGGATATTAAATAATAACTGTAAAACTGGCAATACAGTTAAATATCATGTACAGTACTTGCACCCACAGTCCCTTTACTGGAGATGGGTTTACATGCATGTGCGCATATCCATGACTGACAATTTCAGACTACACTTACGACAGCTTATCTTATCTTAACATATTTTTGCACGCATCAGTCTCTCTATTCATAGAAACCCTGGTTCCTTATCTTAACTGATGATCTGAAAATACAGATTGTAAATCTGCTTGAGGCAAATGGGGACTGTAATAATGGGTTTTAAAAATGAAATGAATGAAGTGTAGTCTAAATTTAAGTTTATCTCGCTCATCATGTCGTGTTACTGGGATGCAATGTGGTATCACCTTCGATTTATTTTTCGTATGGAACACAAGTATGTTACATAAGTTATCTTACATACAGAAGTTAAAATAAGTCAACAATGACTTTTGGTTTCACACAGGACATGGACAGTGATCTCCTGGGTCAAAGTCCTGTGCTTGATTCTTCCATCCACCACAACCCGCCTCCTCCCTAACTGGACTTAATACAATGGTCCAAACCCAATACACTCCTTGCCCCTACCACCTCGCCCTCTCCCTCCATTTTGTACATTAAAGCCAAGGGTTAGGGTATCCCATTTCTTGTTGGGGGGAAATGTTAGGAATACGTGGCCCTCCAAACCAAGGTTTTGAAACCGAGCCTTATGAGAACCCTGTCGTTTCAATGTATTACAGTGTTTTTCTTAGTAGCAAGCTGAAAAGAATCATCACTGGTTTGCTGATGTCAGTAGCTAACTAGCTGACTAGCTGAGGTTACATTGTTATTGCAGATTGTTAGGAGCACAGGTTGCCAATGTTAGCATACAAAGCAACGCTAGTGGCTGTGTAATGAAGCAGTGTTCCTTTTTATTTGAGGACTTCATTGAAAGCGGGAAGTTTTGAACAAATTGCGATCATCGATGCTTTTCTATTTGTGGAAAGTCATGTTTGTTTACATAAACACCATCAACAGCTGATGAGATATGAGGGTCTTCAAGGGTTGGCCCATTTCAAAGAGGGGGATTTCTACCAGTACTCCATGTAACTCTTCTGAGGGGCAACGGGGCACTTGAAAATAAGGAGTAGGAGTAAAAATTTAAAATGACGTACACGTAAAATTATGTACCATTTCTGCACAATAGAAGTCAGTGAAGACTAAATGGTAGGGAGAATTATCCAGCAAAGAGCTAATGAAAGCAAATACCATCTAAAGAAAAGAGAATACAGTTGGTGCACTTCCGGTCAGGAGTGACACAGCTGTAGGAAAGTAAAGGCTCTGAATCAAGTCTGCTTTTCTAGACACAGCTGGCAGTTCTGACAAATGAATCCCCTGAATCACCCTTTATGTGGTGTAAGAAACAAACTGACGCACTAAAAGCAGATATCTTTGATCATGAACCTTCATAGTCAAGAGGGGAAAACGTGCAAAAACAATTCTTTCTATCTGCCTGCTAATGTCATCCAGCAGTGAGAAACATCAGAGTGAGCAGAAACTCAAGCTATGCGTGATTCAAAACCCTTTTCAAATGTGAGGAAGAAGCCACAAAGGGAAATGTGCGCCCACATAGTCGACCAGGTAAGTGTGACCTTCATGACGCTACAGCTGGAGAACTGCTTGTATCGTAGGTTTCCCAGCCAGACACCGTCTGTGGATGACTAATCGGAAATTCTCTCCCGGAAGCAAGAAATTTACACGTCCTCACTTCATCCAAGTAATTTCTCTTCTGTGTTGTCTGACATGCTCAACGTCTCCCAGCTTTGTTCGGCATTATCCACATTTCAAATGCCACTTCTTAAGATCTGAATGGTAAAATCATTATGCTTCCCCTTGATCAACCCCTCCACAACTTTGTGAAACTATTTTGAAAAATAGGATTTGGTAGAGTTGTGTTATTTTATTATAGAATTGGCAGGAAATTTTATACAGACATTCATGGTTTCCAGAGGATGAACTCTAACACACTAACACTAATTTTGGTGACATTCTGACATTTCCTCCAGAGGCCAATGAGATTGACATGTGTGGTTTAAACCCTTGAATGCATGAGTGATTGGACCCTAGACTCTAAAAGTAAAAAATTACCCGTATTAGAATTAATGTGCGTTTATGCCATTTTTGACAGTTATGTTAAGATATAATCATATATATTATATTTTGGTCCACACAAGAATGATTTCATTTTTGAGTTCTTTTCATTTTTCACTTTTTAACATTTTGAACATGTGTGTGTCATAACTAGATAGTGTTAGCTTACTATTAAATTGGCACATTTCTTGATACATGATAATAACACACACTCACACAATAGCCATGAATGTCACACACACACACACACACACACACACACACACACACACACAGTACAGTAATGTTCACTAGCTTAGGCAGCTAGCTAATGTTGGCTAAATATAAAGTAGGCTAATTTGTTGATGCATGATGATAACACATACAGTTACTCTTCCACCCAATATGGACATATGAATTTGTAAGTATGTTCTTGAAACATATCAGATACTGTCTGATAATACGTAATGTAAAGTGTGTGCTCCACAATAAATATATTCCTGACAGCCACAAGATAAGAATCAAAGGTTCTTATGAGATATTAAAGGAAATGCATGCAGGTCATTTCTGACCCTGTTATGGAAGCTTGGGGTAGTGATACAAAAACTACAATTTCTTAATGTGTGTAAAAGATAAGTAAAAAATTTAAATGGCATGGGCAAATCAAATATGACCATAACCACAGGATAGATTACTGTAAAATGTTGTACAGATATCCATGATGCCTAGAGGATAAATTGTGTTCCATTTAGATTGGTTCCCTATAAACCTCACTTTCACTACGCACTTTTGTGCATGGTAAGAGACAAAGGCATGATTTCTATTTGCTTTAACATCTCCATTATTGACTGAACTTGGTTATTGCTTCTCTGGGGAAACCAGAAATGATTAGGTTGTCTTTGCAACAGTAGTGTAAGCAGCAATATCACTGGAAAACGTGAGGAGGGTGGGAATGTAATAATCTATACACATTTATTACCTTTACCCCCAAAATTACCTTACTGTGTCATGTTGCCGCCACAACACTGTTGCCGGAGCAGATTAAGACTGTTCTAGACAACGCTTGTGTTTCACCACGGTGCTTTTAAGAAGCGTCCATAAGGTGAATCTACACTATGTGGCGGTACTGGCCAAAAAAATGACGACAAATCTGCATACAAATAAAAACACCTGCCTTTTAAGTCCCCAATGAAATGAAATGGGAAAAAACTGAAGGTGTTTAGACAAACAAAAGGAAACCTGCAGGCTCCAGGCTATTGAAAGGCAAACAAAAGCCCTTGCAGAAGTAAGCACAGTCCTGATCCAGGTAACTTAGTTGAATGGGGACTTTTGACAGTCACTCAACCGGGTTGTAGAATGCCCACAATTTCCCCCAAATAGAAAGAACAAGAACAGTGAAATAAATATCAATAAGGCCTAAACAGAGCAGAGTGTCTGGCTGACAACCTGTTTGGATGAGGTCTGCAGTGTGTCAAGAACAGAATCAGACTGACATGGGTGCTCTCAATCCTTAATTAGTAGCCAGTCTCTCCACACCCTGGACAGAGGTGATCTGAATCCACTAATGGGACTGTGCAGAGTCTATGAGTGCTTCTCATATCTCTTATTGCCATTTCCTCGTTCCTCGCTTGAACCAGAAGTCGTTCCTGTCCGCCATCTTGCAGGCCATCCCTTTTCTCTTATTAGTGCTCCGGGGAGTGAGGAGTGATTTCTGAGGAGCGATGAGCGAGGACACACGAGAGCAGATTTAGACTTATTTTGGTGTCAGATCCGCTGCATTTATCTTCCAGCATATCCTCCTTAAAAGTGTTTATGACCTCCTACTAAATGATTATGGCGTGCACGATGAAGAGAACCATTAAGGCTTACACAAGGAGGAAGCTGACAGAGCTGTTCAAATAGGTTCAGGGATGTAATATTACCCCTGGTACACCTGTACAGTCCAAGATTATCACCCCCCAGATCTAAATACAGTCCTGTTAGTCACTGTTGTGTCTCTCATGATTATCTCAGGCTATCAGGTTTGGTTTTTACAGCTTTAATGTTATTCTGTCTCCCCTTTGCCCTCGTTGATTCTTGCACAGATGGATTTTAATTAAATCCATTTTGTGCATCACATTAGAATAGGCCAATCTCTCACTTAATGAGACTCAAAAGACTTTAAATTATGATATAAATTGATATTACTTATTTTGTGACATAAAAGGTCAACAAACATGCACCATCAAAATATCTAATGTTATTATCTATGAAATAAAAAAGGGACACCTCTGGCTTCATTATGACTTTGGTAACTGTTGTAAACTATGATGCAGGCCAACTGATGAAACTGTGTTCTAACTAAACTTTGTAAACTCTGTCAGAAAATCATCGTTTACAGAACCATGGTGAGTTAAGCTCTGGTAAATAAATGGAACAGTCAATAAAGGAAATGGTTCCATTCAGTTTTTAATTATACAGTATACATAACACCACCAGACTGCCGCACGTACGGTTGCCATCCGTCCCGTAAAATACAGAATCGTCCTGTATTTTACAAGTAAATATTGTGTCCCGTTTTGAGTCACGCGGTTTGTCCCGTATTTTCAAGTTGCATCATCCCACCCTCATTCAGTCTCTAACGGCTTGCACTGCCTACTCATAGTGGTCGTTGGTTTGGTTCGTTAGTTTTAGACATGAGGAATGAGAGATCATCAGTGATAGGGTGAGAGAGATACAGCAGCACACTTCTCACAGGAAGCCAGTGGGGACATGTCTGCGCCTTCCCCAAGGCTGTTACATCACATTGGGCTGCCCTGAATACTCTGCCCCTGCAACACTCAAACGAAAACAGATGCACAAATACAGATGTAAGTGGGAAGGTTCAAACGCTTGGCTTTCCCGCAGTGTCAGGACAGACATTCATATCCCAAGCATCTCCTGAGGCTGATACCGTAAGCTTCTTAATCACTTCTATGATGGGACATCACGTTGTATTCAGATTATATTTAATTTCTGGCTGTCTTTACTAGCAAATAAATGAATCACATCACATACAAGGGACTGATTTCCTGGTTAAATCTCAGTCCCTGAGGTGGGCTGCCCTCACGTGGACTGGCCTCAATAGTAGGTTATGTGATGCATAAACACTGATTGACTTAAATGTGAATCAATATAAATGTGCTGCCCTTGATGTGAAGAAATTACACAATTATTATATGTTATTAACTAATGCCTTATCAATCTGTATCCTTCGGTACTAATACTACTTACCTACAACAGTGTTTTACTTCATATATTTTTCTAAGATGTATGTAGATACTGTGTTGTTTCACTGTTTGGATTGTGTGACTACTTTTCAGTAGGACAGGCAGATGACAGTTATTTCAGCCAAATCTGTGTTCACACTATGGCCTGGGTAATATATAATCAATACAACATCAATATATCATCAATAGACATTAATACGCTCAGAAAATAGTTCATGAGATCATTAGATCATTCATGATTTCATCAAAAAACAACACAGACAGAAAGAAGGAAAGAATAAATTAAAAAAATACTTAAAAAATCATACTGTTTATTGTAATATGGCAGGATTTTCCTCAAAGGTCAGATCATTCACTGTACAGATTGTCCACCGAGGCAATATGATTGTGATTTTGGGCTATATAAAGAAAAAAATATTTGATTTATTTAATTAAAAATCTGTCATCCTACTGTTAACACTGGTGTACATTATGATTTACCACAACCCACCCTTGGGCCAGTAGTGGTCGGGCCCCTGCAGAGTGTTCTTTATTTTTCTGCTTGGAAGGTGCCAACCCTAGCCACAGGACCAGACACACTGTAACAGAGAGACAAAACTATCAGACACTAACAGATGCACTATGGGAGACAACACTAACAGGCACACTGTGATAGACAGTGGAAACAACTCGGCTACATAACAGAAACACTACAGATCAGACAGAACAGTCAGATCTGAACATTCTTTGTCCTTCTCACTCTTTTTCTTTCCCTCCAGTCTTCAATCATAAATTATACACTAAAATAAATAAAGTACTTTGGTTAATAGACTCCTATTGTTTTGCCAATTGCTTTATTTTTGTATTTTATCTCACAACATTGTTTGGAATAATAAATTGGCAGACTCTGTAATCATATATTTGCCTCTCCTTCACTCTTTCCCCTATCCAGTCATCTGCTCCACTCTACCTGGCTTGAAAAGATGATTGTGGTTATGTTGTGGATTCACTTGACACTTGCTAGGTTCTGTTTGCCACAGCAGTTTTCTTCATGGATCAAACAATTCAAATCTGGATACAACATTGGAGATGGTGCCCCGTTCATTCCTATGAAGTGCATGAAGCCCAAATCCTGGGTATGAAAAAATACAGGGAACTTTGGCGTTGTGGGGTCCAAAGAGCGTGTGCACTAGAGACTTCTGGCGAGCGAGCTGGCTAACTTCAAGCTGTTCTTCTACACTTTCCAAATTTTATCGGACAGAATGGCTCAAATTCTGATAGTAAAACGAGTCATTTTGTGGGGTTTGTGATGCTCGAGAAGCTACAGCCACTTCTTTCACAATGTAAGCTTATGGGAAGAAGTATTTTGGGCCCTCAGTGCATTGCACAATTAAATTACACTATGTACATTGGCTTCAAAGCCTGGCGCTCACCTGGGGGCTTTTTTTCCTCTATAACTAGGGTGGGCAAGTTGGTAGAAGAAGAAGCTACAAACAAGAAGCTCCCTCTGTTTGCCAAAAGAAACACAGCACATTGGGGAACGTCAACTCGTAGGATCTGCTGCACAGATTTTCTGACCATGTAAAATTCTATTTCACCTTGCGGTCTGTTTTTAACCAAAAGTTGAACCAGAGGACATTTACGGCAGATCCAACTGGGAATAGGCCACCAAAAACAGGGACTGTCACTGGAAAACAGGGACATCTGGTCACCCTACAAAATTATACATTTAATACATTTTGTCATATTGCTCAGCTAGCTAATATGGACTACTAGCTGGTTTTGGGTTGTAAAATCAGGCTTTATTGAATAATTTTAGTTAACAGCAACGAGTCCAGCACGAGTGACTGAAATCTCAAAGCTAACTGGCTAATGAGGTTAGTTTTCAGCTAGCCCATCTCATTTGCTTGTTAAAACCCTGCTGTTCCGAAAATAGACTTCCATTCTTCGTAATGGCGGGGTTTCCCATTTTTTCTAAAGACCCTGCTATTCCGAAAAGGCTATTGGGGAAACCCTAACCCTAACCCTATTGGGAAGTAATTTGAAGTTGAAAGTCGGAACAGCGTGTTTTGGGGGGAGGGTCGGAACAGCAGTGTTTCGGAGTGGGGGTGTTTCGGAATGGAAGGCTGTCCCCCTTCTAGCTATCCTATGAGGCTTGTAAAAAAACTTGTAAATCTTTTTTTTTTTTTTTGAACAGTTTCCGCTGTCACTGAGGGACAGTGTCGGGTAGATTTATTGGATGCTCATTCAGGTGTTAAATCCGCTGCATATCTGTCCCAGCATTTCCCCTTTGTTGTTTATGACCTTTATCTAATTTATTATGACACAATGAAGAGAGCTATTAAGGCTTAAACAAGAAAGAGGCTTACAGAGCTGCTCAAATATGTTCAGGGATGTAATAATACCCCCGGTACACCTGTACGGTCCAAAATTATTGTCCCCGTGTCTAAATATAGTCCTGTTAGTCATTGTTGTTGTGTCTGTCATGATTATCTGAGGCTATCAGGTTTAATTTAATGGCTTCTATGTTGATCTTTTCTCCCTTTTACAGCCATTGTTTTTGGCACAGATGGCCTTCATTTCAATCCATTTTGTGTACCACATTATTTAGAACAGGCTGCTCTCTCACTTTAGCAGACTCAAAAGGCTATGAATTATAACTTAAATGATAATTATTACTTATTTTGGGACATGATTGTATTCATCAGAACTCATGATCTAATCAACAAGTATCTGATTGTAGAGAGGTAACTGTCGTGCTGCTAGTTAAAATGTTTGGCAATAAGTTTACTCAGTAGCTAGTTATAGCTATGCTAGGACACTTACATTTTAGCTAGTTAGCTAGCTAGCGAGCTTATAACTTTTGGCCTATCACAGATATACCGGAGATATATCGGTATTGCTGTATATGTCCAATATGCACCCATTTGAAAACATGTTCTTCAGAGATGATAATGCAGATAATGATGCTGCGGTAATTTCAATTAAGATTAGGATAATTTAGAATTATTACATTTCCAGTGAAGTTTACCATTTCACAACAAGCTTATTGATAAACCAAAATATTATCTTTATTATATATTAATTATATCTTCACTTGTGTTTGCTACCTGCATTTGAGTGATCATTGCAAAAAAACAAACAAAAAACAAAAGTAATGTGTGGTTGGGAGACTTCTTCATACATCATATAAAGCCAAATTTTGGTGTTTAAACTGATAATGTGCTCTTTTTTTCTACTTCTCACATCCAGTTGAACATTCGAACAAACTTTAAACACAGCAGCTGTAGCAGCTGTAATGAACTTCGACTAGAAGGATCTGGTGTTCTCTGTGTTAATTAATGTTTCAAGAATGTTTCCAGTCTCTTCATTCAGTCTCTGATTTTCATGCTTAATCTGAATCCTAAAATGTGATGGTGCAGCCCTAGTGGCAAATGCGGGAATGATTCATGCACTCCAAAATTAGGGATGGCATGTACAGACAAACTGTTATGTATGGTTTGGTTAGGCTAGACACAGTACTTGATGAAACAGATGGGACAAGCACCACCCATGACCTCCTCCACAGAGTATAGGCGGAGATGACTTTAGAAGGTGAGACAGAAGGAAGTTTATAGCTTGGTGTTGCAAATCCCACCATATTTGTGATTAGTTAGCTCAGCCAGATGGAAACACACATGCAGTTGAATCATTGTAATGGTAACCCATGTGCCTGCCATGTCACATTGATGGATAACCTCCCAGATCTGTCTGGCCTGTCGTGGAAGGTTCGAGAATTCTAGCAACCCAGATTGAAGTGTTCTGTAGCATGGGCGCAATGTCATGATGTGACATATATGGCAAGAAGAGGGAGACCCAAGTGTCAAAGTTATGCGTGAAGCAACAACTGAGTAATGCATGTTAATGTGCCAACATGGTGTTTGATCAAGGGGGGAGATGACTGGAGGGCTTCCCTCTGCAGCACCAGCAGACCGTCAGTACATGAATCATCTGGTACCAGGTGTTTGTACCAACATGTCCAGGGTTGTTCAGTCAGTGAAGATAGTTCAGCCAAATTCGGCCAAAAAAATAATTTTTCTTCTCAGATAGTGGGACAAGAATCAATAAATTTGAACTCAAGTTTGTAGCGGGTTTGACGCGTTTAAATGAAGTGGGGTGCCAGTCAGAGTCACGTCTGACAAATAACAATTATAACATAGAAAAAAAATTGCTCAGTCAAACCATACAAAACAAATAAGCAAATAGTAGCAAATGGAATATATGTCACCAAAAACCAGCACTGCAAAAAAACAAATAGACCACAATTCAATTCAGTTTTCAATACTTGTATTATTTAACTTTTTGTGAATGATTGTCCCACAGTCTCAGAGTTCAATCCACTCGATACAGAGTCCGGTTTTCTCAGAATCCAAAAACAGTTCAATCCAGTTCACAACCACAAAAGAAAGGCAACTCAAAACTCAGCTCCGGGTTTTACCGCGGATCCCCACAAAACAAATCAAACCAGGAAATCAAAACCGAAATAGCAGCGTCTGTTTTCACAGTTCAAATACAGATATTATTTACAATATATACACCGGGTACTCACGGTACTGTGGATCAGTCAGTCAGTGGTCAGTGGTCAGTTGGGTTTGCAGCGTCGGCCTTAGCTCCGCCGGGACCGGTGTTTTGGATTAACACGGGGCTATGTTAACTGGCGACCACGAGCCGAATGCGTCAGTGGTTGCGGTAGCCACAGCAGATGTCGAAAACGGGAAGAGAAGACGTAGCTGTCCTCGGATATGCCTCTTTGTTCAGGTTGTCTCTGTGCAAAACATACCCGATCCGTGGTTGGGCTCCTGTTTGAGTAAACTGTGACTGTGATGGTTTAATAACCCAAATACGAATAACCATTATCAAATACACTCAGTAGGTGATTTGAGGGGGGATGAGGGGGGGTGCCGTCCCCCTTGTTAGCAATATTACCAAAAAGCATCCCCCTTGTTAACCTGCCATCACTCTCTTTCCCCTAGTAGCAGAAAGTGTGTTACAAATCACTAGCGGCCGCGATCGACGGCGCACAGTGGAGTCAAGCCGTGCACGGCTGCTTTGTGTTCCGGCTGCCTGATCGATTTTTGACGGAAGCCGCATTAAGCTGCACAGAGCAGATCGCGCCGGCAGGAAGTCAGAGACACAGGAATGGCATAGAGTATCTGGTCAATTTTCAAAATAAAACACCCTGTGCAGACTCCCGATTGTATAAAAATGAAAAATGACCAGATCAACAAAATCTGAGCAAGTCAACAAAATTGGGCAGACAAAAGGCTCCGCTTCTGAAACGTTCCCGCTGGGGTTGTCTTTATACATTCATGGTATGATGCCATGCGGAGGGTGGAATAAAACCTGTAGCAGACGCGACGTCATAGAGCAGCTTCCGGTGGATTCCCAGCGCGTCTCTCGTGTAGAGGAGCACAACAAGTTTGCTTGTTCTAGAACTAAAATGTTACTTTTTGTAAGTGTTTTCAGTGTGCCTGTTCAGAACATGGTGGCTTATGTTATGTTGGTAATTGTCATTTTTGTGCTGGTTTATAGTTTAACCATTAGTGAGGGAGGTAGCTGTTACATTTCCTGACGCCAGCTGTTTTATTCCCTGTTGAAGTGCACTCTGCTGGACAAGCTATGTCATTACACCAATTATAAATTAGCCCAAGTATGTTTTTCTGCATTATAGTTTTTAAATATAAGGTTTTCATATCGGTGCATATCGGACAATACACCGATACCGATATATCTGTGATAGGCTAAAATCGGCCGATAAAATCGGCCTACCGATGAATCGGTCAGGCTCTACTATTTTGACCAATGTTCATTGTCAAATCAAATCAAATCAAATTTTATTTGTATAGCCCAAATTCACAAATCACAGTTTGCCTCAGAGGGCTTTACAATCTGTACAGAGACGACACCCTCTGTCCTTCGACCCTCGATTCGAGTGAGGAAAAACTTGCCCCCCAAAAAAAGCCCTTTTAACAGGGAAAAAAAAAAAATGCGGAAGAAACCTCAGGAAGAGCCACAGAGGAGGGATCCCTCTCCCAGGACGGACAGACGTGCAATAGATGTCGCATGTACAGAGCAGATCAACGAGATCACAATGTATACAATTATAATGGATGGTTGACAGGAATGAAAGTACATAAAGAGGTATTACAGCAATAATAATGAAATGCACATAATGGAAATGTGATTACTAGTTATAACAGTAGTAGTGGTTAACGGCAAGGACAGTATGCAGCAATGCACCACAACAACAGCAGTGGAACGCACGTAACAGAGATATGACTAATATTAGCAACAGTAGTGGTGGGTGTCAGGCAGGGCCATAGCAGTAGGCGCATCCACGATCAGGCAGGGCCATGGCAGTAGGCGCATCCACGATCCACGACCCGGGCGCGACCAGGATCCATGGGAGCCTGTAGGACTGGAAAGCACAAGGACTCCGGGAAAGAAGGGAAGGGAATTGTGTGTCCTTCAAGAAATTTAGATGGTAAACAATTCCAAGGGGTCATGTAACTTAAGATGACCCTGCTTGTAGTGTATTGTGAAAAACATGAGAAAACCCTGCCTGAATAAACTCAGTCCACTGCATACAATTTAAAGGTGTATTTACTCATTACTTTATTACAGTTATGAAAAGACAATTGTAGCAGGGAGAGAAGGAAGATAACTGGATAAAATGGTATTGTAGAATTAGAAATGTCACAGTTATGGTTAAGGCGTCAATAATGTCCTTTGGGAGATGTACATAGGTGTGTCGGGCAGGGTAGTGCTCCCATTGAGCCATCCCCCCTGTTAAAAGTTAACAAATCACCTACTGAATACACTCACTTGTCTTTGCTTCCTATTTGAATAAACATGCATCACATGGAAGAACTATGGAACCCTTTTAAACAAAAAAACAGGGGAAATGGGGGAGAGAGCAGGGAGGGAGTTGAGTGCCCTGACAGCCTGATGGAAGAAGCTGTCCCTCAGTCGGCTGGTCCTGGCCCGGAGACTCCGCAGTCTCTTCCCTGATGGCAGCAGGCTGAAGAGGCTGTGTGAAGGGTGGGTGGGATCACCTGCGATGCGGATGGCTTTGCGGGTGAGGCGGCTGTTGTACAACTCTTGGAGGGTGGGGAGAGAGGTGCCTGTGATCTTCTCCGCTGTTCTCACGAGGCGCTGAAGGGTCCTGCAGCATGATGCAGTGCAGGCGCCATACCACAGTGTGATGCAGCTTGACAGGACGCTCTCGATCATACCCCTGTAGAAGGTGCACATGATGGGGGCGGGGCTCCAGCTCTTCTTAGTTTGCGGAGGAAGTGGAGGCCTTGGTGAACCTTCTTGGCCAGTGATGAGGTGTTGGTGGTCCAGGAGAGATCCTCTGAGACGTGCACACCCAGGAACTTGGTGCTGCTCACCCTCTCCACAGCAGCACCGTTGATGGTCAGAGGGAGGTGTTGCGTGTGCGCTCTCCTGAAGTCCACAACAATCTCTTGTCTTCTCCACATTCAGGGAGAGATTGTTGTGCACGCACCACAAGGTCAGACGGCTCACCTCACTCCTGTAATTTGTCTCATCATTGTTGCTGATGAGACCCACCACGGTTGTGTCGTCCGCAAACTTGATGAGGAGGTTGGAGTTGTGCAGCGGTGAGCAGTCGTGGGTCAGCAGGGTGAAGAGGAGGGGGCTCAGCACACATCCCTGGGGGGCCCCCGTGTTCAAAGTGTTGGTGCTGGATGTGCTGCTGCCGACCCGCACTGCCTGTGGTCTCCCTGTCAGGAAGTCCAGCAGCCAGTTGCACAGGGAGGTGTAAAGTGGAGAGCCTGGTGATGAGGGAGGAAGTGTTCCAGGGGCTTGGAAACCAGCCTGACACCTATGAGAGCTAACATCTCTAAAAGCCAACAAAAAATTGGCAAACGCAAACTGGCCAGCCTCACCATTCAACATCGTCAAAGTGACGTCAACTTGACTCCTATCAAAATGTCCTGCGACCCTCCAGTAGCCACGTCACAAGAGAGTCGACCCATCCACAGTGGTACATCCTGTTTAGTAATGTGACACGGTATAATAACGCTATATATGCTTTGAAATGACTGTATTGTTTAAAATTTCCAGCACTCGAGGATATATGGAAGAGCGGAGTGGAGCTTCTGTGGGCCAAGGTGGGGCCTTACCTGCTTTTCACAGCAGATTCCGAGAGCCTGGCACCTGAGAGGGAAGTAGTGAGTGAGGTGAGTTTTGTGGGTTGTTTCAGATTTTTCCTCCTTGATATGCAAGTTAATAATGTAAATACTCTTTGTGCAGATTTTAAATGGATACTTGGAGGTGGTTTCTAAAACCATCCCCGCCAAGGTCAAGGTGATGGTTCATTCGAAATGACGTCCATCTTGAATGGAATATCAAGGGGGATGAGAATGGTGAGAATAATGGTTGTTTTCAAAGGTGTTCACTACAATAACACATCTTAAATCTGAAATTCTCACTTGCAGCTTGACGTATTGGAGTGGGATGTGCTTATTGGAGCCGTCTGCAAGGACCGACATTGGACTTTGGTCGTAAGTGTATTTTGATGACTGCCATTTATGCAGCTATATACACGAGTCAATCTAGTGCATTGAGGTATCCTATCTGTAAAAGGCCATGTATCCTTCGGAGCCACTCCCACTCAAATAAAACAGTGCAGAGATTCAACAAGGTCAGTAAATCCAGGATTCATTATGCATTTCATTTAAGTATGTTAAATGGTTTCTGATGTGCATGTAACAAACATACAATTTCTTCCAGTTTTGCTTTAGGGCCTTCATGCGAAAGAAAAATCAGAATATTTCAAGGTGGACATGCAACGCGGTCCAGCATCCGCACCAGCAGGATACCACATCCTGTGGCCTGATTGTCTGCAAAGTAAGATTAAGTACCCTTTGAAGCATTTTAAATGTGCGAACTGAGTCGCAATGACAGTTACCTGTGCTTTAAGATTGCAGAGCTACTTTTGAGAAAGCAAACCATCAATTTCCCAGTTGATAAGGTGGGAATAGCCAACTTGCGCAGAGAATTGACCCTTACGCTGATGGACCAATCTGGTAAGCTTCAATCTATTTATCAACCTAGCTGAAATCTGCATACACTTGAACCAGTGTGAAATTGAAATATCAGTTAATAGACAACATGGCAGATTTGTGTCCCTTCTGCGGGAGGAGGGACACGGAAGACGGGGACCCTTTGGAGACCTGTGGATAACTGGGTAGGAAGACTACAGTTCTTTACATAAAGTGTGGATGTCATTTTTCCCAAAATCTCATTTACATATCTTCTTTCAGATTGAATGCGACACATGTCGCCTATGGTTCCACTGCGTGTGTGTGGGGGAACCCAGTTTGCAGCAGGAGTTTGTGTGTCCTGCCTGCAAGTGACATGCCTCGTCTGCTCAGTCGTCTCCTGGATCAACATACTTTACATATATTATAATTTGTCAGATATTCTGTCAATGAAACTTGTAAACTGTGATTTGTTATTTTCTGTACATGCGACATCTATTGCATGTCTGTCCATCCTGGGAGAGGGATCCCTCCTCTGTGGCTCTTCCTGAGGTTTCTTCCATCGTCTTTTTTTTATTTTTTTTTTAACCCTGTTGAAAGGGTTTTTTGTCCATCAACATGTGAAGTTTTTCCTCACTCGAATCGAGGGTCTAAGGACAGAGGATGTCGCTCACTGTACAGATTGTAAAGCCTACTGAGACATTGTGATTTTGGGCTATATAAATAAAATTGATTTGAAATTGAATGTCTTTTGCCTGCATATATTACAAGCCCCTGGTGCAACAGTGGCTCTCTGATTTATTTATTTTTTTTATCATGAAGTTTGATTTAGATTATCCGACAAATGGCCACTACAGACGGATTGTTATACACTTGGGCCCCCGTAGATCATTTCCCTCTTGTTTTACTCTCCATATCTGTAATTTGTTCATCACAATCTTTGGATATTCTGATAAATTTTGCTAATCTTTAATTCAATATATTTGATTTTGGCCTGTGCTGAATTAAAACTTAACAGTTTGACGCCTATGTTTTCTTGCCAGGGCTGTCAGTGGACTAGTTTTTGGTGTTATTTTGGGGCTGATGGGGGTTCTTTAAACTTCACTATTTCCAGATGATTGCATCAAGAATTTGTGACAACACAATAAGTTTTGAATTGACGGCTTTCAAACGGCTGCTTATTTGTGTTATTAAACCATCACAGTACTGACATGGTGCATAGACATTGTGGTCACAAGTTGATCTGGCCACCTCTGCGTCCAAGAGGTGGCTGTGTGTATGCTGTGAGAAGTGAGATAGGCTATACCGCCAGTAACCAGCATGATCTGTTCGGTGTAGTGAATTGGATACCACGCTAGAGTTCTTTTTCCCCTCAATTAGTGTGAGTTCAAGTCCTGTAATGTCTTTTCTTCTTTTTTCGTTTAAAAGGGTTCCATAGTTCTTCCATATGATGCATGTTTATTCAAATAGGAAGCGAAGACGAGTGAATATATTTAATAAAGGTTATGCGTATTTGGGTTATTAAAACCATCACAGTACCGACAGTAAGTTGATCTGGCCACCTCTGCGTCCAAAAGGTGGCTGTGTGTATGCTGTAAGGAGTGAAGTAGGCTGTACTGCCAAATACCTGCGTGGCTTAGTTGGTGTGGTGGGCTAATTGCCACGGTACGGTTCTTTCTTTTCCCTCAATAAATATGAGTTGGAGTCCCGCATTTTTTTTTTCTTTTTTTCTTTTTCATTTTTCGTTTAAAAGGATTCCATAGTTCTTCTATGTGGTGCACGTTTACTCAAATAGGAAACAAAGACGAGTAAGTGTATTTAATAAAGGTTTATTAGAGATTAACATTCACAGGAAGAGCAACTCTCCCTTTTCCTGTTTACAACGTCTTCCGTAACAACCAGCAACGTTGATACCATGACTGAGGGTTAGACACATTTACTCAAAAAGGAGCCTAACCACGGATCAGGTATGTTTTGCACAGAGACAACCTGAACAAAGAGGCATATCCGAGGACAGCTACGTCTTCTCTTCCCATTTTCAACATCTGTTGTGGCTACAGCAACCACTGACGCATTCGGCTCATGATCGCCAGTTAACATAGCCCTGTGTTAATCCGAAACACCGGCAACTCCTGGAAAAACTCCAACTGGGAACATAGACATCCACCGGGTAATTCCTCCTCCTGACACGGACTCCAGAGACACTTTGGCAACAATAAAGCGGAATTTTCACACGATCGGATGCCGGGGTAACACTCCACTGACCAACATACTGGCGGCTCTGAGAAACACTAATAGACTTCCCCCAGGTTAGTTTCACACTGCGCGGGTTTCTTGGGGAATTGTGATTGGATGATTGCAAGCTTGTGGGTGTTAACAGTGAGAAACATGAATGAACTCTTTGACAGGTGGGCGGTGATACAATTATGACAGCTGGTCATTACAAGTTGTACCAGATGAAAACCTGGTGGTTGATGTAATATTTTCTCATGCGACATGCGAGAAGCTTCACCAATAAAAATGATAAATAAATATGACTACGCCTGTAGAGTTACTGTACTGTTGAGTAATAGCTCTGTGAAGGGGAATGCCCTGACTGTCATTACTGACCGTACATGTAGATAGACAGAAAAGGAAGTTGTCTGACTCTTTCCTGGACAACATTGAAAAAAAAAATGGGATAAACCTGCCTTGCTTCAATTGTGAACTGAACAGAATTATTGTTTTAAGTCTGTCACTTCTAAAAGTAAATAGCAAATGCAAATGTAAATCTAATGAAATAACGGTACTACAAGTGTGAAATGAAGCACTGTGGCAGATCCAAGCTCTGCAGCTATAGTAAGAAATGTTGGCTGTACAACAGTTTTGTGTGGGAGGAACAAACGGAGACTTCAATTCACAAACTGATTCTTCCAGAAGGAAAAAGATGGTGTTAGACAATGAGAGACAGAGCTACAACTTTAAATCACTGATCAAATGGAACCAGTTCTTCCTCAGATAAAGTCTGATATAACCAGGGTGAGAGAAGAGGCCATCAAACAAAACTCACAGAATAAAAGAGAATGTTTGATACCTTTGATGGCTATATATAGTGTTGGAGCCAACTTCATCTTACTTAAAGCTATGGTCTACGATTTGAAAGATTTGTTATTATTATTAACATCATTTAGATGGTGGTTATGACCCAATAGTACCACCCACACAATGTGGAGAGTAAAAGGAACCAAAAAAATCCATTCTCTCTAGTGTCTGTAAAACTGAAAAGAAATTGACCAATTTCTTTTCAGAAATTGGTCAATTTCTGAAAAGAAATTGAGGCTCGAAACGGAATAAACATCGGGTCATCATTTGAACGGTGGCGAAAGGTCCGTGAAGATATGGACCCGGTGCTGATACAGCGGCGTTTCTGTTGAGCAGGTAACCTTCGTCTTTATTGTGGATGTTGTGACACAGATAACTTTCATGCCGATGCTGCTGATGACTGTGAAAGCTGCCGTTAGTTTGTTTCTGTGTTATTAGACGGTGTCTGTCTGCAGTATTGTCAACACTTGTTTACTTGTTCGACGGAGACGTTAGCCTCTATGCTAGCATTGTAAGCTAACAACAAGCTAACATTGCTAACATGTTTACACCAAATCAGCCTATTTATTTGCTCGTGGCAGCTAAATGAAGCAGCAAGTAAGATGAATGAAGGGATGGATGAAATCCCAACGCGAAGCGGAGGGGTTTCGGATTTATTTCCGGATTTTTATCTTATTTGTCCGGATTTATTTCTCCATAACAACCTCTCGCCCAGGTGCTGCTCAACTGTTTTGCTAACCCTCCTCCCGGTCTTGTCCGTTTGTTTTCAACGAAGCCTTTGCTAAATCAATATGATGGATTATCATATAGGCGTTACGATGTGTGTATTTGTGTGTCTTATCTGTCATAAACAAGAGATTACGGTTTACGGACATGTTTGTGTCGCGGTCTGTGTGAGTCTCGGAGCAGCTGTGTGTGTCCTAGCTGCGGTCTGGTGCTACTCAGACAGCACCAGGGACACACACAGTTGCTCTGAGACTCAAACAGGTTTGTTTTTCAGCCACAATGTGGAAGCGATCGTTGTGATGAAAGCTGACGGCAGCATCTGTTAGTCTCTTGGCCCTCAATAACTTTTAGAAGTGGCTAACTTAGCTGTTGTAACTTATTATGTAGCTGTAAGGTAACGTAGCTGTAACATGCTAACGACGTTACGCTAGCTTGGCTGTGGAGCTTAGCTGTGGACATTGTAATGACTTACAAGATTTACGTGAGTTTCAACGTGCATTGTAGTAACTTTATCTGTGAATCCGACATCGTTACTCCGCATTCAAAGCTGGGCTGTATTTGGTTTCTGCCGGCTTGTTGCTCTTGGTGCTTGTTGCGGGACGTATAAAGTTCGTTGAAGAGAAAAAAAAAAAAAAAAGCTTGTTGCGGGAGGTATAAAGTTTGTTGAAGAGAGAGAAAAAAAAAAGCTTGTAGCCGGAGGGGGTGTGTCGCGGGACTCCGAGGGGAGAGCGATAGGAGCTAGGAGGGGAGGGGTTAAGGAGCACAGAGGGGAGGGGTGTGTGTGTGGGGGGATGCTTTTTTCAAACCTTTCTCAGATCGTAGACCAGAGCTTTAAAGGCCATATTGATAACATTTTTATGATTTGTGTTTTTATTTAAAATAACACACCTACAGAGCTTGTAGAAAGGTGCAGAATAAAAGCATCTCTTACTTTTAAACAATATTATGATTGTGAATTGATAATTTTTAAAATTTTTGTTGGGTCCTTAATGACTGTTTTGTTTATCTCTGTAAGAATTCTGGTTGGTTCCAGCTTCTACCAAGGTTTGTCAGCCAATAGTGTATCACTGTTGGTATCACTGTGTTTTGTCAGCAGTCAACACTCTTGGTAGTTGCCAGTCGGATTTCTACAGTATGCATCGAGCATACTGTACTGCCTTTATGTTAGCGAGATAGCATTAGCAACATTAACATTAGCGAGTTATTAGCGACATTAACATTTGCTAGCAAAGTTAGCTAATGTGGATCATATTTATCAGTACTTATTTTTTAGTTTGAAAAGTCGATAATTAAAAGAACAGCAGCAGAACCTTACAAAACAAAAATGCTGTAATTTAACATTTTTTATTTCAGTTACTTGAAAGGATAATGTGCACCATGACCTTTTTCCTCTTTTATTAGCAAAAGCACATCGTATAATATAAAATGGACTCTATTGCAGCAAACATACTAAACTTGAACTATTTTCAATATAAAGTCATCTTTGTAAAAAATGGTTAAAGGTTCATTTATTGATTATTTAACGACACCTGTGACTTTGTGATGCGATGATCGCTTTACTTTGTGTACTTTTGTCCTGTGAAAAAAGAAAGATGTCTTTTATTAATAGCAGAACTGATACAAAACCATCATCACTCTGCATAACTCTGCGGCTGTAGCTCAGGAGGTAGAGCAGCTCATCTAGTAATCGGAAGGTCAGGGATTTGAATCCCTGGCTCCCTTGAGCACTTGGGCAAGATACTGAACCCCAAATTGCTCCTGACGAGCAGTTGGCTCCTTCACTCTGCCATCAGTGTATGAATGTAGGTGAATGGGTGTTGAGCAGTCTGTAGACTGGAAAAGTGCTCTCGAAATGCAAGTCCATTACCTGTGTGGTCCATGACGATGTTAACATACACGAGGATGTGAAGTATAAAGATATGAGGGCCATTAATTGCATCTATCTTTAGTACATCAATAAATCCATAGCAAGTCAACTGCATGTGGTTTTCTCTTCTCTCAGAGGAGCGGGATGATGACTGTATGACCTAAACAAACTGTGCGTAGCGGCTGGTTATTTGCTGAACAGCTGATAGTGTGACACTACGCTGATGATGGAATGAACCCATTTCCTTGTTTCATCTGACAACACTGTACACACCGCTTCTATCTATGAATCACAGACTCTTTGTTCATATGGCTTGATGAACAAACAGCTTTTCCTTGAAAAGCTCCTTAGGGAAGCAATAATTGTTTCCTCTGAAGAACAAATGATGCACCCTGTCAACTTCTCCGATCCTAACTTATTAGTTTTTTTAAAAATGCAGCTATCTTGACTTCAAATCAATACCAGGAGCTGTTTGTCAAAGGGAGACTTATTCTGCATCCAATGTCAGCGTTCATGGGAAGTCTAGGGCTGTCCAAAGTCACATTTCATCCAGTCCACAAGGGCCTGCAGACTTCACCTGACTTCACTGATTTAACAACCCACAATTCATTGCAATGCCGACATGACATTGTAGAACTTATTATGAGAGTGTAAAACAATAACTTTATTATAATGTTGAATGACAATCTTGAATCATGTAGATTAGAAATAATACCACATCATGACACAGAAATATTTAGAAGTACTGTATAGACTCTAGAGGTTATATTTGAATAGTTCAAATAACTCACCGCTGACCTTTGTTTACACACAGTACACAAACAGTGGTCTCCTGAGAGAAAGTCCTCTACTTGTTTGACCCCACCATCCCTCTCTGACCTCCTCCCTATGTTGGCTTTGTCGCTTCCTCCTTTGCTGCCGTAATTATTGCTACCATAAACGTAAATATGGCTCATAATAAACTGCTTTCACAGTCAACCTACAGGGCTATTTTTCTGATGAGGAGGGGCTGTCCATACCATCGGTGCTTGGTGAGAATGTCTGTTTTTTGTGAACTGTGTGATGTGACCCTTTAGACAATTCAAACTTGTAGCCTTGTCAGTGCTACCGTGGGTACTCTCGACAGGAATTATGCACACCGTTCTAGATTGCAAGCGACGTTTATTTGGCTTGACCACTTTAACACAAAGTACAGTAACGAAAAGGGTCCGAACACGTCTCAGGTGTCGGTCAGCCGCTTCTCCCGTGCCTCTCCAGTCCATCTCCCATCTGAGGTCCAGCACGCCACTACATTTAAAGGGAGATCGTGATTAGCAAATCGTTGCCAGCTTTGCCACTCACTGGCGCTGCTCTCCTGAGCCCTCTCCACCTCTCTCTCTCCCGCAGCCGCACCTCGACCACGCCCACCTCCACAAAACTTTAATCAAGCAATGTAATATTGACCTGATGGTGGCGCTAGATGAAATATGCCGGATCACCAAAGTGGAGGGCTGGCAACAGAAAAGATTACATGCTAACAAATAATAATAATATTGCTGCTACAAAAAATAAAGCGATGGACACATAAATACAACTTAAACACAACGGTATTCATTTTAGTACTTCTTTTAACAAGTTGCACGCCATTTTTCACTTTCATTTAATGTGCAGATGACCTGCAATGACACAAGTGGGGAAGAAGGACACTGTATTTGTTAAGGTTGACTGAAATATTTACTGAATACATAAGAAAATCAAATTGCTTATTTAATACTCAGGTAAACCTTATAATGTTGGGGTAATTACAATTAGGTATTTTTAATTTGACATCCTGAGTTTGGAGGACAAAGAAGCATCCGCTTCACCACACATCTGACGAAAGAGTCTTAATGACAACACTAGATGAAAACCCAGGGACGTGTCATCATCAAGATATAATCAATTAACATGTGCGACGCATACAATATGCCAGCTTATTCCAGCTAATAGCTGCCGCTGTTATCCATCTTGGAACCCTAATTATCTTACTGTTATAATTATGATTTATAGGTCAGACGTGACTACACATGCATCGTCTGGCCACTTGTGGAGGGTCATTTCCATTTTTTTTTTCTTCTGCCAGCCTGATTGCTTGATAGTGTTTATGAATGAGGAGACAACATGTTAATAGGCTAATATAAACATGCAGAATTAGAGCATCAGGTTTTCAACTGATTTTAACAAGGTTGCTTTTCCAAGGACGACCATGATTACAGCATGTTTTCTAGTACTTCTTTCGATTTCCTGGAACTATATGTTTGTGCGAAGATGCCCCTACACATGTTCAATAAAAGTGGTTACTCACACACACACACACACACACACACACACACACACACACCAGTAGCTACAGCTGGGTTGTTGTAAGGCTCAGAGCCTTGTTCAGAAAGGTCTGATTCTGTTACCTGGCAACAACATGTTGCTTACAGATGTGTGCCCTCACTTTGTTATTATAGCATCTTGTTGACTGAGTATCAGAAGCTGAGAGGCCTATAGAGGACTTTGGGATGCTGTAACAAAAATAGGAAGCATCTCTTTGAGTAGCAGTAGAGAATGTCTTTTCTAGAAGATACAAAAGAAATAAAACGACAGCAGGCTGTTTGTTACAAACGCTCCACAGCCGCCCCAGCACACACTGTACATAAATGAGATTGCCAGCCTGAGTTTAAAATTGATTGTGCGTTCATTGTGTGATTTTTCATCAGTCAACCACAACAACACTGCAAAAAGGAAAGCTTCAATGTAAGAAATGAACAATTTGAGGAGAAAATGATTGAGATTATCTGTCTATGCAGCAAAGTCATTTTACTTGACAATACATCCTCAAATAAATTGGATCAGTCGAGAAATAAATGGTAGTGTTGAAAGGCTTGAAGTAAATGGGAACAGACTGCACATCAACAGCACAGTTATGTGGACAAGAGAAATACAATGAATGTAGCAAATAATTCTTATTTCAGCATTTTTGTATTCCTAACCACACAAACATCACAAAATTAAGTGTATGAAATGTAATTCCTGTGGAGAGTGATTATACTGATGCTTGAAACAAGTTGCTTAATGATACAGTGCAATGAGAATGTATGTGGCTTCATTTTATCAGAGTAGCTTGTTTTACTAGTGAATTATTACATTTGAAGATTTCCTGATGAATTAAGGCATAAAAGATATACACTTGCATTTATGGCACTTTTTCTGTCCACTGACCTCTGTAAGTGTTTTACGACACTTCTCACACACACTCGTACACTGATGGTGCCGACCTGCTCATCAGGAGCAGTTTGGGGTTCAGTATCTTCCTTGCGGATTCTTTGGCATGCAGCATGGGGATCTTCCGATCAGTGGATGAGTCGCTCTGCCTCCTGAGCCACACTCTTGACAAAAAGAACTTTGCCAGTGACTCACATGAAGCAAACATTTAAACTACTGTTGATCAGGCATGTTTACACCGATAGGCATGACAATGAATGTGCATGTAAAAACAAAAGAAATATTAACAACAAAATAAATAATGTCATTATTTTTTACTTTATTTAAAAATATAATGTTAATATAAATATAAAAAATGTTAACTTTAATAATTATGAATTATGAATGAAACAAGTTATCTTGTCATCAGTCCTTTTTGAATAGTTATACTGCAACCACAATAGTTTTGTTGTCCTGATTTTATTATGCATTATTAACGTACGTTTTTTATTCCCAAATGTTGCACATAATTGACCTTGAACTTCACAACCACTATACTTAAATACAAGTTATTGATAAAATGATCAAAAAATAGTGTGACACTATTTGATCATGTAAGCACAAGATAAATGGTCATTGATTATGTCACTTTGACAAACATGACATAAAAATGACATAGAAAATGTTTTATGGATAAAAATGTCAAATTTAATGTCGACATTAGACAACAGAAACAACAGAAAAGACTTCAGATTTATACAGAATGATAGTACATATGTAGTACACATAAATACATTTCTGTTCAAATTAAACCACCACAGTGATGCCATGGAGTGTCATCCTTGTTTTATACTGTGCAGGTAGTGTCCTCTAGTGGCTGCCTGCAGACATTGCACTTTAACGATGTGAGTCACAGCACGCTGCTGATGACAGACTGATAAATACCCACAGTCACTCTGATGGATTGGATATTTTGATGAACATGTATAGCTACAGTGTCTCCAAACATGTTTCTGCTGATTTGTGCTACTTCAGTTACTGATGACAGAAATGATAAATATCCTCGTGTTCTTTAGTGTCTCAGAGAGTCCTCAAGGACGTGACCCCTCTGGCCTGTCGGTGGCTCTCTCTGCCTGGTTGCCTCCAGCGGGACGCTTCATGTGGAGCACAGTGTACACACCTCTTACCGTGAACAGCAGGGAGATGGCAGCAAAGTATGAGGCGTAGATAAGAAACTGAAAAGAAATGAGAGGATAAATTGCACTGTGGATAATAACTCATAAATTAATTTCCATCCAATTATTCCCTTTTCTCTCTTGTGGTCTGTCTCACTCTGTATGTTCATCAAATGCCCTTCTAACATTTTCTTTTATCAGTGCTATTTATTGTCTTTATTTCATTTTCTTTATGCAGTTTCTATCGCTCTCATTTGCATTAACACTCCTCAATTTTCACCTTATTGTAAAAGTTTATGTTTATGATCCTCTGCTTACAATGAATTAACAAATATCATTTAAAGCTGATGTAACACGTAAAGTACACAGACAGACACATAGCTCAAATCATCTACTGAACTCAGTGTCTGATCGTGTGTGCTGCAGGACCTGTGAGGTGATGGTGAGCTTTAGAGACTTGGTGTTGATGACAGTGGCGGTGAGGACACTCTGGAGGACTGTGGCCACAAAAGTGTTCACGCCGAATACCAATGCATAGCGCCTCCTGTTCAAAGTCTTGGCTATCTGAAAACTGTAACATAAATACTGTACATCAGATGCTAGGTACAATTAAAATGTTGATTTATTTCTTCTATTTATATTCAGTATTATATGACAAAGGATAATCAGATAAAGATGAATCACAGTATGATGTCTACACCACCTTAATTCTAACAGACTCTGTGAGATAACGCTTTTATGTTTTGCAGGTAATATTAGTTTAAAGGTGTAGTATGTAAGAATTGACCATCTTTTGATCTCATGCCCAACAAACAGGGACAACATATCACCAGAGTAGCTAACTGCTGCTAACTGTATTCTGTTTATGACTGTCACCGCTGTTAGCTTGTTAGCTGTGCAGCTTTCAGAAGTTTCGGGCTGTGTCCGAAATCACTCACTTATTCCCTACTCCCTACTCACTATATAGGGAGTCCAACATAGTGGACTATATAGTGAGCTCATCGGCAGAAAGAAAAAAGCACTTTCGGACACTACTCAGGCGCCGTTAATTACGTCACTGCTGTCGCACAGTTGAAATGCCAGAAGAAATGTTCTGGCAATGCATGATGGGATATCTTGCTTCGGTTAGTGACCATCGGATGTTCACTACATTTCGCGGTGCATTGTGGGACACAATGAGTGCACTATATCCTGATCACTATACATTTGGACACCACTACAAAACGGCGTAGTCACTATATAGTGCACTATATAGTGATTAGGGGGTGATTTCGGACAAAGCCTTGGTGTTTACACTGCTAGCACAGGGCCAGTGTGTTGTGGGAGAAGGACGTTTTCTAGGCTAGCTGGTTAGCACGCTAACTTAGATATCTCTGCAACACAATATGTCTTTGGCATAATGTCAAAACTGTTACTTCTTCACATCGACAATTTTTAAATGTTTTAAACTGAAAATTCTTACATACTGCACCTTTAAGGTGTACGAAAGCTAACATTTGCTAACTAGCATTAAGTACAGCTGAGGCTGGTGGAATGTCATGAATGGTGATGGTACATTTGTGGCATCACAAATTCAGATTCTACCCAGAGGATTCATGACTTCACACAGATACACAGTATTGATGAATTGTTGACATGTTATGAATTCTTACGTGCAGATGGCCGTGAGGGGCAAGTAAAGTGTTTTGAAGAGGGTGAAGCATGTGTAGCTGATCCAGATGTTGTTACTCAGATCCATTAGGAATATAACCCCGGCAATCAGTAGTGTGAAACCCCCCAGGACCAGTTCCCCCCACACGGACCACTCCAGAGACATGTGTCCCACGGCAACAGTGGCTGCGGCTCCTGAAGGAGAACACTCTGTGAGTCAGTGCAGAACTGGAGGGTGACTGGGGAGCAGCAAAACACGGCAGAGCCCTCAGAGACCGGTCCGGTACATACACACTCGATAAGATGATGTTAAATGATTGGTCAGATTGTTTAATTTAGGCACAAATAAATGAATACAAACAATGTTTCACCCTGCTCCTTCTTAGCCTTCATACATTCAGATAGAAGAATTTTCCCGAATACTTCAAAATGTAGAGAGGAAATTAAACTGCAGCACGAACCTCATTATAACAGCTGAACAATTACATAAGACAAAAAAGAAGATTCTGTCAACATGTATTCCACATGGAGCTAATCTAAACAAATACATAATCAGTGACCATTTCAGAAACTTTGGACATCAAGGCAAGGTGCCTTAAAGTGTGCCAGCCTCACTACAGCCATGCCAGCACAACCTGAAACAATCTTGTTCATTTTACGTCATTAATATTATATTTAATACATTTAATATTATATTTAATTCCAGTTCCTGTCCAGCAGATGAGAACAACTTGAGAATGTAGACTAAATGTCATTAGATTATGTTTTGCTGCTGAAAAAAATACTAAAATAAAACTCATTCATTTACACTGTAAAACTAAATATATATATATATACAAAATTGATACTCAACAAAATCAGTTTCCCCAAAAGTCATTATTAATAAAAAAAATATCGTTTTTTTTAAACATTTTTTTATTGTACAATGTAACAATGTTTAACTTTTTAAACATTTTTTTGATAGTTCATCTCAAATTAAGTGGGAGGAGTCTATTTTAAAGCGATTTTTCTATCATTGATACCTGAAAACATGTTATAGAAAAACTAAGTCATTTTTTAAATTGATGTTTCTCATTTCAGCCACAGGGTGGCGCAGTGCAGCCCTGATACCTCACACAGCTCCTGTCACCACATGTGAAGGAGTTATGAGGCCCTTTTCCCTGTGGATGGACATGAAGTCTGGGACTCAAGACAGTGAATCTTTGGGGCATTGATTATTTTGAGTCTCGCTTTTTTCTTCCTCTTTTTATTCTCCATGTCCCCTCACACTTCATCTCTTCCTCACATACTACATTAACATGGTTGCTATTTGCATCATATGTTCTTTCTAAGTAGTGCTGCAGCTTGAAATGAAACCTAAATAAAAACCAAGTTGCATTTAGTAACGCGAGCGTTAATAATCTCTTAGCCCCCGAGAGACATGGATCTACTCCAGAGGAGCTCTTTATCCACTCCAATATGAAGAGAGGCTGAGCATTACTGCTTCGCTCTTTTAAATGCGTACATTTCCTTTGATTCTTCGTCCATTCGCAGTCAATGAGCGCTAATAGTCCAACACCAGGGCTAGTCTGTGTATTTAACATGTTCTTATCAATCCCCCTGAGTCCGATTAGCTGAGGGGGGGCAAATAGAGACTGAATAATTAGAGCAGTTTCCACTGCTGTGTCAATTGGAGGCTTAGAAGGGTCAGCAGGGGCCAGCTCTATAGCTTCATAGGCAGGGATCAATAATGCAGCTGGGCAGTACATTATGTTCAAGCTGCAGGAATTCAAGCTAAACATCAAATTGATGCTCATATTTCAGTTTAATTGGGTAAGTGTTTGAGTTATTCAATACTTTAACCCCTTTTATGTCTTACAGCAAACCCAGAGGTATCATCTTTTTTTGTTCCACAATTTGTCTTCCTTTATATATCTGATGCCTCCATTACCCACAAAGCAACTTAGCCATTGAGTGACATCACTGGAAACAGTGATAATGTGAAGCTTCCTCTGGAGCCACAAAATACTTTATACTCCTTTCTTCTCAAATGCAGTAGTAGATTGGTGGAGTTACCCTTTAAAGAGATCATGTAACATGAACACCCTGTCCTCAAAGTGTGACATTTATACTGCTATACTTGCAAAATACGTTTGGAGAAAAGGTTACTTCTCCCTGGGTATTTCCAGTCCAAGAACTTCTGCATAGGGAGTGTACTGGGGCAGATAGTGGGTGTACACAGCGCAGCATTTTCACACCAGAAACAAGGCCTCCTGTCCTATTTTTGGCTGGACTTAGGCTACAAAAACAGGTTTGAAAAAAGTTTGTGGTTTGGTAAACTGCCATCCACAGAGATATGCTGCAAACGTGGCTTAAAAAAATGGTCAAAATCAATGCAATGCCAAGATATCCTGACTTTTAGTCCCTGGCATGGATCAAGCTCTAAAAACTGGAAATTCTTTAGCATGATACATTTCAAATGCATCTTTGATAAGACTTCACACCCCCGGTCTGCAGTTCTATTAAAAAATTGTAGCCCAAATCGAATCACCCCGGATGACATCGTCAATTTCACTGTGATGTTGTGTGTTTTGAAGGATCCGACACGAGCAGCATGCAGGTCACACTGAACCATGTTGCAGATGGCGGATGGGGAAAAATATGTAACCTCATGTTGTGTTTGTTTGTTCACACTGATTACATAACATCACACTGTATGCTGTGTGTTGTACTGTACGTGGGCGAGTACAATTTGAATTTGCATACCTTAAGCTCCACTTTGTGGTCTAAAACTAAACTAAAATATATTCAGCGTGCAGTTTCATGCCAAATTAAAAGGAAAACCTTGGACATCCCTGACCTGGGGAGGAGAATGTCCTGACTGAAACTATGCTCTGAATATATTAACCATTGACTTAAATATGTTTGAAGTGTAAATGACTTGTAATTACGGCTTTAGCTCAAGGATAAAAAGTTTGGTCTAGGTGCAGTGTAACTCCTTCTCCTGGAAAATCATGCTTTAGAAAACAATATAACTTAGCATAACTCAGTTTGTTCTGCACACACATTTGGTTTCATCTTAATATTAATGAGCTACTAAAAAAATGTTTTTTTCAAGCCCCGGGACATGTGCCGTTATTAATATGCTGAATATGAAAATACTAAATTATGTTGTATTTTTCTGCCACGTTTTATCATCTTGGTAATCCATATGCATATTTTCCCTATCGGTTCCAACCAGGTTTTTTCCTCAGGGATGTTTTTCTCAGTGTGGAACGGAGAAAATACAGCAGGAATCTTTGGGGAAATATCAGACATGGGCCCTACAGCTTGACTGCGTGTTGGGCAGAACCATTTACAAGTGAAAGGCATACAGCTGGATGTGGTTTACACAGAGTAATTGCCTTTGGTTTCTGGGGAATACAGGAATGTATCAGTACTATAATCAATAAAAGTGCACTGGCTAGATGGCAGCAGCTGCTATACCCATCTGGGGATGAGAGCAGGCAATTAAATAGTCTAATTAATGCTGCTCCTATTGTGTGCTGTGCTTTGGGGGTTGTGAAATACTGATAGTAGAAAGGGATTGTGTTTTCTTTCTGCCTATTTATCCGATTATTTTTGTAGCAGAATGCATATAACACCCATAAGCTTTAATGAAAATGTTTGGACTTGTTTTTACAAGAGCCTGAACCAGTTCTGTTAAGCTGGATATGCAGCGGGTGCTGTTCTGAATTAATCAGTTTTCAGATT
The DNA here is from genome assembly GCF_965226575.1 of Pagrus pagrus. NCBI lineage: Eukaryota > Metazoa > Chordata > Actinopteri > Spariformes > Sparidae > Pagrus > Pagrus pagrus. The sequence continues at coordinate 29,656,028 of NC_140190.1, read as the reverse complement.
TTGCACAACAATTCCTCATGGGACCGGAGTGACACTGAAGAATCAGACTGTCAAGCATGTGAAATGTGGGAGGTAGCAAAGTTTTTCCTACTTTTCCTAAGAAAATCTACATACAAAGGACAATGAGAGGAGGAAGAAGTATTCGGATCCTAGTACTCAGTGTACTGACATTTTGGGTCGTATACAGATTTGCAGATATATGCAGATTTGAAGTAAACTAGTGCAGTGCCTGTGCAAAACATGCTGTTCAGCACGGATTATCTAATAATGTGAGGGGTTTACAGATCTAGTCTTAAATCTCCTGAACTGCACACAGACTCATCTGGGTCATCCTAGTGATGTCCACCAGTTACGATTTAAAAACTGTCTCATGACGACGGTACGTTAAGTCAGGTAATGTTGACAAAAACGTGGAATGTCGCCTCCAGTTCTCATGAAGAATGGAAAACCTGCGTTGACCTCATCTCCCCACTCATTCAGAATCCTCTCACCTTCTGCTATGTTTTTATTTCTCACTGTAACATGTTACTACAGCAAGTTGTTGCAGCACGCTCAACTCCAATTTGTTTGTCTGCTTCCACATGAGCTCACATGAGAGAGATCAAGTAGGAGCCCAGCTTCAGTCTGCAGAAGCAATGAAGCCAGAGCACTGAAGCCACGCCCCTGCTGCTGCACAGACTGGTGTTTGCTGTTTATTCAAGATGTATTAATATTGAATGTGTCACATTCAAATTGCACCAAATTCAACGCTGTGCTTCCTCTGGTCCTCATGTGTGAATCACAGACAGAGAGTCATTGTTTTATAGTTAGATGTACATGTCACTTTGTACCACTTGGTAAAAAAGATCCCCGTAGGTCCCTGTAATAAGCGTTAGTTAATAGGAAATAAGGTCTTTATTAGTCTTTAAGTGCTCATAATAGCAGTGCCAAGACATTTATTTGGCCTTACTAGAAACTTATAAGAAACCAGATGACGCATTTATTGATATTAACTGAATGACCTACCTTTACTAAGCCTTTTTGTTTGCTTCATTAAGATTATTACATACTTTATTATGCATTACCTTGCTTAAAAAGACTCTTAATAAGTGTGCAATAAATGTTTGAATAACCTTAATAAGACATTGTTCTCACTTTAGACCCAGTAGTTAACATTTCATAAGTTTATAGTTAACTGATAAATACACAATGCAATATGCATTCATTTTAATAAAGCAACAAAAAGATTTAACAGTAAAATAAAAAGTAAGTTAGTTAAACTCAACAAATATGTTTTAAATCTTAGTGTACATTATTATAGGCTTATAAGGCTTTTGTTATTTGTTATTCTTAAGCCTCTATTCTTAAGCCTCTATAAGCTATAAACAAGTGCCTCTGAACATCTTATAATCTAACAATGATCGTGTTTACGCTGCTATTTTTGACACTTTTATACTATATTCATGTTAGTCGAGGCTTAAAGACTTATAGGGGCCTTATACCTATTTACTAATGCTTATTACAGGGACTATAATAGACATTTTTAAGACTGTATTGAAGAAAACAAATCAGTTGTGCCTTAGTTACCTGACAAATCACTGATGGTGTCTACCCCTCCATTGTAGGCTGTGAAGTTATGGGGCTGGGTTTGTATCCAGAAGAGCTGGATGTAGCCTGCAACCTGGTAAAAGCCACATTTCCCTGTAGCTGCCCATATGCAGAAGAAGACCACAGCCACAGATGAATAACTTTCCTTACAGTCCACAGCGAGCCTTCTGAACATCCTCCCAACATGCTCGGCAGCTGTCACACTTTTCACCCAGATGGAAAAGTCCTGCCTGTCAGAGTTGTTACTGTTCTCGACTGAGTAACCCTGTTCTGCAGAATATAACCTAGTCTTTGGCATGGGCAGGAAAAAGGAGGTTATCAGTGCGACAGAGACGGATATGAGAGTTAGAAAAGCTAAGCAATACAGGGGCACCCCACCCAAAGACACAAGCAGCTGAGCCAGCAGGGCACCGGCAGCGTAGCCCAGCAGTATGGCCGCTTTGACATAACTGGTTACTCTCTGATAATACTTGGCCTCAACAATGCTGTAAATGTAGGAGAAGTAGGCCACATCTGCTGCCATGGCAATGCTGTAGCAGAAGAAGGCTAGCTGAGTCAAGTGGACTCCTGAGCCAAACAGTACCAGCACAAACGCTGCAACATAGCTGAGCCCCTGGAGGATGATTACAGGCTTGTACCTGAGGATATCTGTCACCAGGAGGACTGGGATGAGGAGGAACAGGCTGGAGTAAGTCCACACAGGATACACCTGTCTGTTCACCTGCATATGGAGGAAGAAAAAAACAAGAGACCATACTGTTTTTTTAGAAATGATCCCTAAATGCTGAGTGCAAGAGTTAGTGATGACAGCAGCAAAACGCATAATGAAAAATTGCTCCTGCATGCACATGATGGAGCAGGAAGCAGCAGGAATGAGGCTCATAATGTGACACATTTTAATATGATGCAAATAAACACAATAGTTGCAGTTTGAAAGCAAAATATAGTCTTAAATTCTCATTAAGATGGTTTTTGTTTTCCACTTTGCAGCTGAAGAGGATGGGCAGGAATTTTAAATGCCACTATTTCAATCAAGGCCAGAGTTATACAATAATGTATGTGGATAAAAGCAGCCGTCTTTTAGTGCTCCAAATGTGCATGATTGCTTTGAGTGCCCTGGCATATATAATTGGCTGGTTTAAGCTTAAATTTGTAATCCTTAAGATCTTCATGAAGCCATTGTTGATTATTATGGTCATTTGCTCTGCAATAGCGGCTCAATCTGCAACTCGGACTCAAAAAACGTTGGTATGCTTCGTAAAAAACATAAGCAAAAACATAGATGTAATAATTTGTTAATCCTTTTTGACATATAACAGTTTTCAAAAGTTTTACCTCACCAACTTCATCGATTGATTTGGAACACCACACAAATAAACAGGAAACAAGTGATAGTATCATAATTGGGTATGAAAGAGGCCTCCTCATGAGGCTCAGTTGTTTACAAGCACAGACAGGGCGAGGTTCATCACTTTGTGAAACACATAAAGGATATTTGGCTTTGTAAAACACTTTGTAAAACTGTTGTCAGTAAACACAGTTTGTTTGCAAATGATTGCTTTCTTTTTGTTTTGCAGTGTTCCATCTTTTTTACTTTCAGTAAGTACCTCTCTATGTATAAAAATCAAGAAGGCCAGCTGCATCCTGGGATGCCCTCTTGACCCGGTGCAGGTGGTGGGAGAGAGCAGGATGATGGATAAGCTGTCATCGCTGCTGGTGAAGGGGTCCCACCCCCTGCAGGACACTATCACCGCACTGGGCAGCTCCTTCAGTGATAGACTGATACACCCCAAGTGTGTGAAGGAGAGGTATCGCAGGTCCTTCCTTCCTGCTGCTGTCAGTCTGTATAAGCAGCACTGCTCCCAGTAGACCTCACTGTTTATAATTACACTGTTTATATTTGTACATATTATGTTTATATGATTCCATTTCCATTTCTGCTCTAGCTCTTCTTCTTACCTTCTTATTATATTGTTTATTATATACTATTATTATTGTTTATTGTTATATTGAACTGTCCTTTGGCTGCTGTGACGCACACATTTCCCCGTTTGCGGGACTATTAATGGAGTTTCTGATTCCGATTCTGATTCTAATTCTAATATGGAGCTGGAGTCCACCATTCCTACACTGGATTCAGACTGCCTGTAAGCACAAGGGTTTCACAGGAAACAATGCATGCATGTAATCAACCCAATCGTTAGGGTTAGGAAGAAAATCATGGTTTGGCTTAAAATACCTGTCTTGGTTGCCAAAAAAGGAGCTGGTCAGACTTCCCATAAGAAACACTCGGTTTTGGTCGTCAGAGAAATGGCTCAGAATGTCCCCACAGACTCAAAATGCAGTCGCCCGTTCGGCAGCCTTGTGGCTTATAATAACGACATCAGCCTCCCCTCTGCCTTCTGATGTGAAAGTCTGCTAATAAGGATGTGTCAACCTTGGATGTATCTGTTGTTTGTTAACTGCTATCGTTATATCCAATTCATATCAGTCTCACTGTTCACTGTTCCTTATCTTTCAGCATATCAGAAGTGTATAAAGGAACTACTAATGCAAGCTTTTGGAAACTGAATGTATTTGTCCTTGTGGTTGGTGCCAACTGCAATCTCTCGTAAAAATGTGTCTACAAAACTTCCACATGCATTCATCAGTGGATCATTTAAAATTCTTGCCAGAGTAATGGAACGAGATGAGATGCAGAGTTGCAGGTGACAAGCAGCATCTAAGGCAACCTTCACTGTGTCCTATAGTGTTTGGAAAACTACTTGCAGCCGTGTGCAGCATGAAATCAGATTGTGTTTGCTGTCACTATTGAGTAACTTCTTCATCAGACTGAATTTGTTTGGCTGCACACTAGTTGCTCTTCTGTTATACTGTATTTCTGACAAAGTAGCTGCTCAAGGAGTGTTTGCTGTAGGATTTTACTGTTCTGCTGTAACCACGGTAACCACAGATGTCTCCAAATTAACCAGGACTGAAATCTTAATCTACAATATTAAATAATGGTTTGATATTGATTCATCTGACTAAATCCTCATTAGTTTGGTGTCTCCATGAATTTTCTTCGTGCCAACACGAGGTCAAACCTTTCTCTTGATCAGCACTTTGATGAGGACAAAACAGAAAACAGTAACCCCACACAACCCCTGCAGAGCCAATCAGCAGCAACATGTTCAGTGGACACTGAAGTTGCTCTTGCAGTTGCCAGAAGCAGTTAACATTTTTTACAGCGATCAACAAATGTGAATCTTAAGAGGTGATGTTTTTGCAAAGATGCAAGAGGGGACGGAAAGGCACACTGCACTGACATTGAGATGTTTCAGCTTGAGCCAGGTAAGTTTGGAGAGCAAGGGTCAAGCTAGCTAACAGTTCTCACTGCCTGTTTGTGGTGAATAAACATGGACTGGAAAAACACTTCAGCAGTCTAAAAGTAACACATACAAATATATGTAGGTGGGTGTTCAGTCTAAATGCACCTTATGACCTCTGGCTCCTTGAGTGAAGGCAGGAATATATCAGGCTGGTAGTCGTCTTCCCTGAAATGACTACAAATGTACTTTGAAAAATACCAAGATGAAGTCACTATCAGTTGCACTTTCTTGGAGTGGTTGGAAAAGTCTGTACTTTGTTCACAAACTTAGTAAATATCTCTAACTTCATGTAAAATCTCAAAAGCCACTCAGGAGCACACGTTGAAAAGGTAATTTGCCTCATACATGGCTGAGCATCGAATGAGTACACCTTGAGAGTTCCTGCCATAATACGTGTGAATAAAGCAGCTCCCATCCTGCCTTGTGCATCACAAAGTGATTGTCATTGCAGAGGTGTGAAGGACCCCATTTAGTTTCTTCTTCATGCCACACTGTGAGGGGTGATACTGAAGAGGCTCTCATGTTCTCTTCAGTCTGTACAAACCTCACTTCAACACTGAATTTACTCAGTGTCATGTAAACGGGGCAGCTCTGCTGTACATAATACTTTTATGAGTACAGAGAGAAAATAACAGGTTGGTTACAATATGGTGCCTTACTCCAAGATGAAATATGAAATGATGAACATGTTTGATTACTTTACTTCACACGGGTAATCTAACAAATTCAAGTATTTTAAACAAAAGCCTTTTTTGGACAGAGTGATGTTAGCGATGTCAGTAAGTCCGGTCAGATTGCTATGAAATTTTACTTGTATATTCATGGTCTCCAGAGGAGGAATCCCACTTATGTTTGTGACTTCCTGAATCTTATTTTAGGTTGTCGGTGCAAGCAGCTACCATATGTGTGTTGTTAAGGGGTGAGCTCTAGAGGCTGTAGTAATTATGATGGAGAAGAGGAGGAACCGAGGTGACGTAGAATTAAAAGCAACAGAGTCTGCATCGCAGGAGGAGGTCGGGTTGGTTGGATGGGTTTCACCCAGCAGACTGCCGTCCATATCTGCTGTAAGTCACCATTGACTTATTTTAACTTAACATATTTCATTTATGTCACATACATAACTGTAACTGTAACTTAACTTTTGTTACTTATTTAACCCATACCATGATATTTTCCTAAACCTCACCAAGTAATTTTGGTGCCTGAACACTAACCCGACATTTCACAATGTATATGACCTGAGAATGAAGGTCTGGTGCACGTTTGCTGGTACTCTGGTTCATTTGGCCATGGTAAAGAATTACTGCATATTGATACATTCTCTACTTATTTACATGTCAACTTGTCATCAGTTAGTTGTAATTTGAAACATTTAAAATCACAGCAACTAGTCCTGCAGTTCTGAGCATCCATGAACAAATATATTCATGTGTACACTTTAACTGTTCCTTGAAAAAAAACATCCATTTTTCTGTTATCCATACTTCAGTTTATATTTGCACAACTTCCTTTCATGTATTTACATTAGTTATATTATATATTTGAAGAAGGTATTCAAAATCTGATATCCTGAGGCTTCCATCTGTACAGCAGTCACATATCTCATTACATAGTTCAGTACCTCACCTGTTCGCTGGTGAGATTCTTGTAAGTTCCTGTGAGAAACTCTGTCATGAAGGGCTCTATGGGCCTCATCATGGAGCAGAAACCATAGGTGCAGAGCAGCACAGTTGGGCCCACCCAACCAGCACAGCAAGGCACATAATGGCCTGCCCAGCAAGGCCTGTTGCCACACTCCCCGCTCCAGCAAAAACCCATCGTTCCTCTGCGGGTCCCCGGGGACGTCTCGCTGCGTCCGGCGAGAGCGTGGTCTAATTTAGGCAGTTTAATCTGTTGAGATATGGGAGCCTCAGATAAGGCCAAGGTGAGACTGACTGTGAACACCGAGTCACCTGCTTCGCCATTGTTGTTTCTCTCCTCTGAAGTTTTCCTGGCCACGGTGAGACAGGAAAAAATGTGAGGCTGTGAGTGAAGATACATTAGGATGAAATATGAGGTGGTGTGCCCCTGGGGCTCCAGCAGGTTATAATAAATACCGTCTCCTCCTCTGTCTTTATACAAAACACCCTCATTCCTGCAGATATTGAGGAAGGGGTGGAAGTCAAGCAGAGGAATATGTATGAGTGCAGGTGTACACACCACCCTGCTGCCGCCCCGCCGCCCCCCGCGGTATGTACATACTGTGTGCCTGTTTAGCTTGTGCCACCATCAGCCAGAGTCCAAAGCAATGAGAGTAAAGATATGTTTCACAAATGTTTTGGTCAAATAAACAAGAAAAACATTTATTTTTTTGTACAAAATACTTAAGGCCTTTTCTTCAGGCTGCTATATAAAAAATAAGAGTTGAGAGAATCTTGGACACATCCACCAGGCACTCAATTAAACCCAACTCTTAAACTCAATTTTGCAGAGTAGCTCCTCTGATCAGATAATGTTAATGTTCAGCATTTTGTCTTTGTGACTGTCATAAATAACAAGTTCATAATGTTAAAGTCAGTTTGGGAGTTTGCAGTTTGGCTTGGCGGTGAATTCTTAATACTTAGGGGAAGAAATAAGCAAGGCAATCATTCCCGAGATGAGAATTACTGTAGTCTGTAATTTAAAATATCCAACGGCGAATTATGACTCACCAGTGGGGTGTCAGCGGAAAGCTCTGCCACAGCTCAAACTGTCAGACTGTCTCCACGACTTAATTCTCAACATCAAGGTCATCCAGCAAAGAAAATATTATTCATATTCAGATATTTGGCATTTCTGGTTTGTTGTTGGCAGATTTACAGTATGTGATGTTCAGCCACTATGGCTGGAGGAGGGGGGGATACAGAAAACACTCAGTTTGACCTTTACACTGACAAAGAAGAATTATAACATAGTTTTAGTATTTATTATTTTTGAGGCTACTGAAAAATGTTCCCTTTTAGGTTGTCATTATCAGTACATGTTGTAGAAGCAGTAAAGGTCAGATAGCTTTCACCATCTACAAGGCACCAGCATACCAGTGTTTTCATTACTGCGAGGTATTTAACACCCACAGTTCAACTCAGAGCGAATAACCATAAAACAAGACAGGCAACCCTGTGTCTTAGAAACTGCTTATACATTTTGATGGAAAATTGCTGCTTTGATTAGGAAGAAGAGATTTTCTGTGCTGTTTACAAGTCATGACATGATCAGGGTGGACTGGTGGGCACACAAAGTGCTGCCAGTGATCATTTAACAGATACATTTAGTACCAACATTTCGCAGCCTGCCAGACAAAACCTGACCAAACTGTTTCAATCCTGTTCAAAAATGAAATGTGCATAGCATTATGACCCTCTCAAAACACGCGTTCTGTTACAAACAGTACTAAATAAACCGATTAAAGAATGTTGGAATAAATTAGCTGTAAAAGTCAACCATGCCAGCTCCACACTAGAAAGATTATGCACCAATTAAAAGTGCGGTGTGAAGGATTTAGTGGCATTTAGTTGCAGCCCATAACTAAGTGAATACCTCTCATCTCCCCAGCCTCTATTGGTGGCAGCTAAAAATGCAAAGAAATGCAAAAAATGTGAAGGGCTCTCTCTGAAGCCAGTGCTTGGTTTGTCTGTTCTGGGCTGCTGTAGAAACACGGCTGTGCAACTTGGCGGACTCCGATGAAGAGGTTCACTCCCTCAGTAAATATGAAACACTCATTCTAAGGCAACAGAAACACAATTCATAGTTCCACGTGATTATACTTATGCTGATGAAAACATAATTATGAAGACTATATTACATTTCTGCCAAACAACAGACATTCACATCGAGTCAGTCCTCTGAGGGACTTCAAGGATTAGTCAGTATTTAAAGGGGCATGTTTGCTGATCGTTTTGTGTGACTGGCCGTTTTTATCGTTTGTTAATAAGCTCATTAATGTTGTGTGTGATTATTCTTTGGATTGCTATGTTTCTTCTTCTCATGTCCCTCTCATTTGAATGTTTTCAGAGAGAAACATATTGAAACTTTTGATCACCTTGGATAGTGTACAAAGCCCTCATCAACTGTTTTAATATTCTTTTAATTCTCACATCCATCATCGTCTAATCTTTCATTCGCTGCCAGAATAAATGTTGGCAGTGTATGAGTCTGCAAACGGTGGATATTTTGAAACTTCATATTCCTTTTTGTTGCAACTTTACATTTCTTTCAGTTCGGTTTTCAATTTTTCGTTGTGCTTGTGGTCTGGTTAGGTTAAGGCACATAAAAATACTTAAGCTTACCTGGTTCTGTCGCCACAAACACAGATGGAAAATTTCCCATTGACTTACATTGCATGACTGCAAATGCTGAAAAGTAGTCTCAACCAGCGGTGGTAGGACACACATTGTATAAATGACATATATGACCCATCTTGAGAGGATCAAACCCTGGGCCGCTGCAGCGAGGACACAGCCTCTGTTCATGGGACGCATGCTCTACCACCTGAGCCACTGTGGCGTCCTTCATGTATGACACATTTGAATGTATCTGTGGTGTGTAGAAACGTAAAATGCCAACATTTTATTCTGGTGACTCGGCTGACTCTCAGTCGTCACAATACTGTTGTTCCTGCTTCATCCATATTTCATCAAGGCGTGTAAACCAAGCAAACTTTTATATTGTATTTATTGCAATTTTTCCAACAAAAACCAGGACATTGGGAGCTTTGTATGTGGTTCGTCTAACTCTCCTTTTATTATTCTTATACACAGTTGCACCTTTTGCACAGACAAAGTATTTATTTTCATTATGATGACAAAATAATGGCTGGATGAACAAATGGAAAGAAGCAATCTTCATGTATTTTGATTTTTTACAGTGGCTTGTAAGTCAACATATATTTCAAGTATTGCCTTCATTTGATGTTTTCCTGTTGACCATTATTTTATAATGGAAAGAGAAAGTTTTGGGATATTTTAAGATACAGAAAATCCAGGAAGGAGAATGTTTGATGTCCATTTTCCTCTTATTAAAGTAAGACATCATCTTATATAATTTAGCCTAATGCATTATAGCAGAAACTCAAGACATAAAAATAACATTAACACAACACGACTGCAATGTGCTGTGCCAAGAACAGCGGATCTTAAACCCCTCATCCTCCTCTCTGAACTCATTACGCTCTTAATCATCTCTGACCTGCAGTCTTTTTCCTATTAATTTACAGCAGACAGAGATGGACCTCGTTCTCATTTTGAGGAGTCAGGCTACTTCATTTTCTTTTGCCTCTGTAATATTCTCCAGTCTGTACTGCGACTGAAGTGATGACCAAAAGTAACTATCCTCCATTTCCCTTCCTTTCCAACTGTAAGTTCATGGATGAAGATAGTGTAAAGATAGACAGCCTCATGATAGCTCGAGCGGAGTGGGGGCCGTGGGAGGAAATGACAGGTAAATGCCTGAAATTGCCTGCTGTGCTCAGTAGGACCAAATAGAGCTCAGCATGGTGAAGGACATCTAAAGGCTCATGGCGCCATATTGCTACAGTATGTGTCACCTGCACCAGCTCAGAAAAAAAACCTCTATAAGGAACAGTGTCGAATTAGATTTTGGGGTGAACTTGGGCTGAGATTGACACTTTGTTGAGCAAGCTCTGAAAAGCCCTGCTTGACCCTGTTGTGAACGAGGATATTGTTCAGAATTTGGCCTCACGACCAACCCTCTCCAAAAACCTCCCTGTAACAGCAGGAAAGACGAGAGCCTCCTCAGACAAAGGTGAGATTTTAAAAAGCATTCCTTGTAAAGGGAACTCTTTCACTACATATTTTTGTTCTCAACAGCCTTACACTTGGGTTATTCAGTTTCCTGTCTGTGCCCTCGCTTAATATTTCAATTAACCTATTCATCCTTTCTTCCTCATCACTTCTGAAATGCAGCATCTGACATAGCGAGTGTTCAAAGGCAACCCAGATGCATTGATTCGCTTCACAGACCAAACCCTTCTTCCCGCAATCTCCTTTTTTTTTTTTCTCCTTCCTCGCTGGCAAATCATATGAGGCTGCTGCAGTCAGGAGCCTGACTTTGAAACAGTGAGTGTGTGTTGTGGGGTGTATGTGTATTTCAGGGTGTTTGTGAGGCTCAGATAAGCATATGTGTGCAGTGGTTTGGCTACAAAACAGAACTCCTACTGTGTTGAGCTGATAAGACGTGAAAGTTCGATGTGGTTTTTCTCCCCCACACCATTATGACTTCACTGGACAATGAGTTGTACTTATAATAGGGTGGCTGAAGCAAACAGTGGAAACAAACAGAATATAATCCAGCACCTCTTGCATGCTTCTTTTACGTTAGAATACTGAGAATTTATGTATGGTACCACTTCATTTAATCAGTACAATTTTGATATAGTTCTCAACAACAAACCACTGCCACTGACCATTCATAGCTGAATTGATCTTTTGTTGTTTAGACATTTTATGCTGCTGTAGACTGTTAGACTGTAAGGTCCCACACCACGGACCAAATCCAATACGCTGTTTTGCTTGTTCACACTTTAGGGGTAGGGTGTCCTGTTTCTTGTTGGGATAGAGGGGTAGGGTGAAGTGTTAGGGGGACGGCCTTCCATTCTGAAACACCTCCATTCTGAAACACCGCTGTTCCGAATCCGACTTTCAAGTTCCAATTACTTCCAAATAGGGTTAGGGGTTAGGGTCAGGGGTTCCCCAATAGCCTTTTCGGAATAGCGGGGTCTTTAGAAAAAATGGGAAACCACGCCATTACGAAGAATGGAAGTCTATTTTCGGAACAGCGGGGTTTCGGAAAGGCAGGATGTGACCAAGTGTTAGGGCTACATGGCCGATCAGTTCGCTAGCTAGCTAACATTTCATTGTTATTTGTGCATGAAAATCCCTCATTTTGAGGGATTTCAATGGCATAAAACGCCTACAATTTAACCAAAGGCGAAGTTGCTGCACTTGATACCGCTCCTCTGATATCAGTGCAGACTGGCAGTGTAGGAGCACCAGTTGCGAATGTTAGCCTGCAAAGCACCGCTAGTGGACAGGTAATGAGGAGGTGTTCTTTTTTATTTGATAACTTGATCAATAGCACGACATTGTGAACAAATCGTCTAAGCTTTTCTAAATAGCAAATGGCATTGGGATCATACCATGATGGCCACGGTAACGCAACAGAAATCAACACAGCTGAAGATGGCATATTGCAAATGTTGGGTTGCGTCTGTTTACATAGCTGTCAAAGACAACCGATGAGGGTCTTGGAGGGTCGTCCCATTTAAGTGGAGATTTCAACCACAACCCCTTGTACCTCTGTTCTGAGGGACAATGAGGCACTCAAAAATGAGGGGTAGGAGTAAATAAAAATATGACTGATCCCACTTTGTTCAGGAATATCTAGCAAGTGTGACTAATAAACAGTAATGAGGTTTTGCAATTAGTTTGATTAAGTTATAATACAAGACCTGCCTTAGATGATATTGTATTTTAGTGTTGCACATTCGCTAATGAATTTGCATTTTTTGCCTTGTTGCCCAGTTGGCAATTCTTCCTTTTTTCCCCTATAACTTCTATATGATTCTCATTTAAGCATTAATTCTCGGTCAAATACTAAACATAGTCACACAGCGCAGACTAAATCTCACTGTATTCCACCAAAAAAAGAAAAAAACCTCCTCGAGACACACATTATAGCCATGATATTGTAGTTGGTAGTTGCATATCAGCACAGTGAGTCCTTATTAAAGAGTGCATTTCATTCCAATATACTGGATTGAATTGGTAAACATCCAGTCTGAGATGGGAAGATTGAGGATATTAAAAGAGCTGCAATCATCCAGCTGAAGTTTTAAAGGGGGGTCTCTGGGCCAGAGGCACTAAAAGCTGCTCATAATCAGCACCATCACAACACTAGGTGGAGCTCTTGCTTCATCACACACCTGTAACGTCACCCCTCATCTCTGTGATGCAGGCTGCTCATGACACAATCCTGACAATTTGACAGATTCAGCCTCAAACTTGTGAGTACTGCGTGAAGAGCAGCACATGATTGACATGCTGATGGACAGACAAACAGTGAAAACCTCAAAACCAGCTGTCCTTGCCACACCGCCATCTGCCGCTTCCTGTTTAATTGGATGATGAGCGCTTTGATTGGAATGCAGGCTTGATTGCTAAATATTTTGTCCCCATATGTTTAGAATTATCTTAAGGCTTTTTTTGTGTCTATAGAGTGGTAATAGATGTAGCAGAATTAGTAATTAGTGTACTGGCGATAGAAGCAGTCAACAGATCACAGCTGTAGCTGACAACAGCTATAGTATAATCAATTGACATGCTTGTGGTGAAGATATAACATGGTCCACACAATCATATAAAGAGCTGCATTGTTGGCTTACAGCTAAGCCCTGTTGACATTTTGTTCACTCAACCATGGGGTTACATTTCCTGACACTGAGAAATATCGTTAAGATGCCGGATTTCACACAGTGTAGTATTCACCTACAGTAATGTGGAAAAAAACAAGCTTTATCCTCCCAACACTGACCAGAATCTATAATATGATGGACACCTCTGGATGTCTGGACACTGCTGCTGTGATCAATACCTGAGAAGATGATTTATATTGTAGAACTAGTCCCTGTGAATTTGTCACGGGGGCAAGTTTCTGTCTCTCGATGTCAATCAAATAAAAAATGAAAAATATCCATTTCATCATGCATTCTGGTATAGCACTGTCTTTCGCAGGCCTGCTGAATAACATAAATATTTTCTTCTGGCACGCATAAATAGGTGATTGCAGTTTCCACTGGAAATGCTGCAGTACCAATGACGATGTGTCTGGCTAATTACTGTGGACAGCCAGACACATCAAGGAATAACATTATGTTGCAGAGCCTGTAGAAATAAACCCCAAAGAATATGGAAAAAAAAAAAAAAAACAGAAAAGAGAATTCAAATGTCACTGAATATCAATACGTCAAAGGCACTATAAAGCTCACAGGGAGCTGCTTCCGATCAACACTTCACATTTGAGCCAAGTGGACCTATGGCTGTCAGCACTGAACCCAACCCTGTGACATTTAAAAGGGGAAACAAGGAAGGTTTCACTGCCCCATCGCACAAAATGACAGTAATATCTCCAGGTGTGTGACAGGGATGATAGCTGTAGCTAGAATTTCTGGCATGCAGAATTCCAGTGTCTTGGCCATGCTTGTTATTTTGCTTTCAACAGAAGCTCTCTGCCCAGTCATTCATTTTGCTTACTGTGTAATTTTACCCATCATTGTAGCGGCTAAAGCCCAGGAGGGCTCCTGAGGCACAGAAGGAGCAAGAGTCTTGCATCATAAGAAATTTTGGGATGTTTTTCATTTTTAGATGGAGTACCTCACTCATCTTGAATACTAGTGATAGAGAACTACTCTGAAAGCAAAAGCATTACATGATTGACTGCCTCTGAATGTAGGCAGAAACAAGACTAAGCAGTTAAACACAGTGGTGTTTTGTTCTAAACAAACTTGTTGTGACAACATTGTGCTTATGGTCTGGTTATATTTAGGCACAAAAACAGTTAGTTATGGTTGGCAAAAGCTCATGTTCTGGCTTAAAATACCTGGTTTTGGTGCCACAAACACCACTGGTATTGTCCATATGTCTCATCAACAAATGACTTTTATTGCCCAAACGTGGCTGGAAATGTCCTGGTGTCTTGTTAAACAAATGCAGTGGTTTAAAGTTTACAAAAGTTGGAACGCCATCTCGAACACTGCATTTGCAGCCTCCTAGCCAGTGAAGATATAACATGGTCCACACAATCATATAAAGAGCTGCATTGTTGGCTTACAGCTAAGCCCTGTTGACATTTTAGCCACCTTGATATGATCTGAACATAAAATCAACATTTTCTTCTGGCATCTGGGCTGTATGTTGTTATAAACCAAAGTACTGGACAAATAAAAACTTTGACATGATGATGGCGCTAGATGAAAGATGGTAATTACATCCATAATCGACAAGACATTTTGCAGGAAAACAAAAATGTTAACAACAACATTTCACTGCAGGAAAAGACAGGTACCATCCTCTCTGGATCATGAAGGTCTGTACCAAATTTGATGGTCATCCATTTGACAGTTGTTGAGATATTTATTGTTGCAGAGTAGTCAACCAACTAACCAACGATGCCATCCATAAAAAATCTAAAAATATTTGATTATAATAAGCCCCCTTCTCTCATATTTTGTCTTGTGAGAGATTTATTTATTTTTTTACATCAAAAACCCAGCACTCGGAAGGTTTGAAGAGACACTCCAGGAATTCAAAGAGAAATAAAATCAACTTTCTCTATCCTTCTCTCTATGGTAAAATTGATGCCAATGCCAGAATGTCATTGGGGTTCAGTGAATTTGGGGCTCAAAGCTCACTTTGGTTGAAGTTTGGCTGCAAGACCTGGTGGAAATAATGGCTCTGCTGTGTACAATGTCACCAGGTTGTTCATCCATCATACAGGCCGGCAAAGTTCCAGAGGATGAGAGTGGTGAGACGGGTGGAGACTTGTGAAGGAAGAGACACGCTCAGGAGTTCTTGGAGCAATTTTTTCTGGTCCTACAGAGGTCACAGATGACTTAATACCACTTTAACAGGTCCTAAACAGATACATGAATTGAAAGAACCAACTCAATATGGCAATATTCACGCCAGTTAGAACATATCTATTAGAAGCCACCCATTTAAACTCATTAGGGCTCGTTTGGAACCGATGGCAGGTCTTTGGCACCAATCAATCAAGGTCACTGCTAAGATGATGCCATGCCATAGCTGAGGGGCTCTTAGACTGATGAGTGTCAGCGGCTTCTGGTGAGAACTGGAGGGCTTACGCTTCCTTCACTAGGCTCCCCTCCTCGCAGACGAGTCCTGCTCTGACAGAAAGAGCTGCAGGAGGAGGAAGGAAATAAAAGCTGACATATCAGCACCTTCTCTACATCTTGTCAGAGTTGTCCTCTTTTGCCCCAATCCACTATCCAGAACCTCTTGTTCCCCTTTTCTTTCACTCTTACCCTCTCTGTCTACTTCACATTCCTATCGGCTGTTCAGACTAGCCGCGACGAGACTGCCTTTCATTAGCTCCCAGTGTCAGGGTGAGAATGTGTGCAAGCATGCGTGAATGTGGGTGCATGCACTATTTTATATTTTCAGTACTCCTTTTCAGTGCCTCCCTCTCTTTTGCATCAGTCTTCCTGTTCCAGTCATTCCACCCTTTACCATCTTCATTTTCCCCCTTCATTATCTCCGTGTCTTGTTTAAAGTAATAGATCCAGATTTGTAGGGGCAGAAGACGAGGAGGAGAAGGAGAAGGAGAAGGAGGAAGAGGCGTATAAGAAGGAGGAGGAGGAGATTAGCTTAACAGTTTTTGGTGTGCTGCTTTTTTGCTTCCGAGCACCACTCAGCCTTCCGTTTGACAGCTCTTATCCAGATCCTTCGGGGTGCTTCCTTCCGCAATCAACTAATCATATTCTTTACAGTGCTGTCTTTTGCGAGACACTCTATTTTTGGCTCACATCCGAACAGGAAACAGTACTTAGTGTTTGTCATTTGGGCAAAGATCTGAGAGGCGGAAAAGCTCAGGAAGGATTTGAATCCCAGTATTAATCGACATAATTGGTTCCAAAAGTAAACATTTACAGGCTGGACACACTGGAAGCATGTGCATTGCTGCACCTGTTAACAGGTTCACACAGGATGCCTCAGACGGCATTTTACCACAGTATTAATATCTGTATGTGTAGAATATGTCACAGACATGAAGAGAATACGCACAACAGGTGAGGGGCAGTTTCCTCTGCACTCTTTCACTTTAATTTTCTCTCCCTCTCGTTCCCCATCCCACGTTCTCGCTCTTTCAGCGAGGTAAAGGAAAATCGTCATCATATTTATTGATAATTATCAAAGTCAAACTCCATGTGAACAGATAGGGAAGCAGGAGCTGTACTGCAGCAGCAACGCAGCCCATGTGAACACTAACACGCGAGTGAGCCGCAGCAGCTCGGTAACGCAGCCGCCACGCAGCACACAGGCATCCAGTGTGTCCAGCCTGTAAGGGCACTTGAACTTTGTCGAGCAAGGCAATAGATCGATAGATAGAAC
Source organism: Pagrus pagrus (assembly GCF_965226575.1). Lineage (NCBI taxonomy): Eukaryota > Metazoa > Chordata > Actinopteri > Spariformes > Sparidae > Pagrus > Pagrus pagrus. The sequence continues at coordinate 29,638,909 of NC_140190.1, read as the reverse complement.
AATAGATAGATGTAGGCAATCACTTTGTGACCTTTTTACAAATGTAGCAACCAAACAGATCTCAATAGCGCTGAATATCTCCAGAAACACAGATTGCTGGTCCTAACCTCGAGGCAATATTTCCAGTAAATGTGCTGCTTTGTGTCTTTTCTATTAATCGGCAGTGCAATTTGCAGCCATTCCCATTAAGCCTTATATGTTAATGGGAAACATTAAAGAATAAAGAGAGAGAAAAGTCTGGGGAAGATAATCAAACGGGTGCTTGATTTAGGCATTAATTATTCTAATGAAAGCAGGAAATCCACTTTAAGGTCAAACTGAGCCACCTGCAGAAACATTTGATACTGGGAGTCAGACTGTATGTTATTAATACGTCCATCTGAGAGAGGTGGCGTGCCAAGTGCTACTTTCTAATGACCTTGTCGATCAAGTTACCCTTATGTTGGTGCTCCCGCTTAATGAGATTGCCTCATTATGAATTTGTCCTGTATTGTTCCATTGGAAAATAGCAAAACAGTCAATTAATTCTCTGTGAATTGAAGCAAGTAATTAACACACGTAAGATATAAGAAATTGTTGAATCATTGCAACCATTTTATATTTAACACTGCGTTTTAGTGACTTCAAACTCAAATTGTATAGTGTGTCTGTTTTTGTATAGGCAAACATATAGTCTGTTTTTACTTGTGCACTTGAGTGTAATGACCCAACATTATTGTTCCTCTGGGCTTGTTTATTTGGTCCCACATTACAAAGTCTGTACTGGTAGGCTAAATTGAGTGCTGCAATATCTATGTGAACTAAAAATAGTTTGTAATATCACTTCAGTTCCAACACAGGCAGTTAACCAGCTGGGGGGCTGATATAGTTAGTTATTGCTTAATCTCCACAGTGAGTCATTCGAGCACTGTCTTACTGCGACAATGCACAATACTCAAATCATGACACACTGTCATGATTTGAGTCATGGTGTAACGTATGGAGTCACATGATTACTCATTGTGAGTTGACAGTCAGGTAATTTGCCATGAGCACAACCTTTAACCATGAAGGAGGCCCAGTTAATGCTAGCTAGAACTACTATTTAATGTAATATATATAAATAATAATAGTAATATAATGTGGGACATGCATGACACAGACTGTGTGGGTGCTTAAAATCATTCAGCAGGTGATGGAAAAAACAATCAAAAGTAACATCTATTGGGAACATTGTAACTGCTAGCTTTAGTAAGCTAGGCTAAATACAGTAGCTGTCATTATCTGAATTGCTCACATGGGTTCAACCCAAAATAAAATATACATATTCTTCCACTTACCTGTGGTGCTATTTATCCATCTAGATTGTTTTGGTGTGAGTTTACAGACGCTCCCTCTTGAATATGATGGAACAAGGCTTGTGGTGCTCAAAGCGCCAAAAATTGAGAGGCTGACAAAATAGGCAAACTAAGTTAGCCAACGTTACAGCTCGGCTAAGGGGGAGTGGCATTATCGTTTCTATCCCGAGCATGAAACTCTTCCATGAGTAGTTGGAACAGCACTGTGATACGGTGTAGTTTAGAATAGAAATGGTCCCGACATGAAACTCAAAACAACAGGGTCAGTGGATTATCTTGAGTAACCTGGCCATGATGTCTGTTAAGAGACATTGCTGTTGAATTTTTCATATGCATTGTTTTGGTGCTTTGAGCACCACAAGCCGAATGCCATCTTGTTCCATTATATACAAGAGAAGGCAGACATCACAGCAGCAGATGTTTCCAAAACTTAACACTGACACTAAAACAACCTATATGCAGAAATAGCACTAAGTGCTGTATGTTTATATGTATTTTTAGGGTGAACTGTCCCTTTAGGCCGTCTGTCCCTTAACACTATTCAACATTTCAAACAGTTGATAGCAAAGATATGGGCTTGTTATAAAGGGGAATAAAAAAAACAAAAACTCCTTATCAGTGTTTCTTGGTTATACGATTGTGATGTGCTCCAGTCAGAAGCGAACAACAGAAGTTGACAGTCATCTTCGAGCTTTGCCGTCTCTCAAATGTCACCTCTGTTTCAACTTTTAATACAGCTAAGTTCTTTTCAGACAGATAAGATATACTAAGGCACAGTTTAATGGAGCAGTGAAGGTACATAGACACACATTAAAGAGATTCAGAGCTCTCTTTCAAAATCCACATTATGCCACGTCTCTGGGATTTCTTGATTTATGTGAACATGAACATCTGCACTGCTGTCAACACTGAGGTGCTCCTTTGGCAAGGAGAGGAAGTAGGTATGAACTTTATGAACTTGTAAAATGTTGGTTTGAACTTATGCACCACTTCCAGTGGCGCTAACAGCTCTGAACCAGAATACGGACCCATACCCTGTGCTCTTCCTCAGCCACCTTTTCCATCTTTTCTAATTAATTCTCTGCGGAGCTTCACACCTGCAGGGGCCAGACCAACTCTGCTCTCTTGTTTCCGGCTACGGGAGACAGTAATAGATGTTCGCCTACACAAAAAGAAATGTCCCAGGTCACAGGGATGGAGGACAGTATAGGAATCGCTGCAAGGGTATTTTCACAGCAGGATCGTTTGCTGGAGTCCAGAGTTCGATCATCACCCCTACCTTTAACCCTACCGCCTGCTCTCCAACTCATTTACTTTGGTTTTGATCTGGTGGTCTGCATGGGTCGATTTGTCAATGAGGGCCAGCTGTGCAGCACTGTTGCCTAGAAATGAGATCGGTGCCCGTTTTGACAGGTGGACCCTAACCCCTTTGACGGGTGCACACTGCACTTGCATGAACAAATGGTTATTACTAGCTTAAACAGAACTTCTCCAAACCATGCACACCTTAGATAAATGGCTAGTGTGCCCCCTTCTGTGGCTGCTAAAAAACACAAAAGGCCATCTTTAGAGCTTGTGTTTGGTTTGTCCATTCTGGGCAACTGTAGAGACTTGTTAAGTTGGCCATTATGCAACATATTTTGCTTTGCCATGAGGGGAAAAACAAGAATGCCACCGAAAATACCATCATGAAATACATGTATGTGCTTTTAAGGAAATTGCACCCAAATATTTTTTGCACTTGACTTGAGTGGTGTGGATAAAATATTCCATGTATCCACCTCTTATCTGTGTGTGTATCTAGTCAAGCATTGGTTATGCAATGGGGAATGAAGATTTATATGGGTTGTGTGTGACCACTCAGCAGTGACATAATCAGTCACTTTGCACTTTGAGAATTATAGAAGAACTGTGTGCGGGCACGTTGTTTGGTTTGTTTATGAAATGTAGACATGACTTCATCTCCTGCGGGAATGAGGACGTTGCGTGGAGCAGCTCGCCTGGAACTGATCCTGTGCCACCTTGTCCCAGAAAAAGCGTTTATATTAACCAGTATTTTAGGCAATTCTCTCCCAGATTCGGATGAAAGCGCCCTAAATTTCATCCCCTTAAACTGTTGGATAAGGATACCACCTTGGCTGCTCTCACTTGGCGCCCAGTTGTTTCTGATTGGAGGCCTTCGAGCTGAGCCAATGAAGTGGAGCGTCTCGTTTGATCTGCCAGGGCTCTGTTCCCTCATCCAGGCAGAACAGTGTGAAACATAAAGGCAAAGCCAAAAAAGACATCTATAATTAGCGAGTCAGTTAGGCTTCACCCCTCTCCAGCATTGCTCCCAGCTGGCCGAGCCCCCCAGTATAAACACACACAGCCACTTACACCAACTGCGCCCACCCCCCACTTTGAGATTCATCTAGACTCATGGCTCTGGTTTGTAATTGCCTCACAAGCCTGGTTATTGAGAGCCAGCCTATTAGGAGAGCACCGGAGCGGAACATAACATTTTCAGTTTCAATTAGGTCTTTGAGGGCATACATAATGCACGGGGGAGGTTTGGTCCCCCCGGAGTGATGAACTGATGAACTCATGTGGCGATATGACGCAGCAGTGGTCGAAGGAGCTGAGCCGACTGTTCGTGCTATATGGCTGTAAGATTTGTCAGCCTTAAGTGAATTAGTGTGTGCTCACTGGAATGTGGAGATAAGTTTGGGGTGAGAATTTGTGTGTGTGTGTGTGTGGAGAGTGATCGAGACAGAGGCGGTCAGCTATAAAATAGAGGAAATTGCACCAGACTGAACTAACTGAATTACATTCAAACTCATGAGACTCCAATTACCTGGTGTGGATTTTAGCTAACCGGGGTGCAGCAATTCCTACAGATTGGAACCTTTTTGTTATGTGATGTGTCACTCCCATTTTGTAATCTGCTGCTGACCATTTAAGCATAACATTCTCACAAATTGTATGATCCTACATCAACCTGCTTCTTATTTATGTTTCATCTCTATCGACTCCTTAGAAATATGTTTTCAGCGAATGATTCCTCACTGCATTTATTACATCCAACGCAGGAAGTTCTGTGTATGCAAAAAGTAAAGGGTGGTTAGGTGTATGAGCAGGCATGCTCTGAGTTCAATTTTCATGCCATCAACCAAAATTGGCATTGCCCCGAGATCTGTTTGATCACATCTTTAATTTTTTAGACAAATTCCGTATTCGAGCCAGGTGCTTCAATCTCCGTACAAAGATCTTTTATTCAAGATTTTAGACCTTTGAATCACATGCAGGTAGTGCACCAATCCTTCCCAGGAAATTCTGTGAAAAACACATGCGTCCATATTAGACTGTGGCTCGGACTTCAGTTTTCTGAAGAACTGGAGTTCCATCCAGGCATTAACTACTATTACCGAACCCAACCCGAGCCCCTGACATTTTAAAATTTTTGTCTGAACCCGGCCCAGCCAGTGAGGTCTAGACAGGTTCAGGTCCGGTATTCTTCTTTAGTCCAAATAGCAAGCATTTATTTTTATATTTTTTTTAATATTCTTACTAAGTCAATGGACAAGATGTATTTAAGTTATGTCACATAAACAACATAAATAACGTAGTATTTTTTCCCTAACCCAGGATCTTTCCCTAAACCTAACCGTGTATCTTTGATGCCTAAACCTAGTCAAACTGCAATCAATTCACAACGATAACCACGTTTATTTTTGTTACCATGATGACGGAGGTCACCTGACTATGAATCTGCTCTCTACAGAGGTTAAAGGGAAGGATTGGTGTATCACCTGTATGCACTTCAAAATGATTTGAAGGCATTCATTGTTCCTTTTTTTATTTCTGTAACACAGTCTTGTTACAGTTTTGCCAAGCAGCACAGAAACAGAGTTAGGTGAAGTTATGGAGGTTTACTGCAAGATACCGAGGAATGTGGATGACTTGGATACAAAATGGTGGCTGGCAGGGGCCGGAGACTGGTGAGTGTGTAAGCTTGCGTGGAAACTAGAAGATGGCGGGCAGGCAGGCAGACAGGCAGGTGGGCAAATGAGAGACAGGAAAGGCAGGTGATGATCCTGGGGCATATGAAAAACAGGTCAGCACACACACAACACGGGACAGAATAAGCAGAGCAAGCTTAGTTGGCTGAAAAGTATATTTACCATGGACGACGTAGTAGAGCCAGGGCTGATATACTGGCAAGCTGATGAGCTGATGGACAGCAGGTGGGCAGATTCAGCAGGTGTGTCCTATCAGGTTGGATGAAGCAGACAAAGGTAGTTTTACACACCTAACTAACTTTTGGCTCAAACAATTTATCTGCCATAATTACAATCTTGCCCTAAATTGAATCCCTTACATTTCCTGACCTCAGGTGTTTGACCCTAAAAGCATACATTAAAAACAATGTAGTGTTGATTAGAGTAGATTGATTAATGGCAGAAAAAGACACTGGAAGCTGAGAAGGATCATTGTTGACTGGAGTAGTTCAATATCAACCCAGTCTCCCTCATGCATCCGTCTCCATTGGCAGACATTTTATCTTTCTTCCTCAGAGTGCACCCTCTTTTGTTCCTGTATTAATGAATGCATCCCTGAAAATTAGAAGTGCTTGCATAAAGTTTTATAGACTTGTGAGACAGATGCTCTGATTAAATTTGAGTGTCTAACGGCCCTCTGTGCTCAGAAGGTTTCTGCTTCCCCCTTTTGACATCGTGCACCCTCAGGCTTCCAACCTTCATATCCGTGCCATCTCCTCCGTCTGCCAGTTAACTAACTTTGCAGTCTCTGAACTCTTCTGGCTTTCCTTCACCTTCCACTCCCTTGTAGCCAAAAGCCTTGTGGAGCACTTCCATGACTGTCTCCCTCACTCTCGTGTTCACTCTCACTTCCTAAAAACATGATGTATCAGCCTGCAGCAGTGGTGTGAACCAGTGTAAAACTTGTCTTGTTAAAGTGAAAGTTGAGCCAGCACACAGCGGTTCACTTACCTGTATCATATACAGTATGTTCCTAACATTTATATAAAGTCTTGAGGGGATTTTATGATGTGCAAGGTGAGGAGGTTGGGTGAGCAATCATGCTAGCAAGCTAGGCTACACTATATATTTTATTTACTTATGGAAATATAATAAGTTGAACTATTACACTTATCTCTGTTATTGGCTTTGGATTATGTCAGTGTTATTCTATATGTTTAAATGGTGGTAAAATGGTTTCATCTTGGCATGAAATCTGAATTAAAATTACATTTGTAGTCTTAAATCTGTTTGAAATTTCTGAGATCACTTTGGCATTTTGAATAGAGCTTTGCTGGACCAGCAGCCAAATAAAATTCAGAAACTGATAATGACTGTTGTTAAGTCTTTATTTTATTGTTGTCATTGTGTTTTCATTACTTTAGAATGAGCTGTTTGTATGTACATAGGGAACGGGGCCCCTTCCACAGGAGGGCGCCATGTTGCACCGTCATGTTTCTACAGTAGCCCAGAATGGACAAACCTGGCAATACTGAGGGCCTTTGTTGTGGTAAATGACCGGGTTGGAAGAAGAAGAAGAAGAAGAAGAGCGAGTGGCTGCTGTTTCCTGCTCAACAATCTGTATTGTGAGAAGTCTGAAACCACAATCTGATAAAGGATGGCTCATCATACTACAAGAAAAATCACGAGTGTGAATCATTGTCGAAGAAACGAAAACTCCAAGACGCTAAACAAGCTCGGGACAAAACGATTGTAAAACGATAAACACTGGAGCTGCCTTTCCCAGATGGAAATCTGTGATGAGAGAGAAATGTTTGTAGACTGAAGTGTTCTGCTTTCTGCTGGACAGGTTAGAGTAACGTTAAGATCACAACCGACCGTAATGTATATTTCCCTCTGCTGCTAATGGTACAAAACTTAGATAAGGTACAATGTTTATTAGCAGGACAGTAGTTTCACTGAAAAGAAATACAGCCATGTTTAACGCTAAATATTAGCACCCGTAGCCTCAGTTTGTGCCTCAGAGAGCGGGTCGGTACGTCACATTAGCAAGATTTATTTAGATATATTCCTTGTCTGTTGCAGTGAGACAACACATGGAGCGATAACTAACTAAGATATTTAGGGCTGTGAGTGTGACAGAGACAGTCAAAGTAATGACTTAGTGTGACAGAGAAACTGAGGAGAAGTCCGCTCGTCACCACATTAATAAATTCTGTGAATCTTTTCACAGTGCTCCATCATTTCTCAATTTTTTTTGTTATAACCTTTAGTTTTATAGACTAAATAACTAAATATATCTTCACCTCATCACTTTAATTAGTAGAAATATTGAAGCTGTTGTGAACGAGTCCTTATTTAGAAAGTTAGTTTCTTGTCCGTGAGGGCCACTGTAGCTTCTGGAGCTTCTCCAATGTCTTCAGAAAGGGAGGGGTGAGCGAGGGAGTGTTGCAATCTAGAACCTCACCGCTAGATGCCGCTAAATACTCAATATATTTCTCACTGTACCTTTAATTTGATAGAGGCTGATGTTTCCATCTCTTTCTCAGGTTTCCTGCACAGGCATGAGTTGAGTATTGATTTGCATCACAAATGCATTTGAGGAGGTGACGGGTGCTTGTTACGGGTTGGCGAATTCGCGACATGTCACTACAGCCAGGAGGCGGGTGGCTGCGGCTTGGCCCTAATCTGGAGCAGGTCCATTGTGGGCGCGGGAAGCTCAGCTCAGCACAGTAACACTGGTGATGGACAAGCAAATTGAGACAGCTCAGTTTGACTCGGCGTGGCCAAAAGGGCGTGACCAGAGCCTAGGGGAAACCCTGGCACAACATGGCAGTGAGACTTTCTCTACTTAAGGTTTTATTTAAAACACATCTAGAACACAACAGTGGAGAGAGGAGAGCCCACAGGATCAAGGAGGAGCTGGCCTTTAAACTTCTGGGTTGGAGGCTGCAACCAGTCAGCTCCCACAGACAACCTACACACACACACACACACACACACACACACACACACACACACACACACACACACACACACTCACTCAATCTTTCTCTCAGACAACAAGACAGAGGGATTAAATCAGAGGAAATTAAAGCGCATACAATTAAAATGTTAATATGACCTATAGGGTCATAACAAACGTATTCCAGCTTTAGTGAGACAACAGTCCAGTTGCAAGAAACTAAATGTTGGGATTGTACATTTGTGCGATAATACATCATTTTAATTGTCTTCTTTAGTTTGATGTTGGACTTGGCATGTCTCTCAAATGTTAACTGGGCTGTTCTTCCTTTGTCTCTCTGTGACACACAAACAACCCCTCACTTTATGTTGCATCGTGATGTATGACCATCCACAGGCAGCAATTGACTCGACCAGAGAATGACACCAGGCAGCAGTTCTGCTCACCAGCAACGACAAGCTCTTTGTGTGTGTATTTATGCGATCGGTCAGGCCAGAGAGGCCAAGTGTGGCCGAGTACCCGCCTCGGCCAGAGCAAACGAGACAGGACAGAACAAGCCATTTTCTCCAACCCCCTCTGGTTAAACTCCCCATTTTCACACCAGTCGCCCTGGAATTGCTCTGTCTCTCTCCATGAGCGACATCCTGATGGCACATTGGGTAGCAAACCCAGCAAACAAATAGGAGGAAGCCCTGGGCGAGGCAGCGGCAGGGAGACGTGGGTGAACAAATGACATGCGAGGCCACAGAGAAGCCACTGATAACATTGCCAACACTCTGTTTGGGTTTGTTTAGTTGAGATTTGGTTGACCTGTGGACATACCGCTCCCACGCATCATGTTGACATCCATCTTGTTTACTGTATGCTCATCTGCTTTTGTTTACTCAAGTCATACTCGGACGGGGCTGGGTCGAAAGTTGTTGTCTTGTCGGCTCTTGATGGTGTACGTGACCCTCCCTCGACCCTCCTCTGAGCCTGACTGGCCACAGGCTGCGATTTAGCTCAGCAAGACAGGCAGCTCTCAGATTCCCCTCAGGTCCTGTTCACTACTGGAGGATCACAGGGTCAAAGAACCTGGCTTTACTTTAAGTTCAGACTCCAAGTCCCGAGGGCTAAATTGTTAAGAACACACTGTCTGGTGTGCTACGATGATTGCTGAGGAGGCTGGCCAGGTATTACGGCCGAGACAGTAAACTCTCTATTGTATGATTTCTCAACTTATTCTGCTGCATGGCAAAAATCATTAGTCACTGCAGAAACATTCTCTTTGTTATGTTCCAGTGGTTTAAGTGTTTCTCGTGTGTTGGCTATGTTATATGTTTGTAATTTGCATTGTTAATGGTTAATGTTTTGTATGTATGTATTCTCCTTTAAGCACCCACACTCTTGGGGAATAACCAAATTAATTAATGATTGAATAATAAAAAGCTTTAGAAAAAGCTTTGAACTGATATCAGCAAGAGATGCATGCTCATTTAATAAACTCATATAGGTACAGCTACACATATAAGGCAGTATTGTTAATAATGATCCCCAGCACTGGGACGCATACAGTAGGTGACATCTCTTCCCAAAGCCATGGGCATTAATCTGCTATAACAGTCTCCACTCTCCTGGGAAGTTTCTCTCCATTTCGAACCTTGCTGCAGGGATTCAGCCTCAAGAGCATTGGTTAGGTCGGTCCCCCTTGTTGGTTATTGTTGGCTTCAACCACTCAGACTGGGAAAACCATTTCTTTATGGACCAGGCTCAGTTCCTTAATTGGAACTGTGGGACCTCGCTCCACATTGTCTGTACTTGTCCTTCATTTTTGAGAGTTTCTCTTCACCTTGCCTTTATTAATCAGTCAGTTGGGTCTATTCAACAGTCTTATCATGCTGTTGCCCCTTTCAGAAATAGTGTCCCTAAACGATTTCTGTGGGAAATGTTTTGCTTGATCAGTCCAACATGACTTCAGCATAACGTAATCAATTTCATTCCCATATACAGTATGCACACCTTATCTCTTGTCATGTTAGCTATCTGCTGAATGAAAAATATCACCCTTTCGACCAAATGTAGTTCAAGAGCTTTTGATTTAAATACAAGATAAATACATTTTGATATATATATTGATGAAAATGAAAATATGCAGATTGGTCATGCACTGCACTGTTTAATTCACAATTTTCATATCCTTGTTCATCACTATCTTAAGTTCTGAGAAAATTTAAAGTGAGAAATCAACTGTGCAGTTTTCAAATATGGAAAGTTTTAAGAATACTGGTTAATTTCCGGTTTTGAGTAGCTCCAAAAGTGCCTGCTGGGATGTCTGCGGGGGTAACTAGCTAGCCAGCCGGCTTACTGCCTCGCTGGTCAGTTTACAGACCCCTCTTGCCTGATGGTCAAACATATTCAGATTATTTTCCATTAAGTGCTGCTTTAGGTCAACTTTAAAGGATGAAGTACACAGCCAGAGACCAATCCTCCTCCTCATTCTGGCTATTTTCACTTGCAGACGCCTCTTCAGCTCAGCAGTCTCTTCTGTTTCTTTTTAAAACATCATTTAATAGGCAGTTTGCAGTATAAAGTGATTGAATATGTCGTAGGCAGTTAATAGTATGCGATTTCGAGGACATCCACTGCATTGTCTACTGCAGTTTGCAAGGCCAGAAACGAACAAAATAGATGTGAAGTTCATTACAGGCTGAGAAAAAAATAGATAAGCAGATAGATGATGCTATGTGATAAAAAGTTCCAGAGCAGCTATAAAACTGATTAAATGGACCGTGTGTTACAAATAATTCCAGATGTGTAGTGCTTCTTTTTTAGTGCAACGATTACTTTAGTGCAACTTCTTGTGTTGACATTTGATTAATTTCAAAGGTTGACCAGGACTTCCCTATCACCAACATTATGCACTCGCTGCGCAACTTACAAGTGACTGCCCCATCTCTAGACAGGTATAAAAGATTCAGTAATCTACTGAACTACCAAGACTAAGAGGCTGCATCCAGTAAGTTTAAGAATGCCCAAGCCCTCATAAATAATAGCTGTCCAACAGTCAATGGATCTTCATGCAGGCAGACTTGAGAGAGATAGTCTCTGCTTCTTATCCCTTTATCTGAGCAGCACAGCCGAGGAAAACAGTGCACAAGAAATCCTTGGTCCATGGTCGTTTTTTGTACATAAATAAATTACTCTTCATGGTACTGCAGGGCCGCAAAACTGTTTGATCGAGAGAGAGCGTGAGCCCACTCTCTGAGGAATGAAATAGCTATTTGTCGTGTGTACTTGTTATGTAATGTTAATTGATTTTGTTGGTCTGATTGGGAGGGTGGGAGGGCATCTGCAGTCCACCGTATAGTCCACGCCGAACCTGGATTTCCATCAGCACAGGCATCGATTTTTGTATTTGTACCAACACATGGCCAATGCAGTGCAAAAGTCAAGTATGTCAGAGAGATGCACAGTATGTAGTCATGTATTAAATACAGATACACCCGCATGCTGTATTTATGCACACGTTAATGCATTCGAAAACACCACATAGTCCCACTCTGAGCCTCGCTTTCTGAATCTCTTTGTTCTCGCTCCCACTCTTTAGTTCCCCCTGCATGTGCTTCCTCGCACACAGAAGGCAGCACATGCAAAACATGCACATGAAATCATCAATATCTTATTTGTATATCTCATTTATAAATCATCCACGACTCTTCTAATAAGCTTTCAGAGCCACTTTGGCTTCCTCATAAAGCCTTATTGACCAGTTTGATGTGCACATTTTTATGATTGTATCAAATATCGTCATTACTGAGAGTTAATGAAGGGTTTCCATGGTGATGCAAATTTTACTTGCGATCATTTAGCCACACTTTCTTACATTATATGCAAAGGGCTGACAGGAGTCAGATTATATGCAATAACACAATGTAATGAATAATTGATTCCTGGCTCTCGGGTGAGGGAAGGAAGAGGTTGCCAGGACAACCAGTAAAGCACTGTTCTCTCTTCTCACACATTTACACAGTCTGTGATGAGGCTGTCTAAACTGCCCTGACCTCTGTCTCCAGACAGCCTTTAATTGTTACCCTTCCTTCTCACCTGGACACATACACACACAGACACGTACACACAAAAACACACAACATAAACACAAACCCCCTGAATGTTTATCACAGGTGTGATACACTGCCTGGCCCAAAAAAATAAGTCACCACCTGGATTTAACTAAGCAAAGCAATTAAGAGCCTTCCATTGTATAATTACTGCAGTGATTAATATATTTCAGCTGGCAACAAGTAATTTAACCCTAACTGATGCAGTGAGCAGCTTCTCATTTCTTTTACAACCATGTGGGAAGACATATCCTGTTACTCTGTTTCAGAAGGGTCAAATTATTGACCTGCATCAAGCAAAGAAAACAACTAAGGAGACGCTGAAACTACTAAAATACGGTTTAGAACTGTCCACGCATTAAAACCTGGAAGGATAGTGGTGAACTATCATCTTCCAGGACGAAATGTGGTCGGAAAAAATCTTGAATGATCGTGATCGGAGATCACTTAAACATTTGGTGAAATCAAATCGTAAAAAAAAATCAACAGTAGAACTCACGGCAATGTTTAATAGTGAAAGTAAGAGCATTTCCACGCAAACAATGCAAAGAGATCTCAAGGGATTGGGACTAACAGCTGTGTAGCCTTAAGAAACCACTTATCAGTGAGGCTAACCAGAAAAGAAGGCTTCAGTTTGCTAGGGAGCATAAAGATTGGACTCTGGAGCAATGGAAAAAGGTCATGTGGTCTGATGAGGCCAGATTTACGCTGTTCCAGAGTGATGGGCACATCAGGGTAAGAAGAGAGGTGGCTGGAGTGATGCACCCATCATGCCTAGTGTTTACCATATAAGCCTGTGGGGGCAGTGTTATGATCTGGGGTTGATTCAGTTGGTCAGGTCTAGGTTCATCAATGTTATGTTCCCAAAAAATGAGGTCAGCTGACTACCTGAATATACTGAATCAATTACCAACAATGGATTTTTCCGATTGCAAGATGACAATGCCACGATTCATCGGGCTCAAATTGTGAAAGAGTGGTTCAGAGAGCATGAGTCCAGACCTGAACCCCAGTGAGAACATTTGGGATGTGCTGGAGAAGACTTTACGCACTCTCCCATCATCAATACAAGATCTTGGCGAAAAATGAATGCAACTCTGGATGGAAATAAATGTTGTGACATTGCTTAAGCTTATCAAAATGATGCCAGAGCGAATGCGTGCTGTAATCAAAGCTCAAGGCCGTCCAACAAAATATTAGAGTGTGCGCGACTTTTAGCTGAGGGGATGGAGGTGGAGTGATAGATGACAACGCTGCCAAGTAACTGCAGTTATCAGTGTGATATTTTTAAGGAGACCTCAATTTCCAGCCCTGTTTATGGTGACAAAAGAGGATATTTCTGATGGGACGTTGGGACATCTGCAGCATTGTCTGTGGTGGAAAAAAACAGGTGTTTTTAACGAGACCCTGGGACATCGCCAGCTGATATTGTAGCAAACCTTAAAGGAATTTTATGGCAAAATATAATTTCTTTCCCTGTTTTTTTGTTTTTGTTTTTTTTTGTCTGTGTTTTTGCAGAAATGTACTTGCAAACATTTATTCTAGCAATTGTGTTTTGGCTGAACATTGTTTCATTACCAGTGTGACCATTTTTTAAAAAGCCTGCACGGCCTCGACTCACAATGCCATCAGTATGTGATGTGAAGCATTTTAATCACAGATCTCATATTTTCATAATTACAGGGTAATTAGCTGGCAGCAGAATACAGTGTGTGAAATTATGGGCTGTTAAGCTGCAAAGTGGACAGAAGCTGTGCGCTGCTATCTGTCATTTTTGACGATCTATTTTTATCAAGATTCAACCATGAGCCTGAGCCGTAGTGTAGATATTCTCTCTGGATTAATGATAAACGTATTGGCACAGGAACAACATCATGCTAAATATATAATGGTTGTTTAAGGAAGATGATTTGGGGGTTTAAAACCGCAGCGACTGAATAACAAAATCTGATGAAGTAGTTTAGATTAATATAGCTCCCTGCCTTTCGGCCAGCACACACAAGCTGCGAATACAGGGACTGTCACAGTTGCAGTTATTCTTGGAATGCACTAATTCTCACATCCTCTTCGAAAGTGCACTGATGGTAGACTAGTGTGTTATTAATTAGTGTGCCCAAAAAAAAAACATTTCGAGGAGTTGTCTGAGATCGGCTTCTACCTCGCGGTGAATACTCGTCTTTGATGTGCTGAGTTTAAAACATATTGACGGATACAGACGACTGCCCCTATACAGAGCAACAATTCCTCCATTCACATATTCCACTGATTAAAAAGCCCTCCTCAAAGCTCCAGGCTCTTTTGATGCTTTTCAGAGAAGAAAAGGTGTGGCTGAATGATGCAATGTCGAGCTGCTCCGGCTCCTGTCAGACAAAACAGATGGCAAAAACAGGTTTTAATTCAGACAAAAGCAGACAGGGACGTTACACATATCCATGTGTATGCAGGGGGGCTGATACAGCTCAGACTCTGGAGTGTTCTTCTTTCTTTTCTCTGTGTCTCTATCGTCCCATCTCCCTCGGTTGCTCCGTTCATTAATCAGCCCTTTATTAAACAAAAGCAGCTTCCAGCGCTGCCTAAAAGGTGCATAGATAATCTTGACATGAAGACAGAGTATTTACCCTCCTTACCCTCAACCTCTGCACGGCATTCTGCATGGTAATGTAGGGAAAAGCTCTTGTGGTGTATAAAGACCAACTGAAAATACCAACCTTTGTAGAAATTACATATGATTTTTGAACTATTATGCCTCAGGAAGCTGAACATCTGCTGCCAAGTACAGTCTGTGCAGATAGAGATGACGTGCACAGACAAAATGAATGGTGAGGTGAAATATCTACTGCGGGAATTTAATTACCGTCGTCCGACAATGACGTTTTCTAAGGACACGGGCAATTTCGAGGACCATTGTCTCACTACTCAAAGGAAAAGCGATACAGCCGAGTCGGGCAATCAAACATCCCACAGCAGAGGAAACTGGGCCAGGATGTACTTTCTTTGAACAACAGACAATTTGGAAGTTATAGTTTACTAGTCTGTGGCAGAGGAAAAGGCACTCAGAGGGGGAAAAAAAGAGAATAGTGTGTAAAGGTTCGATGTGTATAACAATGACAATGAGGCGTCGAGCTGGAAAGGAGCCCTTAATAGGTACCTGCCTGCCCCAGGGACCACACTCGCCTCTTATTGGTCATCCATTCAAAAGACAGCGGTGCATTCTCCTCACCGCCAATCAGCCAATTACAGACTCCATAACAGGAGGCCTGCTGGCAGCGAGGCAGTCTTTACAAGCCCTGCGTCTCGGGCAGGGGAGACGACCCTGTCACAGAATCATAACTATGATGAATATGGCCGTCGGTTTATGGCAACGCCACTGTTTCTGGTAATGTGAGGTGGGCGTGAAAAGGCCATTCACGGGGACGAGACGGCGTGACCCTGTTTGAGGCTTCGAAAAACGGTGTAAAATACTGTAAGATGATGAGAAGGGCAGGGAGAGAAGTGAACATTTATTAGTGTTGGAGGGAAGGGGCAGCGCTAATGTTGCTTCTCACTGGCTGCTAATGAAGCCAGTTATGAGGGAGACACTAGTTGGGAGTTGAGCAGAAGGGCAGAGAGATGAGATATTTTGCTACCTCTGCTTCAATATTCAGTTCTTTTATAGAGTAGTGCCAGTACATTTTATCCTGCAATTATTAATCTGTCCATTTGAACGAGGTCGAGGCAGATTCTGATCAGAATGAGAAGCCTGCTTGTCTGGCTTTAGCCCAGATCTCTTTGATTGCTGTTAAGCACCAAAGACACATTATCTACCCCAGCAATGATGCTGATCATTAAGCGACTCTATGCATTTTAATGTCTGAATTGTAGCCGATCCCCGCATTACAGGTTGTGACTGTGAGCAGTGAAAATGGCACAACACAAAAGTGTGTTTGTGTGCATCTGCCAGCTGATGCTTGGAGCTCTCATGTTTGATCTGTACTCGTGTTATTGGGAACATCAGCTAAAACTGAGTGGGACATGTAATGGTTCTGACACAGATGTAGACTCAGACGCAGCGATACATTGTTTACTTGGTTGGATGTTCACAGGAGAGTTCAGCAACAGGTAATCAGCCAGCGAGGTCAGACAAAACAGGCAAGGGTCAGAGAGGCATATCCTAGTATGTCAAATGCTGTCAGCCAAAATAACAGTATACCTGCTTCTGGACGCATTTTGCAGAATGCAAACCAGCATGCTCTTCTGACCCACAAACCTCTGCATAGCAGAAAATACATCACGTTGACTGAGTTGCTGAGAGAGCACAGACAGATCGCAGCTCGGACGCATTCCAAACTGCATCCTGTGTCGTTTTACCTCAGATTTCATACTACAGATTATGAGAGATGTATAAGCAAGAAGGTCAAAGTTCAAGGCCCAATATTATGGTAATCAGTATGTCCCAACTGTACGCACAGTGCACATAACAGTCGGCACTTTACAAGGGCAGCTGCCCAAAGAATGCATTAGACCTGGCAAAGGAGTGGAAAAAGAAGGCTTGTGTATATGCAGGGGAATGGGGAACACGACTGTGAATGGCTTGAATGCAGTGAAGGTATATACAGGGCAGGTGCAGAATGACAGGTGTCTGAAATGACAGCAGAGGTTAACGACTGGAATAACAAAAATAAAACAAGCTAAAGCGTAAAAGTTACTAAACAGAGAAAGGCGTTTTGACAGGTTCCCAATTTTGTCTCCAAAACAACCCTGAGCTCCTAAAGGTGTGGAAATAAACATTGTAAATATTTCATGAGAATCACAGAGTTGACTGCATTACACTCAGGTTAAGTGGGCCTCATGCAATAGCTATATTGCAGATATGTGGGGGAAATTTCATAGAGAGTTACTGAGTTAAATGCACTTATGTAATCTGGTAATTGTCAGCGTTTTAAATGTATATGATTTCTTTAATTGTCATGCAAACAAGAAACAGGGACTCAGGATTAGAGAAACCTAATTACCCCTCCTAGATTGCTGTTGAAAAAAGCAGATTTCTTGGTCATATATATGCGTAACAGGGTTTCTGTTTGGCTCCATATGTACTGCTGTATCCCTACACACAAAATGTTTAAGTCCATCTTAAACTGAATGTTCAGGTGATTGGATCAAACGGTGTGAACTGCCCTTTGTCCACCTACTAACCAATCAAAGCCCGTTCTCACTCCCAAGGCCTCAAATACTGAAGCCTAGTCAGATGCCCTTGTGCTTCTAAGTTTGACACTGTAGTAGAATCACTTCTTCCTCTATGGCAGAAGTACAAACAGCAATAAATAAGTGTGAGATTGGAGGTGATTGGGGTGGTTGGGTGGGCCACACGCAGGACTTTCCCCTAGGACACTGGGGTTTGCATCCCCTGTGTGACCAAGTGTGATGACTCAGTTGATGTTAAGCTAAGTCGCATAAATCAGGATATTTTCCGACAACATGAACGACAATAAAAACCCAAAATTTGTCACAATGTGTGAAATACTATCAGCAAGCTTTATTTTGAAAGTCTAAGTGGACGTTGCAAGTACTTTTTGTGCCTAACATGAACATGGAGCCCTCCTGTGCAAAACTGATAGAGGCTAATTAAAGCATCACAGTTTGAAGCTCAAGGCCACAGACTGTACTGCAGCATTCTACGAGTTGTCAAATCACTAAAGAAATTCATCATCAGGTCATTGGGAGTCTGATGTAGACAAAAGACTAGTAAGGGCATGTTCTTTCTAGTGTCCTCTTGTAAGCTTAATGATGATGCTTTTGTTCCCTAGACGGCTTTTACCAAATAAACATGTAATCAACTAAGATTGAGATTTCTAAGCTACAACAGCTCTCACATAGAATATAAGACCAGTAAAAAGTGTCTTTGTCATTTTTCCTCTTTAGCCTCAACAACAAAAACTGTTGCAACACAAGCTATCATTATAGCCTGTATTGTATGTATTTATTTGCTATATTTTCCTAGTTCAAAACGAGGCATCTGGGCCAGGTTTTTTTTATAGTTTGACTTTTTTCTTTTGTTGACAGATGTTTATTTGTTGCCACAAGTTTAAACCTGCGTCAGAGCTGGCTTTGTGATCTACCCACACAGACTCATGCTGATCTATTGTTTCTCCAGTCCAAAGCTGCTACAGCCAGTCAAAGTTCTCACGAATGGCAGTAACTATTAAAAGATGAATATGACCATCACAGAATGACCCATCTGTTAAAAAAACAGGAAACATAAACAAAAGAAAAGTGGATATAGAAGAGAATCTAATGCTTTATTTTGTATTATATTCATGGGATTAATGCGTAACTGATACACAAGAGGCTAGACAACACCACAGGCTATATTTCAGGAATGTATAGAACCCACAGCTTGTGAAATATTAAGCATAGAAGTAGGTCGTTAGTGTAGTCTTACTCTTATATTTCATGGGGATGAAATTCACTATCAATGCTGCATTCTTTGTGGGGTAGTGCAAAATGAAGTCTGAAAGTCTTAATCAGACATCTGACATTAAGAAGTAAAAATGCACTATATAATATTCATGTATGGATATTCTTGGCAGTTGATGTAATCCAATCCAGCAGAATTGTCCAATATAAGTATTTTTAGATGACCCACTCTCTAGGAGACTGTTAAAATGAGGCCCTAACACAGTACTGTAGATTGTGACCACGAGCACATTATACCACAGCCGAGCATGTAGAAGTCTGTTATGTGTGCATGCCTTTGATTGCAAACCCGTGTAGGGTAATCACAGTCCACAGAAGACTTGTCTTGTCCGTAGCTGTATGTTCTCATTAGCAGTTAGGGTTACACCACCCACAGGGATCTCATTTCCAAAGTGTTAGTTAGCTAGCCAAGCTCATTTGAAATTATTAGCGAGGAGACACTGCCCTTAGTAGGATCTCTGTGCATGCATGTTATCAGCGATGTTACCGTATATAGCCTGCCTTCCTTCATACATAATTTAGAGAACATAAAAGATATAGAACATTTTGATCTTTATTCTGCAGAACACAAACTTTCCAGATATGTGCGCTGTACATGCCGCTGCAAACACACATCTCCTATGCTTGCGGCTACTGACAAATATTTCCTCGGATGATATTTTGCTCGAGCAGTTTTTAATACAGTTGGGGGATTGGCCAACAGAGTCGGAAAGAGATGAAGGCTGAAGATTGTTCCACTATCAGCAGAGAGGCTATAGCCACTGGCCACTGTGAAAAGAGTAGAGCAGAGATATACTGGACCTCTGTTGACACAGGTAAAGACTTCCAGCTCTTATCAGTCGAAGGTGAATGGAGCAGAAGATATCAGGTATTATGCATATTACAAAAGACTTCTGAGGGCACATTGTTCCATGCATGCATCACTAGAGTATCCCAGACAAAATAGACATTAGTCTAGTTGTTTAATTAGCCATGCCAATGACATGACTCTAGGGATAGCAATGTCAGTCTGTTGGTCGGTCGCTTCACCTTTGAATTCATTTTAATAAAATAATCTCAACATCTACAACTTGAATTGCTGTGATTTTTAAAATAAATTCATGTTTCCTGACTGAGTTTTATGATCCTTTGGTGATCACTTTGTCCCAGTTAGCAAATGTTTGCATGCTAATATACAAAAATAAGACAGTCAAGATGGTATGGATATCAGCATATTATCATTGTAATTGCAAGCAGGTTAGCATGCCGATGTTTGCATTTAGCTCAGAGCACCACTGCTTTAGCCTCGCAGACCTGCTGACATGTCTGTAGACAATTAGTCTTGTTTTTATACAGATAATCGTTAAACATTAAAAATGAAAAATGAATATGAATAAAAACTAGTAATCAAAGAAGATTTTTTTCACTTGGCCTTCATGGCTTTTTTTTACAGGACAGACTAACGGCTTGATTCCACCTGGCATGTCTCTATGACTTTGTTCCGTCCTCCGCTTGGCTTCATACCTCACTGGGACCGTTTCAGAAGCAGCGTGTCACACCTACTTGATACTGTTGACTTGCTCAGGTTGTGTTTATTTGTCATTTTGCCTTGATTATGAGGCTCCTACCTCAGGTGAATAGGCTAAGTAGTTAAATGGTTTCTTTTTTGTGCTGTTGATCCTTCTGCACAGGGTGTTTTATTTTGAAAATTGACTATATACTCAAAGGGCCCCTGACTGAAACCTCTGCGGTAAGGACACAGACTCAGTAGATGGGGTAAGGCCAAGGGATCTATTAACACAGTCATTGACCTCAAAATGAGATGTATTATGTAGTCATTCCCCTTAGCAGACAGATATGAGTGTTGAGTGTGAATCCTATCTCATCAGTGAACATTTAGGGTGTTTGTTTAGCAATATCCAGTCTTTCTTTTGTCTTATAATGGTCAGAAACCATTTTTTTCCTGCCATTTTACAGCATTTTAAGACTGCAGGTTTTCCCACCACTCTTACAGCTGATCGGTCTCACAACTGGCTCATCCTGCTGAGAATGTAAGGATGAATGGCAGTCATGTTGTAAAAATTGTAAAGCCCTCTGAGACAAACTTTTGATTTGGGGTTTTAAAAATGAAATTAAGCTGCTATCTACTTGTACAAAAAACCTGGGCTCTGAGTCAGAGTTAATCATGCTGGGGCAGAGTGAAAGCACTTCATGTTTATGTAGTGTGCACATCATTTACTATTTGCCTTTTCTCAACATTTAACATTTTATCTCTGTCTAAAAGTGTGATATTGTTGAACTCTTACAGACGCTTGGCTTGGTTTTTATGAGGGCAGTGGGTTGGAGGTTAGGGCTGTGTCTGACATTTGCCTATCAGGGATATGAGTTCTGTTCTTCTTGAACCTTAGTAGTGAGTTGAGGAAAGTCTCAAGAGTGCTGTGGACAGAATTGTCAACACAACCTACCTCTGTGTTGACAGGTGTCACAATCCCTCATGTAGAAGGATTATGGAGTTATCTTCTTAACTGAGCTGAGAAAAGCCTGGAACTCAGAGGTAGAAACAAGAGTGTTGGAGTTTTATCTAATGTAGTAATCCTGCTGTGTAACAGGTACCACAGTACCGTCATCACTAAGTGAAAAACAAACAATATAATAGCTGGATTGTATAAATCAGGAGCAGATGGCAGCATTACAAGTGTAACAGGAAAGGTTACATGAACAGAAAATCAAGCACATTTATAATTTATAACTGCAATGGTAGCTGATAAAACAGCTGACTGGGACTCC
This sequence comes from Pagrus pagrus, assembly GCF_965226575.1. Lineage (NCBI taxonomy): Eukaryota > Metazoa > Chordata > Actinopteri > Spariformes > Sparidae > Pagrus > Pagrus pagrus. The sequence goes on along the minus strand of NC_140190.1, from coordinate 29,617,314 downwards.
ATCTGGTAACATTAATGTATTGTAATTTATGCTCTAAAATGAATCTTTCCCCTCTTGCCACACCCTCTTGACAACTTCTCACATTTTTTCTATCATCACATGTCAGCAGCTGACGCTGAGCCGAGCATCCCGAGCTCCATATTCATCCGGCTCTTCTTTTTCTGAGCGAGACGTGCTTCCCCCTTTTGCCATCACCCCCCCACCTCCCCACCCGGCTCGACCCAGCCCAAAAGCCCTTTGATGTGTCACATCACATCTCACCCTCAAAGCTGTGAAATCTCAATTTTCTGATAAGAGCAACCTCAATTTGTCAGGAGATACTATTTATAGATCTGACAGAGATAGAGCTGCACGAGTTGCAGTAATTCTTAACAAGCACTTAGAGGCCAACGCCACGTTTGTGTGAAGTATAAGCAGCGCTGCCCGAGTCGATTCACCTGATAAAGACGCAACGAGGAAGTAGATTTCAAATGACACTCGGCAGCTTTTATTTTGCCACTGTATTAGACATGGGTCCAGCGTGGCCACACTTCCTGTTTGAACTCATAGCTCCTGAGGGTTGGAGCTCTTTTAATATCTAAATTCAATCCACTTTGTGGTTTTTAGATAGAACTGCCTCGTTCCACACAGCATTCAAAAGGAACACGTCGTAGTTGCAGTAGCACACACACATTTACACACACTAGTGTACTACTGGGAACGTTGTCTTGAAGAAAGTAAGAAGTGCATGTAAATTTGATTGCACAAGAACGATTAGTAATGTTTTATTGAACAAAAGCCTACGGCACTCATTAGAGCACGTACCTCCACCAAGGCCCAACTGTCCCCTTTTATTCAGTCTAGGCTAATTCAAAATCAAACTCGATAGCTGTGTATCACTTAAGAATTTAAACCACCCAAAACTGCTGAACCATCATTTAAGCCCATGTTGCCATGGCAGCAAATCTATAAAATAATGTTCATCAATTATGGACACAAATATGAAAAATTCACTAATTATTCTGATAGTTTATGATTAATTAAGTGAACTTGGTGGCATCTCTGCTGTGTAGCACCCATATCAACTCATCATTGAAACTTGTCAAACCATCATACTTAACAGCCTTTATTTTACAGAGATAAAATACACTGAATGGAACCATAAAAATGTTTCATGCTCACCTGCTGATGGATTTCCAGTGTCAGGTGACTAATCTAAAAATGTAGTAGCTTTTATATTTCCTAAATTTTTCCCATCAGATGGCAGGATAGCGTGAACCAAAAGTAATCTATACCTTTTATTCAGCTCCGACAGAGTAATGTTTCACAGTATATTAGGAAAATCTAGAATCCTGCTGTGAACCCCTTCCGATGGGCAACACTGACACAAGCATACATTTTCCACAGTACACCATATAGTTATGGGTTTGTGAAGGCTTTGCAGTCGCCCTGTAAGTAAGTGAAAAGGAGTGTGTTCTCACTGAAACTACAAAGGTTCTTCGTCTGGTCCATTCAGTCTGTGCAGCACACACACATGTACACACAGAGCTGAAAACACTTTGAGAAAGTGCACTGTAGACGGTTTTCTTTGACTCGTATCGCACAGATGCACCGATACAACAGATGCCTCCCTTAGAATTAAGTCATTTAATTTAATTTTGGTTTTGTGATGTCAGAGGGGAGTGAAAATAAATTAGAATAGTATTTTGAAGAACTACAGAAAACTGTCACTTGAGAGAAAACGGGGAGGAAGAAAAGAAGAATACTTCTGTGCAATAATAGACACTAATCTGAAGTAAGATGTGAATATGAATGAGCAAGTTCGGTGATTCATAATCACTAAAACGGAGTTCTTTTCATGAAGTTAATATTCTGATGATTTAAAATTCCACTTTCAGAAGGCATCAAATTAAAATGCTGATCATTCACACTCCAACACAGACATTAAATTTCACTTTGGGTGAGATGTGCTCATGTAAATTTAAGTAATTTACACATATTAATGTTCTCATGCAAAAATTGTGTTGATGGCTGCCTCACGTTGTCGAGATGAATGGTGGCCAGATGGTGTGAAATGACTGAAAAAAATCACACATGGACTGCTGGTGCCAGAAATATTTATCCTCCATTAAATCATTATTAAGTGATAGTCCTCATATTTTGATAAGCATTTGAGTCTGTTTAAGCAAACACATTATGTTTAAGAAAATGCTCAGCATCATTTACAATATGATATTAGAACTCTGTTAGCATCTGAATACTTAAGGAAAAGTGCAAAAACACTCAACTGTCTGGCTGACTTTACTGTCTAAGCAAAGCAGTTACAGTAGAGCAGGCAGTCTCATGGGAAAATGTGTTAATTTTTAGATGTTTTATCATGAAATGTAACAAACCACCTGGCCTTAACAGAGTTTGCTGGAAAGGAGACAGGGGACCAGATGAGGGACATTTGGACATTTTATTATAAAAATATTTGCAATTTTAAAAAAAAAGCACATCTTAGTAGTAACCAAAAAGATTCTTCTCTGTTGAACTGAAATCGAAAAGAAATTATGTTGAGCAAAACAACATAAAGATTTCTCTATATAACTGCTTTTGTCTGTGAAAAGAGACAAACAGTGAAAACAAGGGGACGAGCAGAATGGAGACCGGCAGACTGCTTCAAATTTAGACACCATAGAGGGGAAACTCTGTTGTGTGTTCAGTCTTTACCCTTCTGTCGTCCTCCATATTGACGGATCACCCTTTTTGATGTCAGTTATATGGGGCTAAGGAAAAATTAAATGCTTAGCCTTATCAGAATTTGCCACGTTTCACCTTTTGGAATCCAAACCGTCTGCTACAGCCTTCATCCCTCAGTAAGAAACTAGATGAGATACTCAGCTGCAATCAAATTAACATCACAAATTACTTGCAGGTTTGAATTTGATGTGGAGTTTCGTGCACTAACTGTAACAAGTGTGTACAATTTTTACACAAGCTGTTTCTGTTTACACTGCAAATGATCTATACGGAAACGCGCTTCCAGGGCCAAACTGTGATTGCACCATGTTTATTTGATGTATGTTTATAGTCGTTTCAAATGTAATTTGAGCATTATGATGGCTGATGTTTGACTGCACTTTTATAGTTACTCAGATCATCCCAGCCTTCATACAGTGTTTTAAAGGCCTTTATTTTGAATTGGCTGTTAGTCAACTATAAACCTGCTTTGTTGTCAATACTTTGTGTTTATGAATCAAAACAGGAGAGTGTTAAATGACAAAGGCAGAATGTCATTAAAGTTTAATGCAGCACACCAGCATTTTCATCTTCCATTTATCCAATGTTGGACTTTTAGTTTCAGCTCATTCGTCTGTACAACAAAGCTTTTTCTACTCCCTTACAGTGAGAGGGGCTGCAAGGGGCCGAAATTGTATGAATAGAACTTTGTGGGACTTTTTATTTTACGTTTTAAAATATATAATAAAAATCAATAAATAGAAGTACATATATAAACAAATACTGTAGAAACAAATTCCATCAGAGGTTTCAAGGAAAAAAAATCAATAATGTTTCAAATGCTAATGACTTTTATATTGTTTAATAAAGTGAGTGAATAAGAAGAGAATCAGTTCAAAGAGAAAATAATGCAATGAATCAGATATTCAACACCAGCATCATCTGGATTATCATGGTTTTTTAAAATGTTTTACCTCATGTTTAATGTTACATTGCTATGGACTGTGGATAATTCCCTCTGGCAAAATCTGTAGAAATGCAGATTTATGGAAAGTGGCCAATAAATGGCTGAAAATGTTTGCAAGACAGCCCACTTGTACCTCAGGATTTGACAGTGGGACAGCCCTAAGGCCTTGCAGATTTAACAGGACTGTACCTCAAAGACTGAGTGTGGATTGGGTCCTTTTTTTCTTCTTCTTTCATCAGCAGAGGTGGACTCAAACAGGTGGCACCTTCAAACTTTGGACTCGGTTTCAATAACAGCTTGGGCGCAGTCTGGTCTTAAAAGAGTTTTCCTTTTCATAATCACACACTGAAGGAAGGTGAACTTTGCTCCTGCATTGTATTTACACAAAAATTTCCGATCACTTGGCTCATGTGATAAGGAAAATGGCACCACAGTCCTGTACTGTAACCTTTCCACAGCATGATCTGGACAGTGAGTTGAGCCTGGGTTCAGGGTACTCACCTATTCCTCAGATGCACGCTAGGTGAATCAGGATGTATTCACCAGGATTGACAGCTTGAAGATGTACCTGCATCAGTGTCCATATGTTTGGGTACTAAAGCTGAGGGGAACATAGGTTTCTGACTTACTGTGCACTTCTCTGTATGTTGGGATACAGAGGTAGAAAGACTATCTCCTTTCTCATGATCTTTACATTATATCTATGCAGCTCATTTCATACCAAATCTGTGAGATGATATCTTTAAATTTGTGTTTTTTTATAGAACATGAATATGTAGATAATTGTGGATATATTTATCTGGTGTTAACACATTTACAGCAGGAAAATCTGCAAATAGAATATTTTCTTTTTCACATTGTTTGGGTTAAAAGCTGTAGTGCAGCTCTAGAATGAAATTTCTTATTCAATCATTCTTCAATGGCTCGGACTTTTCTCAGCCAATCTCTGGAATTGAAATGACAGTCTTGTGGTCACAAGCACACATTTTGTCTAACCTTTGGGCGACTGCTGGCCCAGTTTGTGTGAAATGGTAATGTGCTGCTTTGAAGTTTTCTCTGTTGAGGAAAGGAAAAGTCCAGTCTTACAAGACCACATCACTGCATGCAGCCGACTCACACAGCTCTGATTTTATATTATACACGCCACAGCTCGCTGGGTAAAGGTCCCTGTGTTACATCAGTTGTGACTCTCTGGAAAAGGCTTTTACTGTACTTGTTTCTTTGCTTTCAATGAAATATGTCAATGGCAATTTGATTACCTGCCGCCATGGAGAAGGAAAGAGCAATTTCAAGACAGATTGACCTTTCCTCTTCTCTCTACAACCGCTTGCTCTGTCTTTTCCATCTTCTGCATCTCAACTATTCACTCAGCACCACATGTTCCCCATACATATCTGTGATTTCCAGATAATTTTACCATGAACCCTTTCAGTCTGTGCTTAATGGAAAGGAAATGTGCCTGTGTGTGTTTGTGTATCTGTAGTGTCCCTGAATAGGATTTGCAGTGGATATCCTTGACTGGTAGGTGGGCTTCGAGACAAAGTCCTGTCTGCATTTTTAATAAAGCAAAGACGATGCAGGCTTGACTTTTGTAGTGTCTCTTGTCTGTATTTTTTTTAAAAAGAGAAAGGAACCAGACAAAGACAGGGAGACAAAGAAACAGAGGGACAAAGGTGACACTGCCCTGGGGCATCGTCATATTACCTCCACAGTGTGATACTGAATTCAGAACATTGCTCCCGCATTCCAGCCAGAGAACCATGGAGCTATTATGTACTGTAGCACGGATAAACATGCCGTCTTCATGTATCAATTTACCACTGAACCCTAAAAAATGCTTCAGCAGCAAGACGTGACCCAGAAACGTCAAATGACTGCGAAGTAGTGTCCTAAGATGGGAGGAAATTATGCAAAGAACAAACCTGCTGGCAGAAGTGATCAACTGCAAATTATTCTATTCATATTCACAAAGCACCGGCTAATTTGAGAGTGACACCAATTTCCCACAGGCCAACCCGCACGCCTTTTTTTCCCTATTTACTATTAAATACCAAAGAGATGTGCGTCTCGTGAGCGGGCATGGGAGAGACATTAATGAATGATGGATTCCATTCAGCCCCCACCAGCCCCGGCCTCTCACACCAACCCCCCTCTACTGATACTTATACAGGCTTTAGAGTTTTAGTACACATCTCCTAGCAACCAGAGCTTTTGTCAAGACTGTGACAAGATTAAGTCCTAACATTGGCATTCGAACATGCTAACATGTTGATGTGTAGCAGGCATGTTTACCATGTTCATGTCAAAATGTTATAATTTGCATTTCAAGTATAATAGCATTAGATGAAAATGTCAACTGATCATCCAAGTCATGATCACGACTGGGCAGCATGGGAATCCAGGCCTACATCAACATGTATCCAGTACAACTGATAGCATTGTCACAACATGCCACTCAGTAGTCAGGATTCATCCTCTGGGAACCATTAATGTCAGGGCAATCCATCCAACAGTTCTTTGAGTCTGGACCAAGCTGGTGGACGGACACTCACATACTCACCAACAGCCTTGCTGCTACTGTAGCATGGCTCAAAATTAAACTGGAAACAGATCCAGTATGACAGCTGTCAACCCAACCGCCAACATTTTTTTTGCCAATGTACCTTTCTAGAAACCACAGATATGTTGAAACTTTACATGTCTTTATGTTGCAGCTTAATGTTTCTTTAGGTTGAGTTTTCTATTTAATCTTGTGACAGAACTGTGCATATGGTCTGGTTAGGTTCAGGCACAAAAAACACTTGGCTAGGGTTAGAAAAAGATCATGTTTTGGCTTAAAATAAAAAATAAACCTAGTCAGTCAACAAGAAACTTGGCTTGAGATTCCCCCTCTTGACATTACTTGACATTTTGGGAAGCATGCTTATTTTTTTCTGGAATGACAAATCCATACAGTACCACTGTTAAACACAACACGTTCTCATTCCCAATGCATCAAATACAGCAACTTGGAAAGCGGCCTTTAGGTTCAGAATATGACGCTCCAGCCCTAGCATCAGTTTTGTTTTCAACAAATTTCAACAAAATAATCTGTTGATTTTAATTAATTTCATTGTTTCATTTAGACATCCATTTTAAGTTTACTGCTCCGAGCTAAGGGTCCTTTTAATATGGTCGCTAGAGTCAACTGAGAGCCTCCTCTTCTCTTCTTTGTTGTTTTGTTTTGTTTTGTTTTGTTTTGTGTCTCAGCAGCCATAAATCTGCCAGTCAGATGTGAAGGTTAGGAACACAAGAGGCTCTAGCTGTTAATGTGGTTTCACTGGTGCCTCAGTCTGCCCTGCATATTGCCTCTTGTGGCTTGATTGTTTGGACTGTGCGCTGCACGTATCCTTGACATTTTCTCTCCGCCTGGCTCTCACTCTCTTTTATATTTGTCCAGACTATATTTCTGAAAGTGTGACAGCACTCCAGGGATCATTTTACAGCAATTTAACATCTTGTCAGATATCAGGGTATTTAGAAGAGGGCAGCTGATGCATTTTCCTGTTCCTATTTCCTGTATTAACCATCTAGATGTGGTGGAAAAGTGGGCCTATACTCAGATCTTGAATGTAAAACTAGCATTACATTCACAATAAACTACATTAATTTGCCAAACGTTTATGTCCAAAGCTACTTTCAATTCTACCTTATACACATCAGGGGCAATTTGAGGTTTGGTGCAAGGCGGAGCTGCATAACCTGTCACTTATGGCCTATCATGAAAAACACTATTAAACCTAAGCAACATCAAGTCATTCTTGGCCTTGTAAGCAACATTTGAGAAGAATTGAAAATGTTTATTTTTCCTGAGCATTTTAACTTTGAGTTTTCGTCCATTTTGACTTATAAGCTAAGGTTAAAAGGTTAATTTTACCTTTGTAACTGGTTTAAATTACAGTTACATTTCAGTCCTGGATTATTCCTCAGACACCAGCTGGTGTCACATGCTACACTGACACATTTTCTACACAATAACAAGGTAAAGAATATATTGTACTGTCACATTTACAGTAAGAGCTGTGGATGCAATGCTCTATGGTATATTTATTGTGAATTATGTGGTGAGACAGGATTAAAAGTGTAACAGCAACTGGGGGAAAGAGGTGACATTGTGTTTTGAGTTCACCAGCTGAAATAGCAAAACAGCGAAACACAACTGTATGGAAGGAAGGCTTTGCGGGACGGACCGGCTTAGCAGGTTACGGCAAGCAAGTTGGAGAGGAGCCGAGTTAAAAGGCCTGCTAAATGAGTCCCGGCACCGCGGTGCCAACAGTGGCCTCCTGCAATGTTGTGATTTGATTGTGGTGTGCTATTAAGGCTCTCTTTGCTCATAATGGCACTTCTTTATCCACTGTAATATTATTCAAATGAGAGTCCAATGACACACTCCTCCAGGGTAGAAAAATCCACCCAGGCTTCAGATTAGTTCAAGGGCCCCATGAGAAATAGGACAGCTAAATGGAGAGCCGTTAAGTTTTTAATTTCTATACTTTCTGAGAGCGTGTGAAGAGAAGAGGGAGCCGTTGCAGTAGAGGAGAATCTTAATATAGAAATATAATGACATTTCAGCGAGTTGTGAGCGATGGTGTCTGTCTGCTCTGCTTCCAAACAAAAAGATCAATTTGAAGAGAAATGATTTGTTATGCTAATTTGTGTTTGGTGTGGTCTCAGCTGGGATAGGTTGCTAAATTACAAAGTGAAACAGCAACAGCAAGTAGCCTTAAAACAAATTTGCTGTTATAAATGTACTCACACATGCACACACAGGTTCACAGATGCATGTGATTTCAAGTTTGTCAGGAAATATGTCACCTTCACATTTACTGTTTTGCCACCAATGACCGTTTATTACCAATAGGTGGCAATCTGTCCTTGTCACTCAATGTGTTGAGTGTTCAAGCTTATCTGCAGAGCTTTAATGTATGCCAAATGAGATTTTTACAGCTATATGTGAGGAAGAAGAGATGAAGAAATGCAGAGGAGACGGACAGAAAAAGGCTCTGGGGACGGAGGGAAAGGTTGAGAGGGATGAAGGGAGGACGACAGGGGCGCTGACTGGCCAAAAGGTTTTCTTTCTCCACCTGCTATGCCTTCTGTCCATGTGAGACCAAACTCCTTCGTAACACTCCTCATAAGGGAGGACACCTCCCACAATGCCTTGTATCTTTGTGTCCCCCAGTCGCAGTGTATGTCAGGAGTGCATCTATTCTGCATAAAGGTTAGCGGCAAGGACGCAACGGGTGTAAGTCGTTTGGCTTGTTCCTCATTAAAAGGCTACCATCAAATGAGGGCTCGGGGGTGCAGAGATATGGCTGATGACTGCATATTTTACCGAGGCGGCGGCTGTGGCTGCACAGCTGGCTGGCACAACACACCAGGGTCGCAGTCAAAGCCAGCGCAAAACAAACAACGCCAATCAACCCGCTGCCTCTGGACGCCTCTCAACGTGAAGTCACTCAAGCACCGGCTGTGTCTCGAAAAGTCTTCTGTCACGTCTTGGCTCTGCTGCCTCTGATGTGACTGCGTTGCCCTGAAAACAGACAGAGGGCAAAGCAATATAGTGAGAGTCTAGTTGAAAATAACAGTCTAGTAACTCTACTTTCAAGCGTTTATGCAAAAACTGACTCTCTGGTTCCTAGTTTTAAAATGGAGGGAGAGCCGGCAATTGATGCACATCATCACAGCTTTAACATCACACACAGAATTGCCATTCCCACATGGGATGTTAATAAGGCTGTTCCCTGCTATCGACTATAAAAATGACTCCCAAGTATTTGAAGACAACTTTAGGCAAGGGCATTGCAAGTAATTGCTTTACCCTCTTTTTTTTTTTACAAGCAAGAAGCAGTTTCATGAAGACACAATTTATATTAGTTCTGTTTCGCACGATACCTTATGCATTAGTGCAGACGAATACATAGACATCTATTGTTGCATAGAGATCTATTTATATCAAAGCAAAGAGGGTAAAGGAATGTCAAAAAGTAATATCTGTTGTATTTTGGAAACATGTTTCCCATTATTGCCTTGTAAAGAAGCAATGCATTTCTTGGTATCAGATTGCAGCCTTGCTATACAGAATAAAATGGGGGAGACAAGCTCTGCAGAGAATATGTTATCAGTGAGAAATAGGAAAAAAAAAACTTCTATCTCTTTATCTTGTCCTTGATAGGAATCAACAATTGAGCACATAAAAGGCAGGCTGATAAAGGGGGCACAAACACCGGACGAAAAGCGGAGCTCTCAGCGGCTTTTGAGTAAACTAAGCAAGGCCTTGGAAAAATCAAGGATACTCCCCCTCTTTCCCCATCTGCAGGGGTGGAGGTCTACCCTTTCTTTAGATCAGGCTTTTCGCTCATGCAAAAGAGGCTGTGGGTTCTCAAACGAATACATACGCATGCTAACATACAGCTGTAGGTTGACCTTAATATTTGATGAGCAAGTATTGTTAGGAGGATTGTGGTCAGGGACTGGTGTGGGGTTCTTTGCTGTATTGAAATTAATGAATCTTGACAGACACTGAGGTTCACTGGAGCACTTATTCTTGTCTTACAAATAGCTTTTCCTATTGAAGATATACAGTTATGTATGACACAATAGGGCATTGCAAAAACATCACAGAGCAAACATTATGCATTCATCCTATAAATCACAAACAAATGACTCCCAAATTCTTTCCAGACTGCCCCCTAAAGCACAACAAAGAGGGTTGTGTTAACATCTAAAGATAGTGTGATTTACAGTCAATCACTGCAGGGATTACATCAAGCAACATGCTTTCTTTTTTGGTATTGCATTAACATGCTGCATCACAAACAATGCCCTGTACTGATAAGGCAGTAACATGCTGCGCTGATCAAGCCATCTGTCATCTTCAACTAAGCACATATTATGCATATTTAACTTCCTGTGAGCCGTGTTTTGAACACAAGTAAATTGGATTAAGATCTGGGGAGATTAGAGCTCTTCCATACAGTATGATATGTTCAGCTGATAAGGTTGATCTGACATCTGTCGATGAGAAAAGACAATGTCATGGTATCATCTACTGACAAAGATCAGGAGTTCCTGATAATATAATCATCAAGGTGAAGGTAGTTTCAATGCAGAGGTTATATGAGTGATCGCACATTCTGATAAAGCCTAACCAATATATTATTTAATTATTATTTGAGTAATCATTTCACAAGTGATCAATACACTTTAGTAATCAATGCTGGCAGCATATCTTGAACAGTGATCATTCTGAATAATAACTAATAAAACAATGCTAGTACGTTTTTAACAAAAACATGAACATTGAAAGAAGAAACACAGGCTAAAAAATAAAGCATTTTAATGGTGGGCATGTAGTTACGCTTACTTCAGCAGATCATCAGCTGCATCATATCCATGCATGTGTAGAGCTCGCCTTTTACAACCTGGCATCGTTACTGTTAATTTAACCGATGTTTAATTATATTTAATGGGGTTTTGCCATTTAAGTTTAATTATTTAATGCAACTGTCCCTCACTGGAAAACATAATAATACATCCAACACATTATTTATGTACTGCAATTTCAGTTCACGTAAATACATCTATATTAATTTGATCTGTTGGAACACATTTCATTTGATGAGTAAAAAAACAAAACTGGTTGAAAGCCAGATTTTCTATTCAAATGTGTATATTTTTTATTAATGTGTTCGCTCACGGGAGTGAATCTCCCTCTACCCTGGGCCCTGTGTCCATACAGTTTTTATGTGAAGCGGGATGAAGCTTTTGTGCGGTGAGAGAAACATTAGCTAGGTTGTTACTGAACACTACATTAACAGAGGGTTGATTACACAGCTAACAAGAAGTTTACAACACGTACGGTAATAAAGGGACAATAATCAGTGGCAACAGTCAGTGTTGACCTGATCTGCTCATGCAAATGGGCTCTACTGTCTCTATAATCTGTTACAATAGCTCCTGGCCTCCCCTCATGTGACATGTTTTTGTTTCAGCTGATGAACAATAAAGTTTTTTTAATCCAAATGTCACCTTCAATGTGCTAACGTTAACCTCTAATGTGACAATATCAGAAAGCAATGCCTCCCTTCTCCTCCTGATGGGGCTTATTAGTGCTCAAGCTTCATTATATTATCAGTTTAAAGTTTATTGGTAATGTTGAAATACCTGCTATCTTAAACCATTAATAACAAACACATGCTGATAGTGGCACTGGCTACACATAGGCTTGTGTATACAGTGAAAAGGTACGTCCTAAATATGTATTATAGGCTTTAAAAATAATAAGTAATGAAAATCAATCAACGGGATCATGGATGAACATCCACAGCACTAATATTGATATATCTGTGTTTAACCCTGTCTTGTCTGAATTGCATTCAGATGTAACTTACAACTTATTTGCAATAACAACATTTTCAATATTTAAGCATAACCAAAAACACATTATAACCATTTATTATCATGATTATTATTAGCCTTAAACATTACCATAAATATCTTAATCATGCTGCTGTTGCTATGGAGCAAATCATGTCGGGAAAAGAAATTCTGACAGTAATTCTGACCGTGTTGCATAATTTGTGTGGGATTAAGTCTGCCCTAAGTCTCTCTGATATCTGTCTATGATGTTAAACTTCTGGTGTATCAGATGGGCTCTAGTTGCAACAGTGTTCATGTGCCAATTAAGAATAACTAGTCAATTTTTATGAGCTGTAATGCTAACTGGGGAGCTGGGTGACAATCTTTACAATTTTCTCATTAGGCAGTCATTCTTATGACTGAATAGCGAGAATTTCCAGTCAGCCGACATTTATTTATAGCTCCTATAAGAAAGCAGCAATACACTAGAGGATGTTCTTTGCTGTGATTATGGGCACTTCAGTGCTGCCGACACTGCTCAGCTGTACCTCATACCTACTGCATCGCCGGCATGCCCATCATCTTGTAGTGAGCTGCCTCTTGGGCGCTATTGCTGTATTATATCATTTGCTAAAAGCTGGATTTCATCCCAGGATGTCAGCGCAAGCATAAAACTTAGTGAAACTATAATTCAGCCTTCTACATTTCTCCCAACCTTTCAGACCTTGTTTTCAAGCCTTTCGTTATTATAGTTTCACAATTCCTGAGAGTTGACACTGTCTGTGTCACTTTGCCTTTACGTGCTTTGCTTGATCGAGCAATTAAGCGAGGAAATGCCTGTCGCTTCGGAGCTGGCTGGTCAATAAGGGTCTGACAGATATGAGCGGACAGTATGTTGACACTGATGACTGCGGTGGAGCTACAGTATAGCTCGCAGGACAGCAGTGCCACCAAATTCATAGTCATGACCTGAGCACACACAGACGACAGGGGTTGGAGGACTGTCATGGCCACCAAAGCACATAGTATCTCCACATAATGAGCACTGGTGGGTTGCTTGTCTCCAGACTGGCGAATGTTCCTGGCCTGGGCTCGAAAGTCAGTTAGAGTGGTGACAGGGGCTTCAGGGTACTGGATGAATGCCTGAGCAGCTGTCATGACCCCACGTATTTGACAGTTTTTCTGCAGAGGGAAAGTGAAGCTTGACATATGAGTTCTTGTTTTATTTGTGTTGGCATCACTGACTTCATAAGAGCACAGCAGAGCTCATTTTGTGGGCCAGTCTTTCTTAAAATAGAATATACAAAAAAATACTTATTAAAAGCAAGTACACAAGTAAAATATACACATTCTTCATGAGTAAAATGTTTTTAGAATAACACTGAGTCAGCTGAGGAGCAAAAGGCAGGCTCACTAGACATGCAAATAAGCAGTCTTTACTGAGCGTTTATTCAGGCTTTAAGTGGGCAATTACCACCAAATTCATCCGATGGTTTGATGCAGTAGTCAGAAAGTGACAGAAACAGAGAGAGAAAGGAATCACCTTGCACCATGCAACAAATCATCAAAGATCACCGGGCCGTGTGGCTGTGTACTGCAGCTAATGAGGGAGCGAGGGGCAGGTGTTCAGGCAGGAGGAGAGTCAGTTAATGAGCTGAACACACTGAGAGCGACTGGTGGACAGGTGAGGGTTGACAGGTCTGCAGGGAGTAACAGAGAAATCAGAGTATACTGAACAACTAGATGTAGATCAAGAGGAAAGAACAGACGGCAGGTTGAAGTGTCCCAATGATAGGATCACACTGATCAAATACACATCCTCCATACTGTTGATTAAAGCCCCTGGGAATCTGGTTTCAAACTGTACATTATCCTCAATAACGACACAGATTCAGAAAGAGACAAAGTTTTATTTAAATATTACTCGGGAGAGTTTAACACTCAAATATTCAGCTAATCTGATCCATCAGGATTGTGCGTGGGTGGTTTGGCAGATTTGATTGACAGCGGCCTTGCGAGATAAAAACAACAACCAGACAACTGGCGTCAGGTTTTCATACAAATATTGCTAAATTTTGATTGATGCTCAGAAATATTTGACATCACCTTTTTCCAACTAAATTCCCAGAAGAAAGCAAAGACAACAAACAAACACAGACGCCTCTCGTGAAATGAAAACACTGCTCTAACTTAAGTATAATTTTGTTTTTGTGAGGGACCCTATCGCTCATCAGTAAGAAACTGACTGTGTTGTCTTTGGTCTTCATGTCCTTTTAAAAGAAATCGCATGATTAGATTATATACCATACTGGCTACTTAATATTGAGGGTATGATATAAGAAAGAGGTACTGTACATTTTAATTTCAGGTCGACTGAACTGCAGATTAAGTATTTCTAGCTTTGGAATTCCAATTGAAAGACATCGAAAGACTGTGTTGACTCAACCACAGAATCGGAAACTGAATTGTAAACTAAAGAATTTAAGTAGAAGTGAATGACTGTCAACCTTATATGACTAGAAAAGTTTATTTCTTTTGAATCATCACAAAATTATCGCAACTTTTCTTCTTTTTAAGGCAGCGCGGACACTCGTTTTTTCATGATAAGACCACGTGTTTTTACAGTGTTGGTCTGACATTATTACATTTTCTCTCAATAGTAAGAAAAGTAAAGTCATGGTCTTTGGAAATCCAAAAGAAATTGAGTGGAATGTTAGATTAATAATCTGTAATATTAAAGTGGAAAAGTTTTTCAGTAAAAATTCCTAGGGGTTGCGATTAAACATAAATGAACATGGAAACAACACATTGACTATATCAAAGGAAAAAGTTCAAAGTCAGTAGCAATCCTGAACAAATCTAGGGGTCGATTTAATTATTAATATTCTGCCTTGCAAATCTAACTGTGTGGAATTGTCAGGGTCAATTCACTAATCTCCCTACACAAACGAACAGAGCCGGCACATGGCATAGGCTGTATAAGGGAATGCTAAGGGCAGCGTCATCCACGGGGGCCGCCCAAACGGGGGGAGAAAAAAAAAAAAAAAAAAAAATTTTTTACCAGTGCTATTACTACTATTATTTCGAAATATTATATAAGCCCACAGCAGCATAACTTTATAGCAAAGCCTATTAAATAATGGAGAGGCCCTTTTTCTGGGTTCCTGGCTGGCTCGTTGAACTGTACCTGCCCTCGTAAGTTATTGTTGTTATTGTAAGACGTAAGTTATTGTTACTCCACCTTAAATTCATCAGGGACACCTGTTCAGGTGTTATTTTAAGCTGTTGGCTGTGTTTTCCTGCTTGTATGTCAGTTATAATGCTATTAGTTTTCCATCCCCTTTATCAGTAATAGGGTAGTTGTAAGCCTTTGGTTTGTTGTGTCACAGTTTATATTTCAGTGCTAAAGTGCATTTAAAGTGTATTACTGTTAATACTCCATACCTTAGCTTTTCTATATATATACATATATAAAGTGTATATATATATTAATTTCACTGCACTTTACTGCTTTTTGCACTCTGGTTAGACTGAATTGAATTACAATGACGATAAAGTTGAATGAATCTCATCGTATTTTCATTATTAGTCTATATTAGTCTTATGTTTAGCACACACCAAGCATTTGTTTTTTTATTAAAATGTAACATCCAGTGGTCACATACACTTCTCTTCTCTCTTCAGATGCACTTTTAAAATATTTCACCACCACCCCCAGTGACACAGCATCAGGTGCTCCTGTCCCCTCTACCTCAGCACAGCAGAGTGACAATATTCTTTGATATGTTTGTGCAATACCTTATTTATATTGTGTTTTTAATTTATCACTTGTTTCTTTCTTCAGTTTTTATTTGGTGTGATATTTTTGACTTAAAAGAAATAAAATCTTAAATACATACATGCAGTTTCCGTGTGATTGTATGAAAATTGATTGTGAAGCTCCCTGTGATGCAAGGGGGTGCCAGCTAAAATCTTGCCTCGGGCACTAAATTGGTCAGGGCCGGCACTGCAAACGAACCATACATATTATTAATAAGACTGATTATTATGTTCACACAAATCCGGAGTTCATTAATTCACATGTTGTTGATTTAATAATTTGTCACATTATAAAATATTGCAAATAATGTTAAGAATATGTCCTCAATGGATTTCTGAGGTAAATGAAATGAAGCAGTAATCTGGCAGGAGTACCATGTCAGCATTTAGGGAAGTTACCTGCGGAGCACCCCAGGGATCGGTGACGGGTCCAGAACTTTGTGATTGATCATAAATGAATGCGGAAACAATATATAGACTATATCAAAGGAAAAAGTTCAGTAGCAATCCTGTATAAATCTAGGGAAATATTAAATTATAAAGCCATGTATATAATTCATTGCTCACTTATTCTGCCTTGCAAACCTTACTGTGTGGAATTGTCTGGTCGACCTTAAAAGCATCTTACTTAAAAAATGAATTATATTTTGTGTTATTAATAAAACTGAATATTAGGTTCAAATACACTGTTTTTAAATTCCCATGTTATGAAATTGATTGACTTGTTTTATTATAAAATAAAGCAAATAATGTTCAGAGCATATGTCCACAATGTTTTCTGAGGTATAATGAAAAAAATAAAACTAATGTCTGGCAGGAAAAGTAGAAGAAGCAGCAGTAGTGGAAGTGAAAAATAGCTTTATTGCATAACAGTAATAAATTAAGAACATAATTCTTCGACACAAGGGAGGTAAAAGAAAAGATTTGCCTACTTCCTAGTAACCACAAGTGATAGCATGCAATAGTTAGTCATCAAATGTCGAGAAGGAACACTTGTCATATTTGATCACAATAACAATGAAATAATGACTCTGCATGTTGAAATCCAATTAGTGTCGACTATAATCCCCAAGGTAATTATCATACAGTAGTTAAGTCTTATATTAAATGTTATTTTACGTTGCATCCAATTAATACTGATTGTTGCATGGTTGAGCTGTCATTATGTAATATTTTGGAGTCAGTGAAATAGTGTCAACCATTTAATCTTTTGGGGGTATATACCTTTGATGTTTTAACCTTTTCAAGGAGAGCCACTTTAGCTCAGAAATTGGCTCCACATCCTCTGTAAGCCCTTCACAACCTGTAAGTCAAACCCTCTATGGAATAAAATGTGAAAAACCCGGTTAGTGAGATGGGGTTGAGTGGAGGAATGAAGGGTTTTGGGTGATGAAAGTAGGAATGCTAATGTGCAATGTCTAATTGCTCGTTGCTTAAATTGGCTGACACGAGCACCCATCTGCTGAAGGTGAGCCATGTTGCAAAGTGCTTGCTAATTAAAATACTTGAAAGATAATTTGGGGGAATTGAAAATTATTTAATGCTCATTTATGTAATTCCAGCGCATTAGGAAAAACAGGACGAGAGCACGCCGTGTGTTACTGCGTGCCATTGTGCATGTACGAGCGAAGGTAACAGAGGAAGTCGGGGAGTGAAGCCGGTGGAGGGTTGGAGGAAAAACGCACAATATTTATGAAGCACTGTCAGGTTAATGTCATGCAACATTTATTGATGCAGTAATGTTTAATTTAGCATACGCTCCTGTAATAAGCCATTAGGTGTTGTGCTATGATTCAGAGTTTGATGGCACTGTAATGACAATCAGGTGCCCTTGAACATCTCACTAACACTGTGTCTGCTGCATTTAGAGGCAGAAAATAAATATAAATCAAACTTTAAAATATATGTATGTCGGCTGCAGATGCTGTGCATTTGTGCAGGCTATCGATGACAAAAGGATCTGTCTCTCAATGGCTGGTTGTAAAATATTCAAAATTTCAGACGGGAACATGATTGGATTAGCTTTGATAATGGATGTCATAAAACCAGGCAGTGCCATTTAAATAAATCTGTCACATTGCCAAAGGGTAGAGATCGTAGAAGCATGTAGTAGAACGACAGCAGAGTCTTCTCTAGCCAGCAGCCCCTTAACAGACACACAACACAAAGACTCTCTGGTTGCAACACTCTATAGTTAGCTTTGTGGAGTTTACTGCATGTCACAGGCTCACAGAAAATGCAAAATGACCAATGTCAGCTCAAGGAGGATTGACCTTGGGGATAAACCAGCAGGCTCTCCAGTGTTGCCAGTGATTGCGTGACACCAAGTAAATGACCAGGTGTCCTTTTGTCCTCTGTGATTAATGCCCTTAATTTGCTTGTAGCCTACCTGATAGATTGTGTGTTTCATTTTTTTTTCTTTCTTTTCTTTCAGTAAGCTGTTCCGAAGCATTTCTTTTGACACCCAGAACGGTTGACAGTGATTTACATGAAGATTAAAGAATAGATTATCATATCAGACGCAGAGAGGGATTACTGAGATAACTCATGGAAAACAGCATACCTATGCATATGGATGAAGATACTGAAATGTGTCCGTCTTTTGTTTGCTGTGCAGGGCATGCAAGAATGCTTTTTGCCTGCGGCGAGTTGACCCAAAGCTATTTCTAGAAGGACTTTAAAGTTTGTTTCGATCATTATTTTTCAAAGGCTGTCATCGCAACGGCTCAATCACCACATAAGGAAAGGACTTCACGGGGTCACATTGTTATCATTGATTTCCTCACCAGTGACATGACAACAAATGGCCAGTGACAAAGACACCGAGAGCACAGTTCTGTGCAGAGAAGCCACCCTCAATGTTTGCGGGGGTTACTTGTTTTCTTTTCCTGTTGTCCTTCCACAAAAGCTTATTGTTTGTGTGTCTCAGAAATATCTAGTCCTGCAGACAGTGCTGTGCTGATGGTGTCCTCCTGCAATAAAAATACTGAATTTATCCTCATACCGGATCATTATACATCTGCCACTGTCTAATGGCAGCAAGATAAAAATAATGTTGCTTGATTTACCTTACTGGCACACTCCATTAGATTTGAGTCCAGTAAATTAGCACCAAGGAGAAATCAGGATTGCGGAGCAGGCGAGCTGTGAGATCGAGAACACATGCACTGTAAAATTGCCCCATTATGAATGTTACATCAGAGGGACATTATAAACAACCCCTACCAGGGGATTTATTAGCACCATGCAAAACCATCGAGAGTAGTAGCAGGGACAATGTCCTTTTTTCACTCTTCCAAAAAGCTATTAGCGCACGGCTCTGAGAAGCTGTGAGAAGAGATGGGACACATGCAGGGATGGAAGAGGGGAAGAAAAGGAGAAAGGATTGCAAGGGGAATTGGATAAAAGAAAATTGTGGTCTGAACTTTGAAAATGAACTTTAAAAAATGCTTCATATGTTACAAAACGGCTCACTCCATGTTTTACATATCAATTTACAGTTTGGGATTGGACTGTCAAATGCAGGTTTGAGCTGTAGCGATGGTGCATCTGACATTGCTGTGTTGGTGTTCCAAAGTTGACTTTTGGAGCAAGATGTCATGGCTGATTGGGTTAGGTTAAGGACTAAGGAGACTACAGTTTATATCCCATTTGGAACATACTGATATACTTATCAATAACTTTTGCGCTAAGTTTGCTCATTATTTTCAATTTCTTTTCAGTTTTCTGTCACTATTCAGTAAAGTTTAGGGAGTAAAAATACTTGGGTTAGGCACAAACATGCTTGGTGAGGTTCAGGTATGGATGGTTTGAACATGTGTTTGAAAAATAAAAGGATGTGCATATTTTTCCAGACTTTTTCTTTCAGTTGCTGAGCTGTAACAATGCAAAACTGTGACTGCTCAGTTGCAATGATTGTCCTCGAGCAATGTGATGTGACAAGAACAACACCAACACGGCGAAATCAGATTTATTGATGTATTTATTGATGATGTAAAAACAGCCTCTTTGTTATAAATAAAGGAGTACTGCAGGGATGTTATATGACTATATACCCATCTTTATGTATAGGTGATATGATGACATGACAGTTAAGTTTCCCCTGAGATACTGTTGTGTTCTTACCACAAACTTGAACCAAATTCTTGCCTTGCGTTGCTAACATGAGTTTGATCATGGGATTATGTGTTAACACACGTCACTTGTGCGACTGTTTATTTGACCAAACAGCTGAACTTTAGTGTAAATGAGCCCTAAACTAGTGAGCAACAGTGCTTACTTAGGGAATGTGTGCGGCAGTGTTTGAATTCAGTTGAGCGTCTCAATGAACTCGGTACTCACCAGAGATTCCGGTTCAGTCTCTTCTTTGTCCCCTGATGGCAATGATGCAAATTTCCCATATTTGCATCAGCTGCGCTGCCTCATTTGCGCCAACCAGCTGCTGCCTTTGCATTGATTTTATATTTAATCCAGAGGCATGAAACATTTGCTTCACTGTCTGTGGGAACACGCCGTTAGTGCTTTTTGCTCGCTAAAAATGAAAAAGTGAAATACTTCCATCAAAGTATAATGCAAATCTTAAATTTGTATCACACACTGTTTTCAAGCGGATTTCATGTCACCGGTAATTCTGCTGCTTGACAGATGTTTCTGTGCCTGGTGCGTTTCTGCAGTAAACATGTTGGGAGATGATTTTGACTCTTTTTAAATTTTTCGCAGTTTCATATTTTCTCAGTGGCAGCAAAACATGTTACAAGCGCCATCTGACATCCTCATAATGTAGACTTCACTCCTGTTAAGCTGATTAAAGACACATGATAAAACGACTTGAGGAAACTTGGTAGTCTTGCAACATTACAACATTAACAAAGCTATTTTGAAACACAGGGATGGGTACTTGCTGTAGTCAAAGACAACTGGACTCAAATACAAACTAGGGAACAAGGGAGCAGGGAAGGAGCTGATAGGCTGGGAAGAACATGGGGAACAGGGCTGGGCTAACCATGGTAATGCAGTGCAGGTGTAGAGGGTAACCAGACAGAACACAGGAGGGAAACAGAATACTGGAAATAAGGCAAAAGATACCACAGAGACACAGAAATGATAGGACCATGAAAGTCCCACCCTGGGAATCTTGAAAATGAAGGGAGATTTTCTTAACAAAGCATTTCTCTCCTGTGTTTTCAATCGTTTACTGGATTGGTGAACTCAACCCATATATATTATACATTTCCAAGGTCACTAAAATTAAATTGAACAATATTTTTCACCACAGAAATTAGCCCATCCTCATCAGAAAAATGACCATATAGGTCGTCTGTGAAAGCAGCTTATTATGTCCCATATTCACCTTTCTTGCTAGGTGGTGACCTCTAGTGGCATATGTTATTATGATGGTGGCAACAGAGGAGGTCAAGTTATGGAGTATGAAGAGTGACAAAGTCTGGATGGGTGGGTAAACAAATACAGGACTTACACTCAGGAGACCACTGTTCAAGTTCTGTGTGAAACCAGAAGTCAACTGTGAGTTATTTTAACTACAGCACAATGTTTTCTTAAACCTAACCAATGTATGCTTGTCTTTAAACGAGGAACAATGGTCATGTTATTTTTGGAACAGTGATATATACTGTTTTGGGAGTCATTTGCAATTGACCTATCCAGTTGTTTAGTATGAGGGTTGGTTAAGAAAAAACAGGGCAGAGGAACAAAACCTTGTAGAGGACAGACGAAACTCAGTTCACAACAAGGGAGAGGAGAACATTTGAATGACAGCAGAAAAGAGCATGAGTGAGGCCCCAGCTGATGTCCTAATACAGTATTGCCTTGATACTGATAAGAGAAGACGGAGATAAAGAGAGTTGTCTGTTTGTTTTGTAATGTACTGTGAAAACCACTTTTATATAAATACTTGTATTCCATATAAATAGATCCATGGACCCATTTAGAAATATGTGTGATTTCTTAATTTTCTCTTGAGGTGAGAGAAAGTGAACAGTTATAGGTTCCTTGGAATTACCATCACTGAGAACCTATCTTGGTCATCACACATCTCCACCCTGGATACAAAAAGCACAGAAAAGGCTCTACTTCCTATAGAAACTGAGGAATGCTAAATTCTGGAGCATGATTCTGGTCAACTTTTATAGAGGAGCAATAGAAAGCATCCTGACTGCAAACATCACAAACTGGCATGGTTTAAAACTGGGATTAAAACGGCCCATCAGTGACACCAGTGGAGTAACACCCACCTCAGCCACAGTCTGTTCACCCTGCTACCATCTGACAACAGATACAGAAGTACACGCTGCCGTACCACCAGACCACAGAACAGCTTCATCCTCCAGGCCGTGATACTCTTCAATTCATCATCGACACTCCATTCTCTAAAATAGATGTAGCACAGAGGACTCAAAGGTAGTTTCTTTCTTTAAACCCTTAAAAAAAATGAAAAATAAAAAAAAATATGCCAAGTCATTTCTCTGCTGGATTGCAAGACATTTCAATTCATACAGTTGAGAGCTGATTTACAAGAAAGCTATACCACTCCAATTTTTGCATGCACAGTATTTTTATATTTAAATCAGAAATTCAACCCATCAGAACCTTCAGTACATTCTGAAGTATGTGGAATGCAATTGTAAACCTTAGTAAACACCCACCATCGTAATGTTTTGCTCAGGAGGACAAGTAAATATTAATGAGATAACTAACATGGTTGTCTGGCTCGTTGCATCTTAATGTATGATTCATAATGACCTGAAGTGACTTGGAACCTCGATCTTCTCTGACAGCTGAGAAGCCAGTTGTGGCGTATCCCAGGGAAAGACAGTGACCCCGGTAATCTCAACATAGATTGGCAGCACACACTTCCCAAGGTTGACAGAGCACTAGAGCAACAGCAAAGGTTATTCCAATGCATTTAGCCACTGACTTCATCACGTCTCACACAAGCCCAAGGCTGCTTTCAACAAGCCCATCCTGCTGAGTTCTTTGGAACGTTTTCCAAGCACAGTCTGACGTTTGTTATTTGCTGTGGGAATTTAATGCTATTGCCTTTTTCAGTACCACAAGTGTCTTGTGTAGATTAGAAAGAGCACAGGCTAACAAAAACCAAAAAGCCACTCAAGTCCAAAATGTAAGGGCAAATTCCCCATCACTTCAAACCATTGCACTGTCACTTTGACAGGCCATAATACTTATTAAGCTGACAATGCCATGATGACTTGAGCCTCAAAGAGAAAAGTGTTTCATAAGGATACAGGCCAGAGCTGTGGCACTGGTGAAAGCAGTCAAGGAGATAGCAAGAGTGAGCCTTTCCTGACCTTGTGAGGGGTTTTATGAGTGGAAGAGGTGATAGCTTTTGTCAGCATAAAGTTATTGTGCTTGCTGCTGTAACAGGATGATATCCTGACTCTGCACTGTCTGGAATATACATCCTCCCCCGATAAATTTCATCTCTTTATCCCTCCGAGTGGGAGCGCAGCAGCCCAGAACCCACTCCCTGTGGGTGAAAGAGAGGAGGATTAGGAGCTCCCCATGTGCACCGCTGTATGCTTGGAAGTTGTTTTCTTATGTTGATAGACTGAGACAATTTGTCTAGAAGTATGACCTTATCCTTTTTGGCACTCGCTTTCTATCAGAGTGGATAGCACTGATGGAGAGATGAATTCCAAAATGCGCTTTGTGAGGATGCCACCGGCTGACACCGAGCAGAAAAACAAGAACACTGCATCATCTTTTCTATCACTCAAAAGCATTTGAAGCTCTTAAATCAGAATGGCACTGCACCAAATTGGACCGACAACCACAAAAAACATTCCTGCTGAGTTTTAAATGGATTAACAAGTGTAGTAATTGCTCTTTTTCCTACTAGTCTGGCCAAGACTTCACATCCAAGAAGGATAGGTTTATCTGTTTAAAGGGACCTCATTAAAATGTTGTAAACTTTTGTTGAATTATGTTTTATATGATGTATCAGACGTTAACAAAGACATATGGTGGAACATCTGTAGATGTTTAGAGTGACATTTTCTGTGGACTTGCTGCTTATGTGGCGTAACAGTCTAATTAGTCTGGGTAGCAGCTTGCTTACCTTTCTGTCTGACAGCGCTAATACATTTTGTTCAAACATAGAAAAAAAGTTTAATCCCAATCTATGTTAGTGTGCAATTAAGACAGCAAGTTTATTAAGATGTTGTCTTCATCCAAAGGGCGACTCTGGATGCTTTGCTGAGCATTCAACTACAACTCTGTAACAATGTGTAGAGAGTCATATTTTTCTGCTATGAGCCGGAGCACCAGTGTTAGGCACTTTACTTGAAAAAATGTCATCATATGGTTACTGTTACTGACAAAATTAATTACATTACTTATTAAGTTAGAGTAACATTACTTGTTCATTTGTTCATCAACCAATCTCCAAAGCTTTAACACCCACATGCCACTTTCTGTGCAGGGACACCAAATAAAACTTGGACCTTGCCTTCAGTTTGTATAAACTGACCATCACCAGTCACCACTACCTTAGTCACTGTATGCAGTACGTCCCATCCTTACAGTGAGGCCAAAGAGCTCACACACTCCCAACTATGACACAACCCTGAGGATTCCTGAATAGGCTACCCAGTGACTAATGTTGGCAAGCCAGCTAAGAACACACGATATGTAAATAAGACAACGCTGGAGCTACTGGAGGGCTTATTCTCGCTCTGCTGGCAGAGGCTGGCCTCCTCCCCCAACCTCCAGCCCCTGTGTCAAGCACAGGAATAGTACATCAGCGGCGTGCATGAAAACAAAACTGATATAAAAACCTTTGCACTATTTGTGACTGACAAAAGTAATCACATTACTGTGACAATTTTCTGAGCAATGAGAGATATTCATGCAATGCTATCCTACTGAAGAGCGACTTAAACTTCCTGTCAAAGTGCCACTCTTCGGTGTTTTTTCTATAATTACATTTTTTATGTATATGTATATATATGACCCCCTAGGTCACGCACTCCAGCTGACATTCAGCTAAGCAGCTCAAGTTCATTGCTCCAGTAAACTCAACTTCTCATGTCAGCTGCCACAGCCCAAAGCAAAGCATGAGTCCTAAACATATTGTATACCCCTTCCCCCCTCCTCCCTCACTGCACCACACTGTAGGGTCCAAAATGAGATGCACACTTCTAAAGACACCTGCCACTACTGTCATCCTCTGCGGAATAAAATGAGCAAATTTATCTTATGAGCTGAGTTTATTTCATGCATGTGCTATACTCAATTTCGATGCGTCTCTTTTCCCTCAAGGTGACAAATGAGATGGAAAATTTTCACGTCAAAAACACGGTTGCTGAAAGCTCGCACCCTGCTTTCCTCCACAGTGGTGTCAGAACTGAACAGAACGCCGCGAAGAGATGCTATATCAAAAAGCAGGAGGCTTGGTTTGTCAGAGAATGGTGACATTTGTGTAGAGCGTCATTATGATAATGAACGTTCACTCTCTATCACCAGCACCTCTTGGGCACCCTTCCCTTTAATGTACTTCTCTGAAGGTAACAGTCTCTGACAGTCTTATTTATTGCATTGCATAGCAGGGTTATTTCTGGAAGTCACTTTTAAAAACTCTGCTACAGAGAATATCTGTGATGATCTATATCAAAGCCGCTTCCCACAATGTATTGTTGGGTGTTATGGGAAATAAACTCTGCTGGAAGTAATAATGCCCACTGATGTCCTCCTGCTTCAGGCCTTTTTGTTGGCACTGAATATGCATGATTGCTTTTTGATTGACTGAGCAATGATGAGTCTTAAAAATTAAAATCACAAAAAAAGATGTAATCGTGCACTACTTCTTAACAACCTGCTTAAATCTAGCATGAAATAAAGCATTTATTCTCTGATTGCATATCTCCTCGAACATAGACTGATCGGGGCACCACTGCACCTTAACAACCCTGTAATGATCCAAAACCACTGCAATCTTATGGCACTGATGCATGACAATATTATCATTTAAAAAGCCTGTTGAGCCCCGGTGCGCTCGTCTTAGCCAAGAACAAATGGTATCTGCTTTCATCTCTGGAGGTATAAGAATTCATAGAATTCACACTTTGAGAATTTTAACAAAGCTGCTATTTCATAGCCAAGCCTGACAAATTACAAATTCTTTCAGGGGAAACGATTAGAATACTATCATTCACTTTGGTTTTAAGACCTAAAGTGCATGTGCAAATCTGCGCTCCGCTGAGAGCGGCTTGGTAAAAGCTTTCCTCTGTAGCTATATGATCCCAAAACACATTTGCACCTGCAGACACACATTCGCCAACACACATGGACACACTGCATGTAGTCCGTGCACTTACTACCTGTCATTCACCTGCCTGCTCCTGGGCTCAGTTTGCCACAGTTGTCATGGTAACACATACCAAAGACACAGATAGTATTGTGCGCTTCTTCCCACACATCATTGATGCAACCGGGGCCAATAGAAATATCCATATCTTGGTGTAACTGGGTTGAAATTATATCTTTTTTTTATGTTTGAAACTTCACCAAACCCTGATAAATACTGTAGGCCTACTGAAGAACCTTTGTTTTGTTTAAGTCCAAGATGTTCTGTAGCGTTAACACCTGTACAGTCACTTTTAAGAGGTCGCTGTTTTCTTGACGTCAATGCTGCGCCACTCTCAGTTTGCGCCATGCTAACTGAGAGGAGGTATGGATTATTTCTCATTTGAAGACAATGCAAACACAGCAGTATCCAATTATAAATATTAGTGTTAGGATTGTGAACATGCAGCTGTCATTCATTGGAATATAAACTTTGTAAATGAACTTTTGCATTTTATGGTGGACAGATGTTTGATGACCCGTGTGTGTGGAAGAGACTGCACGTTACAGAGCATTTCTATATGCTTTTTTTGACTCGTACAGGTATGCGTATTTTGTTTTCATTATTTACATAAGTATTTATACTGGTTGAATTTAGCATGCTTAGAATTCATATGCAATCAAATGCATTGAGCATTTATACACTTTATTTCATTTATTTTCACGTTGTTATTTAAAAGCACTTTTGCTGTTAATAAAATATAAATGTAAATCATGTACTAGAGGTCAACTGATTAATCTTGGCTTGGCTCCGATAGTTGCCGACGGCTGCGCAGACTCCACCGATCACAGGGGAGTACGTCACCATTTTGCATGGAGGATAGGCTGAATCAGTCCTCATCATTTGAGGGCCACGTCTGCTGAAAATATCTAAATCCCCTCAATCTCCCTCTTAATCTAAAGTAAACAAATTGACACAGACAGGTAACTGCTGTATGTTCACGTAAGATATGCAGCCGTATGTGTGTGACAGACTTTAATTGATGTCATATTTTTCAATGTAGACTAAGAGAGACTAATGCTACATCAGAGATATTTTTTTCATAAAGTAATTCTCCACTCCAACATTATATCTTTGTGGAAAAGAAGTTAAGAGTGGTAGGAGGGTATCTGTATCTCACCTACTTGGTTGCTCAATTTTGGCTGCAATCTTTCTGGGTCTGTTTTGCAAAAGTTCCCCTGCGCTGGCAGAGAGGAGATCGAGAATGTGTGAAAAAGAAAGAGAGAGAAAAAAGCAGCATTGCCGAGCACTACACTGAATAGCCATGTTTTGATTTTTTTTCAAGTTAAGACCATCAGTGTTGTTAAAGTGCAGCTGGGGCTGAAAAATGAGAGACCTGAGAGATGGTGTCAGAGGCTGCACCTGCCCACAGAGCCTGAATAATGCACTCAGACCACAAGGACACCTGCTGTAGCTCGTACATCTGCAGCATCACACACACACACACACACACACGCACGCACGCACATAGAGATGCACCTTGAAAATTGCATCATGAAAGTCTGTGCATGCAAACATACACATACCTGCTGAGCCAAAATAAATACGCATAATTGGAGTGGGGAGGCAAAACTGTGCATCATCTGTCAGACAGGAGGGGAAACAGAATCTTATCTCTTCATCGCTCCTCCAGCTGAATTTCTATATACGCAGATTAGTAAGATCCTTCATTCAGTATTCATATAGAACCCACACCACTCAAAAACCGCCTGACATTCTCATGAGAGGGAGCTGGGAGCGAGCAGAGTTTTATTTGATCAGAACAGACCCTCAATACTAGGTATCCACAATGATGTATCTAGTAATACATGTTGTCTTTACTGTAATGTGTCGGATGAAAGTGGAACAATAAACAAGCTTATTTTTTACTCATTTTGATTAGTGCTGGTGAAGAAGAAGGAAAAAAAACACGTCATCTCAGCGGCAAAAAACAACAAACCCCCAAGGTGATCACAGCTTCCATTATTGATAGCTTTCGCTGTCGAGCAGTCGTCAGATGGTTGTCAGGCTTAAAGCAAAGGTTGTGAGAGTGGAGGGAAGGAGGATTGTTCATGCTTTTCTGTGCTGACAATTTGAAAGCAATTACAAAAGAGGGAGCTTTGGTGAGAGACTGACTGAAGGGGAATGTGAAAAAAGCTGCTTCCTTCCATCCATTTCAAAGGAGGATACCTACATTTTAAGGTTAGAAACATAAGTATATGAAAAGACATTGAGCGGAGGAAGAGAAATTGAAGGCCAGGTGGAAAAAGAAAAAATAATGGACACAGGATATTTCTTTACATAAGTGTTCCTGCGTCCTTCGCTGGAGCAGCGCGGAGCCCGACTCATCAATGCTGGATGAGTTTTATCCCTCTTCAGTGCGGGAGCTGTTGGTCTGAGCTCTAACATGCTTCGACTTCTAACAGACCAGGGACCCCTACCCTGCTGTATTAGCTGCGTTTCCCTGTTCTGCCATTAACTCGTTGTCCCTCAGTCAGTGACATGTCGTGTTACTGCAGAGTAAGAGAGAAGAAGGAACTCAGGCTGGACACACTGGATGCCTGTGTGCTGCGTGGCGGCTGCGTTACTGAGCTGCTGCAGCTCACTCGCGTGTTTGTGTTCACATAGGCGCCCGCCTGCCCCATCTGTTTACATGGAGTTTAACTTTGATAATTTTCAATAAATATGATGAGATGATGTTCCTTTACCTCCACTGAATGAGTGAGAAAGCATGAGGAGGAAAGACTGGAAGAGAAAGTAAAAGTTCTCTTCATGTCTGTGACATTCTACGGATACAGACATTAAAACTGTTGCCAGATGCTGGTATGATGTCCATATGACTGTCTGCAGATCGTTTTCAGGTCCGTTTTTGCTGAGAACCGCGCACATATCGTGGTAGAAATAGGTGAGACTCTAGACGAATCTCTAGATCACATGATCAGCAGCAGCCACGCTTGACACGTGAATGCATCCAGTGTGAACGGTCAAACCTGTTAACACGGACCCCAAAATGAAAAGTAAGAGGCCATGCAGCAGCACTACACACACATCCAGTGTGTCCAGCCTGTCAGAGAGTTCTGAATCTGAAGTAAAATATACACCACACTGTGTTTTTGGACATTATCTTTCCTCCAGTCAAAGAAGACATGTTGTGGAATCAAAATAGCCCCAAATCTCAAAATTGATTACTAAATTATGAAATCATGAAGAAAAGTTCAATCGATTCCTCTCTTGTCACAATTCTGTGCTAATGCTCTGCTTAGCGTTAAGCACAAACAACACTTGGTTAGGGTTCAGAGAAAATCATGGTTTGGCTTAAAATGTCTTTTTTGGTCGCCATGATCAGAGGTAGAGATGGTCCAACTTCCCGTTAAAGATTGCTGGTATTGGTCACCACAAAAATAGCTTGAATTAACCCCAGGTCTCCTTAAAAAACACCACATTTTTTGCCACAGGACCCCACAGGACCCTCCGCCTCCTGATGTGAAAGTCAGCTAATAAGCATTTAAAGTGAACGTGATATAACAGGTTTGCTACACATGTCAACCTTGGACGTTAACTGCTAACATTGTATGGTGGCAACTGGGCTGTACAAAATCCGTTGTAAAAGTGCAACTGGCTGCTAGCTGAAATGTTGAAGTATTCCTTTAAAGAAAACAAAGGAAAAAGCAACAGTTTAAAACATTCTATGAGCAGGCTCATAGCGGTCAGGTCTCAGGCCAATCACTCGCATTCTCCACTTTCAATTCCATCCCATGCTGAGGCTACAAGGCAACCGATTGAATAAATGAATAAAGCCAATCCACCATTGGTTCAGAGGTCCCACCATGCACTGCTGCCCGAAGAGGACGGCGTTTGCGGTCGGCTGAGCTGATGAGTTTCAGTCCGACACTGTTCTCCTGCGGGTCAACTGCCCTGGGAAGGCAGGTGTCTCTCCTTCAGTGCTGAGCAACACTGCGTGAGTATGTGTGAAACAGAAAATGAGCATGTGTGTACATATATATGTGTGCCTGTGCATGTGTATGTGCATGCTCCCACCCCCAGGAGGGCGTTAGGAACAGAACTTGTGAATTTGTGCGACACCTGGAACCAGGCTCCCTCGACCTCATTTGTAGTTCGGCATCTCTGATTGGCCAGTCTCCTCCCCACATCGGCTATGTTTTTTTACCTAGAGAGTTGTGGAGAGGCCTTTGGCTTCTGCAATCTGCTTGGATGTTTGAATTATTTTTATATTTAATATCCTGTCACAGATGACTTTTTGTTTTTGTGTCTTCATTAAGTATGTAAAGTAAAAGAGCGAGACAAATGCGGACACGGTGTGAGAGAAGAGTTACACATGAAGCTGTGCAACAGAAGGATGGAAATGTCTTTGAAGGGAGAAAAGGGAGAGCCAATGAGGAGAGACAGAATCCCTTCAGTACCATCGCTCTATTTCGGCACACAATGGGACAGGCTGATGTTTGAGTGAGCACGGGCCAAAACCAACATGGCGACACACAATTAAGGCCCTAATAAATTAGGACACAGTTAACAGCAACAGCATGTCAACATGGCCCAGGGTGGGTGCTGCGAGCGACATATCGAGGATACTGCGGCTACGTGCTGGAAACAGACTAATGGGAAGCGATTTGGGGTAGGCCCAAGATATAATTACCGTCCCCACCTCTCCTGTTCAATGAGGCCTGAGGCCTCGTGGGAGAGGCCTATTTCAGTCAGGTAATGGAGAGCCCATGCCCAGGAGCGGATGATCAAATTGTCTGCAGCAATCTGCTTTTTTGCTCTCCTGATTGTCCCCAAAGACATAAAGAGCTGACCCAGGGATTTTTTTCTCCCGTCTCTATTAGAGCCAAGCCAGCTTTAGAGGCAAAGCTCTCCCCTGTCACCACAGTTGTTGTACGGTGGCGGTGGTGTGTATCCGTGCTTTTGTGTATGGGGATGAATGTCGAACTTCACTGTGATTTATGTGTTGTCACGGTAACAGGAGCATAATGAAGTTGTTCCTTCAAACACACAGCACCATATGATGCTGGGAGAGGGGAGAACTCATATCACCAAGACGCGACAGAGAAAGAGAGAGAGCACAAATCCATATGACAGTCATCTGCTCTTTGGTTGAACTCAAGAGAAGTTTCTTTATTCACAGCTGACAGATCTCTCTTAGTAGTGTCAACATTAGTCACTATGGACACCACTTACACATTATGGAAACACAGGTGCATCCACTTAAGATAACAAACAGTGAACCCTGCATACAAGCAGTTACATAGCAACCAACCATCATAATGCTTGAATCTAAGAAGAGAGTAGAGACAGGTGTAATGTAAAACATGTGTAAGGGGTTTATGATTCACAAATATTAACACAAAAGTGGTTCAACATGACAACTCTCTGTAACTCCTTGTCTCTCTCTTATCTGTATCAAGGCTTTACTGTACAGGACCATCAGCTGTGGGCCCTGTCCCTTGCTCTTTGTTTGCTCCCGTTTTCTATCTATGCTGTATTCTGAGCGTCAAAGATGCAGATCTTCATCTTCCAGGAGACTCCGCCTCAACTGTTCGCTCTTCTCCCTCTGTGAGTATAGTGTCTTTGCGTTTTGACTGTCCTCTAGGAGGTTTTGTTGCCCCAGTCGTTTTCTTTTCAACGCATCCTCAAACCTTAACAACGGAATAGATTGCCAGTGACTCCCAAAACGACATATATCACCGCTCCCCAAACAACATGACGTTTGCAGCATACCAGCGACAGGCATATTGGTACATCTACGGTTGCAGTGTGGTTAGGTTTAGTCAAGAAAACTACTTGGTTAGGTTCAGGAAAAAATCGCAGCCTTCCTCACTCTTTATACTCACATGACTTGCTGCTTTGCTGCAGGGATGACATATTTTTGTAGGCTAACCCTGAAGTTAGCATCAGTCTGGTTCCATTTCCAAAAAGCCTATGGGATTTTTTAATTGACTTTTGGATTTTGGACCAAAATAAGTTCTGTTGCAAGTTTATGATACTCACACGTTTTGTTCAGCAAGATAATCTTTACAGATCAACACCAATATTAAGATGTTGGAAGTTTAAAATTGACTCACCATAACTAAACAGCTATCATTAGGGTTTTAATGAACTACATCACGGTCACATTACTTCAACATCTACACCATAATACACCTGTGTCATAATAAGCTACATGCACAGTTGACCTACAGTGTATATGGCCGTTTCTCTGATGAGGACAGGTTGTATTTGCTGTATGTCTTGCTGGAGGGTCTTAAGGTAAAGGGTTGCCATATACTGACCGAGTGACATATGAATAAAATTGAGTTGACAGTAAAAGTTACCTTATGGTTCTCAAACTTCCAGTTGCTTTTATCATCAAAACTCTTTCAGATTAAAGGACTGACAACCTTTGGGGAAACATGATGTAAGAATACACTATAGACATCAGCCGCGCAGCCTGTCAATTAAAAAGTAAACATGTACTCTAGAGATGAACTATTGCACTGCCAATATGCTACCAGTAGCCTCTGTTTATATGACCCTCTGTTCTAGGAAACATCATCGGCTTTCAAACTCCAGGCTCCGAGTGTGTAACACAGGCTTTCTGTTATGATGTGTGGTCTCCGTGCCCAAGGCGAGATAACCCCCTGATGACATCATCCAGGGCTATTTTCTCAGACTTCAGCTCTCTCCAGGGCCACAGAGGATATTACACTACTGTTTTCACCAGCAGAGTCCTCGCCCTGACTTGGAAACAGATTTATTTGGAAAATGTATAGACTTTACCTTTAAATCTTGAAGAATTAACCAAAATCACTGTAAATTTCAGTCTGAAAAAGTGATACAGAAAAAAAAAAATTGCCAGTTCTTTTTCTAGGACCTAACGATGCGTCTGTCCAACCTTGAACTCTGTATCAATCAAACCGAGCTTATGAGCTGAATGCATCATTCCACTCCTGCTTTTATCTTACTGTGGTCAAACAGAATGCTTTTGCGACAGAAATCGAGGCTTGTAGGAAACGTAATCTTTATTTGACAAATACACACTGCTACTTGTAGTTATTTTATCCTTTAGGGTGTACAAAGATTAAGAATAACTGACAATACAATATATCTGTTACATACTGATTAGGAGGAGAGAATGAAAACGACGATGACTCTCCTGCCCTCCCACAGCGCCGCGTGTTTTAAAGTATTTTACCAGAAAAAACAAAACATTACAAGATAGAGACATGTAGATAAATCCATGCCACACAACCATCACATTGTTGGCTATAATTAAACTCTACCATCCCCTGTGGATGGTGAAAGAGACTTCAGTCAGTGAAAACATGTCACAAGCTCCCAGAGGGTTGTTTGTATTGTCAGTGATAGTTTATCAATACCCTGGATCTTAATTTTTCTTCCACTGGCACCGTGGTCCCCGGGTCTTTCTCCGTCGACCTTTAACCAACTGGCACTACAACATGACTGAATGACTTCTGGTGCGGGGAGAGCTTGTCTTTGAAATCCCTGTGGAAATTAACCCCGATGCCAATGTTGTGCTTTCTATATCCGCTTTAATGGCTTTTTAATGAAACAGTAAAAAGGGGGCCCTTTAAATTCAGCAATTACCCGTAAAAACTTTAACATTCAGACGATGAATCATCAAGCATTTTTTGGCATTGTGGTCTCGTAAGAGACCTCTCAGAGACGTGAGGTCACCACTGATTTAAGGCTATACATTACATGTCATAATATAATGTAAAATGAGGATGATTCAGAGTCTTTTATTTGGTGGAAAAACTCCATTAAAGGTTTATCAAATTGGGCAAATCTCAAACAACAGCCATTTGTGCCCCCGGAATATAATAATGGCAGCCATTTTGGAGAAGAGCAGCCCTTTGGAGGTATTTTATCAAAATCATAAACTCTTTCCCTCGGGGCGAGCTCTCACTTCTTCATGGGGCCCTGACACCAGAGGTTAGCGAGAGGTGAGTGTCTCTCTATCTTCAGCAGATAGAAGAATGGGACTCCCACGTGTCCCCGCTGGCCCTGAAGGCTATCAGGTTCAGGCATCTATACCTTGAAAATGCTCCCTGTCCAGTGTCCCTTTTCATTCATCATCGACCTTATAATGTCTGGAAGAAATATGCTGCTCTAAGTATCATCTTTCATGGGTGTCACAGGTTGAGTCCCCCATTTGTTCTGAAGCCATATAGTTCCTGTAATTCTTTTTCGAGGGAGCCCCAGCAGGTCCTGGAGTCCGGCAGTTAAGGCTGTTTAAACAAAAAGACAACGGGGCATTGGCAGTTTGGGAAATAGAGTAAAATCATCAGTGTGGTTCAGCAAGAGGACTGTTAATGAATCACATTCAGGTACTTAATAAATGGGAAATAACTAAATTGCTTTAAAAACACATATTTTAATGAATGATATTATGGGATTTTAGTCATTTCATCAGAGTTACATTTTCTTCATTTATTAAATTTCTTTTGGCCCCAAGACCTTTTCTGATTACTGACCAAACCCATCTAACAGTTTCATTATCCCTACAACAAATAAGAAGTTGTGCTACAAAATTTAAAACCGACGTGGCCTTGAGAAGATGTGTTAATAGAAAAAAAAAGGGCAATTTATGTCAGAAAAGTGATAGAAATAGCCATGAATAAGGAATAAAAAGATGTTGATTTATTCAGTTGTGAATGAATTACCTTCAGCTCAGCCTCTGCAGTTCTTACAGCCATTATAAGATTTTTTATTGCTTTGAGCACCAGAGATTGATGGTCTTGATTTATGCTGCCACCCAAAAAAACTTTTACAGTTGCTCATTACTTCCTTCCAATAGACAGTGACCCAGATTTGACCTTACACTTTAAAATAATCCAATTTTGACTTTGGAGTGTATACCTGCCTAAACAAATGTATTTATTCATGCGCTGGTATGGTGATGTGGCAACAACGCTGCTCAGACTGCCATGTGCTCCCCAGTGAATCGCTCCAACTGCTTTCACCCAACACTACAAACACCGACAAACCAGAAAGGTGAAAAAACGCTCTGCCTACATGACAGACGGGTTAACAACTTTTCTGTGCATGATCAATACTTGGCATCCTCGCTCCTACAACTAGCTTGGCAAAGTGAATGTGTGAATCCATCATTGAAAAGCACCAGTAGAAGAAAGAAAAACTATTTCTTAGGCCAAAACTGTGCTTCCTACAAAAATAGCAGTAAAAAGAGAATTCCCGGTCACTGATATTCTCCAACACAAAGGGAACATATTCTCAAACTGCATCGTTTGATATCTATCCAAGACACCAAGTCAGAATAAAGCGCACCACATGCTATATCTGAACATTTTCAAAAACAGGGTCTTCTCACTCAATCTTCTTTGATTAAACTCTGCTAGTGACTTCACATTTTTAATAAGAATAAGCCCCAGGTTTGTCATGACCCAGCTCAAGCAAGCCAGCAAAACATGCAAGGGTTAAAAAAGAAAGACATTTTTAATTCCAAAGATTTCCTTTCTGACAGTAACAAAAAGTTCAGCTGTTTAAGTTGAAAACCACACCAGGCTAAATGTAATATTGATTTAGCCAAAAAAGCCAAACACATGGGAATGTAACCCAGCTGTAGTTTCAGTCAGCTGATGTTTTCTGTTAGTATTCTTTTGTGTAGTGCCCTTTAAGTTTAAGACAGTGTCGTATTATGGCAGTGTTACGACAGCCAATAGTAGGGTGCTTCTGGCAGTGATCGCGGGCTCAGAAGATCATTACTGCTGTGTAGTTTACATGTGTGTCCTGCTCGTCAGTGCTCTGTATTAGCCTGCCTTCATTTCATTGATAAATATGATGTTTCCTTGCTAGTGGGTGGTCATTGGAGCAGAGACTGTGCTTTTCCTGTGACTACTGGGAGGACAGCTGCCGCCTGCCATCTCTTGGACCCCGTCTGATATTTTAAGGCAAAACATCACATTACACTTCACCTATAGAGCTCTATATAACTTTTATTTTTTGCTGGCCAGCACTGAAGACCGAACGAAGGCTTCCTTTCATTTTGAATTGAAGACCGTCCGGTATTGAATTGTTCTCATGGGTTGAGAAAGACACTTCCAATTCAAACAGACAAGTAGCATCTTGTCCTGTGCCTTTGTAAAGAGTAAAAATAATAATTACATTGTTTATAGAGAATGTAAACAATCATTTGTTTTCACAAAGAAAGAAAGAGAGAAATATATTTTTGTGTTTTATTTTTATTTTAATCTATTGATAAAGAGTTAAGGTCATACAGTTGTGGTTGTATGTTGATGGTAATGTATATTTCTACGGTTTGCATTTCCAGCAGTTGTATCAAGTGTGAAGATGAAGTTGATGCATTTCAGTTCAGAAATTGATAATTGTGAATAAACTGGATCGGTATTAAACTGCTACCATAACCCTGGATGAATTCCACTTATTGGTTACAGTAATACCAGGAAAGACAGCCTTCAAAGGCCAGCTGCCTTCATTTCCCTCCAGCTCCACCCAAACGGAAACCTGCAAACAGAATAAAGACAGAGACACACATGACTATAACAGGGCAACACACACTCAATAGAGGAAACTCTACAGCACGTTGAAGAACTTGAATTTTTTTTAGCACTATCCAAAACATCTGCCTACATAAACGGCTGAACAAACAGGGAGGCTGGCTCAGAAGGTAGAGCGGGTTGTCTTCTGTCGGAAGGTTGTTGTTTCAAACCCTGGGGCCAAACACTGAACCCCAAATTGCTCCTGATGGCTGTTACATCGGTCTGTGAATGGCTATGCATAGAAATATTGTGGGATCAGAAGCACTTTATTGCTCCCGATGAGCAGGTCACAACTTGCATGCCATCAGTGTATGAATGGGGTGAAAGTGACAAGTGCTTTGTATAGTTGATAGACTTTTGCTGTCACATGGTTAGGTTTAGGAAAAGATCATGGTTTGTGTTAAAATACATGAACTACATTTGTAATGTATAAGATACTTTACGTACATGACGTAGTCTAAGTACTAAGAAAGAACGCTTTGTTGTTTGCAATGATCTAGTTGCCTAAACCGCATCCTCACCTCGTGAAAAAAATTTGCTCTTATGTTACCTGATGTCCTCCTTTGCTCCACTCATAATAGCTACAGCCACTAGGGGTCACCACCTAACAATAAACCTAACTACAGGCTGCAGTTAGCTGCTTACACAAACAACAGATATGGCAGTTTTTCTGGTGAGGATGGGCTGGCCTGGTCAGATATGTACCTCATCAACCAACATGAAGATTATAAAGTGTTTTCTCAGCCTTTACAAACTAATGACAATGCAAATCAGGTAATGTAGATATAATATTAAACAATGATTCCGCAAGATTTCTGAAGAGATTTGTCATTTCCAGAAGATCCTTTATGTTTTTGGCCCAGAGAATTATATTTGTCCAATCAGAAACACACCACAACAGAGTGAATTAAATTACAGTTCTGTGATCAAGTTCATCCTTGTCTGCTACTAAACTTTCCAGAATGCACATCTATAGACACACCATCTGAGATTCAGTGGCTGTCTGAGCAGTGATAAATCCATGAACTGGCTAATCATCTGGAAGACGGAGCCTGTGAAGTCTCCTGGTGATACATACATCATTTTAAGAAGTTGTGCTGTTAGCTTCATCACCTCCAGATGCTGTGTCTCGAGTAATGAGTGTTATGTTATGTTGGTAGAAGTTGACTGATGTGATAATTAGCTCAGAATCTTCAAACTGCAGCCTCGGTTGATACATCAAAGTGTCACCCAGTTGACTGGCCAAAAGTTCTCCAAGAATAGGACCAAATATCACCTCAGATGTGTCAGATAATAAATTAGCAGCATCCCTCCTCCCATAAATCTGTTGACATGACGACAGTGTCAGAGAGTTGCTCATTTCCTTAATTTGTCTCTCTGTAGTACATTAGTATTTACATCTCGTTTTTAATAATCATTTGTCAGACGCAGATACAATCTTATTAAAGAAAAAATCATTCTCACTGTTAGAGCTGTGCAGTCGGCATCATCAAATACAGTTTCTACCTGATATATCATGAGTATTTCAACTTGAGAAGAAAGGCTCCTTTCTACTAGCATTTTCAATTCTTTAGGTATATCAAGGGTCCTTGACCTCCCTCCCTGTCTTTTTGAATTTTCATCTTCATCTGTTCCAGCTCATATTTTCCCCCCAATCTCTTTAAAATAGAAGTATGTTCATGATCAAAATTCTTAGAGGCGGAGTAGAGAGATAGTCAGAGGTTTCCTCCTGTAGCTTTAAATCTAGTGCCGAGACATACGTAACATACCGGAGGCAAGTATACACATTAAATAATGAATCTTCTTTTTTTCTTTTCATGCTGACGTGTATAAATCTAGACAGTTTCTTTTCTACATGCTGTATTAAGTGAGGTTGAGTGCCTGAGAGACATAACAAGAAGTGCAGGAAAAATAATTGGACATGCATTTGATTTTCCAAATGCAGGCCTGGGAAAAACAAACAGACACTTAATTTGTTTTTAAACCACTTGTAATGGTAATTTCCAACTATAATTGTGATATGGCATTAAGAACACCATGAGGGTTTTTCTCCCATCTCTATGTTGTTTATGCAACTATGGAGCTTATGTGTTCTCAAACATATCACACTGTAAATTATCAAGGGTATTTAGAGCCTGGGCTGGGTTTAGAATGTTGCCAATGTTTGCCTGTAAATCCCACTGAGACAATGTGTTTGATGTTGTCCTATACAAATACACTTGACATGACTTAACTTTACTTTTATTTCTTTATATAAAATCACCCTGATGTCCCTTGTCTATGAAATGTGCCAACAAATTAAGGTTGACTTGATGCAATTTCAAGACGACCCTGTTGTAGACTCGCTTTTCTGTAATCTTTGAAAATTAAATTGCATCAGCAAAGCTGCATCTGAAGTACTGTTTGTAACTTAATTATACCAATGAGGCACAGTGGCACTGTCACCTCACAGCGAGATGGCCTTGGATTCTATGCCCTCTCTTAGAAATATTTGCATGCTGGACCCTTCTTCTTCCACAGTAGGTTACAAAAAACATGCAAGTGGATTGGAAACTCTAAAATGCCCAGAGGTGTGAATTGAATTAAGCTCAGATGACATGGCAACCCATAAAGCTGGTTACCCTCCCCTGCCTGCCACAAAATGTACTATATATTTCACCCTCCATGACCCTGGAGTGGAACAGGGTCATAAAGTAATGAATTACTGAAAAGTAAGGTCTGATGAAAGTGTGATAATGCTACAATAGGTTTACCGTCACTGTGATAAGATTAACTTTTGCTCTCTCGACCCAGGCAATATTATCGACAAGGGAGAGTGGCCAATCTTTGTTTCACAGTTTGTTCAGCCAGTTTTCCTGTTTGTTAATTGGTTTGTGGTAATGTAATTATGTGCAAATCTGTTTGGCAATATCAACTTGTACAACCCCAAAGCTGGTCTTAAAAGCATATATGCAGGAACTTTTTGGCTGTTGTGTAGAAACACACCATTCAAAAGTTGGAGAAACTAGATTGTTGAGTCTTCCCAGGTCTTCCAATACTGATGCTTTAGGTTGGTGAGGAACCAACCAAATGCTGGAGTGTTGAGGACAAGTTCAGGAGTCTCACATCCTGAAGAAATAAGCTGCTCTGTACTCTGATGGTACGGCAGGGAATACTTCTATATCATTTGACCGAATGGCGGCAGCGTTGTCTTTTTAGTGTCCCTTGGGCTCACCGCTATCACTGATGCTGTGTAGATGGGTACCAATGATGTTCTGGATGGTGTTTATCACCTACTGTAGAGCCTCCTTTCCTGGGTCATGCACAAACCATGCCAGTTTGTGATTGCTCCAGTCAAAATTATTTCTATTGCTCCTCCATAAAAGCAACACGATCTCACTCCCAGCTCATCAAATTTGGCAGCTTGGTCAGCGGCCTTAAGCTTCAAACTACGTCATCTACGTTTGTTAATGTACTCACGTAATTACTTGTTCTTATTGCTACTGCACTGGAGCATGGAGGTTCATAGTTGGCTTACAGAAATTTTACAGAACCTTTTTAGACAGATGGTTCTTTGGTAGAGGACATACAGTGGAACCTTAGGGTTCTATATAGAACCCCAATGAATCCTTTTTTCTGTCAATGCACAGCATCAAACACAGATTCTTAGGGCCATGACCAGGCTGCTGTATTTGACATGTTCGGTTTGAGAATAGGCTGGTAAAAGTTGACATGAATTTGGCATGGGAATTGAACCTTCATAAGTTACCTCAAAAAGTAGAGCCTTGTTTGCATTGATATTGGAACCTTGGCAACCTTGGAATGAGACTCAAAAATCAAATATCTTTCACTAGCATTGTTGATGCCCAGAAACATCCCAAAATGCAGCAAAATGCTAAGAAAATAAGAAAATACAAGCAGAGGGCAGATACCTGTAGATACAGACACCACTACACGTCTAAGGGTTACATAAATTATGACTGAGAGGCTATACATGATTTTTTGAGGAAAATCCTGAATGCTATACATTTAAGGTGACATCTGCATTATTACAGTGTCGAGGGCTCATCTCGTAGAGGGACATGCTGTCATTTCAGTTAATATTGTGGTTACATGCGCCTACCCAAATACATTTGTGTTAAATGAAATTACCAGAAAGTAATTTACACACAGCAAACCTGGGGGCAGTAATATTCCAATGTAAGAATGCTGGTTGGTTTCTAGAGCTGTAGGCAAACTATAATGAAGCTGCCATGTGTAGTCTGCTGTGTCTGTTGTACTTGATGACTACCCGAAGGTGCTATGGTATACACAATGCACAGAAAATGGAAGGAATGAGATTCGATAAGGGCTCACGGCTTTTTTCCACCCTTGACCCAATAAATTTACAAACACACTCACATTCAAGTCTAGAGGGCGATTTACAATATTCATTTTAAGAAACTGGAGCAACATGAGGAAAGTCACACAGGCATAGTAAGAACATACCATTGAGGACCTTCTTACTATTGGTGCTGAGTGTTGCTGTTCACAAAGCTATTATTAAAGTACATCGATTCAGTCTCAATAACACTGTCTTGTAACTTTAGGTATAACAAGTGTAAAACTGCAATAACTGAGTTTTTTGGCCATTTGGGGGCAGCAGAACCAAGTTGACAAAACAACATTAGTTATCAGCTTTTACTTGGATATAGGGAATTTACACTGCAGTTATGGAGCCACAATATCCTTCATTTTGTGTTGTGTTTCTGGTGGATGGTCTAATATTCACTCTCTTTTTGCTCTGTTTCTGGTCTTTATCAACCCCTGAGGGAAATATGTGGCTCCTTATAGCTGCTAAATGCTCCACTACCAGCTAGTCAATACCTGTGTGTGTCTGCTGTTTGGTGCTGAGCAGGTAGTGTACGGTGGCTTTTTAGAGCTTTTAAGCTGAAAACATCCACCAGCTGTGTTTGACAACAACACTATGGGAGCATTGAGACTGAACCATAACAGTGTAGCTGTAGGAAAGATTGCTAAACAATGAGCGGAACCTCACTGTAAAGCTTCCATGAAGGCGAGGGGAGCGGCAGATTTGGGTCACAGGCCAATCCCCTGTGTGTCAACACACCCAGAAACATCTTTCAGATTGTCACACTGCTTTTCATTGTAATTTAATACATACAAATCTATTTGCCTATATGCCTTTATTCTATTTATCATTTTTATACTGATGTGGACTTAAGTGTCTGGAATAAAGTTACATTGAATTGGTATTGAATTATCTGCAAATTTAATGAGCGGTAACAACTAGCTTATTTAGGCTACCTTAAATTTTATGATATATCCAAAGCCACAGGATCAGGTTTAAGGTAATTTTAGATGGTGGCCATACTGTGTTATCACAACATCATGTGATACACTGGGGCCCAAAAGTACTTTTTCCCATAAGTTTACATAGTTTAAAATATAGTGGCTGTAATACGGTAATTATAATAATTATTTTGAGCGTCACAACCCCAGTGAAACAACTCGTTTCACTGTCATAATGTGATCTCTTAACATTTGGAAAATCTAGAAGAGCTGCATAATTAAATCAGTTTATCCCTATTCAAGTTAGTTGGGGGCTAAAATGGAAGTTAGCCAGGTCAGCTAATATCATTAGCTTGAATATAGTTATATTGTTATTGTTTTTACCGTTGGATGGTCACAAAAAGATTAGGTCACAAAAAATGATCCGTACTCTCAAAAGTGATGCAGAAGCTCCAAATGATTTGGGCATTTTATAGGGTAATGTGCCAAGCAAGGCGTTCTGCTGGGTTGAGTTGACTGTCAGTCTCATTTATTCAAAAGATGTCTGAAAGAATTCTTAATTTATTCAGTTTTCCACATTTCCATATCAGGATGACATTACTATAGTCTACTCCCTGATGGATTACTATATGCATGAATTCAAAGTACTGCTTGTATGCTAATGGTCCATTTGGCCATGGTGTAATGCCTTTTTCAAAACTGGTCCAGGGGGGATGCTTAAATTACAGGTCAATACAGCAAGACATATTGTCACTAATGGAGTGCATGATTTGTAGGGGACAATGTGTTTACTTCTGTCTTGTTTATATTTACAAAAGGAAAAATATTCCGTGTTGACATAATGTGATGAACAGCCACTTAAAGAACGTCAGTTGCTGGTTAGATATATTTGGCACAGAAACCTTGCGCAAACTTTCCATACTTAGAAAAATATTAATCACACTGTCAAGAAAGTCCTTTCTGCTGTTGCGAGCATTCACAATTATACATTCAAGCTTTAGTGATTGCTGAAGGGTTTGAGTCATATTCTTTTTCAAATGCATAGGTCGGGACTTGTTCGTTGCTGATATTGTAGAGATGATTTTTTTTATCCACAGTAAGTTATTTTTTATCAGTGCTATTGCTGTCATCAATGGTGCTAAATTCTACAGCACAGATGCTCAAGCTGTTGTGATACTCACCTGCACCTGACCTGACTCATGTGATATAATCTTGGAACAGCTCTAATCATACGCTGACATCGTGTCACAGCCAGCATATGTAGTGACTGTTCGATGGTCAGTCTTCATTCTTGTGAGCTCACTCGCTTTTGCCTGAATAAACCTGAATGTCAGTCCGCTTATGTGAACATTATGCTAATCTGTTGAGTCTGGTGTCTGTCACAAAACAAAGACAAAGGCAGGATACAGGATGCAGTATTTTTTTTTTTTTAAATCTAATCATCAAAACATCTAAATATTCATTGCAAAACATCCACAAAGTATTAAATGTTGCATGGGAGCAGCACTGTCTGCAATCCAGCTGCATCATGTCAATAGTCGAAGGCAAGCATCAGCACCTCCGGCGAGAATGACTAATGACTTCCTTCATTATCCTTGCATGTTAGAACTATGAGGCTTCTCAACAGATCAATGATTGCAAGTATCTTTAAATGTCAAGACATAATGAATTAAAATCAAATAACCGTTTTAATCTATATACAATATCCATTAGTTAATGATGGTATTTGTATTCAAATGTGTATTATCCAATACATTGCATCGACACAATGTAAACTGTTTTGCATTCAGGATTGATTTGATGCATACATTTGATGCTACGTCCAATAATGGTGCTCTGGGTTTCCCAAATCATCAAAAACTGACGCTGTGGGATGTAGGACGGGTCGGCCACCATACCAAAGTTAGGAATGAGACTCAAAAATCTACTTTTCTTACAAATAGCATCTTTAAATGCACATGATGGGTGCCCAATAATGATAGAAATCTCTATGTCTCAATCTCCACATGACTGAATCTGTGTAACTCCTCTACCAACATCCAGTTACCTTATACAACACCACACTTCCGTCAGCCTACAAAACACGTGCTAAAATAGATTTACTTGGAAATGCAATTATTTTACAAGGAATCCAAAGTTCCTTTAAAATGAAATCGAAAATTACAGGGTTTTTAACCTGCCGCTGATTACCTCAATGCGCTGCAGGTGTGTGACAGAAACCACGTCGTGCAACTCCACAGCATCTCTGAAACACACACAAGCAGAACAAATTACCGACCAGCCAAAATAACAGTCCAAATGTAACATAAGTGACCATATTAGTTGATTTAATTGACACCCTGCCGCCAAGTATTCACTCAGATCACGGCCAAATTGAGCCTAAGGGGGCCCCTGCCTGAGTGGAAAAGATATACTGGCCCTATGTTCTCTTTGATCTGTATATACCCTGAAACTGGACCACTCAAATGCAGTAAGTTACACTTGTGCTATTCTTGCCTTGAATTGTCAAAATGTCTGCAATGGAAAAGGTGTACACACAGAAAATGCGTCTTTACAAAAAGCCATATCTTGAGA
This sequence comes from Pagrus pagrus, assembly GCF_965226575.1. Classification (NCBI taxonomy): domain Eukaryota; kingdom Metazoa; phylum Chordata; class Actinopteri; order Spariformes; family Sparidae; genus Pagrus; species Pagrus pagrus. Next base: position 29,572,685 of record NC_140190.1, on the reverse strand, counting down.
ATTGCCCCTCAGCTTGTGCATAAGAAAGATGGCAATTAACAAATTCAAGTAGACACCCTTAGTTTATTTGAAATACTTGTGAGTGATACTTTAGAAAAACACTCAACCCTGATAATGGTCTTGAGAAAGCCCACAGAGTATCATTAGTACTGATTTGCATCAAGAGTGCTCAAACACAAGAGGAAACATGCTGCAAATTAGTTTCATGCTTCAGTTTTCATCATGAACGCATCCAGTGGGCTCGAAGATGAGCCCGCTCAAACACTCGAGTGGAGACGAGAACACAGAATGAATGTCTGCACTCACTCATTAATTCCCATGCTTTTTTTAATACACCGCACAAGACAGGAGTGAACACATTCCAGCACTTCACCTATGTCAGCATTTTCTTTTGTTCTTAATGCGTTCAGCCATTCTCTTAAAAAAATGTTTTAGAGTAAGGTTGGCATTTGCTTACCTCTAGCTCGCATGCTGACAGGGTTTTTGCATGTGTATCCTCTGGAGGCAGATCTCTCTAGCTGGGAGGTGTTTTACAGGCTTTACAAGAGAACAGCTCTACCCTCCAGGGACTCTCCAACAGACACAAATCACTTTGACAAGTCTTTCTTCTTCCCTTTTTCATACAGGATGTAGACATTTGGTGGAATGGCCAATGCTGCACATAACATCCTAGATTCCTATATAATGTAATGACTTTGAGAATAAATAGTCACAAGTAAACATTATGCTGTCAGTCAAAAATAAGATTAAATGTACAGATTTGACTCTGGCAGCGTATTCATATTGAGTTTCAACTAATTTGATGTAGCTTGAACATCAAATGCTGCATTTGTATAGTTTTGGAATCCCTTGGGTCCGCATTAGTTCAGTTTTTGTGTCACCGGAGACTTCCGATTCCAATACAGCAAATCCGGCACAAAATACTTCTTGATCACATCAGTGCAGGCAGAGCAGTAAAATGGAAATCCTTTTCATGGTTTGAACCAACAAGCGGGAGATTAATGGAAAGAAACCAAGCTGTGAGGAGAGCCAAACACACAGCTGAGTGCTTTTTATGTGCTAAAGGGTTGCTTAGTCCAATGGTGTTTTTTATATTACCACTCTCTTCCTGACTGGGTTTTAACTTAAAGGGTTACTGGACTGTCGAAACAACCTTTCAGAAAATATTACATTTGCAATAATTCAGGTCCACTTGTAGGCAGAGAACACACAGAAGTAGAAGATGAAGAGATTGACAGAAAACACCGTCTCCATCTGGTGTTTTAGCCATCTGTTGGCTGTAACCGTACAAGCCTGAGATCAGAAACACATCTGTGATGTTTCAGAAATAATTGGAAATCATGTTTATCACAAAATGATAATAATACACTTTATTTCTACAGCAGCTTTCCAAACTGGAGCTACAAGGTGCTCCATACAATGCAATCCAGTGAATACAGCGAATCATAAAGAAAAACAGCAAAAGTCCATCTATCCATATAGTTTATGTCTCCAAAACCTGAGATGACATGATTTGTGTGATAAATTCATGAAGGGCATGTGGTAGCATTTTTACGCCAAGATCTGAAAATTGGAAAATTATGACAATCCGTTTTGTTTTTTACGTTAAGGCTTAACAGTAAAGTGTTGGTTCACCCAAATTACAAAAACAAAACAAACAAAAGACACAATTCCTCCTGCACCTGGTACATGCAGATGGGAGCCAGACATACCAGACATCCAAAATATGTAAACAACTAAAGAAACGTAAGTGACCAATCCAGAGCATTTTGCTGTAAGCCCTATTTTTGAAGGAGCGGTGCTGGTGAAGGAAGTCAGATTAATTTGCATTTATGCCACAGTAGCAAAAGATTAGCAAGAAATCCGTGTTGATGACACAAAGATTTTGACTTTAAAGAGTAAATCTGGTGATTCAAAATATATTTCTTATTGTCAGCAAATCCCATAAGAAGATCAAAACTAACAATGACTTCATCCTGCTAACAAATATTGTCTGTCTAGCCAAAGCCTCTGTGCCTAACAGAGCATTGTTGTCCAAAAACTATTAAAAACACACCAGTGAGCCACGCTGTTGCACTGGGGTACATGTTGCTCCAGACACACACACTGTAGTGTATTGGAGTTAATCCTACATGAAATCATCCCTTGTTGGAAACAGTCAATGGAGCACCAAATGTGGATTAGTACACTGATGACAATAGTCCCCACCAAACATACTATTTACATTTGTTTAACGTTTGTTAAAAGGTCCAGTGTCCATGTGGGTTAAGAAATTAGTGGACTTTCTTATGTTTGTGTGTCCTCAGTAGAAACAAACAGGCTTCAGAGTGCCACAGACAAGGTGAAAAAGTATTGAGTATTGTAAAAATGCAACCCAGTATCACAAACCATGTTTTAGACCCACTGGTCACCGTGTCATTGTCGCATTTGGCTTCAACTACCTGTGAACACATGGGCTCATGCTGCATTCATGTGCTCCACAGGTGGTCCCACTTGTTTGGAAGTCGTGCCTCTGACTTCCGTGTGTTCATGTTGCGTCGAGTCGGAATGAGGGAGCAAGGTGGCCGATGTTTTGCACTTTAATGCTCAGAGCATTTAAACATCACATTGACAGCTGTTTCCGTTGTTTGAGTGAGAAGGAAGAGTAAAGGAAAGGGATCATGTAAGCCATGAAATATATTTCACAAATATGCATGTTATCATCAACCCAACATGTACTTTCCTCTGCCATGTTTCAGCGTCATATGACTTTTTGAGTTGAGGGGGCATCCAAATAAGAAGGCATCACAACTACCCGATAAGGTTAGGAAAAGATCATAATTTGGCTTAAAAACTTTTTTTTTTTTTTAAATCACCATTGTCTATTGCTTTAAATGGGACTCAAACCCTGGTTTTCCTGGGTGGACATGAATGAGCCACCTGACCAGCCCTGACCTCTTGACATGAACATGAACTTTTTGGCTTTTTATACTACATTCATCCTTTGCTCCTGTCATCAACGCCCCCTGTTGGTACTTTAATATACACTTGGACTTTTCGCGCCTAGGTGAGGCAAACTGTCTGGGAATATGATCACCACCATCTATCCTTAAAAATGCATTAGACAGAACAGTTAGAACAGCTATTGAATTCATTGATTGCGGAAGTTAGGCAGGCCGGTGAACTAGCTAATGTAGCTACTTTGGCTTCAGGCATGTGTGTTGACTTTTAGCTGTGAAGGTCAGCTATGCTTATAAGCAACTTTAAGGACTAATATAGTAACACAACTATATTGCATTTAATCCTTAATTAGTATTCATCTTCTTGGAACTGCAAGGAAAACTGAATGTTTTCTCGCTTCTGAGGTTCAAGTGGTCACAAGGTTTAGGCCTCTGAGAAATGTTTTATAGACTGATTAGAACTCCGAGGCTCTTTAGTTGGCCTATTGTGTTTTTTATTTTATTTCCCTGGATTGCAGTAGATAAGTGATCTGTGAAAGCATCTTGACTAATTTACTCAGAGTGGAGCGTGTGGTCAGAGGTGAGCATTACACAGACAAATGCACCATTGCTCTTTTATTCTGCTTGATCTTTCACAACTTCCGCCCTGGTTACTGATTATGCAAAGTTAAACCAATGCATGAGGCTGTCTGTGCAGCAAAGCTGATATGAATTCAGCAGTGTTGAAGGGAGAAATACTAAACAGCAAACCTGGCAAGTATAAACACATCACTATCTAATATGTTTGAACAATGAAGATATCATTTTTTACTTTGATGTCACTGTTGACATTCTCTGCCTCTGCTCCCTGATAGACTTGAATTACCATCTAACTGCTTTCTACCATTTGCATACTGTATGAGCTCCATTTTGAATGACTAGCCTCGTGTCAGAAACTAAAATGTTATTGCCTTCAGATCAGTTTCATCAGCCGTGAAGTGGATGACCCTGATGAAGTATGATGCTTCATCAACTAGAAAAGCAAAATGAATTACTTTTCTTCAATTTAGGCCCTTTCCAGGATTTTTTCATCAGAAGATGCACAACAACACAGCAAATAAGCGCAGACATGCTGTCAGAGCTTTCATTTTCTTGTCATCTCCGATCCCCTGCAGGGAGCTCAGGAGGATCCGCGGCAATAAATGACTTTTTTTGTCATTTAGATGAGGGCGCCGATGAATTTATGTTGCTCATAGAGTTGACAAATGTGTCTCCACGTGCCTTAGCTGCTTTAGCCTATTAGTTGTGATATGAGAAAATAAAGTGCAATACCACAGTGAAGGCAAAGCCCAGCATTGTATGTCACAGCAGTTTAAATTTGGCTGCGGTGTGGGCAGTTGTTTAGAGAGTGTTGTCTTAGATGGTTACTGTTTGATTCAGGTAGAGGCTGCAGTCGTGGAAGGTGCACATGTCACTGTGACTTACTTGAGTATCTCCATTTTGTTTCAACTAACTTAAATGTTCAGGGGGATCTTTTGGCAGAATTCACATACATTTTTTATAATTATATTTTCACAAGTGTATAAAACCAAAAATGTATTGTTTTTGTTACCTTAGAATGAGCCTTTATCTACACAGGGAGTGGGTCCTCTTCCACAGAGTCTGCCACTTTTTTTTTTTTACATGAGTCCAGAATACATGAAAAAATGATGTCAGTATCAGACACTCTCCCCATATAGGCTGGAAATGTGTCTCTGAAAAAGGTTGTTGCTACAGTCAGGATTCACTGCAGTTACAATAGATGTCATTGGTGACCCAGTTTCACAATGAATAGTATCAATATGTCTATTTAAACTTCTGAAAGCACTCCTCGACTGGCTGTCTGTATACTATCCAAACATTCATGTTTCTGCCAAAATACAACTAAATACACAGCTTCAATTTGTCACAATCCAATGTTTATCTTTGTCGCACACTATACATTGGTTGCAAGAAGCAACTGTCGCCTCACAGTATCCTGAAATCACAGCTTGGCAATGGTGATGGGAGTTGTGGCTTTTTGAAGAGAGACATCCCACCAATGTAATTTGATTTTGCATGTGTGGACCAGCTTTAGAAGCACTGGATTACTGAGCTACATCAACTCTACAAAAGGGTGACACCATATCCATATGCTTTGTCAGTGAAATTAATATGATTTTACTCACTGTATGAAATGTGATATGTGAATACAGTTGCCCTGCCTTGAACACAATTCATGCAACACTTACTATTCTCACTGTTTACATAAAGGAAAGTGGTTTAAGGCAGGTGGTGAAATTTGTGCCTGATCATTAAAAAAGTATGACTCAGCTCCATTCAATAGTACCAATGAGCTATTGAACATCGTTACTGTGCAGGGTATTTCTGTGTGGAGTTTGTGTGGGTTCCCTCCGGGTGCTCCGGCTTCTCCTGCCATCAAAAACATGTATGCTAAGTTAATTCTCCTGTCAGTGCTCTTGACCAAGACACTTGCTTAGAACTGGATTTTGCTATTCAATACTATCTTAATACTTAGTATGTGTTACATAGCTAGTTACGGAGTTATTTTTAATCCAAACCACAATGTGTTCCTAAACCTGACCAAGTAGTTTTCTTGCCTAAATCCAACCAAACTGTTAGTGTATGATGAAGGTCTGATACGCCTGATGCTGGTACGCTGCAACAGTAACAGTGAGGTAGTTTTGGGAGTCACTGGCTATTGACCTATTTAGTCATTTAGGTAGGAGGTGTTGGTTTCTGGTCACCTGATAATTGTAAGTCCAATATTTGACAGTCCGCTCTTGCTCTAAGTTCTGGTCTGGTCTCCACCACCTCCTGAGAGAAATACCAGACACTTCAGTAGCCAAATGCTCCACACCTTTGTTCGCCTGCTGCTTGAAGCTGGGCAGGTAGTGTACAGTGGGTTTACCAGGGAAAACAGCTGCCTAATTTGAAACGTTCCAGCTAACTGAGGGAAAAAGAGAATCAGGTGATAATTCTCTAATGGTTTGTCACTACAAGCAACCCCTTTCACATTTCATAAAACATACATTGATCCACTGCACTTGTGAAAGTATTGATTTGTGCAGCTTAGTACATTTTTAATGTTAACATGCTGTGAAGTATTTTTGCGTTGTGGTATTTCTACGTCTATGTAATATCTGAAGGTTTCTTTCATCACTGACCACTCTGTGTGAAAGCCTGCTGTTAACCTGATACTATGAATGAATATATCCTGTGAAACTAAATGTAATGTTTTGGCTTCAAAAATTGGTAACAGCACTTCAGCTCTTTTGAAGCTGCCATACTCGTGACAGAAAAGTAAAAAAGCTATAATGTATTTTTTTTTTTTTTCCTTTCTTCACTCCCATTTATCAAGACACCTCCTCAGCTGTCTCCCAAATAATGGTCCTCTCAGTTTGTTCTCTGTCTGAAATGAGAAATTGATTTATTGTTGGCAAACACTTTCTCAAAAAGCAATTAAGTTTTTTTTTTTTCTTTCTTCTCCAAGCTTACCCTCCTATTTCCTACTCAGCTTTAAACACATAAAACACTTGCTTTAAAGGAGAAGATAGAGCACACTGGTGTTAGAAGTGGTCTCCTCTGCCCCAGTTAAATGTAACAGATCTATTACTCCAGCTAATAAATAAAATAAATAATCAGATTGAGATTCATATAGATTCTGTAAGTGCTGCAAGTACGAGAATTGTAAATTAGAAAATTAAAAGAACACATTCGTATAACATTCCACAGGTGTTCAAGAAGGAAAGTAAAATGGCATGTTTAAGTTTTCTGTACATTAATTAGTCCCCATAGGACCAATTCTGAGGTCACTGAGAGAGCCCATTGATCTTCTCATGTACGGTAAATCATAATGAAAATGGTAAACAGTATTCAGAGCCTGGTTTTAACAGCGATTTAATATGTATTGCACTTTGCATATCTGTCCTCCATTTCTTTACATAGTCTACTTTATTCCTTGAGGGGAACACATGGTTGGAAAGCAATGGTGGAATGTAAAAAAGTACAGTTGTTCAAGTACTATTACTTAAGTCAAATTTGAGGTACTTGTACTTTATTTAACTTCTCTACTACATACCTTTGGAAACTAAAGTAGCATAGTATACAACTAAATTATTTCAATATTTGTTGCATTATAATACATATATATTTTTTTTTTTATAAAACTGTTATAGCTCAAGCTGCCCGACAGTATATTATGTACTTAAAGATATAATATGCAACATTTCGGTATTAAAACGTCGCAAAACGACTAGACCTTTGTAAAAGATGTGTTGAGCTGTGTACTTACGTTATCGCAAACATTTCCAACTATGTTCAAACCAGGAGAAATCTGTAATTTCATTATGCAGGCACATTTCATTTGGTCGCTCATGTGCCATATGTAACATAACATAAAACGTTAATTCACTACCTTGTCTGTTGACCTGATTTCTGCCTCAGATAGATATTCATCGGCAGGGAGTGTAGTTTGGACCTGCTCAATTTGGAAAGTTTCATGAGATGACTTTTGTTGTGAATTGGCACTATACAAATAAAGATTGATTGACTGAATAGTGGTTCTTTAAAAGTGAAGTTGACATTTCCCATGATCCCATGCTACTTCACAACATCATGAAACTATGTATTTTGTTTTTGTTGATTTGATTAAGAGACCCCTATTCGCAAAAGTTATATACTGTAAGTTAACATTTTGGTCCAGTTAACAGCAATAGTAACCTCAATATTTTTGAGGTTGTGCTTCTGGCTGCCTGACGAAGTCATACAGTATATTCACTATTCTGATATTTCTGGTTCTCTACCCACTCCTGAGGGAAATGTCCAAGGAAAACTGAGCAGGTAGTGTATTACAGACCCCAGGAAGGGACATGGGGGGTGGAAAAAGAAAAAGATGTACTTTTGTGAGATCTCGCAAAACATTTTCATTCAGGTCAATGTACTTCCTGGGCACTATTCTGTGATTGGTTGTTATGTCTCACTCGGTTAGGTTTAGGAATGAGTTGGCTTGTGAATTTACAGTTTCAGTAAGGCATAGAGGCTGTATTAATTGTAGCATGTGTGTAGGTTCTTGTGGTTGGTTTGTACAACAAACACCCAGCGGTGTTCTTTTTTCAACCTTTGATTTTTTTTACCCTCTAGGTCTCTTCCTGGGCCCCTTAGTGCATAGTGGCTTTTTAGTGCTTTTTAGCTGAGACCAGCTGCCTGCTGTGACTGAAAATCACTGCTTGCAAGTGGTGAGTGAACCATTACAGGAATGCTGCAGGGCTTAAAACCAAAATATTGAGCTGGAACACAACAACTATCTGTAGAGCTGAGGGGAACTGGGTAGTTATCTAAGTCATTGCTAATAAAGAAAAATATATTAGTGCAGTTTTAAGTAAAATATATATGTAAATATGAATAAAACATTAATAATAGACACCTGCAGTAAATGCAATGTGAACAAAATCAAAGCAAATTAATCGCATGAAAAAAGGAACTAATTGGAACAAAGTAAGCAAGGTGAGAGTGAGGATCTGACCAGAATATCTGTGAAATACATTTAAGAGGGAAATGCACTAAAATGGCATCTTTATATTCCTGAGGCAGAGGTACCGAAGCACTGTACAGAACTGTGGCTCTGCATGAATGTGTTTAGAAATAGTGAGCATGTTTTATTCATACAGTATACCACATTTTCTCAATGTGATGCTGGAGAAAAAGTACATACTGTAGACAAAATAAATTCATACCCTCAAGCCCGATGATGATGCCAGTAATGTTAATTTACTGGCGTGTGATCTTGACTGAGGCAAGATGTTAAATTTTTTAAATTAAACTAAATTGATGTTTACCTCAGCGGCTGGCCATCACCCAGAAGCATCTGTCTCGAAATGGACACTGAATTACCATCCCTATCTCTGTATCTACTGTTTATTTTGTTGAATGTTTTACAAGACATGTAAATACTAGATTATGTTGACTGGCAATGATTTTCTTTTCGATCCAGGAAGTTCCTATACTGTAGAAAAGCCTTGCAAGGGTGGTCAGTGTGGTCGGCTTATAAAGACCTGGACATGACACGGAAGACAACAGTTTGCGTCCTGCATTCAACATGTTGATGGCTGTACACCAAAACACCATTATTTTGGTTTAATACGTCATCTTACCAAAAGTAGCAAAACAGTAATTCTAAAACAACCCAAACTGAGATCCCTATCAGCCAGACTTCTGCTTTTTAGGTCATGGTTTATAGAAAACAATGTTGACTGTTTGTAGGACATACTATAATGCAACCATTAGCCTCTGGGGTCATATTCCGATGCTTCGATCTTCCTTCCTACAGTATACGTGTCCAGACGAAATATGAAGCAACTTTTACATGTGTATATAAAGTCAATGAAAGGTTTCCAGTCTGTGCAAAGAGATGCACATTTGTTCAGGTTGTGTGAAATAAGGTAAAACGTCCCAGCGATTTGAAAATGGTTGAACTTGAGTGAAAATGTTCATTGATTCCAGAGCTTTATGTATCCTGCCCGGACTCATTGCCAGGGCTTAAAATACAACTGTTATGTCAAGTCTTTCGTCTCTCACACAGATGCAGAAAGCTCTTTCCTGTCTGTAAGAGATGCACCTGGTTTTACACTAACTCCAGTATAAACCCATTCTTTATACGAGACCAGAGCAAATGTTCCACCTAATATAGCACACAGAGCGGCAAAGTCCCAAAAGGGATGGATGTCGGGCTTGAGTGGAGCATCTCACACAGGGCTCGTGTCCCCTGAAACCAAAAACAAATAATCATTTCTTGTTTAGCGCTTCAACATGACCAAAGTGCCATTTTATGTTTACCACGTTGATTTCTGGCAGGAAGTCTATGATGTCGCACACAGACGCATATGGGAAGATTTGTACATCTTACACAGATGTTACTTGTGCAGCTGTATGAGACGCCAAGGGGCTTAACAAAACAGCCCCAGTATTTTACAACCTGTGTTGATGGACTCACTTTATAACATGGAGATATGAAGGATAATGAGGGAGACTGGAGGAAAATAAAAAGAACAATAGCGGGTCATCAGAGTGACACATGTAGGAACACATGTCCATCGCCTCTGCATTTCATTGAGGCTGTGGTGGCCACACAGTGACCACCTTTAAGTTGAGTATTTTGTCATTCTTTTATCTTAAACGATGACACACAGTCTTTTCTTTTCATACATCACGTTTTTTGATAGTTATTGATTAATTTGAGTGCACGCATTTTGGTTAACAGGCTGTTAATTAACATTTCCTTTGTTTGAGTTGAAACTCACCTTGTGTGTCTTGTTGTATGCAGCTCTGGAAAGGAGGCGGCGCCATCCAAGATGGCCTCTTATTGAAGCAGGGCAGGAAATGGAGGAGGCCACCTTGGAGGTGCCAGAGGGGAGGGCTGTCTTTTTCTTTGAGATTTATTTAATTTGAGATGATTAAGCGCTTTAAGTTTACTTCATGATTTGAGTGTTTATATTGAGTATGTATAGGTTTCCATTTGTAGTCTCTGTTTACATTATGTTTCGTATGCATTATGGAAGTAATGGTTTATGTCTGTTCCCCCCCCTATTGTCTGTGTTTGCTAGCCAGTGTCTATATAACCCCCACCTATTGTCTCATTTGTTAGGTCAGTTATGTTGAGTTAAGTCGCTGTTTGTTTAAGTTGACCTCAGTTTAAGTTATTAGGGCCGTTATTTAGAGTTGTTTTTTTTCCTAATGCTTGTATTTGTACCAATGTACTTGTTGGAAATTGTTCCTTTGAATTGAATTTGTAAATAAATGAACATCTTTTTGACATTTACACCTTGTGTTCTTGAGCCTTTCCTGTTTGGTCACTGACATTTGGTGGCATTGGTGGGATCATTCAGTGGAGAACCAGGTGTAATATTTTTTTTTTTTTCCTCTCCATTTTTTCTCACTTCACCCCCTCCTCCCATTTTTTTGGAGGTCGAAGGGATGAGAGAAAGAGGAGGGAGAGCAAGCAGAGCAGGCAGAGCATGTTGTGGCCGAGAACAGCAGCTGGAAATGGAGGAGCAGACAGACAATGAGGGAGATGAACGGGGAGCTACCGGTGGGGTATTAGACGAGGGAGAAGAGGTCAAAGAACCTACCATTGGAGATCTGGCGAGCATTCGCAAGCATACATGGGACAGCAGAGAGAACGGGAAGCCCAATGGAACAAAGAGGTGGCTCGGCAGGATGAAAGGTTTAAGTCTTTACAACACCAGTTTAGTCTCCTCCAGCTCGAGGTGCAGACACGAACTGCCTCTGGGTCTCAACCTGCTCTATTAACACCTCTTCAGGTAGATGCAAATCCTGCTGACCTACAGGCTCAGACTGGTTCACCTTTAGCAACTGTTCAGCAAACTGGTTCCACATAAGGTTAGCCTCGGTTCTTTAGGGAACCCAAACTTAAAAAACTAACTCATTCAGATGATACTGAACATTTCCTTATCACCTTTGAAAGAATAGCAGTTGCTTGTCAATGGCCAAGGTCAGAGTGGGCTTTTCAGCTGATTCCACTGCTAACAGGTAAAGCCAGGAGTGCGTATGTGCATATGGATGTCAATGAAAGCCTTGATTATGAGGAAGTGAAGGCTGTGATTCTCAAGAAATATGATATTAACCCAGAAACTTATTGACAGAGCTTTCAAGCTCTTCAGGTGGAGCCTGAGGAAACGCCAAAGGAACTGTATGTAAGTGTAGCAGTATGAAGTTGTGTAGGGTGGATTTCAGCTGTGTGGCTCTTCCCAGCCAATCGCTGGGAGAGAGCACCTTATAAAGGCAGGCAGAAGGCACCTGGTTGTCCTCTTGCTTGACGGAGCCCGGGTCAAGTCACTTCCTCTCCCACTTGGTGGCAGGTACGCTGGCGGCGGCGACTGCAGTCTGGTCTCGCGCTGTCCATCCAGTTGTCCATTCTGGTTAATTTATTTCAGAGGCTCGTTCGGGTGTTGCTGCTCACTGCTTGCTGCTCACCGCTCGCTGTGTGCTGCTCACTGTCCACTGCTGGTCGCCCTTGTGTAGCCGAGCGCTTTGCTTCATGCCGTGCCGATCGGGATTGGCTGACCGGTATGTAGCACAGTGACCTTAGCTTCCTCCTCCAGCCATCAGTAAGTTGCTCATATCTGTTCTTTTATTGTAGGTTAAAGATACCTGTGTAGCGGCATAGCACCCGCTAACCCGTCTGCAGGAAATCACTGCTGCTTTGCCTCACCGCTTCGCTGCGTTGCCTCGCATTTCTGCTGCTTTGTTTCGTTGCTATTGCTTTGTCTCATTGCTTGGATTCACACTGCTTCGCCTTCAGACTTTTATCTGCACACGCTGACGCGGTGCTCTAACGCTGTCTGCCTGGCTCCCGGCTGCTCACTACAGCGGGCTAAGCAATAGGCTTGCTGCTCCTTCGTCCAGGTCCTATTTCAGCATTACTGTGGCCGAATGGTTGCTCGGCAACCCCGTATTGCTGTGTACTGTCGGACCTGTCACCTCTTAACCTGTGTGTGCGTGTGTTTGTGTGCGTGTGTGAGAGAACAGTGGGAAAGTTTATTTTATTTTCTTCATGATCAGTTGCTCTTTATAGTATTTTCTTTATTTTTCTTTTGTAACAATGTCATTGATTATGTAGATTTTGTTAATTCTATTTGACTTGTTATTGTGTTAATTTTTTGAGACTTTGTATAGTTAATTTCTTGATTTCTTATGTGTGTTTTGTGATTAGTTGTATCTAATTTCTTTTGTTTCTCACTTGCTGTCCCCCCATTCAGGTGCTGAGTCTAGGGTGGCGGATTGGTGTCCCGGTGGTGGTGTCCCTCTTTGTGTTAGCACTTTTTGGGTTGATTTTGTTTCACTTTCATTTACTTCACGTGTGGTGTTCCTGGGATCCCCCTTTGTTTCGGACCCATCTGCCCAGTAAGTCTCAGCCCTGATTGGCTCCCCTTTTTTTGCCCCAGTGAGTTACTTCTTAATATTGGAGTTTTAAAGATTTTGAATTATAATTGATAAATAACTGTTTTTGTAACCAGAAATGCTGTCCGTGCCTCAATTGTAAAACGAACCTGAGTGCCTTCTTTGGTTGAAAATAGTCCTTTCAAAAAAAGGTCCCTGGGTGAAACCCCCAGGGTGGCGTTGTTTGACGTGAAATTCATTCTTAATCAAGTGCTGCCCAAAGTACGACCCTCGTGCCGACACATAAGACTGAAAGACCTTTATGTGAAGTGGGTACAACCAAAAAACAAAACAAGTGAAAAAATTGGTGAAATAATTGTACTTGAGCAGTATTTAAGAATGTTGTCTCCTGAGCTCCAGGTTTGGATCAAGGAACAGGATCCTCAGACTGCAGCTAAGGCCGCCTCCTTGGCTGACATGTTTGTGGCAGCATGTCTAAAGAACCAGTCCTGGGCCTACAGATCCTGGAAGCCAACCAAGTACAGCCCAAAACCAGGCTTGGGTCAGTACACCTCACGGGCAGCACTGCCTGTGGGTAAGCCTCCTGTAAAGGAGAATCAACCAGTTTCCAATGTTACCCCAAAGAACTTTAAACCCCTCATCTGCTACTTATGTGGTCAAGAGGGCCACAAAAAAAACCAAGGTGCCCACAAAATTCAGTAAAGCTGACACAGATGTGCTATGTGCCGAGACAGAAACGTGAACCTGAGATAAGAGCTCAACAGCCCGAGAGTGACCTCAGTCGAGATAAATGGGCAGGATCTTAAAGCACTCATTGACACATGAAGTACACAGACTCTGGTGCATCGTCAGTATGTTCCTGGTCATCTGTACTACTGAGATGGTTCCAATCTGTTGTGTTCACGGAGATGAAAAACCACATGCTACAGCAAATGTGTATGTTAAAGTGCAAGGAAACACTTATTTGCTGAGTGTCGGTGTCACAGATAATCTCCAATTTCCTGTAGTACTTGGCCATGATCTTCCTGTCCTTCTGGATTTGATCCACCCAGTGCAGCCCTGTAATGTAGCTCTGACACAGACCCAGGCAAAACAATCAGGTGAGATGGTGCAAACTTTAAATACACTACCCTTCTATGATGCTGAAATTCAATCAGGCCCCATTAAACCTAGTAAATCTTGCCAGCAGAGGCGCCAGGAGAAGTTCAGGCACACAGTAGTGGAGCCCTGTGATGCCCCTGACTTACCACTAGGTGTTAAGCTCCCAGAGAATAAAGGGCAGCTGCAGCAGCAGGATGCAAGCCTAGCTGGGTTTCTGCAGGAAGCCAGAGGGAGCAGTGGGGTTAGAAGTGACAAAACTAACACTGGAGGCTATGTTGTAGAGAATGGCATCCTTTACCACTGCTACAGGTCAGTTAGACAGCTGATGGTTCCAAAAGTAGCCAGAGACACAATCCTTACTCTTGGTCATTCAATTCCTTGGGCTGGCCACCTAGGGAAGCATAAGATCACAGCTAGGAGCCAGCGTTATTTTCACTGGCCAGGCCTGCAGAAAGATGTGGCACAGTTCCGTAGGAGCTGTCCGGAGTGCAACACACATCAGCTAAGTTCCCTGGTATAGCTCACCTCCAACCTCTGCCAATAATTGACCTATGCCTAAGCCACGCCCCCAAACACGATGAGCCAATCACAGTGCGCATAGCTAACCCAATACACTCGGACATTCTCTGCTTCCGCGTCCATTTAAATGCATTGCAGTTAGTCAGTTTTCATTCGTTTTTATATGTTTTTTCTTGACATTTTATGTTTAAAATGGTCAAACGGTGTGCATGGGGTACATGCAACTCCGACACAAGGTATCCCGAGAGGCTGGGCGACGGGGTGTATTTTTTACCCTTTCCCAAGCCACATCTCAACCGAGAGAAGTGTCGGCTCTGGATAAAGTTATGCGGTAGACCACAACACCGACTAAATGTGGATAAAATTAACAAGGATGTCTACATCTGTTCTAAGGTAAGTCAACAAAGTATTTGAGGCAACATATTGTCACTCTGCTAGAGATGTTTAGATGTTAGAGATGTTAACGTTAGGCTAACGTTAGCCTAACGTTAGCTTCTAGCTGCGTTGTACATCATGTCACTTTGTTTGCTGGGAGTTCATTGGGAGTTATGTGCTAGTTTTTGTACTTTGGCAATCGTACATCATTGTTAGCTGTTGTCCAAAGGGCTCTAGTTGTACCAGCATTAACTTTTGGAGCTTAGCTTCATCAACGTATCTGTAAAAAACCGAGATAACAAATGCTAGCAATGTTGTGCTGAATGATTCATGTAAATACTGTAGCACCAAACTAACAGAGAGGTACTCTTGGTAAATATGGTAAAAAGGCTTGTCCTGGAGACGTACGCAACTTAGACCTGTACATATTTAATATGATCATGAACCATTAATTGCATATTGAAGCACAACATTTTAGACAACTTTCTGCCAAAACAACTGGGGAACTTTGTGATATTTTTTTTTTAGCAAAACATGTAACCTTTTCACTCCTCTTCAACATAACTAAATATTCAAACTGTTTACATTCAGTCTCGATAGACAAGAGGTCAGGATGTTCAAAAGGTCATTGATTTATGCTGATTTAGTGTGAGTAATAACTCCTAATAAAATGCTATATTTTTTGTTTAAGCATTTTGTCAATGGAGGGCCCAGCACCGAGTTTCCCCATCCTCACCAAGCTACAAGAACTGGATCTACTGTAGGACAGAGGTGTCGTCCATCTCCAAAAAAGAGGTACTTCAAATGCATGTTGGGTGCACACATACATGAACACACACAGGTTCAAGTCACACTTGATCATTGATGACATAATATCAAGCTGAAGGCAAAAATCAGAAAAAGGATCTGCACACTGTTGAAAAAATCTCAATGTACAGATCTGCTCTTGTGTAAAGGACAAAATCACAGAAATCAAGTCCACTTAAAAGCAGCTGCCCTTGGATTTGATAGTAGCAGTTGTGGCTTTTTGATACTTTGATGTCTTGTCCATTGTTGATGACATAGAAGTCTTTGATAGTTGAGGCAGCTTCTTCTATGGTCATGTCTCTTGATCCAAAGGGGCACTTAATTTCGAGCAGTCCAGTTTCCCCATCATCACATATAATAGCATCCGGGGTTGCACCAAGAAACGGCAGCTCTGGCTGTAGCATTAGGCCAGCATCATGTACATGTCTAGATGGATATTTCTCTTGGTAGAGCTCCTTTGCCTTTGGCTCACTGGCAGTGCCATAGCTCGTTGCCTTTGAGGTGAAGGGTTTGGGGTAGTACATCGACTGGATGAATTCCTCTGTAACTTTTTTTCTTTTAAATATTTTTCCAAAGTTAGAGGCTGTCAGCCTTCCCTCACGATCTTTGTGCCATTTCTCACAGGCAGCCTGTGCCTTTGTCGCCACTTGAATTTCCCTGCTTCTTCAAGATTGAAACTCTGATTGACTTGTTCAGTAGGTGTTGGTAGAGGTAGGTGGTAGTAGGTGTCTGGGGTGAGGGGCCTGGGGATGTTGTCGGCACAGGAACAGGATACAGGCAGGGATGACGCCGGCTTGTTTAACACTGGAAGCTACAGGAAAAGGAAATTGAAGTTATGACAAATACAGAAACAGCAGAAATTACAATATAACTAATAATAACATATGAGAGGGAGTGCTCTGTTGTGGTTATTGGCACTGGTGTGCTGCGGTCTTCAGGTATGCTCTTTAGTCAATTCATAGTAAATCATTAATTTTTCCTTTTTTTTCTAACACTATTTTCTCTTCCAAATTTTAAAGCATTTATGTTCCATGACTACACAGTTTTCATTGTTTTACTTTTTTTAAATAGTATGTGCTCTATCAAGTGTACACTTTAGTTTGAATAATTTTACTGATATGTTGGTTGGTTTGTGACATTTGGCTTGTACCAGAACATCTTTATGTTTTCCTTCATTCATTTTAAACCATAAATTTATATTTGCAGTGCCGCTAGAGGATGAGCAACCACCCGTGCAACAGCAGCCAGAGGAAGTGCCAGATCATCTGGACCAGCATCCGCCACTGGAGCTGCCCTCAGGGGAAGTGGCGCAAGAGCTTCTGACATTAAGGACTATACTGGCTCAGAAAGACGCTGAAATTTAAGATTTAAAAAAAAATCAGACTCTAACAACACTGACAGCACTCCTGCACCACAGCAATATTTCAAACTATTTCCGGTACTGCACTGGCTTCAGTTACGATGAGTTCAACGACTTGTGCTCTGTGTTTGCTGTGCCAAATACTTGTACAGCTCCACAAACCTTTGTCCCATTATCATATAAGAGGGTTGATCGAGAAATAAATAAAACGCCACTACGTCACCAACTTTTGCTGGTTCTCATGAAGTTGCGCCAAAATTTTGACTTGAAGGATCTGGCTTCCAGATTTCAGATACCAGAACGAAGTGCAGGCACTCTTTTCAACTCATGGGTCGATTACATGTTTGATGTACTTGGTGAATTACCTGTATGGCCACATAGAGACACCATCATCTCCCAAATGCCAGATAAATATAAGATCAACTTTGGAACAACTCTAGCAATACTTGACTGCACAGAAGTAAAGATCGAGAGGCCAAGTTCGTTAGTACTGCAAAGTCAAAGTTTCTCAAACTAAAAGTCAACCAACACTCTGAAATCACTGATTGCATGTGATCCACGTGGCGCTATCATGTTTACATCGACTCTTTTTACTGGATCATTGTCTGACAAGGAAATTGTTCAGAAAAGCAAATTCCTAGAGTTGCTGAAAACACTCATGTCTCATAGCTACCTGAACAAAGGTGATGGTGTAATGGTTGACAAAGGATTTCTCATTGAGAAAGACTTGGAAGAAATTGGACTTTGAGTAAATATCCCTCTTTTTGCTCAGTCAAACAAACAGATGTCCGCCGCTGATGTACACAAAACAAAAAAGATAGCTGCTCACAGAGTTTACGTGGAGAGAGCTATTGCCAAAATAAAGAAATTCAAAATTGTATCGGAGAGAATACCCAACATCAGGTTGGGCAACATAAATCAAATTTGGTATGTTGTGAGCATGCTCTCAAATTTTCAGCCTCACATATTATAGGCTAGTTATCCTGTATTTCTCTGTGTTGAGCAAGGTATTTCAAATCAAATCAAATTTTATTTGTATAGCCCAAATTCACAAATCACAGTTTGCCTCAGAGGGCTTTACAATCTGTACAGAGACGACACCCTCTGTCCTTCGACCCTCGATTCGAGTGAGGAAAAACTTGCCCCAAAAAAAAGCCGGGAAAAAAAAAATGCGGAAGAAACCTCAGGAAGAGCCACAGAGGAGGGATCCCTCTCCCAGGACGGACAGACGTGCAATAGATGTCGCATGTACAGAGCAGATCAATGAGATCACAATGTATACAATTATAATGGATGGTTGACAGGAATGAAAGTACATAAGGAGGTATTACAGCAATAATAATGAAATGCACATAATGGAAATGTGATTACTAGTGATAGCAGTAGTAGTGGTTAACGGTAAGGATAGTATGTAGTAATGCATTACAATAATAGTAGTGGAACGTATGTAACAGAGATAAGACTAATATTAGCAACAGTAGTGGTGGGTGTCAGGCAGGGCCATGGCAGTAGGCGCATCCACGATCAGGCAGGGCCATGGCAGTAGGCGCATCCACGATCCACGACCCGGGCGCGGCCAGGATCCATGGGAGCCTGTAGGACTAGTATTTAAAATGTCAAAAATAATTTTATTGTATGTGTGTGTATATATGTGTAAAGATTTTTTTTGTGAATGGAATAGTTGTATAATCTACTGTGATTAGCTGTAAGTGTTGCACATTTTGACCTCTGGGGGTCCCCCATACATCATTATGAGAAATGATGTAGGAATGCACATTGCTTGAATGTTTTATGTAAAGAAAAATAAATTGATCATCTGTTAGCTGTCATAGTCTACTTATGTTGATATGAATATGAATATTTGAACCATTTTTCCTCCAGATACTGTGCAGTGTGCAGACTGTTAGTGTATTATTTACCTGGTAACTCAAACCACATCCGATTGGAAGTTCCTTTCCCTGTACTGTCACCCTAGCAGCTGTCTGATTGACCAGTTAACTTATTGGGGCCCTGGTCATGTTTTTTATGACATCATATACCTCTGCTCTCACACCTGACTCTTTCCTAAAAAAGGCAGCAAGGTTGTTTTAGGCAATGTATTGCAAAACATGAGCTTCATAGTCACCTCACAATGTTACAGTCATACTTGGATATTGTACAGTACATGCAGCATCACAAAGATGGAAACATGCTGTTTCTCTGAGTTCATGAAGAGAATATGAATGAATGAAAATAAAACACACATACTGTTTAACTGCAGAATAAGTACTTTGCCCACCACTGTGTACTGTACATGACATCAACCTATGATTACCTGTTTGGGTTGTAGGAGCAGATGACCGGCTTCTTTTTCGGTTTAGCCTTTGCTTTGGCTACAATGACAGACGTGATACAGTAGGTTGGCCGCTTGTGATCCGCTTGCCTCTCGGCCGATGCCACTGCTGGGCCTGACTTGTACAGGACAGCTGATCTCTCCCCCGCAGCCGGTCAACATAGTGGAATAGACCGATAATATGGGAGCAGTAACCCGGTTCCCTATGGATTCAATCCCAATCATATGTCAGATCAATGACATGGAGCTTGTTACTTTTAGTGTGTTAGTGTATATTAACAGATGTTTAGCAAAGCCTAGTATATTACAAAACGCTGCTTTAGCGGAAGAAAAATCTAGCTATGCTAATACGGAGCTTTAAGCTAGGTTTAGATAAAAAATAAGATAGTAGCAGTTAGATTAATAAATTGAAAGTAATAATAAATTAATAAATTGAAAGTAAATCACACTTCTTACCCTGCAGTGCATGAACAATGCTGATCCTCTATCTTGTTGTCTGAGATGGTGATGGCAACGAGATGCGGTTTATCACGTTTACACTGTGACCTGTACATTTTTGCCTGGAGCTGAAGCTTTTCATCGACCTTCTCAACAATAAAATTATTAATATAACCCTCCAACGCATAGTTAAGGCCCTTTTGGTGACTTCGAGATGATATGTAATCTTTCTGTCTCCAAAAATCATCAATTGCCTCCTGTGAAATGTCTCCTACTGTGACAGCTGCCATAGCGCCTGTCACCAAATGTTGACGGTTTGTCCGAGTGAGTGGAGGGGGCGGGGCTTAGCCATAGGTCAATTGGTACACCATTTGATCCTGGGAATGGACATTGTGGGCCCAGTGGAGAAGAGCAAGGCAGGAAACAGATTTATGCTGGTCTTCACAGATTATGCCACTAAATACCCTGAAGTGTTTCCACTAAAGACAGTTAAAGCGAAACCTATTGCATTGTGCCTGGTGCAGTTTTTTTCAAGGGTTGGTTTTCCCCAGGAGATACTGACCGTCCGGGGCTCTCACTTCATGTCCAGATTGCTGAAGGATGCGTACCAGCTGCTGGGCATCAGAGGTTTGAGGACAACACCCTATCACCCACAGACAGATGGACTCACAGAGCGGTTTAATCAGACATTGAAGCAGATGCTCCGTAAGTTTGTTAATGACACAGGCTCAGACTGGGACCAGTGGCTCTCTTATCTCATGTTTGCATATAGAGAAGTTCCACAAGCCTCGACTGGCTTCTCGCCATTTGAACTCCTTTTTGGTCATGAGGTCAGAGGCCCTTTAACCCTGCTAAAAGAAATATGGGAGGGAGATAAGGGGAGCAAAGAACCTGTTAATGTTGTCTCATATGTTCTTCAGATGAGAGAGAAGCTGGATAAAATGACTCTGCTCTGGCCTGGGAAAACATGGCAGCTGCTCAGCATCAACAGAGGACCTGGTATGATCGAACGGCTCGAGAGGTGTTTTGACCCTGGCCAGAAAGTGCTGGTGATGTTGCCCACTAAAGAGGGCAAGCTATTAGCCAAGTGGCAAGGGCCCTTTGACGTAATTTAAAAACTTGGCTCTACCACCTATAAAATCTCAACCCCAGGTCATAGTCGCCCTACTCGGACCCTGCATGTCAACCTGCTGAAGGAGTGGGTCCCTCGGCTGGGGGAAGCATCGACTGTGCTCCTCATCAGAGATGTATTGGATGAGGAGGTGAAGGAGCAGTATCTGCCAGTGCCGGGTGCCTCAGCAGCTGACCTTTGGCATTTATCTAAAGTGCAGCAGTCACAGGTGAGAGCTCTGTGTGCAACTGATGTCTTTCAAACCGACCCAGGCCGCACAGATGTCATTCATCATCATATCACACTTAAAGAGGGTGCAGTAATCTGACATATGAGCTATCGAATCCCGGAACACCTCCATGGGGATTATTGAGGTTTCCCAGAGTGAGTGGTGTAACCCTATAGCTCTTGTACCCAAAAAGGATGGCACCATTAGATTTTGTATGGACTTTAGGTATTTAAATACAATCTCTAAGTTTGACTCATATCCAACTCCTCGTATTGATGACCCTTATAGCCACCACTATTGACCTCTCTAAAGGCTATTGGCAGGTCCCTTTGTCACAGAAGTCTCGTAAGCTGACCGCCTTTCGGACTCCATGGGGACTCTTCCATTTTACAGTCATGCCTTTCGGGTTACATGGAGCACCGGCTACCTTCCAGAGGCTCATGGATAAGGTACTGTTTGGCCGGTCACATTTTGCTTCTGCTTATTTGGACGATGTTGTTGTTTATAGTGATTCTTGGGAGGAACACTTGGAACATCTCAAATCTGTTTTTGAGTGTCTTGGAAAAGCAGGACTAACCATCAACCCAGGCAAATGTATGCTGGCCAGAGCAGAGGTGGAGTACCTCCGCTATGTCATTGGGAGTGGAGTCATCAAGCCTGAAGTTTAGAAGGTGGAGGCTATTCGAGCCTGCCCCTTGCCCCAGACCAGAACTCAGCTGAGGTCATTCATTGGCATGGCAGGTTAGTACCACAGGTTCATACCTAATCACTCTGCTTGAGCTACTGTGCTTACAGATATGGTCAGCCCGTGACATCCAAATCAGCTGCTTTGGACTGAGGAAGCGAAGAATATCATGGATATTCAGCAAGCACTAGGTGGTGATACATTGTTGCACTGCCCTGACTTTAAATTGCAGTTTATTCTGCAGACTGATGCTTCAGACTGAGGGCTGGGTGCAGTGCTGCTTCAGGGCCCTCCAGAGGATCGTCTTCCTGTGGCGTTCATAAGCAGGAAGCTGTATCGATGAGAAAGGCGTTATTCTACAGTGGAGAAGGAATGCCTGGCGGTTAAGTGGGCCCTGGATTCCCTCAAATACTACCTGCTTGGGAGGGAGTTTGTCCTGGGGATGGACCACAAGGCCCTGAAGTGGCTACAGAAGATGAAGGATGCCAACAGTCACATAATCCATCCAAGATGGCCTCTTTTGGAAGCAGGGCAGGTTTACTTCATGATTTGAGTGTTTATATTGAGTATGTATAGGTTTCCATTTGTAGTCTCTGTTCACATTATGTTTCGTTTGCATTATGGAAGTAATGGTTTATGTCTGTTTCCCCCTATTGTCTGTGTTGGCTAGCCAGTGTCTATATAACCCCCACCTATTGTCTCATTTGTTAGGTCAGTTATGTTGAGTTAAGTCGCTGTTTGTTAAAGTTGACCTCAGTTTAAGTTATTAGGGCCCTTATTTAGAGTTGTTATTTTGAATCCACTCTCCAGACATCAATAGGAACAGAGAACTGTGACAATGATGTGTTATAATTTTATGTCTTTGCAATTGTGTTAGATTAACAAAGTGCTAACAATTGTTCTCTCCTGATCTAATTAAAACACACACACACACATTCCCAGAGTGAAGGTCTGGTAACCCGCCTTCTTCCCTAATCTTGGTCGACAGCTCAGAAATTTACACTCTTGTTTTTCTTATCTGTGGCATTCCACTGAGAAGTTCCCTACACTTCTCCAGATTTCAACAAGGTTCTAAATAGCTATTTAGCCAGAACCTCTTTAATTTGTTTATACAGTTAAGTATCGTAACCTGATTTAGAGGAAGTGAACTTAATTTAAATTATCTTGTATTGAGTAACAACGGAAGATCTGCCTGATCAACGTATCATCCTCAGTTATTTTAGTCAAGAAGTTAAAATTAGTTTACAAAGTCAGAGCCTGAGAACCACCACTCAAAGTGACAAAAGTCCGATCATCCATCATCGTCATTAAGATCATCATCATGACATTGCAGCAACTTGCTGTTTCCGAAACTGTGCAAGCGGTTTCCAACGAAAGACAGACTCTTTGACAAGCCAAACCAGCTTTGCCCCCAACGCTCACTAGTGGTACCATCCCGCTGGGCATTAAGCCAAGATCGTCACTGGCTCGGTACTGAATAAGCCGCGTTCTTCCTACGACACCGGACCGAGGTCGTCAACCGCCGGATACCAGACGAGCAGCAACAATTGGCTATTGGACCGGGACTGCCAGCTAGAGTTGCAAATCACCGGAGACAAAACCCACCGCCGCTGACTCCACAACTCTGCTAAGAATGTAGGCTCTCCATCACTAATAACAGCTGGATTCACACATGAAACACTAGTTGGTGTCTTTTGGCTTCTGATTCCTATCTTTTGAGCTTAAGAGAAATTCGGTTAGGGTTTCGTTAGTATTGAAATTACTCTCATAATATTTATGCTCTCACCCGACCCGTGATTTCACCATCCGCACATATTTCACTAATAATCTCATTACCTTAGTCATTACAGACGCCACATTTTTTCTGTTACTTGTTGTTATTCGTTTAAATTGCCACTTAATTTATTTACTCTGAATTATTTAGTCAATAAACATATTTAACCGTATGTCGTTGTCTGTGCAGGTTTGTTTTAATATGGAGAACCGATGGAAACTGTGTAGAAGTCACTGCTTCAGCTATGAGATTGAATAAATTGATCTGAAATTGATTAGAATTGTTGCAAGTTAACCTTGTCCAGTCGAATTTGATTAATTACCTCCGGATTATTCAAATAGATGAAACAACGGAGGTGGTGCCCCATTTAGGAGTGTTTTATTAATCACCAGTGATTAATAAATTACATTTATTATTAGTGTATCTCCTACACACAACTACAAAATGAGAGCATACATTGCTACACAATGTTCAAGGTAAATTTATGGTCATTTTCTAACCAAGGGTTTAAAAAACGAAATAATGATTGAGTCCTTGAGTCCTGCTACATCTATTTTAAACAATGTGTGATGTATTTTGAGGATGAGTTCAGGAGTCTCATGGTCTGGAGAATGAAGCTGTTCTGTAGTCTGGTGGTGCGGCAGCGGATACTTCTGTATCTTTTTCCAGATGGCAGCTGGGCTGGGTGTCATCTGTTACTATCCTTTGGGCTCTGTACAGACATCTCACTTCACCGATGCTCTGTAGATGGTGCCAGTGATGTTCTGGGCAGTTTTAATCCTTCGCTGTAGAGCCTTCCTGTCCCGGGCCGTGCACGAACCATGCCAGTTTGTGATGTTTCCAGTCAGGATGATTTCTTTTGCTCCTGTGTAAAAGTTGACCAGAATCTGGCCCAGAATTTAGCCTTCCTGTGTTTCTGTAGGAAGTAGAGCCTTTTCTGTGCTTTTTTTGATGATGTGTGATGACCAGAATAGGTTCTCAGTGATAATTTCAAGGAACCTATAACTGTTCACCTGCTCCACCCCAGCCCCACTGATGTAGACATTGTGCAAATGAGTTGTTAATGAATGGATTTTTTTGTGAACAGGGTCATTCGATGCATGACAATTATTTTGAGTCGAGAGCAGATGATGTCAGGAACTTATTTTATATTTGAACTCTCCTCCCTTTCCCCTCTCTATCTGTCTCTTCCTTCATCACAGTCCAGCTTCTCTGTAATGCTGCTGGCAGTAATGTGGACTGTCAATGAAAAATATAAAATTGTTGGAGGCCATTACTTCAAGTCATTAGTTAAAGGTGGGTGGACTGTGCAGTCTCATGAAATCATCTGTGCTGCTCTTCAAGTCATTCTCCTTGCCGGGGAATGGGTCACTGCAGCACAGTGAGTGATTACCTTGCAAGACAACTGTGCTCTAATATGAATTAGTATGAATAGGCAAGAGAGTTAGTACTTGGACTGTAGCAGTGAGAGGAAGTGGAAAAAGCTGTGAAATAGGTCACTTAGAGGGAACAATATCATACTAAATTTTAATCTAGTGCAATAAGAAAAATGCATTGAAGTGGCTCTTAGTCTTAAATTAAAATAAAGGTGATCTTTAAACTGCTTAATATGAAAGATCATTCATAACAAAATGGTACTGTACTACGGTCTTAAATCATGATTTATTGACTGATACTCAGTTCAGGGCTGATTCATTTTAAAATACATTAAATAATTTAATGTCTCCCAATCACAGTTCAGTATTTAACAAAACTTTGGTGAACTGATTTGTAACTTGTTGATAATATAATTTTTTCCTAAAATGGTGGTGTTGTCAATTTTCAAAAAGGTAGAAAAACTCAAAACAGCATCCATGTCCAGAAGCACACTGCATGAGCAGAATTGGTCATTGATGTGATTGAGCATCCCTTTCATCCCGTTTAACCCCCTCCCTCTGGTGATGTGAAGCACATTGGGGAATTAATTGTTTCCTCCCTTTTCACTCTAGCAACACTGATAATGATGTTCAAGGACAAAACAAGTGCTTTTTCAACCTGAAGTCCATTTACTTAAAAAGTCTGCGTTTCTACGATGCTCTCATTTTCTCTGATATATGAGAGTATGGAAGATTCTAAATGCCCAATTGAAAACACTTCAAAAACAAAGACATTTAAATGCACTGCCATTTGATGTTTGAATTTGTCATACTAAAATGAAAAATGTGTAAAATCAAGTCACAAAACTGAAATTAAGACAGTGTATTAAGAGGAAGACACTTCATCAATGCCAAAATGAAAAACATTAACTGTCCAATCAGAGCTTTGGTGCATAGCTGCATTATGAGTGTACATCTGGTTACGTTTCTAAGTGATTTGTTTTTTTAAGAGATGGAGCTGCAGGGGTGCTGTACAAAAAGACACTCTTCTCAGCAAAATTCTCAGTAGGCCTAAGTGTTGACAGTTAATTAGCGGATAGCTAGGAACCATTAGCTTGTCCTCTTCTATTATCCAGCTATTTAGGGGAGACTGGGGACAGTTCCAACACTTTTTACATTACTCTCAGTTACTCAGAGACTATTTGGACTAGGCTCACCAAATCTTTACATATTAAACCTACATCTGTCTGCTAAATGCCCATACCATTTAAAGATGGCTACAACATATCAATCACAATATTTATTTGAATAGAGGAATTCAGATGTTGCAACTGACCCCAAACCTGAGGACAGTTGCAACACGGATCAGGGACGGTTGCAACATATCAAAAAAACATTAAATTTCACTAATTATCTTCTGCTTTTTGTCTAAATAACCCCTGTTCTGGCCTCTCTGCACTGGCTTCCCGTCCGGTTCAGAATTGATTACAAGATCCTGATGTTTGTTTTTAAAATTCTGAACGGTATGGCCCCTGTGTACTTAGCGGAACTCATACATGTTCACAGACCAACCAGAGCTCTGAGGTCTGCAAATGAAATAAATTTGGATGTGCCTAAAAGCAGGCTAAAAACTAGAGGCGATCGTGCGTTCGCGGTGGTTGCCCCTAAGCTGTGGAACAGTTTACCACAGCATATCCGGTCATCAGAGACTGGAGATTTTTAAGTCCTCTCTCAAAACCCATTTTTTCTCCCAGGCTTTTGGACCTGTGTGAGATGAAGTGTTTGGTTTGCTAAATGCATGTGTCATTGCTGAACTTGTCTTTTATAATGTACTATTGTATTTTATTGCTATCTATTTTATGTAAAGCACCTTGGTCAACCTAGGTTGTTATAAGGTGCTCTATAAATAAACGTGACCTTGACCTTGACCTTAAATAAGCACGTATACAATATTAAGGTATTTAATAAGTTTTGTGTTGTGTAAAACACAGGCCTACCTTGAGTCAATGTGCAGATGTTACAAAAGCTATAAAAACTCAATATTTCATTTTGGGACAAAAAGAATGGAATAATCTGCAATACAAAAAACATTTATTAAACATGTGAACTAACAGTGAACTGTTTTAATGAACAAAATTCACATTGTTTTAAAACTCCAGTGAATATAAACTTTGACTTTAAGTTTTATTAAAGGCACACAAATGTTTAAAAAACACTCTGCTGGCTATTAATTGTGCCTATTTTGAACTAAAAATCTTCAAAAATACGGTTGTGTGGTCTGTTTTGATATGACTAGCCTAATTAGCATGGGGACAGTTGCAACAGTTGCAACCGTCCCCATGGTATCAGTCATGACAAAACACCATGTGCTAGCTAGCCACATTAACATTGACACATGTAAACCATGTCATTTAATAGTCAACAAAACAGTGATTCAAACTAGGTAGGTTTGGATTAATTCATACAAAAGATCAGGACAATATGACAAAAATACAGCTCTTGAAAAAAGCTACTTTCATACCTCCAAAACAACTTTGTCTTGTAGAAGCAGGACCAGATGCTCAATATCGCCTTTCTCTTCTTGGTGGGCAGGGGGTCTAACTGAGCATGTGCAGTGTGAGTGTCATCACTCTAGCATGTTTCTGATTGGAGAAATAAGGCGTGTTGCAACTGTCCCCAGTCTCCTACTGTAAACTAATGATGTCCATGTAAGGTAGATAGCTAGAAGCTGGACTGACAAGAAGCTTGTCAGTCCTAAATGGATTCCTTTCTTTGACCTAAATTGCATCATTTTTTGTTTTGCTTTGAGTAAAGTCATTTGCATTCACATTGCAGTTAGAAAACTTGATCTGAGATTTTTATATATTTATCTGAAAAGCTAAACTGCTGAATAAAGCACTCTTCATATGCAATTAAATAAGAAATTTGTATATTCCGTGTAAGGATGGGGAAGCAATTCAGGTTTGTAAATTCAATGAAAATTTATATTTTATGACACATTTTATTTTCAGCCTGCAGTTATATTAGTTAAATATGATGGACCAGTTTGTTTTTTTGTATTTGGATGATATTCTCATCTTCTCTTCTGATGAGCAGACTCACATCCAGCATGTGCACCAGGTTTTGCAGCGCCTCCTCGACCATCAGCTCTTCATAATGCAGAAAAATGTGAGCTCCATGTCTCCAAGGTTTTATTTTTGGGTTTTGTGGTTTTGGGTCGTGGATTGGCCTACTCCCACTAGTCGCAAGTGTAACCCCAGTCCCATGTAGCTGGTAAATATTGACTGACAAATAATTAGGGTGTTATAGTACAATGGGACGGGGCCTGAGTTCATCTCAAAATGGCGCTATGTACCTGTGATAACAGTGATAGCGTGGTAAAATAACTTGGCGGTGCCTCCAATAACTTTTAAGAAGTAAACACAAAATTTGCTACTTCCCCATTAAAATTAAAAGTTCCCTTTAACCTGTCTATCACTTATTTATCCAGAAAGTATCACCTTTGTAATTACAACACAGGATTTAGTTGAACAACAGGACTTGTTTATTACAAAGTTACAAATTGGTCATTTGGAAATTAGTTAACTGATTCACTATTGACCTTTAAGTATGCACTGTTAACAGTATTCAAAAGTCATACCATGCTCTGGAAGGTTTGACCCACAAATGACTCCTGATGAACCCAAAGAGAAAGGGTAAAATCAAAATGACCAGGAAAACTCAAGTGTCCACAGCCCACACTCACACACATTCACACAGGGCTATTATATGTAAGTAAAGAAAAACGTTGCAGGCCCAGTCGAGGCTTGTAATCGTGGAGGCCAGAAACAAATGGCCGCTTCACTGGGTTTAACCAGCATAAACAAAAAGGCACGTGCAAAGTGTTATAGGTGTACTCACAAGTCCAACAACAGTCAGAGATGAAGATGGGGGGGGGGGCAAAAGGCAAGGTGCAGTTCCAGCGGCAAGGTAATGGGGCGTGCAGCAACACAGGGCAGTGAACGTTCACCAACGTTCAAGTACAGCAGCTACAGTCTCTCTCCAATGGTCCAGGGCTCTCCCCGTCCTCACTCCTCTTATGGCAAATGTCCGGTCCTGAATCACATAATTCTTCTTAATAACTAAGCTACAGGCTAATTCATGGCGAAAAACCCACAGTATGTCTTAAACAAATGAGAAATTGCTAGCTGAAATGCGTAATTAACAGTGTGAAAGTCTGTGAGCAGGCTAAGCTAAAGGCTAGCAGCGATTAGCAATTCAGCTCGTCTTTTACACATTACTATCAAACAACAGCACCGAGTACATCAAAACACATGTATTTACCTCTGGCAGCTTCTCAGAGTTTACACACATCGACCACAGGACGACTATCCCTCAGTCTTGGAAGTTAGGAGTGTTGTTACGTTACTTTTACAGTTTACAGCTACCCTGCTCGGACGCCAATCAAGCCACTTCTGCTGTCGCTAACCTTGCTGCGCACGTAGGTGATGCTAAGCCCCTCCTCCCTGAACAAGGTGATGACAGGATTGGCTAAGGACTACAGACATACCAACAGAGATGAGAGAATAAAAGATGCTTCACGGCCCCACAAACAAACATGGTCTTCTGGTATCTGTGCAGACAACCAACTATGAATGACTTTTAGAACACCACTTTTTCTTCTCTGACTTTTAACTGTATATAGAATGAATGTTTTAACATGGTATAATCCAACACATTTTAAACACATTTACACTTCATGAACTGTTATTTCTTAACAAAATAAACATCTTAATTTCTGCATATAAATGAATGAAATTAAGGACCACAGGGCTACACAAGCTAGTCCAACGCTTCCTGGGGTTTGCAAACTTTTACAGACGCTTTATTCTAAATTTCAGTGCCATTGCTGCCCCTCTGCATGCCTTAACCTCTCCCCATGTCAAGTTTGAGTGGACCCCCAGGCTGATCTTGCCTTCCAGAAGCTGAGAGAGAGCTTCACCTCGGCACCCATCCTCACGCTACCCGACCCCAGTTGTCAGTTCGTGGTGGAGGTGGATGCTTCGGACTTAGGTATAGGGGCGGTTCTCTCTCAATGGTCGCAGGCAGATAACAAGCTTCACCCCTACGCTTTCTTCTTTGTTGTTTACACTGCTAGTACACGACTGTGCATCCAGACACAAGGGGAACCAGATCATCAATTTCGCAGATGACACCACAGTGGTGGGACTCATTCATAGATATGAGGAATCAATGTACAGAGAAGAAGTTAAACATCTAGAGGTTTGGTGCAGAGAAATAATCTGGTGCTCAATGCGGACAAAACGAAGTCGATGATTATCGACTTCCGGAGGTCACAGCCCAACCATGCTCCTCCTAGCATCAGTGGCCGCACAGTGGAGAGAGTGGAGATCAAGTTCCTCGGAGTGCAGATATTGCAGGACCTAAGCTGGAATAAGAACACCTCAGGGATCACGAAACGGGCCCAGCAGAGGGCTGATTATTTTGGCTGCAGTGATACACAACTAACTTTATAGGTGTTTCCTTACATCTTGCAGCAATGCTGACACATTTAGCCTACAAGAACAACAACTTAAACATTTTTCTTTCTTCTAGCTTAACCTCCTTTACAGTTGAATTTGTGTTGTCATGACTTGAAATTTCTCATAGCAACCTGCGAGGTCCGTTGTCCACAAGGCAATCAGCTTGAGGTTCACAGGTCTGATAACCACTGAATGAGTGGTACCTAAACTCTATTAACCCTGCTCTGTATGCTGTCCTTGTTGTATGTCAGTAGGTAGAGATATGCTGCTGATGAACGTCTAGAGAAAACTTGAAATCTTGTGAGTTTAATGCAAGCGGACTGTGACCCTTAGAGGGGAGATAATAGAAGTGTTTTGTTTGATTGCATCGTCCTTGTCAGTTGTATTCAGTCACGCAAGGATCTTGAGGTCACATGACGGGAGATTGTATGAAATCATGAGTCCTGAGGGTCAATTAGATCATTAAACTTTGTTGAGACTGCAATACACGAGTAGAGGAAAGGAAAGGAAAGGCAGCTTTAGCCCATTTTATACACAGGGTGATAAAAACACAGATGAGACATTAACAATTTAACAGCTGAATAAATGGCACAAAATGGGAAGAAAAACAAAGAACAAAGAAGTGGCTGCCTCAAGTTTCATAAGTACGATGACAAACAGATGTGTTTTTAGCTTTGATTTAAAAATAATTTATTGAGACAAGTCTTATATCCATTCTACATTTGGTGTAGATCTGTGCAGCATTGTGGCTAAAAGCAAATTCCCCATATTGCGATTTAATTTTGGGAACAGCAAGTAAGAAGTAATTGCTGGTCATAACCCTAAAATTAAATGATTTATTTAATTATATATTTTTTAAATTGTTCCATTTGTGGTTGATAATTGAGTAGCTGCAATCCATTTTCTGATAGACAGTAGGGTTGTTAGAACTTGCGATGTGCTCAACCTTCTCAGTGGGGGGTCAGACAATAACTGGCAGCCAAAAATGGACCAATAGCTGTGGGATGTTCAGACCCAATAATTTATTTCTCATCTCATCTTGTTTTGAAAGACAATCAGTCTGACAACAGCAATGACATGCTGAATGCTTTGGATGCCAGGATTGTTGATATTCCTACTCCAGGAAGGCTTTCTCCGGACCCTCTTGCCCGATCTCCTTTGCATCTTATCATCTCATGATGGAAGCCTTGACCCCATATTGGAGACATAAATACATGGTTAAAAATAATTTATGCATAGGTTATACAGTGCCCCTAGCTGTGATTGTTTTAAGATTTTTCAGCCAACACGCTATAAATTGATAGCATAGACAATATTTGTGCCTTTACTTTGGACATCTAATATGGATGTAAGTAGGAGGGATACTGGGCTGGAAAGGCCACAAGCACAAGCTTATTCGGTCAGGGTTCAATATGTAATCTGATAAGCCATTGGTGTACAATGATCATCTAATCTGACATAGCAACCACCTGGAAAGACATAAATGTTGTGTAGTCGGATTTATTACTCACTGCAACAGCGTCGGCTGTTAATGTTGTCAGTTTGTGGCACTGTGTGTGTGTGTGTGTGTGTGTGTGTGTTATCATGGCAGAATGTGTTCCTGGAGACACCTTTTCTAGCGTGAACTAACATAGAAGCAATTTTGAGTCATTTGCCAGGTGTTGCCTGCCTGCCTGCCTGTGGACTGACAACCATGCATACAGTATGCAGTCATGAAACTTTGCAGGTGTGCAGTTGAGACCAAAATCAAGGGCAAGTTTGAAGATGGGTGTGATCTCAGTATAAATCACTACATTATTACATGAGTATTAATTGGTCAGAGCGTGAACATGTTGTGGTGTTGCAGCTGGTGTGATCCCTTCTCTAGTTATTTCATCTTTATTGATTTATTTAAAGCTCCTGTTGGTAAGATAGTAGTACTTTGGGTTTCCCAACTCGTCAAATACCGATGCTTTGGGATTGTACGTTGCGTCAGCCGTGATTCAAAAGCATCAGTGTTTGACGAGTTGGGAATGAGACTCAAAAATCAACAATCTTACTAACAGGAGTTTTAACAGGGACGATACATATAGGCATTGTTACACGATAAAATGCAACCAATATAATATAGAACTTCCAGCCGAGGCTTATTTGCAGTCCTTGTCTCTGGTTAAGTTTTAAGGGATAAAGCACATAATACATAAGTCTTTGTTAGGTCTTCAGGGATTCTCTGAATGATCCACAGCTGTGAAAACTTTTAAAAGAACACCGGAGAAAGCAAAAAGTAGCGTTCATAAAAACAGTCTATGAACAGACTGGGTACTGCAGTTAGCATGGACAGACAATTTTACATGCATATGTTGTTGTCACTTGTAAAGTGTCTCCTCGCAAATTAAGACAAATCATAAATATTCAGTGTCAACTTGTCTCAACAAATGCTAAACAAAAACACTTTAAGTCACCACAGCAGGATGTAAATCCTTCCTTCTTAAAGTATTCATTTAAAGACTCATAAATTCAGCATTTAGTCAGACGAAAGCATCCAGCCAGCGGATCACGCTGTGCGGTGGGGTGGGAGCGGGGGCTGAAGGCAGCGCGGCGACAGCTTGTCATTCTTTTTTCCTTCCTAATTGTGGTTTACTGACTGATATATACAATAGGCATCGCCCATTCCGTCTTACTTTTGTTTTTCAAGGAGGGGAAGCAATGCCACGGATGTAGCTCTGTAAATCAATTGACGTCAGTGAAAAGCTGTTCAAAGTCTCATTATGGGAAGAAGAAAAATGTAATTTCTAGGTAACCTCAAGTTAAAAACTCCATGGAAAAATGCTTTAACTAAAAGCAACCATTATTTTCTTAACTCAGCAATCAAACAGACGATGATGCTCATACTCGTGGTGTTTAATATGTCAGTGTGGTAATGTAAGCAGGTTTTTATTATAATTAACAAGAAACAAGGTTTTAAATAGTGGATGGGGTATGGGTATTTGAGTTCTTACATCTTCCAGGGTCCCCCTCAGGCAAAACAGAAACAAGAAGGCTACAGAGGCAAAAACCAGTCTATGATCATAGCTTTTTAAGAAACTGATCGTTTTGATGATTAGTCAGGCAGATTTAGAGGGTCTTTGAATATGCCTGAGAGGGAGCGAAGCACTGCAGTGACAGATGGCTGCCTGCCTTTTTCCACAGGCAGTGTTTTAAATTGTTTACAATGAAAAGTGCTAAAGGTTGATTTGATATGGGTAGAAATGTATGCTTCAATGAGGTTTATGTGAACCCTATTTTCACATGTGATGCAGGAACACAGGAGAAAGCAGGATTTGGCCAGAGGCTTGATTTCCTTCTGTCATCATCTCTGATGTATGAACTTTCCGTCTGTGCAACCTCCACCTTGTGCTTCTCCTCAGGGCCTCAGCAACACAGGCGAAAGGATAAATAAAAATAACTGCAGCTTTTAACACATCTGTCGTAAAACCTTTGGAGAATCAGTGCAAGTCTGATTTAAATAAGTTGATTCCAAAGGCGCACACTTGAGGTAGCATTTTTTTTTCTTTCTCACGGAGTATGAAGGTGAAGGGGGGAAATATTCTTCAAACGCTGTTGCTGAATGTGTCAGTATTTGAGAGTCAGCACAGCAGTAGTCTCGGAGTGGGAAATAATTGGCTGCGCTGTGCAAAGGCATACACGTCAGTCTTCCTCTGTGCAGCCATCGATGTGATAATGCCTATGAATTGTGCATCTTTTAACACTGGCTCTGTTTAGATTCCCCCTTAATGAAAATCCACAGTCAAAGGGTCACTTTTCTACTTTTTCACACTGCAGCTCTTGAACTATTCCCTTTAATCAATGCCTGTACTTGTTTGTGTGTGTGCCTCCTGATGGTTGCTCACTGTTGTGATTTGCACTTCTGCTATTAACATTTCTATTATGTTAATTAGCCCTGATTTAATGCCTCTGAGATAACTTCAAAGGACAATGCCAGAAGTGTAGCTGAGATGGGAAATGACAGGTTGCAGTATTTTTGATCCCAGTTGGTGAATCACCCTTTTCAGACTTTTCCTCGCTCGCTTCCTCTGAAGTCGTTTCATGCCTCCATGCTGTTTCTCACTTTAGGGGAGAAAAAGGGGAGATAACATTTTTAATAAAACCAGGACAGGATGTGCATGAGTTTGAGAGTAATGTGTATGTTCTGTATAACTTCTCATTTTGCTTTAATAGAGACAAAAGACAAATGTGTTGTAGAGCCAACATTATTTTTCAAAAATCTAACTTTTTTTCTTTTTACAGCAGTTTGAATTATGAGTGAAACCAGCCTCCCTCTTCCTGGCAAATTGTCAGTGAATAGTATCCTTAATATCCACCTACACATTAATAACACAAATTACAATAACCAGGGGTACTGAACCATAATGAAGATATGGCCCCATAGGCTTCAATGAGAGCAGAATTTATTATTTTTCAACATAGTTCCCATCGCTCCTCAGTGACACTTTCTCACCTAAAAGTGCCCGGTGGCTTTCCACAGCTTGTCAGATTGTCATATATGGAAAGTTACCCACAGCAGCAGCAGGACAGGAAGGCACTAATAAGGTGACAAAATACAGAGCCAAGCATTTTCTAGGGGGAAAACGCTGCCACCGTGATTTCATATAGAAAAGAAAATTAATGTGCCGCACTACTCCAATCCTGAATCTTATCTGTCCCCTCGGAATTTTTCAATAGTTATTGCCACCAAAACTGTTGGATTTCTCCAGGCTTTTAAGACGGGGAAAAAAGCGGTGTGATGTATGCTCTATTTGCAGCTAATGCATAATGATTGAGAAAAATGCTGGCACAGTAACATTCATCTTTTCTTGACCAGTGGGTTTTTGCATTAATTTATTTCAGGAAAAATGATGGAGAATTAGGATGCTCAGCTTTACAGAGAACTAAGTAGTCACTGCTGATAAAGAATATTTGTTAAGGCATACTGTCATTGTGACTGTAATTGAAATTCATATGCTTGGTTTAAAACATACACACAAACCACAACACATGTCTATAAGCAGCTTCAAAGTCTAAATATCCCCAGCCAATGTTAAAGCTGAAGTTATAAATGGAAATTTTTAATTGCTGCATCTTGATAGCTGATGTCAATTAAGAAGCCCAGAGGGACTCGATTGTTTTGAAAAGTGTTCATCGGAACAAAACTGACGCACGCGGGCCAACGGATAGAAGTTGCGGATATTTTTTTCCCCCTCTCTCTTGTCATGTGCCGCTCTATTGTGCTAATGAACCTGTTTTCTCTCTCAGCTCCGCATCCACAGGAGAATCAGTTCTAAAACCGCACCCTCTCATCAGCACTTCACGGACTTCAACCTGCAGCTGTCAGTTTGATTCACAACAGTCACTGGCGTGGCTTAGAAAACAGAAATGCTGCGCATAGGTGTATGTTTCGGAGGAACCCGATACCAACAAACGTGCTATACATAGTAAGGCTTAAGGGAAAACTTCTCTAAAGGCTATCTGAAACACCTGCACAGCCTATTGCACCATCCATTAGATATAGGCTAGTCTCAGATGGCCTATTCTCAATTGGACGAGATCATTAGTTTTGCTTGAGCCCCTATCACTACATAGACTTAACTCTCCTCTCGCAAGGGACTTCCACCTGCAGTCCTGTGCATCGTTTCTCCCCCTGTGCCTCCTCCGCTTTTCACATTTCCTCTCCCTATGATGCCCCATCATCCTTTACTTCACAGCTGTAGTCTCTCTCCTCATCTACATCCTACATCCTGTCTTTTCAGGAACTCTTATCTTTTAAATTTCCTCATCCTAAGTTATGTTTTCCCAAATTTTCATGCTCAGTTCGCTAACAACTTTCCACTCCTCCTCCTTTCTCCTCCTCTCAACCCGCATTCACTCTGCCCATTTGTTCTTCTCTCTATCATCTCTGCCTCCCTCCTTCTCTATGCTCCTTTTCAAACTCATCCACTATTTTCTCCTGTCCTCTCCGCCTTGCTAAACAGAGCCCCACACTATCCCCCTCCTGCTTCTATCAGGGGTAGCTGGGCTGTCAGCCCCAAGCCTTAGTTAATCACTCAGGCAGCCAGGCAGTCGGGCAGCTTGCTGCTAGCTCCCTGGACACTAATAGCAAGACAAGCAGAGAGCGAGAGCAGGGAGGGGGGGCGGGCTGGACTCATTAGGAATACAGGTATTTAAGGAAATGGTCCATTTGAAATCAAAAGATAATTTGTCTCCTCCTCGAGTAAAGGCTTTTTGTGACACAGGCTGGAGTTACATTGGGTTAGCTACAATTGTGAAGTGGTTGGGTTGTGTTGCTGGCTAAACTGGGGCCCGAGCTGTTGACATTATCAATTTGAGGCTTGATAAATACTTCTTGTGTTCGGATGGCATATTTTATCCCCAAAAGAGAGGCTGGCTTTGCTACCCGAAGGTGTTTTTTATGCTGACTCCATGTTGCTGCCATGCCGATGGGGCCGGACTCGATAAAGCTGAAATATGACCTCCATTTGCACAATGACATTACTTCAAATAAAAAAATAAATAAAAAAGTTTGCTGTCAGGCCACTGAGGTAATCAATGCTTTTCAACAAATCCCTCACTGCCCATTTTATGTTTGCATGACAAAATCAATACTAGTGCGAATACAAAATTCATACCTAACAGGCCAATGAAACTAAGAGGTAAATTAACACACTTTCCATCTGATAAGACGTGGTCCATACACAGCTGAATGTCTTACCTTTGTATGGCTCCATTCTTTATTTTTGAAGGTTGAACACACCAACACCTGAAGTGAGTTATATTGAAATGTGTTGAGTCAGACTATGTACCTTTCTGAGAGGAGAAATAACACAATTTCCACTTACAAATGAAAAGTTGAATTCACAGCCAGTAAAACACATCTTTGTTCAAGTCAATATACTCAAGAGGTTAGACACTACACTGCAACTTTGGCCATTATCAGACCGACAGTAGCCCTGCATGAAAAAGCGCAGCTCCCTCATTTGCAGAATTTGAATGAGGCCAGTCCATAGACTCAGTGGGGGTGCTACCACAGAGGCCACCGGCAAAAACGTGGAACCTGGCTCAACTTTTGTCGAACTGTGGCGTGACTTGTACAGAGCCAAGGCACTGCATTTGCTGGTCAAATATTCTGCTTATAAAAGACAGAAAGATAAAATAATTGCTGCCATGATAACTTTGTTGTGTCATAGTATTATGAATCAGCCTTCTAATCCATGGATGTTTTTTATGTCTCACAAATTCCTCACAACCACACTCATGCTTTGTTTTAACACAGGGCTGTTTTAAAAAGGCCCACTTTTTCTGGTATGATCAGTAGCTTATGGTGATCATTGGTTAGTTACACAAAAGTATTTGAAGTTAGCTGACATAACTGAGTCAATTTCATGTCTTATTGACTTCTCCAGTTAAACTACATTTTACCATGTGAAAGAATAAACCCAGTCGCCAGAAAAAAATGTTAGTAATGTTCATTTCTGCAAACTACAGATATGTTGCAATGCAACATTTCTTTATGGAGCAACTTTATGTTTCTTTAGGTTCAATGTTCTATTTTATATTGTGAAAACACTGTGGTTTGGATCTGGTTAAGTTTAGGCAAAGAAAATACATGGTTATGTTCAGGAAAATATTTACATATATCTTAAAATACCTGTTTTGGTTGGCAAGCTTGGCTGTCCCCTGCCTCGGCGCAGCAGCGCTTCCGCAGAGCACCATGTTAGGGTGCAAGACCCATCAACTTCCACCATGAGTGGCTCGTCCACTCCCTGCTGTGCTACCCAGAAATTAATGCTGAGGAGGTTGCTCCTGCCCCTCAGTGCTGGAAGGGATAAGGAAGCAACAGTCAAAAGCATCATGTTACAGAAAAGGCACATGGACAGCCAAACAAGCACCAGGGCATAACCTGGCCAGGCAGAGGCACACAGGTGGCTCGGAGGGTCCTCTTTCCTAGTCCTGACACTCAGAAGGGAATGCTTCTCTGGTCTTGGGTTAAGAACTGGCGGTCACTAATGGCAGGACAATGGCTTCCCGCATCGGTGTCAATCGGGCTAAGAGTACCATGGGCAGCTATGGACTGTAGCCTATGTGGCTCTCATCTGGCCTTGGCCACTGAGGCTCCAAGACATATCCAGAGGACCCACTGGCCATATAAAATCAGCTACATTTGCGGGAAGTGCGCGGGCACGTACCCTGCATTAGGAATGGAATGTAATTAGGAGTCCACCTGCAGGATTGAGCCTAGCGGAGTGACAAGGGCATATCAGGATGTATGAGAAAGGGAAGACGAGTTTGTGAGTCTTGGACAATTCACTGACCTGCCCCAAGCAGATATGGTGCCTTTCTGCAGCCCGATAGCCACCCAGGAGTGTTGTCTCATATGAAGCATAATTCCACTCCTGATCCTGATGGGGTTAAGTGGGATGACCTCTTACGGTGGGATCCTAAGGGCAAGAAGCTGGCGGACCTGTTCAATACAATGGTGTACTGTGAGAAAGTACCCAGTTGCCTGAAGCATAGTCCAACAACATTGATTCCCAAAACATCAGATAGGCAGCAGTTGGCACACATGAACCAATGGAGACCCATTACAATCGGACCAACCAATCCTCACTCAGAGGTTGGCAGAGGTCTGTAAGGTTCATGTACGTCAGAAGGGCTTTGTGAGGTCTCCTGGGTGCTCGGAAAATCTGGCCTTGTTTGTTGGGATCCTACAGACATGTAAGCGGAACAGGTCACCGCTTAATGTTGTTTTCATCAACTTGGCAAAAGCCTTTGATACGGTCTCCCACAACCACCTATGGGTGACATTGGAGCAAATCAGAGTTGATGATCAGTAGCAGAACTTGATCAGAGACTCGTACAAAGGCTGTTCCACTCTTATAAGGCTGAGGGGGGGGGAAACGCAACCTATAGAACTGCGCCGGGGCATCAAACAAGGTGACCCCATGTCCCCCCTACTCTTTAACCTTGACTTGTTGCCATTGCTGTTGGAATGGAAGGGCGTTGGCTTAACATCATGTGATGCCTCACCTCCATGGCCTTTGCAGACGATCTGGTCCTGCTCAGTGATTCCTGGGAATCTGGCAGTGCTGGAAAAGTTCTGCAATATGACTGGCCTTAAGGTGAAGGGTCACAGCTTCTAGCAGGGGAGGAACAGCCCAAGGTACGTGCTGAATGGTTGCCCCCTCTGGTCTCTGAGTGATGCCCCCATACATATGATCTACGCTGGCAAATTTTAAAAAATATCTAGGTGTCAGATTTAGTCCATGGCGTGGCATCCTGAGGCCAGATTTGCGGGGGCGCCAACAGTGACATGTGCCAAAAGATTACCTGGACTGGTCTCAAAACCTCTCAAAGGTGGAGATTTTCCAGACGTACACCCTTCTGAGGTTGATGTACGTCGCAGTACACGGAATGGAGATGTCCCAATGCCTCGCCTATAACTCCCGGTTTTGTCACCACAAACCCGCGATCACCTCAAAAATATCCAGTGAGTTCACATTTATACTAATGTTGAAACGCAGTCTTCTCCCCTGCAACTCCACCACCACTCTGGCATTCACATCAAAACATCTAATGTGAATGTGATTTGACATGTACCAAATTATTGCAGACATTGTATCCAAAGGACTGGGCTGGAGAGATAATATGTTGTGATGTAGTAATTTTGGTGTGGTATCCATAGTCGAAGTTGACCAAAGAATACCTTTTCCCATTCATCATCACTGCAAGAAGTCGTAAAATTTATAAAATACAATTTTAGAGAATTACAAACACTCTGAGATGACTTTGCATTATCTTAATTTGAGTCATTAGCAAGTAAGCAACTGATTATATAGCACATTTCTGGACCAGATGTCATAAAGTCAAGAAAAAACATAAAACAGACACAATATAGGAGACACAAATAAAGTTAGGTTCAATAGAAATAAAAAAACTGAGCCATAACAGTATATTATTTTTTGTGCAGTTCATGCGTGCTGGGAGTGTGCCAGAGGACGATGCTTATTTTCATGCGCTATGGGGCCAAAAGCATTGATGCTTGAAGAACTTTTTCAGCAACCAGGCCTAGTGAGCAACTGTCATTGGAATGAATGTGGTGTCATCTTGGAGCATAATGTCTTTATACATTCATGTTGTGGTCCCTTTCCATGCTCTGTCAGTCAGGTGACCTAATGCTGACGTCTTTAAAAGCACCCGAGTCAAGAGTCTTGGGAGACAGAGAGGAGACAAGAGTGTGGCATTATTCTGTCATTGCCACTTGGAGCCATAGTGGGCACTGTTCAGTTACTTAGTCTAGCTTTAAGGGTACATAAAAGTGTAGACATACTGAATAAAATCACAAACCATTCTAAAAAAAACAAAGCCTCCGATTCAGACCCTTTTCTGTCTCGTTATTTTGTTATGCAACACAGATGTTCTTGTTCTTATGTCCACCGGATGCACTCTGAAAAACGGTCCATTATCAATTAACATGAAGGAAGAACACATGCCACACAAAAAGAAATGAAAATGCAGTGGGAGCAGAGGAGGTGGACCTGTCACCATGTTGACATCCCTGCTATTAGAGGAACATTCTCAGGTGCAGTGGCTGGCAGTCTCCAGTGTTTACCGGGGAGCATCATTAGCCCAGCGTCTCACAGCCTTAAAATGTCATATATCCACAGTAATGAACTCGGAGAGCACACGCTATTCCCAAACTTCCCTGCTGCAGCACCCACATTAATCCAAATGCTCAAACTCTGCAACTCGAGTCCCTCTACTCATTAACAGTGGCAGATATCAAGATAGGAATAATGAGGAAGTGCCCGCAAGTCAGGACATATATTAAAGAAGTAGAAAGAGCAGGAGAGAGAGAGAGAGAGAGAGAGAGAGAGAGAGAGAGAGAGGGAAAAGGGAGGAATAAATCCTGTCATAAATGGGAAAATACCCTTGAGAAATGGCCTGGGCTTGGATGACAAACAGCATGCATTCATATTGTTTTGAGACAGCGACAGCCTCTTCTTCTACTGCCAGAAACATAATCAGAACAATGTACAAATCATGTGTAGTCCAACAAAAAGCATAATAAAGACTGCCTTCATGCAGAGCAAGTGTTTAAGACAAATAATAATGTCCAATGTGTAGTTTGTAGGGGTATCTATCAGCAGAAATGGACTAAGATTTATAAGAATGAATATTTATGAAAACAATTGTTTTCGTCAGTGAATAGTCACCTGAGTTAAGAATTGCTGTGTATTCGTTATCTTCGAATGAGCTCCTTCTGTCTATATATCATGTTTCACCCCAGCCCAGTCACCTGAATAAAAATGTTGGCATTGTACGTTCAGCAAACAATGGATGTGTTCAAATTTCTCTTATATGTATCATATCAACAATGTGTGTCTTATCATGTTCACATTACATGTATATGAGCTGACTTTTCATGTGACTTTTCATGTCACATCATGGAGGTTTAGGGGATAGTGGTGGTCTGACAGCTAGTTGAGAACGCTGCCTTACGAAAGACGACGGTCAAGACAACTTTTCAACATTTGTTGGCATGAAACTACCAGATACTTTTAAAGAGACGTTAGGAAATTTTCCAACTGTGTTAGAAGCAGGTAAGTCAAAAGACAATATTTTCCTAGCCCTGATCAAGTGGTTTGAGAGCGTAAGCACAGTGATGTCACAACATAAAACTGAAGCTAAAGAAATGTGCTGTTTCAACATATCTGTAGTTTGTAGAAACATACTGTTACCCATAAATTCCACCAGATCCACGTTCGGTCCGGCTCCGCCACGGCAGTGGCACGGATAAGTTTCACTGGCTCTGCTGTGTTGCTTATCTGCTCCGTTCCAGCTCCGGCAGTCCGGACCCTTCAGGAGCAGATACGCAGGGCTTCCATTTCTGCCTGATGCCGGAGCACGGCGCAGCAATTCAGCTGAATTCAGCACAGAGCAGACAGGAATTCACACACTGAAACAACCACATAACATCCGGTTAATTTTCAGAATAAAACACTCCGGGTTGACTAAAGCACAAAAATTTAAAAAAAGAGACAAATCGAAGCACTTTTCCTAATCCTTCGATTGGGAACACTTCTTGTTGTTGTGTTTATAACACATACCTATAACTGCAGTCGCCCGTGATTATGTAATTATCGCGGTCACTCCTCAGGTGCAACTCCAGCTCCAGCAACTCAAAACGTAGCCAGTGGCGCTTACCGGACAAAAGAGCAAAATCATACCAGAGCCTTTCCACAACGGACATGCATCCAGTGGAATTCTAGAGTTAGGTTTAAATTTCAATATTACTTGACACAAATGTAGAGCTAAAACTCAGAGATGTAAGAGTTAAGACAAAAGCAGTGTATTGTAGCTATAGCTAAGTGTGATCTAGAAGCAGGGATAGGCAGTGATCAGTAGCTGAGCCAGGCAGCAGTGGCTGATGAGGTGGTGAACAGAAACCTGTAGATGATGAACCTGAGGTACAGGTCAACACAGAATCAGTAGGCAACACAAAAGAGTAAGTAGGCAGCTGCATCGTAACATTAAGCACACAGAACAATCTGGCAAAGACTGGAGTGCAGGACCAGGGTTTAAATGCTGCTGGCTGCTGAGTGCTGATGAGCAGGAGGTGTGTTGGTGAGCTGACTGCCACGCCCTCAGGCCGACACACACATACACACACGCACACACACGCACACACACACACGCGCGCACACACACACACACACACACACACACACACACACACACACACACACACACACACACACACACAAACAGGACCAGAGACCAACAGGGGACAAACAAGAAACCTGCAGGGAGGGGAAAATATAGGCATGAGGGAGATAACCTGCCTAACCATTACACAGTATATTGCCAACATTTAATCTGGTGATTGGGTTCTGCATCACCACGGTTCTACAGCAGCAGATCCAAAAACTGGCTGACCAGCATCTTTTGTTTATAGTGTTTCAGTAGCTATCGTAGGTGAGGGTGACTTCAATTCAGAGGCAATTATTGTTCTTTTTACTTAACTCCATTTATGTGATAACTTTAGTGACTCACTGTGCAGATTTAGGTTACAAGTACAAAATTAATCAACAAATAATTTATTAATAAAAGTTAAGAGAAGACTTTATTGATCCTAAAGTAGAAATGAACAAGCTTGATAGCTAATTATCAAAATGCGTGCCACTTTTACCAGCTGCAACATTATTAATGTATCAATAATTACAATGTTCTAAAATGGACCATGATGAGTACCTTTCGTATATTTTTATGCCAATATGTTTTACTTTTACTTAAATTAATGACTTTTACGTGTAACAGTAATACAGTACATATTAGGGGTGTGCAGAGCAGCCAATATTTGTATCTGTATTTGTATTTGTTGAGGGGGGGAAAGTATTTGTATTTGTATTTGTATTCGAGTAAAATTCAAAATAGCCGTAAAAATTATGTATTTTTTTAGTTACACTTTTAATTTTCGTTATAGTGTAAGTATTCTTTAATTATCCATTTTAATAATTATGGATATGCAATATTGGTTGATGTTTTTCCATAAATCCAGCAATGAACATGTAACAAGGAATGTCATTGAAAAGAAAATAACATAACAGCCATTACCTCATCCATGGTTAAACCAGCAACTAATAAAATATCATTGTGAACATTATGAAACCCACCACCACCCGTCCTTGTTGGAGGACGTTGAACAGACAGAATAAAAACAAATAATACTTAAAAGAACTGTTCTTTCTAATGCACAGAGCTCCAAGAACTAAACTTGATCTGTAAATAATATGACATAGTAGCCTATAGTTAACGGTCATTATGCTTCTGGCCTTTACCTGGTCTTTTTACTAAACTTAACCAACTCCTTTCTTCATTGCCTAAAACCCAACCAAAGCACCGAGCAAAGAATTTTTTTTCTCCCCCGGTCTGCTGTCAGCAGGGTCGCCGGCTGCAGCAGCCTCGCGCCCGTGAAGTGGGCTCAAGCCGCGTTCAGCCGCGCTCGAGCGGAGCGGGGGAGAGAAACAATGTGTATTTCTTTTACTCTGTGGAAGATCTCCCAACGGAGTGAGGGACAAAGCAAGTGGGACAGATCTGCCCAGTCCCTGAGCAGCGCGCGTTTCACAGACAAGCCACAACGCAGAGTGTAAACAACAT
The DNA here is from genome assembly GCF_965226575.1 of Pagrus pagrus. Classification (NCBI taxonomy): domain Eukaryota; kingdom Metazoa; phylum Chordata; class Actinopteri; order Spariformes; family Sparidae; genus Pagrus; species Pagrus pagrus. Next base: position 29,528,033 of record NC_140190.1, on the reverse strand, counting down.
CACCTGGTTCAGCAGCACCATGGACAGCTGCGGGGGCAGGGGGGGTCGGAACAGCGGTGTTTTGACGCCCCCACCCCCGACTCCTGAACGTCACTCACTCACTCATCCGGGCATGTACTGCGGTCTCATGAGGAAACGTAGCTTTTTGATATGATGTTTTTCTTGTATTCGGGTTCGAAATAATTGTTTTTGGAGCCAAGTAAGAACGACTAACAGTCTCTGCTCAGCTTCAATCTGTAAGGTTGAAAACTGCAAACCAAGCCAGAAACCTCAGTGTAATCATGGACTCAGACCTGAACTTTATAACAGCCACATTAAGTCAGTTACAAAGTCGGCCTACTATCATCTTAAGAATACATCCAGGATAAAAGGACTTATGTCTCGGCAGGATTTGGAAAAACTTCTCCATGCATTTATCTTCAGCAAACTCATGTGTACATATGTATGTGTATATATATATATATATATATATATATATATATATATATATATATAAACCACACACACATATATATATATACACACACACACATATATATATAACACAGGACAGGTCCTGTGTCCTGTGTTTTTTTTTTGTTTGTTTTTTTTAACTTTTACTGTTTTTAAATCTAGCCTGCCGCCATGTAGGTCTGCATATATAGTTCTGTATTGCTACTGTATTTCTATTGATGGTAGGCTAGTTCTTTTATTTCATAAATGCACCAAACCATGGCATCATTGAAATGGACATGCAAAGTTCAAGTACCTTATACTGTAAGCATAAGTAGCCCCCTGCAGAGTTGCCACATCATGTGAAAATATAAATGAATGTTCATTAAGGCCTTTTAATAATCTTGATGGGCTAAGTTAGACTTTCTAGGCTGCGTTACCTTCATTATAAGACACAAATATGTTTTGCGGCGCCAGACAGATCTTCTTGGCAATGGACGGGGGCAAAAATGGCTCTTTTGATAGGAAAGGTTGCTGACACCTACCCCTAACTCCTGGTAAGAAGTCATCCTCTCCCTTCTGACATTCATCTTAACACCTTGAGCAGTGTGAGATTCATGCCTGGACTTTGTTATGAACCATGATCGACGGTCGATACAGGTGTTTGTATCACAAGTTGATCTGGGCGTCTCACGCTTTGCCACAGTTGACTGACCTCACGCTGAGTTCGGGCTGGATATCAACATACTCACCAGCAGGTTGTATGACAGAGTACACAGTTTTGACATCGACTTGGTGTCAGCTTAATAGTGATGTATACGGCTGGGAACAAAACTTTAAGTAACCATTTGAACGGAGTGTGGAATGAAAGAAATACGCGATGATGACAAGTGTCACAAGTTAACCTGGACGCTGCGCACTCAACGACACAGCTAACAGCGCTCTCCACACTGCGCTCAGCGTGAACAAATGCCTCAGACTGTTCCACCAATGAGCTGTATGTGAGTACAGACATCCATGACAAAGATATAAGGCTGACAACATGTACTTTTGGATGATTTACTGACAATTGTGTTTTTTAGGACAGGCATCGACACAGTCACCTACATTGTCATTGTGTGCTCTGTAGCGTTTGTTGTGAAGTGGTTTGCAGGTCGCAGACTCCGTATCTCCGTGTGGAATAGTGGTGTACAAGCCACGTCAAAATGAATATACATATACATGACTTGGATCGCTGTGCAGGGTGCTCAGAATGTTTTTCCTGGTTAGCCAACAGCGCCGAGGACCCTTCCTCGAGACGGGATTCTCAAACCACTCTTCCAGCACATCTGGGACCCTCACCAGTTAAAATGAACATCAGTTAAACTGTCACACCGGCAATGAAAAGGGTAGGCAACAACACTGACAAAACAGGCTGGAGAAATACGAAACAACTAAAGACCAACAAATTGAACAAAGTACAACCCAGGATGAAACTCAGGGAACATGGGCAGGACAGCAAAAACACAAGGGCAGAGAACCGGAGGAGCAAACACAGAAACACTAGGAACAAAACAGGAACGGGGAACAGTAAATGCAGGAGACGCAGAAAAGATGTCGGGAAACAGACAACTACCAAAGACAAACAGGCTGGACTCACTGGATGCATAGGCAGCACTGCTGTGTGGTGTTACCTCTCGCTATTTGTTTCTGCGTCCATGTTAACAGGTTAGACCAGCCAAACTGGTGGCCTGAGACTCGCTTCTCATGCACGTGTCAAGCGTGGCTGCTGCGTCGCATGATCTAGAGATTTGGGAGTCTTGCATATTTCTACCGCAACACGCAGTTCTCAGCATGAAAGCGACCTGTAGACAGTCATATGGACATCATACCAGCATTTGACTACAGTTTTAATGTCTGTTTGTGTAGAATATGTCACAGACGTGAAGAGAATACACTGTAGCAGCAGCTCAGCTGCCAGGAAGCCTATGTGAACACAAACACGGGAGTGAGCCGCAGCAGCTCAGTAATGCTGCTGCCAGGCAGAACACAGGCATCCAGTGTGTCCAGCCTGTAAGGCGAAAAACACAGACTTGAAAACACAGGGACTAATTAACAAATGAAACACAGGTGTAGGAAAGGGCGGTAAAGAGACAAAGACAGGAAATAAAAAGGCACAAAAAGACACAAGTATCAGTTCTACAAAATAAAACAGGAAACATCTAAACTGAAAACAATGACAATAACAAAAACACTGAAGACACAGGGCATTTTTTTTTGGGGGGGGGGGGGGGACAAAATCATGTAACCAGGTCAAAAAGGCATAGCTTTCACCAAATTATTTTTTTTGTACTTTTTTCTTCCCTGGGCATAAATCTGCTCTCTTAATGAGAATCACTGACCAGCCACTTCATCTCCAGGTGCATGTGAGGGCATTTTACAACTTCACATCATGAATTAGCCAGCTGGCTAACGCTGGCACATTTGCAGAAATGTTGATTAATGTGTGTTGTCCTTGGAAATAAATGATATGAATAATTATCTCAGAATGTCCAAGTGTCATCGGCTGCACAGACCGATTCCTATTACAAATCAATCCATCCATCAACGGCTGAGGTTATATCAATATGAAATCTTGCAAAAGCATTACTGTGCAGGTATTGACTAAATATTATTTTCTATTTCAGAGCATCACTGTATAGTAACTTCTCCACTGTCAGGATAATGTGTCATGGTGCTCGTCTTTTGATAAATATGGAGACCAAATGACTGGTGTCCATCTGTGGCCCAAGGATTTATCACAAGTCTGCCTCATGCAACAAATTTAAACAGTCACATTTTAGACTTTTAAAACTCATTTTGACCAAGCAGAATTGTAAATGTATTAAAGTTCACCCACATCAATACAGCAGAGTTTAATGTTCCTATTCCTTCTGGCTAGGGAGTGAAACTCAACTAAGCTCCAGGCTTTTATAACTTTTAAGTTCAGGAAATCTAATAAATAGAAAGACTGCCAGTGCCACAAAGGAAATTATTACTGGCATGCCTTCAGAAATTACTGTGGTTACAACAGTGCTCTGACATCTCTACAATGCTCAACATCGATGGGAAACTTGCGTCAAACTTTCATGCAGATGCCATGCTGTTCTACATTGTTTACAGGAAGTTTCAGCTAGCTATGACTCAGCAGGACTTCTGACAAATTCTGAATGAGCCCCAGTCAGGTCTTAAATTCACTGCATGAGTGGGCTCAGGTGTGCTGCCAGGCTGTGCATGAGAGCTGGTTTATTTGCCAGTAGTTTGTTTTTTTATAGCATGACTACAGCTAGATTGGTAGTTTGGGGATTGTTTTTTATTGGTTGCCCCGCTTGTTGGTCTGTCCACAAAAAATGCCGCTATGCTGGCCATACTTGTCACCCAGGTGGCTGAAATTTGACATGGAAGTGTGTGTGTGAAGGTGTGTGTTTGTGTTCATGACAGTTGGCTGAAAGGGGGCATGGCAGTGAGAATGACGTATTGCGCATAACTTCAAAACAAATTCACAGACTTTCTGGAAAGTTTGGCCATGAGCCAATGGGCAGGTGATTAACTGTTCATTCCAATTTGCCAAAAGGCATCACATTCTCACAACCCACTCATGAAGTATGGCAGCTTGGTCAGTGTCCTCAAGCAGAAAACTATGATGTTCTACCTACCTACCCCTGTAGGGTCAGTTTTGGGCATGAAGGGCTGAAGTTTTGCAATAATACATATACAACATCCAGTTAGACTTTCAAAATTGCTGACAAACATATTACAACTTTTGGACTGTTAATATTGTGAAATGGTTGCAGTTAGGTTAGGTTTAGGCACAAAAACTAATAGGTTAGGTTTAAGAAAAGATCATGCTTTGGGTTAAAATAACTATGTTCAGTTAAGTCATCTGCATACAATAACCTAGATATCATAACTTAAAAACAATTCAACCTTGACTTCTGGTCACACATAGGATGCAAACTGCAGTCTCCGGGGGGAAATTCCTGTGTATGACCTATCCAACCACCACAACTGTCTAGAAGGGCACATCAAGTGATGACAGTAGAGGGGTAACTACAGGGTCAACCATAGAAGCATAATGCCACTGACCAGGCTGCCACGTTGACGTATTGGGGGTGAGAAAGGGGGTATGGCAGGAATGTCAGTTGGAGTGGCCTTTAACATAAAGGTGAATAACTGTCTTTGTTGAAAGACACACACACAGACCTTTTTGTCACATCCTCTTTAATTAGTCTTAAACCGCTTGTTATGGACTCTTGTGGGAGGCATCATTGAACCCAGCAGAGTTCATTTTTCATTGCTCCATCTGTTGGTTCATCAGTTCATGGGTCCACAAAGCTGTGTCCGCCCCACTGTGACTGCACCTTTTTATGTAGAAATTTGCCAAGGAGGTGAGTGGTTTTAAGGTTGTGTGCATGAACCCAGGGATGCCTACGCATATCTAATTGCAGCTGTTGTATAATAAATAGTTGGCTCTGCTCTTTGTGAAGACCTTTGATGATCTGAAAAACTGAAAAGTTTGGATCATATTTTATGAGTGAGTTGGATTTATAAAGGTGACATCTGAGTAAAATCTTAAAGGTTGCTGTATGTAATTAAGTTTAAAACATTCAAAAAATTTACTGAAATCATCAACATGTAAAGACTTGATCACCACGCAAACAGTCTTCACTGAAAGTCAATTAGGATCCGTTTCGTGGCGGACACACGCATCGTCAGCTTCAAAGACGTCACGCTGTGGGTGTTGTTTCATAGATCCCGGAAGTGCAAATGTAGATTAATCGATATTCTGAAGAAAGATCTGATTATTAGCCATAACGTTGTAACCATCCAAGGCAGACTGTGTAACGATAGTATGTGCTTCTGTCGAGTCCAAAATCCCCGTGTAATATCAACTTTATTTTAAGAAAACACGTTTTATTTCCAATGTCATATCACGGAGAAGCACTACACTACCCATAATCCTCATGTCTATCAGCGACGTGTCTGATTGGTCGAATTGAATGAAATGGTGCTATATTGTTAAAATTCAACAATAAAAGTGAAAGTTGAAAGTTGGCTTGAATTTTGATTTCTTTTTTTTCTTTTTTCATAATTTTCACCAGCATCTTTCTGGTCCACATCACATCACATTTAATGTAAGTTTTAATTTAATAATGAGTGAAATTTTATTTTTTATCTGAAAAACATTATTATGAATTCAAGGGTCAGAGGTCACTGATTAGTGTTACATTAATAAATCACTTAGACTTTGATGCAGGAGGCTGAGATGAAGATGAGCTTTTAATATTTGTCCCAGAATGTCTAGTAGATTGTGTGTGCAAACATTCAGAGCTCTGTGACGTTCAGAAGGGTCAAAAATAATGCTCCTTTCTCTGACCTCATATTAAGGGAGAAATGTTTCAACAGCAATTCTTTAATAGCTTACAGATGCTTTGGCCTATCAGGCTGAATTTTTAATAAGTGTATCAGGGGGCTAGGGCCACCCACTATGTGCAGATTCAGGCCCGTGTGACCTTCACAAGTGTCAAAGGTCACTGTTTTCTTGGTATTTGACCTTTACGGCTGCTCTTTTTTAATATCTCACAAACGCTTTGAGATAGGACCCTGAAATTTCAGTATGTTGCTCGTGAGAGATCTTTCTTCAGAATATCGATTAATCTACATTTCCACTTCCGGGATCTATGAAACAACACTTACAGTGTGACGTCTTTGAAGCTGACGATGCTTGTGTCCGCCACGAAACGGATCCTAATTGACTTTCAGTGAAGACTGTTTGCGTGGTGATCACACGGAATTCTTACACAATGCGTGCCAGGAGCACGCAATGCGTTATTAAGAGGTCGTGCTCATTTCACGCATTTCTGTGAGATCAGGTTGGATATGCTGCCCCTGAACTATTGCACCCTTTAATCTTCTTCACAAAAATAAAGGTGATGATATCATCTTTCCCTTCCTCACCTTACCTCTTTCTCAAGGCTGGTTGAGATGGATGCCATCTTATAGGCTTTTCTATCAAGCAGATTAGGTAAAAACAAAATCACCTATCACCTACAGAGAACATGGTAGACTGGAGTGTCTAAACACAAAGCTTGTTTGGGTTTCTGTTCCTGTCGAATTGATTGTGAATGACAGAAACTACTTATGCAGACCATTTTTACATCCAATCTGGACTTCAATCAGTTTATCTCCCAGCCACTCCTCGCTCTGACAAGTTGTTCCTCTTATCTGCTCAACACTCATTCTCCTGTGTCTCATGTGGCTGGAGCTCCAGGACAGCACTCATCACTTAGCTTGTTTTGATCACAGTGTTGGATTATTGTGATTTGCAGGAGAAACACATACCCAAAAGTGGCTTCAAGTGAAAGGGAAACAGACTGCAAAGAGTTATTTTGCTTTCGAGACATACTAAAATTGCTGATACACACCAATATTAACTGAAGCCCTCATTTGTTGCCCTGACACTGTGTGAGTCTGTGAACATGAGCAGAGTGCACTTGGCATGTTGTTTTACCTGGAGCAATGAGCAGCTTTTTGGAAAGTCACAGTGTCTGTGCTCCCTCTTGCTCCAAGATTGCTGCATCCCACGAGCAGATGCCCCATAATGCAATTGTGAGTCAGGCAGCGTCCACCACATTACTCACTCCATTAACTGCAGTCAGACTGAAAGAAACATAGAATTTTCTTCATGCTTTAGACAAAAATACGAGTGTTTAGTTACAATGATGGACAAAGGTAGTGATGGACAGAGTGTGGAGGCAGAGAGGAAGCAGGAAATAGGAAATAAGGGTTTGGAGCGAGGAGTAAATACTGATTAGGGCTCACCAGGAGCGGAGATTGCTTCTACGACATTTCCATGTTCTGGTTTGTGCAGATGGTTTTATATGTAGATATACTTTTTTAAAATGCCAGAACATCAGATATGTCAACCTGATTTGCCGTAGTTAGAATGTAATTTATAAAACTCTACATGCTTTTTTTTCCCCCCAATATTTTTCTATGTGTTAACCCAAAAGCAGTTTACTGCTATCAATAAAATAATAATAAAAGATAAAATTGCAAGATTCAAAGTGATAAATAATACAAAGTAAACAAGTAAGGCTTGTTGACTTTCTTTGGGAAGAGATTCTTAACTGCGCATAAACTGAGCAAAATTACATTCAAATGCTTTTTGCATATCAGGAGTGCTTGAACTTTATTGCCTATGAAGGCCGATTTATTTTTCACCAAAATAATCCTACATTGAACAAATTCTCCTTTTCACCTACGAATTTTCCATGCAAGAGTGAATGAATGGAAATATTTTTCTTTGAGCAGTTTAAAAGGTTGTATTATTTACTCTTAAACTAGTGATAAGATCAAAACTGACAGTTTCTAAAGACCAAAACCTCAGAACACGATGCATCCTTTCACTACAGCCTACAACACTTGAACTTTTCTCATAAAATGCAACCGATGCTCTGTCAGCCTCACAGACTTGAGCTATACTGGGGCATCAGCCTTGATTGCTCCCTGGCCTCGAGTGGGGCTGCAGACCCACATGCAGGGCGGCAGTGGGCAGGTGCAGGAAAAGGCCCTGATAATTGGCTGGCTAGTGCGTCCAGGCCTCCGGTGGGGCTGGGCTGTGACTCCTGAGGAAGACACACAAAATGAGCTACTGCATCAAAAATTGAGGTTGGCAACCTCCATGCACGTCTGGGCGATTTTTCAAATGAGCATTTCTCGGCCCCAGAGGAAACCATGGCGCTCCTGCTATCATAAGCAATTGGAATAGAAATGGACACAAAATACTTTTTTGCTGGCATGCATAAGTAGGTTGGGCAAGAGGGCAAACTGTGATGTTCAAAGAGTGGTGGATAAGAGAGCAGGAACAAAAAGAGACATGTGTTTTATTTTCTAAAGAAATGAGGTTAGCATATTTTTGTTACTGTAGTTTTTCTGTTAAGCCTCTCATTTCCTTTTCCTGTTCTATAAAGAATGAAAAGAGATCAGAGGAATGGGCTTTGAGTCCTAATAAGAACTGTAAGGACTGAGCGGTGCATCCTGCTGCCACTGACAGAGCTTTGAAAGCCCAGAGCAGAAATAGCTCAATTTCACATCAGAGGTTCTAAACCTCTTTTAAAAGTTTGATGAATGTTACTTTAGACAAGTGCGTTATCAGCTTCCTTTAATCCAAAGCAGCTATAATAACACAAGGGTCTGCATTGTTTTTCAGTTGCATACGCAGCTTAATACTTAAAGACAGTGAAATGGCACAGAAAAGTTTTTATTCTCCAACTTGCCAAATATGACAATTATCAGAGACACAAAATGTGAATATAATTTCAGCTGGGATTTGATTAAATTGTTCAGAAATTTGATTTGCTCAAATGTGGGTGTCAAAGTGAGCATGGCGTCTCTGGAGAACAACACTTTCACCCACACCTGGCTCACTACATAAGGGGTTGGAAACAAAGAGAGAAATAATTACAAGAAACTTCTAGACGGAAACTGCAGAAATTGCAAATGAATGAAGTCTTTGTAAAAAGTTTTTTGTGATCTGACAAACAGTTCCAACCCCTGATAATGCCTCACGTAGTTATGTGTGGATCGATACGGAAATGTTGATTTTTCAGATCCCCGACGTTTCTGCATCTCGTCTTATATTAAAAGATCGATATCTAAACACACAAAAGAAATCATCAAGAGGGACACAGTTCAAAGTAACTACACTATAACCAGGAACTACTCTAAATAATAACTGGATGATCTGAACTATTTGTCCTTCTGCCTGTCAGAATGATGAGGTTATGCAGAAGCAGTCTAAAGAAGAGGAGAAGAAACCCAATTCACTAAGTCCTTTTGGCACTTGCTGTTGCTGAGGGTGGGACAATGATTCACCTCTGTCTGGGCTTCAGATTATGTTTTGACGTTCAATTAATAATAAAATGGGAGTTCCCTGTAATATAAAACATAGAAATGTATGTTTCATTAAGATTTTGTACAAAGTATCGTATTGTTATGAGCAACACTAGCCTGGATTTATATGGTATTTCATCGGTAAGGAAATCTCTTTCAAGCTTCACTCATGACTTGGCTAGCTACTGGGAGGAGTGAGCTGGTCAATCCATATCTCATATAACGGGAATAAGGTCAGGCCCCCATGTCTGATTCATCAAAGATATTGTTACATTTCACAAAAAGAGAAAGGAGAGGGAAAGTAGACTACTGACTACAAGACAGTAGTCAATAGTCTACTGAAATGCTTGTGTTGGACATGATTGCTTTCTCACTTTAACTCTGCTTTGGTCTCCACCAACATATAGGGAAAAGTCTCGCTCTTCAGTGGCTACATATTTGGCAGCCACTAGCCTATGTTTGCTAAGTGTTGCAGTCCAACAGCTAGCTCAAATACATTATAAAGCCATCATGTGTCTGACCACATGGCAGATTTTAGTGCTAGGCCTACATGGCTTGTAAACAGCTATGTTAGGTTACATGTTTGACTGTCTTCGCCAGCTAGCGTAGTTTCTAACTTTGTCTGCCATCCGTGCTGGGCCCTTGAATTCAAGCATGGTTTGATCATGTTAGCTAAAAACTGGAAAAAGGGTTGCTGAGAGGAGAGCTTGCAGTACCCAAAACTTTTAGCTAAAGGAAGTTTAAATGCTCTGTAAAGCTGAAAACTCTCAGTGGGTCCATTACTGCGAGCGACGCCTTTCACCTCAGTGAAGCTTTGAAGGCAACCAACAGGACCAGATAAACACAGCTGTAACTGGGTCCACAGCTAGATTAAGGGTAATCTTTCTACTCCATTATCTCAAATATCTTATTCACTTCAGGGCTAAACTGTAATCTGATGATTTGAGGAAAAAAGCCTGCCTCAGATCCAGTCTGCATGTCACGCCTGAGCAGAACTTGGCAGAGTTGATTGAGGGACACATTTGCATTTGGCCGACCAAATCACTATTTTTATAGACCCCTTTCGCAATTACATATTCTCTGTGTTAATGTTACTTTCAGATGGAATTAGTTCTTTATGTGCTCCAATGCTTGTAGTCCATTAATTTAGTTTTATTGCCGCTAAATTAGATTCACTTACCCCCTCTGGCAAGGAAGCATAATGTGCATAAAAATAACTTATACCCCTAAACATTTGCTCTCAAAATATTCAGCTCAAGTACACTGCAGGTAGGCCACATGAATGCTAATAACCTTCAAAACTCCTTCGTGTTTCAGACGTTTATTGTGATATGAACTGAATTACTCTCTCGGCTTGTCATTTAAGTTCTTCTAAAAGTCACAGGCTGCCTCTGCCAAGTGGGGACATGTCTCACCACCTACTTTACGTTTCTGAGGGAATGTTTTCTCTGAGGATCTGGCATTGAGCTGATGATAATATTGTCACCTTCACCCACCACATTCTCTGCAGACGGTGCTCTTTCACTTTCATCCTTTAACGTTATATTTTAGTGCCACTATTAAGGCGTTATGAGTTTGCATGAGTGTTTTCTTTCTGCTGGAGAAAGGGCTGTGACTCTCGGGGTCACTTTGGGAATTGTGTCTGATTGCAGCTTGTGTGGTGAACTATGAAGTACATTTTCAAAGAGCCGTACAGATTGCTCTGTGGGGAACTGCAGCGAGGACTAAACTGAAGAGAAACAACACGACGCTGAACAATAAAAGCAGAGGAGCACATGATTGCGGAAATATTTAAGCTCTCAAATAACAGAACATCAAGGAGGGAACAATGCTACTTAAGAGTTGTACGTCAAACATTCTCTGACGTGAAAAAGTGGCTACGAAGTAAAATTTAATTTCTGATACAAATAAATGATTACTGTTACAAGCAGTGAGTGTTTGGACCTAGAAGTAGAACAAACACTGCTGCTGATAATGTCTGGCATTACACTGTTAAAGTAAAACAGGATTTATTGTGAAGACAAATCAAGATGAGTAGGTTGAGGTGATGAATGAGAGGCGAGCGAGCGATGATGATGTTTAGCAGCAGGATGAGATTTGGACCTGGAGCACAGGAGAGATTCAGTTAGTGTCACGATGAGAGCAGAGAAGGTGGACCCAAATGCATGAGACTGCAGGCAGAAATGTCAGTGGATGAAGTTTATTAGGGACCAACAGCTGGGACAGGGAAATATGGCAGGATCGGGGAAACATAATAGGATCACAAACTCGACAGATGACTCAACCGTGACTGAACAAAAGCCTGGACTTAAATAGGAACTAAACTAACGAGGGGATGAGGTGCGGGTGGAGAGAGGCAGAGAAACAGAGCTGAGGGTAATGAATGAGAAAACACTAGGAACAGGGAAGGGGCTGCAGAAACTGGGGTGAGGGAAGGCTAATGAAGGAGATGCAGTGCAGGTGTGGAGAGAAAGCAGCCTGGGGAAGAACTCAGGTAACAGGGCTGGGCTAATTTAACAGATACAAGACAGGTGTGGAGGGAAAATAGGCTGTAGAGGAGCACAAGAGAACAGGAGGGAAGACGGCATAAGACGCAACAATGACAGCATGACCAGAGACCGGTAATGTTGTGATCAATTCAATCAATACCTATGCTGTGATGGAACGGCTCTGTGTGTGCCGTTTTTAAATGCTCACTGTAGAGTTATCTTGTATACAAACAGAACTTTTAAGTTCTTTAAATCCATCATTATATCCATTTTCACAGCCTGTAGTCTTCTTCATTTTCTTTCCAAGCATGCAGTTGAATTTCTTGGCACAGCCGCCTGAAGATCAGTGATTTAGTGTCAAACTAATGGCAGGAAGTTGTAATAGATAAATAAAAGAAAAAACCTACTCCAGTCATCTTGTCCTCCAACTTTTATATTCAGGACAAACGACAAACTGAAATGATTTTAGTTGAAGATGTGTTTTTTTATGCTAATGAGTTGAGTTAAACTGATGACTTCTAAAGACAAAAGCCTTCAAACATAATGCATGCCTTGACAACAACCTGAACCACATTTTCTCATTAAATGCCACCACAGCTCTGTCTGCCTCTCAAAAGTGAGCTCCAGTGGGGCATCAGGTTTGATTGCTCCCTGGCCTGGAGTGGAGCTTCACATGGGAACTCCCTACATGCCTCATGTATGTCATATTTATTTCTTCATGAGAAAATAAGGACTTAGAAAACAATAGAATGGTCAATTAATTGAAAATCCATTCACATAATTAAAGCTACCTCTATCAGCTTTTGCGTTCAATGAAATATCCGTTAATTTGTACTGAAGGCATGGATGTGGCTGAAAGCTAAATGGTTCAGATTTAAAGTCTGAGATCTGACTCCCATCAATGTGTCAAGCTGAGAGCAGATGAAGGTGGAGCCGAATACTGGAGACAGCAGGCAGGCGGATCAGTTGCAGAAGGTTTATTGAAAATACACCACAGGGACAGGATAAGCGAACAGCAGGATCAGGCAAACACAACAGATGACTTGACAAACTTGAGTAAACTAATGACTGGACAAAAAGCTAACGAAAAGATGTGGCGCAGGCAAACGGAGGCGGAGAAACAAAGGTGAGGGGAATGAGTGGAGGAGCTGATAGGCTAGGAAGAACACTGGGCACACAGCTGGGCTAACGGAGGTGATGCAGTGCAGGGAAGGAGGGAAGGGAGACTGGGTGGGAGCACAGGATTGAAACAGCACACAGAGGAAACGGGGCACAAGACACCACACAAAGAACAGAAAACATGTAACACTGACGGGACCATGACACGAGGCTGATACAACACTACGTCATGTAGTCATGTCCCAAATATCTCACAGCTGCCATCAATGAGCTCCTGTCTGAGCATCTGATGATCGGTATGTCTCAAATGTTAGGGATAGTCCTTATCACCAAAGCAGCAAAAATAAAATCTTATCTTTGTAAATTCTTTGTGGCACGAGATGATGTGGCAAAACACATTTTTCTTGATAATAGAGGACTGCAGACTCTCTAATGAGGATTCCTTTGCTTTGGTTACCACGCACACTGAGCTTAATGCACCATTAACAGACAGTATGTCCCGAACTGGTCATGATGTTTTTATTTTTTTCTGTTTTTGTGGGATGGATTATGAGGTTGCCTAAGCATGAAGAAATTCATTTCAAGCTTACCTCACTGTTCCCTCTTGGACCTGTGGTTTGATGAAAACATCACATCTTTGTTGTGAATCCATATAACAATGTTGGCTTCACTGTGTTTCATGGAGTCACAGAGCAAAACATTCCACACTGACGTCACTTCTTTGTTGTAATGCATGGGTAATTTCAAACCAAATCACTATGCAGAATAATAACAACAAAAGCAGGGCGACAGGCACTGTGGTGCATGATGGGGCTTACACTCTGTTCCATTAAATGTTGAAGGGGGGAAATTCCCTGCTGGTAGGGTGCAATTGCAATATTAGTATGCTACAGTGGTTTAGCTCTGATATGAGAAAAGAAATGAACAAAACATTAATGCTTTTGAGATATAACCAGCAAAAAAATGTATGGTTTCCAAGCAACTGCCAATATCACAGTATGTGCTATAGCTAATACCCCACAGTGTTCATTCTGAAATTAAACTATTATTATATATTATTATATAAATTATTCAGCCATCATTCCATTTTACATAGTCTCTTGTGCAGGGTTAAGATCAGATAAGTGAGACTTTATTGTACCAGTGGGTAATTTGCCTTGGACACAACAGTGTTTTCAGATTAAAGGCACAAATACATTCTTCAATCAACCCATTACTCAGTACAACTCTGTATTTCAAATGTATATGTTGGGAAATTGGGAAAGTTCTCATGTGATTTTACATAAAATACTGTGAATCACCAGGTCAGATCAATCAAAATGTATTCTTGTGTTTATATTTGATCTTTATGCTGATTTTTCCTTGGAGCGTTTCTATGTTCCCAAGGCCCTATTTAGCCATTACCCAACTGATCGAGGCAGACGACCGCCCACCACTAAGCTTGGTTCTGCTCCGAGGTTTCTGTGTGGGTAAGACCTGATCCATTTGGAAAAGTGTCATGAGATGACTTTTGTTATGAATTGGTGATAAACAAATAAAGATCCTATAGAGTGCTGATGTCTCGCCCCTTCCTGTGGGGCTCATGGGACCTTATTTCAAGTAGTCAATGGGGAGAGACAAATGTACATTTTTGATCCTGTTTGAATTGTGCCGTTCAAATAAAATGCAATGTCAAGAATAGTACAGTGTAATTAAAAAGAAAAAATAAACCTGAGAATTTAAATAACTTTATAGGAAAGCCCTTTGAAGAGAGAGGACACTTCTGTATGTCTAAGAAGTTTTTGGGTACATTTCCTCTAAAGAACATCTACACCACTCCAGTTGTGACATCAGAGGGAGGAGCATTTCAAAAAGGGCTCATTCACATCAAAAAGTCCCGAGCTTTGTGCTTTTACAGCACTTCAATAACTAATCTAATGACAAATCAAACGCATGTCTTGAGGTTGTTGTTGACAGAAGTTGCAGCTCTGGCACAAAATCACTTGGTTAGGGTTGGGAAAAGATCGTGTTGGGGCATAAAAGACCTGCTTTGGTCAGCACAAACACAGCTGGAGCTGTCCTGACTTCCCAGTAACAAAGGAGCTCAGTGAACTACATTGTCTCACTCAGCATGTCACCAAGTATTAGCAAAGATGAAAATCAAAATAAATCTGGTCATATTGACAACTGCAGTGATGTGAACGGGTCGATTGTCAATTCTGTGAGTGAGTTAACACCTCTACAATGTTTCAGTTACGAGACGAAGAGACACCGTCACAAACAGGCTGTTGGCTGTGTAGCCTTTAATTATGCATTTTCACAGTTATATTTCTATATTTCATATATATAATATGTATTTCATCAGTTTTATGACAACGTATGACTTTCTCAAGTTGAAAAAATATCTTTTGAATTGTCAAGCATATGTGTAATTCATGGCACAATTCAAACGGGATCAAACAGTTATTTGTCTCTCTACATTTCACTACCATACAGATTTTCTTTCTGAAATAAGATCCCATGAGGGAAACTGGAGGGATGTGGTTTTTGTTCTCTATGTTCCAAGGTTCCTACAGTATGTTTCCGGGGCCCTTTGTTCCCTCTGTCTTTTTTTCCATGAGTCCTAAGTTCCCAGGATCCTGGTTTTTCCAGGGTCCTGGGAACATAGGACCCTGGAAAAACCCCATGTTCCCATTGTCTTATGTTTCTTGGTTCGATATTCTGCTAAGACGCATTAACCATCCTATTGTATTCTGTTCAAAACCCTAACCCTAACCCTGGGAACATGTGAACTGGGGGACATATGACCTGTGGCCCATTGGAATGATTCCTTTCAGGTCAGCTAATGCAATCTTGAAAAACCTGTGGCAAGAAATCTTTCAAATTCTGCTTGTAATTCCTACTTGATCCGTCCTTTCATTCCACATTTCCAGCCGAAAGGAGCGATTTGCATTTTTCTGACATTCCTGGCAGAAAGCATCATTGCTGTCTAAACGTGTGATGGGGAATACTCCAGGCAATTTGAGTCTCAGAACCTGCATTTCCACATTGACTGCTTTCATCATAGGAAATGGTTAAACATCAAGAGGTGTGAGAGAATGGCTGCGTGTGGAGCAGACAGGGCTGCCTGCTATACGTGTATAGCACAAGGCTCTTGGGGGATCTGGAGTGAGATGCTTTTATTTCACAGGAGTAAGACATAAACCCCCGCAAATTACACCAGACTACAAACCAGTGGGAGAACCAACCGAGATAACGGGCTTTGATGCCGTGTCTTCCCCACTGCCTCCAGCAGCCATCCATCAGCACAAATCCAAAGGCCAGAAATTCTCTTCCTGTTGCCTTTTTGAGCTTTGTATGCACGTCTACATATCTTAAAAAATCAGCCAAAGATGATCAGTTGTAGCTTAAATCAGACACACAAACTGTCAGACAAACTGTATATCAATTCTTTATGAATTCCTATCACATCAAAAAGGGGAAAGGATATCCCAAGAAGTTAGATTTAATGATCCAGATGAAGCTGACCGTGAATCCTTTTTTGGTTAGGTTTCCTGACGTCTACTACGCCATCCAAGAAAACTACTGCAAAGTTTTGCTAAAGAAATCTTGTTTTTCTGTCAAATGTGCTTTCAGAAAAGTGCTAAAAAGTGTCATTTAGAGATGCAATTTTGAAAAGCGAGTGGAAAAGCTCTTAATGGTTTTCACCAACTGCCGAATTTTGCTTTTTTTTTTTCCCAACATGACACTAGCTTGAATGCAGCTGGCTAAACTGATGCATTTTCAACTCATCCCTGTGATCTGATACCTTTTTCCTGCTTTGAACACGTTTCTTAGAATTGTTTTGGAAAGGTTTTGGATATGCAGAACTCATTGGCTGGATTAGTGATAAACCCTCCCAATGTGTCAAACCTTTAGAAACTGATACCTGGGAATAACATTCATATATTATTAAATACATCCCAAGGCGATCCTATTTATGGTATTGCCTAAAAAAAAAAAAAAACAGCTTGCTTCTATTTTGTTTGTGTAAAAGTGGGAATGTGCGAAGTATTTTGAGTTCTGACACTGAGGTTGGCAAAGTCTATGCCTCATTAAACTTTGACATGATTTATCTTTAACAAAGAGTCATATTCAAAGCATTCAGGTCAGACGAACTGTGCTAATTTATGTTATTTCCATTAGTGACTTGATAAAAGGCTAAATTGTACTTGTCCGTTGTCAGTTTTGTATTCTCTCTGACAGCCAGTTTCTGTCCTTGGCCGAGGATAATTTGTTATGGCAGAAACTCCTCCACCACTGTTCACTCTTAAGTGGACTGAATGTTTCTGTAGTTCCAACATATCCAACAGAGTGAGGCGTATTCTTTCCAGCTTTTCACGTCACGTCAGTTTTTAGGAGTTTCCTTCAAATTCATAATGCAGTTCTCCCAGTTCATTCATTATTTAGGGATATTTTAACTACATGTTTCTGAACAATGACTGGTAAAAATAATTTCAGTGTGTCTGATACATATTTAATCAACATCCACGTAAATATATATATATCAGATATAATATTAAGAGACATGAGTTAGTATGTTAGTTAGACAGGGGCCAATAAAAAGAAGAAGAAAAAACACGAGTTGTCATTTGTGCAAAACAAATCATTTTCTTGCCCACTTTATTTTCTTCATTCTTGTTCTGCACAGAAGGCGTGATGGGGTGGATGGTGGGTGGACAGACATCCTGAACACTAGTGTTCAAATCCTGAGTCTCACTCAAACAGCACACTGCTTACAGGAGATGTGTTAATATTCATATTAAAGTCTGTAGTTAGTAACATTTTACCTAACTCACATAGATTTCTAATTAATCTATCTTACTATCCTACTTCTGTGTATTCAATCTATACTTAGAGAGTGTGTGCAGCTATGTTTCATAATTGTTGATGACAAAGGCAAGTCAAATACTGTCTGCTTTTTTTCACAGCAGACATTATGACATGTCATAGCAGAAAAGGCACAGGTTTAATTATCATAATTATAATAACAATAGCTTAGTTCTATTCAAGTGTCAAAGACACGAGTGACAGTGAGCCTGTATAATACCAGGAGACCGAAAGAAGAGTTTCTAAATGGCCTGTACTTTAGAGGAGTTGCTCCAGGTGACCTTTTTTAGCCAGCTTTGATTGACTGAAAAATCCAAACTTGTCAAATCCTTGACAGCCGAGTGAAGCTTACTCACTTATCAACGAACAAAGAAGAAGACAAAGTGCTTTTCCACGCCAGAGGTTTGCCATGTTAGAGCAGGTAAAAAGCAGGCTATTTTTATAATAGTTATTTATGAGTATTAAGTATTTTGGATGCTGACTCACTGTAAGATCCAAATGTAATGGACTGTAATGGAGGTCTGCTGAGGAATAAACGTACAAGTAAGTAAAAAGTACACCATCTATAGACCACACATAAAAATGTATTTTATTTAGTGTATTAACAAATTGTATTATACATTTTATAGACAGTGTTTTTTTGTAACTTTTGTTTCACAAACAACAGCATTATAAAAATAAAAGCACATGTAACATATATCGTGATCGTGGTGTCATGTTTTCTCGGCAAATCTGAAGTCATACAGCATCTATTTATTCACTGTTTCTTTAGCTTTTGTCTTTTTCTTACAAAAATGTGTAGTAGAGTTTAAAAACAGGGATGAGTTTACTGTATGGAAAGCTAAAAACAATGACGGGCCCATTATGTATGTCCCAGGTTAAAAGGGGAGGAGTAGATGATACACATGATAGTAAAGAATGCCTCTATGTTCATTTTTGCACCCACAACAAAAAAAAAAAAAAAAAAAAAATGTGATGCAAAAAGTACAAACAAAACCACATGCTGGTGTTGAAATGTTTATATTTGTGAGATGACTACATTGCTTGGGTAATACTTCATCAGCAAAAGCTTTTGTGTATGTATGTGAGTGACTTTGATTTGTGCAACCTACAAACGTCAGCACGTTGGCAACATGTCGGTGGTGGGATTTCTAAATTGATATTATTAACTGTCAAAGTCATTATTGTCATCAGGAGAGGAAACAAAGCTATGAGGCAAGTTTGGTGAAATCCTCCTTAATTCTACAATGTTGTACAAATTTATACGAAAAGCTGACATGAGAATCCCAAATGCACTCTTGAGATCCATGACGGCAATGAAAATGTCCCCCAAATGTCCCTTGCACGGCTCCAGAATTGCTCTTAACCATCATCAGGCCTGTGTGATAACTGCTCCGCCATCTGTGCACCTGGCCGCCTGCCCACTTATTAGCTACATAATTTGGTTGTTTCGTATTCCATCGAGTTGGGCTGCTTGGCACTGAAAATCTGCAGCGCTGCCTGGATCCTGGCAACGTCTGTGGTGGACAGTTTGAGCCGGTGCCGCAGCAGACAGGAGAAGAGGTCCAGAGGCTGCGCTCCGGGCGGGGAAAGCCTGTTGACCCGATCTCGGATCTCCAGCAGCTGCAGCAGGGCCGAGTCCTGCGATCCCTGAGTATATGGGTAGTCTAGCTGTAAAATCAGGTCCTGGATCGCTTCCGGGTCAAAGTGCATACTATAGCCGTATACCTGGATGCTGTTGATCTTCATGTAGCCTAGATTTCGTCCTGGTTCCAGGTACTCCATGGGTTCATAATATACAGTTCCATTTCCATTACTTGAGGGCCCTCTGATGCGGCTCCGTAGGTAAAAGTGGACTGTCTCAAAAAACGTTTTCCACTTGTTTCCCAAAGTCAAAGTCCAGTTATAACAGTCATAGGGAAGGTCTAATTTAGTCCTCTCCCAGTCTGGGTAAATGTTCTGGTCAATGGGCATGATCCAACTCTCCGAGTGGCTCCCCCCAAACGGATTGATATAGACAGACAGCATGGGGTCCAGAGTGCTGTTCTTGGTAAGGCAAATCTGTAGAGACATCCCCAGGAGCATGTGGACATGGTTTGACTTGTATTTATTACTCTTCAGCGTCAGCAGCATCCTCTTCCTCCATGACGGGTCGAACCAGTTATTCAGCCTGACATCGTTGCTGACAAAGATCCCGTGGATGCTGATGCGGTTGTCACGTTTCTGTAGAAGGTAGCGCAACTCCATGTCCTGCAGGTCCGTCTCGAAGCCGATGTAGTGGTCAGTGGAGTCGGGCACTTCGTTGCGACACAAGCCCTGACTCAGCATGTAACCCTGGTTGCAGGTGGCGCACCGCGAGCGGTTCTCGTAGGAGCAGGAGGCGCAGGAGGTGCCCTCGCCCACCGTGCAGGGGATCACACCCTGGCAGGGTGGGTGCTCGTAGGGGCATGAGCAGCTCCTGGTCTCTTCTAGGTAGGAGCCGATGTGGTTGTTCTCACTGCAGTACATGATGGAGAGGATGTAGTTGAGCCAGTAGCTGAAAGGCCTGCAACAGAGACAGAACAGTATGTATTTACTGTAGGTATAAATACATCCCATTAATATTATTAGAAATGTTTTCTAAGAATTACAATTTTGCTCAGAAACACATACATTTAAGAATGACCACACAGAAGCTACTTTGAGTTATGTGATAAAAAGACTCTGAAAATTAAGAGATACAATCTAATAGATAAAATGCATGGGACTAAATATTACAATAATAAGTTAAAGACCCAATAAAATAGAAAATATGCATATTTTCCAAGTTGTTACCTTGTGTCCTCTGTGTTAATTGCTCAGCTATCTCTATTTGTCAAGTAGGAATATAATAATATACAAAATTTGTCCCAATCTTTTCTAAGAACATATTTGTGATGACACATCCTGCACTCAAATATACCAAATGTGATTCAGGATGACCAAATAAATCCTGTGATGTGTGTTTCAATGTCAGTGGCAAAAAGGAAAAAAAAGAAAAAGAAAAACATGGCCGAGCTCTAATATCTCCCTCATCTGCTTCGTGATCGAACAATGGGGAGCGAGGGCGGCACGGCTAAAGGTCAGCCCTTCTCCGTGGCTCTGCATCGCTTCACATTCTCCAGAGAGTCACACCTGCCAAGCGAGGCCCACATTGGAGCGCTCCATTCAAATCCCTGAACATTTTGATCAACTCCTTCTAGGAATTATACCCAGTCCACATTTTTAGTTTCACAAATGTTTTTGCTCTAAAAAAAGTTACCTTGACGAGCTAAAATTGTGAAGTCAGTACATTTAAGGAGTTTTCTCTCTAAGTTTAAACACTAAAAAGCGAGCTAATCTGCTTCATCAGGTGATTGACAACGGTACAATAAGCTAACAGCAAACAACTTAAATCAGATTCTGATAATGTTTTTCCAACACAGTCTCATCCAGTTTAAACCAGTGAGAGACATTTCTCATGTTTGATAACCATTCAGCTCCAACTTTGGTAAAATATAGTGTTTCATGTAAAACCCCTCCTGGTAAAGAAAATCTGTCATCTGGGCCTTTAAGAAACAGTATTTAACATCATAAATGTCACAGCAGGATATTTCATTTAAAAAGGGCATTTTCATGCATGATTTAGTCCCGTGTAGAGAAATGATTTAGAGTCAGTGACTATGACTATATAAATAACAATTACTGGATGTTTTATTTATTCTAAGACAAAAGCTCTAATGGTAAATCAAAATTCCTGAGATATTTTGTGAAAGAGAAACAGATGGACCGCATGACAAGAATATAATGTCATAAATCAGTCTTTGACTTTCTTTGTTTCACATCTGTCACACTTCTGAATCCACTTTTGTTTTCGAGCAGAGTTTGCAGTTGTGTTATTGTGCTTGTGTGCAGCTGCTAAATTAATTTAGGGGAAACAATGGTGCATGTATAAGTAATTTACATTCAAAGCATATTTTTTTGAGGGAAAGAACAACATTTGTCCAAACAGTTGTTCGGCTAAATAATAGCTGGGCTGCACAGTGTGTGCGGCACTGGGAATTTTAACTTCATGATGAATATTAGATCAAAGCTATTAAAAGTCTGCCAGGTTTCTTTCCATAACTTCACGAACCAGGTTTGGAGCAAATATATGAGGCATATTTCAGCATTTCAAAACAAGTGTCTGCCTCAGTACATTATCTGGAGGACCATTTCCCATTTCTACACAGGGATAAATTCTAAGGCAGTGTTTTTCGCTGACTTTCGCTTACCGAATGTTTGATGAGACACATTGATAAATGTTGAATGCATGTGATTGTGCACAGCACCGTCGCCAAAGGAGAGCAGATGAAAGTAATTTGTAATAAATCTAACTGAACTGGAGAAACTGAAACTTTAACTGAAGAGGACTGACTATGCATTTGAAACGCTCTGATTTGAAAACTGCTACATATTCAGCGCAGGAGAGGTTCTGAATTTTTGAGAACGTAATCTGATGGAACCATGTTAATCTTTGTTTGATCTATTACAATGTATTCAAAAAGCAAATTGGTTTGATTATGAATTGAAAAGAGACATATTTTTAGACTGTAATCGGGCCACTTGGAAATCATCATTACAGGAATGGCACAGAGAGGGCAAAGTTAGTGTGATATTATCACACTGTGTTATGTGATGGTAATGTTAAAACTGCAGATGCACTGGTCACTTTTTCAAGGCAGGTGCTCATTGTATGGGGGAGATATTACAAGTGAATAGGGTGAAAAAATAACAACAACTATTACCACTCCATAAATAAAAAAAAAAACAGTTAACATTGATTAAAAACATCAATTTTTGTCATGTTTTTAGAAATAAAATTGTATGTTAATCACTCTGTGAATGATTTATATGAACAGGATCAAGTGTGGATTGTAATTGCTGTTTGGTAATGTATGTTTTTTTTTTCCTATGTACCATCCGTCTGATGTGTAAGGTGCTGTGCAAAGGAATTTCTCCTTGGGAAGTCTGAGTCTAAAGAAAGAATATTAACACACTCTCCTTTAAAAACCCTCAGAATATAGATCGGAATAAAACTGTACAGTTTAGTCAGTGCAAGTGCTACTGAAATGAAAATTTCTGGCTGAGATTCCAAAAAATAAATGGAGAAATGACCTTTTAGAAGATATGAATTGCAAGATTTAATGCATTTTCAGACACAAATGGTGATGAGGGTAAAACTTTCGACTAGATTTCACCATGAAACCTCCCCAGTTGATTACTTACATTAAAGCAACAGAATGTAACTTTTTTTTTACCTTAAACTAACAGCTTAAAAATCATTTTGATGGTACAGTGTCTTGTAATAGAGTGAATGGTGTCTCTGTCTCAGCCACTCCGCCCTCATATTAATGTCCAGAGCAGAAATATGAACTAAAACGATCTCCTGGACATTTTCTTTGCACAGAAGACAAAATACACCAAAATCCCAGAAACCACCAGTGCATGAAATACATGTGTTTTAAATCACTTTGTGCTGCCTTTGTTAAGCAGTGGAAGTAGAAATACAGTTCACACCGCCATGATGAGGTAAAAAAGTATATAAAAGATGCACAAGGCGAAGTACACTCTCTAAATGGGAAGAAAAATAGAGTCTAGTACTTTGACAGATTGTTTTGTTTTGTGATGAGCGTTCCGTATTAAGCATGAAAACGGTAAAAATTGTTTTCATGTGCAGCTGAAGGCTACAGGAAATGTCCGCTGCAGTGTTTGTCCACAGTTGAAAGATGAGAGCTTGGAAACAGGAAGCCACTCTAATACAATATTCCAACATTACAGTGTACAATAGTTGAGCAAAAGACATTTTCTAGCATCATTAAAGTTGAAATCTGGTCGCAGTTTGTCAAAACACAGTTGATGTAACGTGTTAACGGTTTTATCAGTACAGAGCTCCTCCGAATCTCATCAGAGTCACTTGTGCATATCTCACCTCCAGAGTGGAGGCTGTGCACAGCAAGACAGAGGAAGCTGTCCCGCCTTCACAAAGCGCATTGTATCAGCAGGACATGTAAACTGTCATGGAGACGCAGTGTGCAGCACGGGCCGAAGAGAAGCTGGGTGTTCACTCTGCAATCTGTTCATTGTCTGTCAGCTCATTTCACACACATCAGTGCCACACACAAACTTTCTCCTTCTGCTGCAGATTCAATTTTCACTAGTGAGCTTGCCTTTTCACTCCACTGAAGACACAGCACATTTTTTCCATTAAAAACGATATATATTTACTTTGGCGAACCACAAAAAAACATCAGTTGTGTTGCGCGTCCATCACTGCTACTCTGACACCTTGTATTTTCAGACGGTGCAGCTCAAAACCGCGAAAACATACTGTCCTCATCTTCAAAGGCTGTACTAGAAAGTTACAATAGAAACTGCAAAATGGATTTGCAACGTTAAGTCACAAAGCATATTTTTTCTGTTTGTGTTTTCTTTAACTGACAAAGACCATGATCAAAGACCATCAGTACGTGAATAATGGCTGCAAACTTAAATGCATATTTCTTTCACAGAGAAGGCAAAAGTTCTCCATGAACTAGGTCGCTACACACAATGAAATATGGAAATACACTCTTGAATACAGGAAATCATTGTATTTCTTTTGTGTGTAAAACAAGAAAAAACACCATTGCAGCTGGTTAAAGTCAGCCAAATATGTATGTTGTGGCAGATTTTTAGAAATAGTATACATGATATCCCGCAGTTAAATGACTTTGATATACAGTCATATGCAACATTTCAATCGAGGCAGGGAAGGCGTCTCTTATTCTAAGTGCTTTGCTTTCAACCATGTTAATATAAAGTGACAGACTCTCCTTTGAGAGCACCAGGTTTATATCACAGCAGGATCCAAATGATCCAGTTTAAGTATTTACTTTCATCAGTCCCACTATATCTCATTAATGCATTTACTGCTCTCCCTGAATTTGCTTCACATACTGAAGCATTGAAAAACATTGAATATTAAATTTGGTGCATATGCAGACGTGACTTGTTTTCAATTCATCTCCACATATCTGACAAGTCACTTTATATTTCATCGTCTGTTT
This sequence comes from Pagrus pagrus, assembly GCF_965226575.1. NCBI lineage: Eukaryota > Metazoa > Chordata > Actinopteri > Spariformes > Sparidae > Pagrus > Pagrus pagrus. The sequence continues at coordinate 29,503,147 of NC_140190.1, read as the reverse complement.
TTTCTTTCGCGTTTTGCTGTTGTACTTTGTGAGCTCTTAGAAACAAAGGGGGATGTTGACTGAGCCTGTTGCAAATTGCTGTCAGGGCTGCAAATGTTGCGTCACTGCAGTTTCTTTATTTAGCTTGGTTTTAACAAAGACGACGGATGTAAATGCGGCCAGCTGCAGTTCACCTGCTTGCATAAATTGCTGCTAAGTAGCATCTGAGGCTGGACTATTGTGTAAGAAAAGACTGTGTGTAATCTTTCTTCAAAAGGTAGGATATAATGGGACAATAATGACACACGCTTGAGAAAAATAAACTAGATGAAAACCAACTGATAATTTGAGTATCTGGACCATACAATATGTGAGGAAATGGTAGTTAAATAGCCTGATGTCAGCCCGACAAAGAGATCAGTTATTGAGTTATGAATAGTCAATGTGGGTAGGTGGTAAAACTGCTAAAAGTCCTTTGACTAGATCCTGGGTCTATAGTGGGTCTGTGACTGTCTTGCCTAGTCTACCCATGATTCCTTGTGCAATCATTTGAGCAAGTTAACCTAACCGTACACTAAATCAGTGTGTGTCACCAATTCATAACTGCGACCCATTCGGCTAACTACGTATTATTGAAACACATTGGCCAGCTATCTGCAATATTATTCCATGTGTGCAGTAATTATTGTGAGCCACAGTGGATCGTTTAGTGACTTATCAAGGCAAGAGACTCTGACATACCCTCCACCTCAGAAACCACCAGAGAATTTTCAGGATGGTGAAGCCAACATGTCTAACATGAGCCACGGCTTGTTTATAAACGGCACCTACGTGCATGTTATTGCAGGCCCGGTTTATGTGTAGTATGGTGCCCCTTCTCCATCTTTATATCAGTTAATGGGTCCTTGGCCTGGAAAAATGTTGAAGACCCCTGGACTAGATAACATCTGTAAACAGATAATATCACAGCCTACTTAATGAGTATTTCTGGCTCTTTCAATCATATTGCACCAGACTGGAGCTGCAGTGAGCCATTAGGACTCAGGAAGAGGCAGGGGGACGTGCAGGAAAAACAAAAAGGTAAAGTTGTGTGACAGGTAACAGGGTGTTATATTACTGATTTTAGTCTTGAGTCTTAGCAAACACCATTCCTCTCTCTCTCAGGATGTAGACTCTCACTCCGTGCGCGTGTCCGATAAAACATTGCAGCAGATTTTTCCTCCTGCTTTTTCCTCGATGTTAAATTTCAGATGCAGTTTCCTCTACGGCGGTGGTCAGCCTACGGTGATAAATCTAGTGTAACGGCTATTTGTATTACCATTCCCTCCTCCTATATTTCGCGCCTCTAAACAAGAAAAGCCTTTAAATACATATTGCATGAGACCAAAGTCACATTTTTCATCAGTGCCGCTTTTCTTCCATTTCACTGGCGGATAAAATCTCAGTGTAGTCTATTAGTGAATAAGGAGAATTCTAATTTGGCATTTTAGCACCTTAAGAAGGCTGTAAATCCTTGAATATCCCATCAAAGTGTGGACCAGCTCTGTAGCCACTGTGCTGTATGCTGAAACTTTAGCATCTGCTATGTTGAACAGGCAGAAAAGACATCTTTCTTTAATGGTTCTGGAGTTAACAATACAGATCATGCATGTATGTATGGGGTGACGTATTTTTTGTGTGACTGGTAAAATTCCAGTATAAAGAATAATGTGCTGTTTGAATGAACAGGGATTATGTTCCCTTATTTAACAGGAAGGGAAGGTGGGCGAGCGGAGACTGTAGCTGCAGCAACAAAAAAAAAGAAATCACATTGGAGAAGATGAATATTTGGTTTCTCACCTGAAATAGCTCCTAAAATAAACCTGGCTGCGTCAGCTGTACTGAACTTAATCACATTTCTTTTTCATAAGCTCAGAGTTTGCACACTATATGACTGATTTTTTTTTAGAAAAACACAAAAATAGATAATGATGATGATCTACTGAGGAGGCGAGGAAAACTTTTTCTTGTCTATGATTTCATCACAGGCTAATTTACCAACAGGAGAATCTCACAAACTTAGTGTATTCTTTAAAAACACTGCAAAGTTTAATTTCACAGGAGGATAGCTTTGATTCCCTGGATGTAAGAAGACCTCGGCTGGGAGTGCAGCCAAGTCATCAGGTGTGACACTATAGCTCACTTCAGAAGGACCTCGGTTGAATATCAAAGCACTAATATATTGCGTGCATTATTAGCATAATGCCTAGTTGGGGGGATAACAAAGCGCTGCGCACAGAGTGGGCTGAAGAAAATAAATGAGCGCTGCCGTTCACGGCTTGCTTGAAAGGACTTGTGATGTGGCTGCAGGCTTTGGAATTTTTGTTCATTTTCACACATACAGACACACACACACTCTTCCACACCCGTAGCAACAGAAAGGTCAGCAAGAATACTTATCAGCCTCTCACCTCTCCCTCAGCATAATAATTTTGGGCTGAGTTCGACACCTCTTGCTGAGGGTGAAGAGCTTGTTGACGATGCGTCGCGCCTTGCTCAGGAGCTGCTGGGTGCTGAGCTCCAGCTGTTTGTAGCGCTGGTGAATGGTCGGCTCCATCTTCCAGAAGTACTGAATGGCAGACGTGTTCAGGGCGTAGAACGTGGGAAGCCTTCGGACGAAGTTCTGAAACTCATCTGGAAGTCAGAGAGAGATGCAATATGAACGATGAGACCCTTTTTTTCCTCCAACACAGGCCAAACTTACTCTCAATTTAGTCAGGCCAAATGAGAGAATCACTTTGCTGGGGCCACATGGGCTCAGGAGCCGCAGGGCAAACTGGAAGTGATATTGTCTGACACATATGCTAATGCAGAAGGGCAGAGCAAAATATGAGTATTGGGAGTTTTTTTCCCCCATTAATGAACAGCCGACAGATTTTCCAGGGCTAATACTCGGGGTCTGTCTGTAAGGAAATAGTGTGGACAGTGAGCACAGAGGATAATATCCTCAGAGCTGCTGTCTGTCTGCGGCACACACAATGTACAGCAAACAGATGCAATTTACAAAGCATTCAATAACAATACCACCAGCATTGTTATCATGATTGGCTGTATGGAAAATCGATGCAAGTGCAACACTGATGATAAAATGTCGGCACTGTTTGTAATAAGTTAGCATTTTCTTGATAATACAGCATCTGATTAGAAAACCAATTGTGTCAATGGCTTCCCTGGTGATTATGCAAGGTGTATTACACGTTCCTGCAAAAATTAATGCGTTGATTAAACAGCTTGTAATAAAATATATTAAAAGGGGTATTTGGGATAGCTTTCCCTGGCCTACATTTTTAAATTAGAGACATTCTCCTGAGGAGAGAGGCTACATGCTGCAGCTTCTATCAGTCAAGATATTGCATTTTTACATATTCATTCGTCTAATATTTTAAAGGGAGTTTCAAGAATAACTCTTTTGTTAGTATATATTTGCCTGATACACAAATTCCTATAAATGAAAAGACCAAAACCAATTTTGCGTCTCTGCTGTACCCTGCCTGTGTCAATCATTTTTTTAAAGACAGGCTCATTAATGGGACTGTTGCCAAGGGGGCGGCACTGAGGCTGCTTTTTTAATTTTAATTTTTTTTTTTGTCCTGTTACACTGCATGTCTCCCAGTCCCTGTCTAATATAACTATCCTTACCTTATCCTAATGCAACCTGGGATATTAATAGAGATAATGATCCAATCTCAATACACCCCCTGCCCTTACCGCTTAGCCCTAACCCTCTGCTTGCGTGCTCATGCCAAGGGGACGGAGTCTCCCGATACCTGTTGACATAGAGGGGTAGGGCAAAGGGTTGGGGCTGCATGGCCTTCCAAACGGAGGTTCTTCAGAGGCACACTTCAAACCAAGGGTTATGAGGACTCTGTTGCTCCTGTGGTACTACTTTTCTTCAAAACAAGCATAAAACAATCGCTACTAGTTTGATGTCTCAGTAGCTATCTAGCTTGTTATTGCTGGTTTGTGCATGACCGTCCCGAATTTTGACGTATTTTGACTTAATGAAGCAGTTTTCCTTTATATTTGATTAGAATCCATTATTTTCCATCTGCATCAGATAAGTGGTAAATGGCACTGTTTCTGTAACAGTATTACAACAGTAACGCAAGAGAAATCATCACAGCTGAAGGCGGCATAGTAGAAATGTCTGGTCACATCTCTTTACATAAACACCATCAACGACAACTGATGACCTTTGACTGTCTTGAAGGGTTGCCCCATTTCATAGGAGGAGATTTCAGCAACTATCCCTTAGAACTGTTCTAATGGGCAAGGGGGTGCTCGAGAACAATGGGCATTTTCTTTACTTGTTTGCACATTTGAAACATCAACTCCGGAAACAAAAATTAAAACAAAATGTGAAAAACAAACTTTGGCTGTTAGGTAACATGTCTTAAAGTGTTTTTTAAAAGTGCCTCATCAGGATGGTAACTAATGAAAATAGACAGGGCTGCGATTTCCCCTAAGCTTTGTTTAATGTAAAACATGTCATTATAGTAAACTGACTGTGTATTTCCATGTTAGGAGGAGATATTATTATAACAGTAACTAAACATGTTCATAGTGGGGAGTATCCTGTGGAAAATGGGAACTGAAAGTTGCTGCTGAACACCGCTATTATTTTATCACCAACACAACGATACCTCATCCCTGGAAACCAACTCTCTACCCACCATTATTATCTTGTCATCCGCTGAACCCAGGAGGGTAACAGCGCTTCAGAAATAGCAGACACTGTCAGATTTGGAGTAGCACCAGTAAAGACACTTTCTGGGCATGAAAATAACATTTTTAGGGGGCGAGATGATGCGTGTCAAGAGGCTTCATTGGGAGATTTTTTTTACTTGCTATATTATAATGTTACAATTAATACATTATGTGTCTTGTTAGTTGGGTTAATTTTGAGCAGGGGGTATTTTCTTATACGGAAAATGCAAAATATTGAAATACATTCTGACCACATCCCCACATTGTACCCTCTCGTCAAGGGGTTTCAATGTACTAATATGTCCGTCACTTTATTATTTGTCTCACTGAAAACTTAATCAGGCCACAGCATTAAGCAGTAAAGAAACTTAATATATCCAGCAACAGAATGTAAGGTTTCCTAATTAAAGTATTTCACACTCGGTGGAAGGTCAATGCAAGTCATGTCGGCCATCAGCTGACTCATTTAACACTCAGTCATGATTATTAATCCCTCTCCTCTGCTGCTGATATTAGTTGTTCTCTATTAGATCAAAAATACAAGTGGATGCCCAGGGGTTTCAAGGGAACTGTATTTTTCTTTATTTAATGCAGCACTGCAACTGTGGTTCCCAGGGCACCTTGCTGCTTAAGTTATTGCCAGCTGAGTGCTAATCAAGTTGCCCTTAGTGCAGAAGCATGTAGCCAGTAATAACACCAGCAAGGTGCAAAAGGAACAGCTTAAGGCAAGGGTTTGAAATGACTGAAACTCACAGTTTCAGTAACGATGGGGACACAGAAAAGGAGCTACGTTGGAACATTCAGTGGAAAACATGATACACTTAGAGCGCAGCATTTGAGATAAATGTCAAAGTGGTCACTAGACAGTGTTCCATCAATAAGATCACCTTGCAAAAAGCTTGTTTGAAAGCACGTGCGATCGATTTTTGGTTAAAATAGGAAAGAAGCAAGGTATTAAATCACAGGTTACATCACAGGCTGGTAACAGGTCACAGTAACTGTGGTTTGAGTCTGGGAGTGACAGTTCCTCTTACGATACTGAAAAACATTCATTCGACTGAATCACTGCTGACCCATTCACATTACCGTAAATGCTGCCCTTTCATTTCCTGGGCTGTGAGATTTGCAAAGTGCAATTTCTGTATACAGACAGGCTCAACAAAAGGTAGTTTGAATGCTAAAGAAAAGGTTTAGACGTTCTGACAACGCACACTGTGAGATGACAAATCTGTCAGCCAGTACAGATTTTTCAGTGCCGTTTCTGCTGAGCAATGCCTTTAATATCTTTTGCTGTATTAGTCCGCTGTGGAACATGTTACCGATCAATAGACAGGCCTGCTTTATGGCAGTATTGGATTTACTGGATTTTTTTCATCAATGTGATGAACCCTTATGTGTCAAACATTTAATTTAGCAGAAAGAAATCTGAAGAATACCACAATATCTAATGATATTGTAAAATGAAAATAGCATTAGTTTATCCACATGGTACACCGTTTCTTTGGTGATATGTGTCATTGCATCAGCTGCAACATAGTCATGTCCATCAATTATTTTGTGATGCAGTTTAGACCAAAACCTCTCAAAGCTCAGAGCTAGTAAAGGTGTAATTTGTAATATTTATTACGAATATTTATCAAATAGCTTCAGTTAGCCTTAGAGCTAAGTGGCCCTATTCGCTGACTGGAGTCTGCCTGGACACCGACCTTTAATAATAGGGGAAGTCACTGCTGGCAACAGGGCTGAGCAGCCTCCCAGTTAACATGCCTGGATACCGGACTGCGACTGAACACAGCCTCCAAGACCTAAGGATGCCATTTAAAGACGGCATAAACTATGGAGGCAGATAACTGCGGCTCTGACCAAGACTATAGCTGTGTCTCAATTCAGGGGCTGCATCCTTCGAAGGACCCAGCTATTGCGGCCTTCGAAGGCGAGTCCTTTGGATGCGACCTTCGGAGCATTTCCTGGTTGCGTCACCAGATGTTCCTGCCCCTTACTCTTCCGTCACGATTTCTGCCACCCAGGCCGGTGAAAGTGACGATTTACACCATTTGATGTCGCCATTTTCTTTCTTTCTTTCTTTCTTTCTTTCTTTTTTTTCCGGCTGCGCAAAGGATCTTGGGATATGGGAGGCAGGGAGGAGATAGTAGCAGCGCGTCCTCCAAAAAGAGGGAAAAGAAGGCTGCATTTGTGGGGTGCATTTGGAGGAGCCTTCAAATAGGGACAGCCTTCGCACGGCATTGTTACATAGCCTTCAAATGCATCCTTCGAAGGATGCAGCCCCTGAATTGGGACACAGCCTGTGACTCCTGGAACAAGAAGGCTCATCAGCTGGGGACAGGACACCCCTAGTTGTATTTTAAGACAAGAGAGGCTAGCTGTTTAGCATGCTAACATCAGATATTTCTGCAAAACAGTACTTATATGTCTTTGACATAACATCAACGCTGTTGTTTCTTCACATAACGTCAATAACGTTAGATTATTTTTTGAAGGCTTTAAAATAAAAGTTTTGCACATTGCCCGTTTTGTCGTCAACATTTTTCTTTACAAATTTATAGGCTATGACTGCACCTAATCCATCACATCTATGTCATCTCAGTTAACAGGCATGCAATGATCCTCTCTGTTGTCCTGCAAGATGCTGCTTTAAAAATTGCTCCTCTGATTCCTCTCATTACATGAATTGGATGCAATTGTCCCTAGTTTTCTGTGCCCATGGGCTCCTCAAGCAATAGGGTCTAATTGGCTGTTGGTGGGGGGGGAAAAAAAGACAACACTGACCTGACTCCTCAAAGTCTTGGTTGGCCATCTTCCAGGAATCTCGGCTTTTCAGCAAACTGGCTTCCATAGCCCTCAGATCCACCTCGGGGCAATTACACTGGGGGTAGTCCACGGCGCATTGGCACCAGCAGTCATTGTCCCTGCACACAAACTGGCCCTCCTCATTACAGCCGATGTAGCTGAGAGCTGCCTGCACAAACCTGGCCCTCAGGTACTCTGGCAGTATGGCCTGAAGACCTACAGCGAGGACAAAAACAAAACAAAAACATAAGAATGTCACATGGATGAATGAAGAGGGAGCTGTAAGTACTTTAGTTATTGCAGAAAATGTGTTTATGGCAGTTGTTTGTTAGATCTGTAAATCACTGAAAGGCAGAACTCATTTCCTCTGTTTGTTTGCTTTTGCCACAGTGACATATGCTTGGCGTCACATGCAATATGCTAAGATTCACTTAAAGTTTTATTTTTACTGCACAGTTCTGCTACTTTTGTTCTGAATCATTACTGTCTGGGATTCACTTCAGAACTCTGCAAGCATGCACAGCAAAAAAAAAAAGAAAAAAAGAAGAGTGATTGAAGCTAAATTCGTTCTGACACTCTCGTGCTGCAGTTATAAGCTTGCCAGAGAACAGACACTGTGACAATTCCATCAGAAATTGGGGGAGTTCAATTATGGATGGCCAACCTTGCAAATGAATCTTGTTTTCGGGGCTCTGAACCAAAACGGAGCTGACAGAATCGAGGTTGTCATAGTTACTGCATCCGAGAGGGCCCGTCCTTGTTTCGGTCACCTAAAGGGAGAAAAAGAGGCACATTACAATAATCCATACTGCGAAAGAAACCCACTAATGGCATTAAATATACACAAAGAGAGAGAAAGATAAAGGGAGAAGAACGAAAGAGGCGAACAGTCATTCTGCATGACTAAATGTCATGCAGAATAAGATTAAAAACACCTTTTCCCTTTGCTACCTGCTCTTCTGAGAAACACAAAATACGTTAGGCATTATTTAGGCCACTCCATTGTGCAGATCAGGACAGGAGAATGGCTTTGTGAGCTATGGGCTGGAAATTGAGTTGTGATAAGGTCCCCTGGAATAAAGCATATTAAGTAAGTTCTAATGTCATCTGTCAAATGTATCTCTACATTGCGTTTACCCATTACAGTGCCCACTGACACCCATAACATGCTAAAATCCATTGTGATGCTAGTGTAAGCACATCCTATTCAATTATACGCACACCTGAGGATTCATGTAATTGCTTGGTGCAAAGGTTTACATGAAGTATGTAATATTGTTACAGGGCTGCACAGGCTCAAATGTGACGAGAGGCTTGGCAACAAAATAATGGCTGTCAAGTGTGGGCTCATTCTTAAAATTGGGGCTTAAAGGGCTCAGATTCAGCACTGCACTCCTATGACTTGTCGAACTCACAAGGGACTGTATTAAAATGAACAAAGCAGAACTACATTTATTGTTTTTTTAAAATGTATTCCAGCATATATTTTAAACTAGTGAACTCATTCAGTCCAATGAGAATTGTTCACCTGGTGCACACACCAAAACGTTTTATAGCTTCTGGGTTCACTTCTTTTTACATTGTGGTGACATCAAAGGTTTTTAAAACGCTTTACTCAGTTTTACAAATATAAAACCTCCATGGATCAAAATAATAGGAAGGGTAAGCTCAAAGTGTCCTGTCAACAGTTTTACAGACATCTCTTTTACACTGGTGCTTTATAGGGAACACTGTGAGTGGCCACTGGGCAAAATTGGAGCGGCGCCCTAGTATCAAGATCTACAATATATTCATAATTCCAAACTTTCTTTTTCCTTATCAAATGTTGGTGCCTACAGTATGTTACCCACAATGCAACTCTAACTGCTGAGAATTTTGGGTGTATAATACAACTTTTGTCATGGCCAAATTATGTAATGATGTCATATGCTGCACTAGGGCCAAAAATACTTTTTCCCATAAGCTTACATTGTGAAAGAAGCAGCTGTAAAACAGTGGATACATGTCACACATGTTTTTGAGTGTCGCACGCCCGTGAAATGACTCGTTTCACTGTCACAATTTGAGCCATTTGGTCTCATAAATCGTGGAAAGTCTAGAAGGCCGCAAGATTAATTTCACACTAGATATTTGGTAATTGTGTTGCACCTGTGGCACAGCTGTAGCAGAAATACAAACAACATCGGATTCATAATGTCAGTAGGTGTGATTACTTCAACTATGATTGTTTCATGTTTTTTACGTGCAGTTCACACAAGCAATGTGACAATCTTCCCAGAGGAAACTATGTTTCTGCTTGGGAGCTGTAAAGTCTCCATGAGAGAACTGAAGGCTGGAGGATATGAAATCACTGCAGCCTGAGGAGCGTAAACACATTTGGTTAGCATGAGTTTGTCTTGTCCCAGGAGAACTCTTCTACAATCTAGGAAACGGTTCAGTGACATGAAATGAGGCGCCAAACAAGTTGGCAGAAATTGTTGGTTCGGCGCTGAGAGGGGGTCATCTACCAGGCAGTCTATAGAGGATATGACCGTCTTATTTATTCACATGCCATGCGTCAACATGGCATTTTTGAATATCTGACAATCTGTCACACAAAAGCTATGCCTACATAATTAGCAATGAAAACATTCCCCTGTTTAAAGATTTATCTCCAAGTCACGTCAGACAGCTTAAATTGACAAAAAGTACTGGGAGGAAAATCTGCATATGAGTGGTCTGTGATGAGTGGGCGTGTTGGAAGCAGCAGCTGGAGGCAGAGAGGGCGCATGGTTACACACCTATTCTGAGTCAGGTTAATTGACTCAGAACAGGTTAAAGTGTGTAGGAGTAGGAGAAGAAGAAAATCACATCGATTTACGCACATACTGGGAACTCTGTTCAGCCTCTTCCCTGCTCATATTTGAGAAGTGAGAGTTTATTTGATGAAAAATGTGTACATGCAGAGGCCTGTGGACTGTTACGCAGCGGCTTGTGTTTGCAAGGATTGTCAAAAAGCCGTTCTGTGCCTGAATAAACAGTCGGTGCGGTAAACATCCCCGTGTCCTGGTATCTCTGCTGGAGAGCCATGTGAAAATAACTTTGGAATACGCTTAACAAATTCATGAAAACAGCTTCTGTTATTTGTACTCTGAGCTTTCACCTGGTCTGTGACAGAAGTCCAAATTGCCATAGCAATAGTGAAAGCTGTTTTTTTGGAGGTGAAGTGGAATTTAAGCACCCAGTCTCCGATGCTCATGTAACATTTTGGTAAGCAAGAACGAAATGACAGCAAACCTAACAGAGTGTGGACAACTAGATAATGTTCCTTTTATTGCTTGCTTGTATTTACTTATGAACAAGTAGAATGATCCTGTCTTCTTAATAAAAGGAGTGATTATCTGGGACAAATGAAGCTTTTTGTAGCGGTTCAGACAGATCACTGATCCACAGCTCCACTCAGGCTGTTTATTTCTATTACCAGTTGGGCAATCTATTAAAACTCACTGCTAATTCTCCGCTGGCTTAACTCCGACAAATATTCCATATTTATATTAATTCTAAATTTAAATGATGTAATACCATGTAGGTTGACTGAATAGAAAACACAGAGACAGCAGCTATTTCTATAGAGACTGCTTCAGTTTTCGGAAACTATTACTCCGTACTCTGCTGACTACATTAATCAGACTGATGTAGAACTGTAGACAACTGTTTTTAACAGACATAACTGTGTGCAAGCACATGCAGCAGGCAAGATCATACTCTTCATACTCTCAACGAACGAAAGTTTCCCATCATGCTCATTTGGAGGACCTTGCCGTTTTAAATCATGGACTAGTGGTCTGGGTCCGTGCATGGGCTCCCTGTCGTGCCAAATCCTGTGATTGCTCTCAGAGCACCATTTCACTCCATAGTTGGAGAGTAAAACATTTCAAGGGCTTGTTTCTCACTGTGCTGTGTTCAGTACTTGTGTGTGCAGTGGTTTTCATGCAGGCTTGCCCACTCACAATAGAGACTGAGTGCATCTAATATCATACGAGTTCATGTAATGACATGAAAACATTTGGAGAAGAGACTCTCTTGAAGAAAAACTTTTTTGCTGCAGCAAATATCGGCTAACATCCATGGCAAGAGTGCAAAAAGTAACCCTGATGGCTGCTTGAATTGCTGGGTGGTAAACATGCAACAAAGAAAAGTAAACTCACTGAGTAAAACGTGGTAATAAAGTTCCTAATAAATGCCTCAAGTATGGAGATTCCAGCCTGTCCAGCAATGCATCAATTACAGCTGCCTGGTCTGTGGCTCTACCATTCTAAGTTTGATGCTATAGGTAGGCTTTGTGAAGTACAGTAGTATAAGAGTGAGGAAAAATCAGAATTGAGGGTGGTTGGGTGGTAGGGCGTGACCAATAGTCAGATTGATTTGTTTTGTAGTCATTTTAAATAAGTAAGATGACATACAGAAATGCAATACATGCTGTACCTCATGGTACTTAGGTAACGTTCGTTACAGTACTGAATGTGGGTAGTCAAATCTGATCTTTTCCTACACTTAACCTCATAGTTCTTGTGTGTGACATTTTCACAATGTTATTAGTCCTAAAGTCATAATATGTCATGATCTGTGAGCTGTTTGTAAGCAACATTTATTTTGGAAGTCTAGCTGGTTATTGTCACACTGGAGTAGAGAAGGTGGAACCGACAGCAGGAGACAACAGGCAGGAAGTACAACGGAAGAGGTTTTATTCAGAATCACGGCAACGGCAGGAACAGGCAGACGCAACGGAACATCAGGATCAGGGACACACAACAGATGACTCGACAAAGAATGAACTAAACACTGGACTTAAATACAAACTAAACTAGCAAGGGGGTGAGCTGCAGGTGGACAGAGGCAGAGAAACACAGGTGAGGGTAATGAGTGGAAAAACACTAGGAACAGGGCTGGGCTAATGATGGAGATGCATTGCAGGTGTGGAGGGAAAGCAGACTGGGGAGGAGCACAAGAACACAGGAGGGAAACAGAGCAAAAGCCACCACAAAAACCCAGATAACACATACAACATAAATAAAATTAAACTGAAATGACAGGACCATGACGGATGTTGCAAGTAGAAAATAGACTACCTCAACATAAAAATCGTTTTCACTTTTACAGATTGCACGATGTCAAAGACAAACTGCATGAAGAGAATGAAAAGAAACTCTTTGTGTTCGTATAAACTTGGAAGCGAGAAACAAGAGTTACAACAAAACAGAATACCGTCTGTGATAGGCATAAAAAAAAAATCTGAAAGATGCTACTTTATCCGAGGCTCAAAGACATAACACCAGATATGCGCCGATGATACACAGACACACAATACAACTCCTCTCCTTTGAACTCATGGTTAGATTGTTCACAATCTCAGCTCAATCATCCTTGACAAAAGCCTGATTTAGAGCATGCGTATATCCAGACTCCACGGGCAGCAAAGATAAACTGCCAACCTGAAGGGAAATCCATCTCCTTGCTGTCACTCGCGAATTATTGCCAAACACCATGACGGTGTCTTCTTTTAATATTTTCCCAAAGGTCCAATAAAAGTAACAACGTTTCCTTGCCAGATTAATGACAGCAACTCCAGCCAGGAGGTAAACTGAGACTTTTGCCGCTGTGGGCAGAAAAGTTGTTTTTCTTTTGACATCTACTTTTGACAACTACAAGGTCAATAAGGAAACTAAATAGGGAGTGACATGAGGATGAAAAGAAGCTGGGAGCTCTTTACACCCAGCATCTCTTTCAGTCTCTCCCTAATTAATAATTATCTGAGCTACTGTTTTCCAATTTACATTGACTCAAATAAAGTCCTTTGAATGAGATATCATCATATTAGACAGGACAGTCAGAAGGTACAGAGAGTGTGGGAGAGAGTAACTGACTTCCATTCTTCTTTTTTATTATTGATGCGTTAACACAATTAATTAAAATCCGAACAGGCTCCGTAGGGACTCGCAGATTAATTTCCAACACAGACAGATGTCCAACTTAAAGGGGAAAATTGACCAAATGCAAATCTAAAGATGGCTTTTCTATGCATAGCAATGAGACCATCTGCAAAAAGAACCCAGTGGAGCAGAGCTTGTGTGCACTGTCAGCCTTCTCTATTAGAAATCGACCGCAAAAAGAAAAAAAATCCTTTTTGTATATTTCACTACTTCCGAGACCTCATGGGGCAATGTTTGCTAAAAGCAAGAAAATACTAGTGATTCCAAAAATGTGATATGTAAATGACATGGATCGGTTGGAGGGGGAATTATTAATGTGCCATAATTGAGTACAAGATAATTTGCGCTGACTGTGTTGGAATAACGAACAGCTGCATTTAATGGAACATTTAATTGCACTTAAAGGCTTTCCTAGAATAAGCAGTTTGTGATACTTACACATGCTGTGGACGTGACTTGTTTATCTTATCAGCATGAATTTCAGTTTGCCCTACAGGCCTGCCTTTTTTGATGTCTTTCTTGCCATCTAAATGCTCCCTTAGAATTTATTAATCCTCCATCTTCCTCGCGTAGAGCCGTAAAAATGTTTGCCTTTTTAACATATCTTCAGGCCTGACTGATCTGTTTAAAATTAATATCCCTATAGCAACAAGAATACATTTCTTATTGCAATATGACAAATCCCAATCATAGAGGATCGATATTGATGTTTAGTGAAATGTACTGTATCAAAATGTTATACATTACACTGGACAAACAACAATGTCGTGAGCTATATTGCAAGAATTCTGGAGCAGAATTCTGATCATACAAAAGCTAATGCATGGTTCAGTTTCCTTTTCATTTTCTTGCTTTCTTTCCTTTTTCCAAGTCATTTTCTCCGGTGCTGTATCTGTCCGTCTTCTGCCACTCACTTGCACAGAATTCTTGAACCAGCAAGCCTGTAAGCTGGCAGGTAATAAAAGGCTCAGTCACAGTGAGAATCTTCCTATACAGCCGTATTTGCATGGGACTAATGTTACCTGAGGACTTCTCTGTTGTATTACAACCCTGATTGTAAAAGAGTTGAGATGCTGTAGTTTTTCTCACTTAATTCTCACATTACAGGCATCAAATTCATATTGAGTATTTACAAAAGGAATTAAGTTTATCAGTTATAACATCAAATTAAACATTAGTTGTAAAGGCTTTCATATTTTTTTTTTTTTAAATCTGTTTTTATTGTTGTTTTACACAGCATTCCACCTTTTTTTTTTAATTCAGGGTTTAATTGTGGAGGTCTTCTGTGATTTTTAATCCATGCAGATCTGCCAAAAAAAGGTCCACTGCAAATTATATACCATTTTTCTTCCAACATGGAGGTCATGTGATAATATTTGTGTTATGTTTAGCAAAAAAAGGACCCAAATGCAAGAATCTCAGCTGGCAGTTGGAAGTGACCAAAAGTGAGCTTTACAAACAAAGATTAAAAGCAAAACAAAAGGTAAGCAATAAAAGGGCAGGCAACTAAAAGCAAGAATCCTAAAAACAACAGAACAAACCAGGATGACACGTAGAACAAGAGTAGCAATGTAGATGAAATACGAGGTGCAAAAACAGGACAGGAGAAAGGTGGAAAAAAGACAAAGACAGGAAGTGTAAAGCAAAACAT
Source organism: Pagrus pagrus (assembly GCF_965226575.1). Taxonomy (NCBI): domain Eukaryota; kingdom Metazoa; phylum Chordata; class Actinopteri; order Spariformes; family Sparidae; genus Pagrus; species Pagrus pagrus. The sequence goes on along the minus strand of NC_140190.1, from coordinate 29,487,994 downwards.
GACACAAAGAGAGTGAACTTTCAAAATAAACCGGGAAATGACTAAAATAAATCCCAAAACCATGTCAATTAGTCCCCTGTGAATCGGCATCTCTGATTTGGGGTCAAACTTAAAAAAAAAAAAAAAGAAATCTGTTTTCAGTTGAGAGCTGTGTGATAGTTTATATTGATGTATAAAAGTAATGACAGAGAAAGTTAGGAGCAACAAAAGGTTGTCAAATTCAGGTACAACCACAAAGCATCTTTTGCTTGATCTAAATGGGCTGCAAACATGTATTTGTGCTTGTAACACATGCAGAAAGTAGGCAAAACAACTCTAAACTGTATTATTGATGTGGCTGCTGAAGAACAGATGCTTTGCTTCTAAAATGTTGATCTTACACGGAGCCTTGACTTCATATTCGGTGGATAATGTCAGTAAATTTGAGTAAAATACAGACTGCATATTCTGTGTGAATGTGCCACACGAAATTCAGATGTGGGGGGTTATATTTCTAAATCACGAGGTCCCCCAGTAATATGAGTCCCATGCGGACTGGGCTTAGGCCTATAAAGTATTGCACCACATCAAGGAAAAAGGAGAGCAAGTTAACTGAGCAAGTCAATTATAGATGGGTGCCAAATTATTATGAAGTTTCTTAGTTAGGTGTTTGATCATCGTGAGCTGTTATACCAGCTCCAGTGCTCCTGGGAGGGATACATTCACTGCCCTAATAGAGTTCCAAAGATTTTCTCTCATTTAGTGTTTTGATGATGAAAGCGCTATCTAACACATGCATGACTTTCTTCTCCCACAGTGGCTCACCCGAGTTGACATCTGGTGACTGTGAGTGTCATTGCGTATATGATTTACATCATTCACTGAGCTCTCGTGCCCTGTGTGGAAGCATCCGAATCCGTTATGTTGCTCCATTCCTTTTTTCGTGTTTCTCCTCTAATTGTCACTAGTCTGTATATTCAAGCACCAAGCAAACATTCCCAAGTGAGCCCTGAGGGCATCCTTTTTAGCTCTGCATCACACTCTGTCTGTGAAAATGCCGCTCTGCCTGCTGCCAGAGACATCGTTCAGGGAAACATTGCTGCTTAGAAAGTTGACACAGTTCCACTCCCAGCGACCCAGCACACAAGTGCGGTGGTTCAGGACGTGTTGTTTCGACTTTGCCAGCCAGAGCCAGTGAATCTGGCATTGTAACTGGATTGAACACTGCACAGCTGCTAGTTTTACTCAGTTTCTACAAGGGAGGGGGAGAGATTGTTGGTTCCAGTGTTCCCACTGGATAGGTAATGCACACACACACACAAAAACACACACCTCTCAAGTTCAATCATGTTGTATTTGCCACGGAAACGTGAAATAGTAGAGTTGTTGCAAGGAGATGACACAGCAAATAAAGAAAGCAGGATAGTGAAAAACAAGAACATACATAAAGAAATGTTCATCAATCAGCTCTGTAAAATGAATCATAAAAAGAAGAACTAAGACTAAGCAGAAAGTCCCCACTATGCCTGATCTCACTCAGAAGCTGTAAATGAATATTTAGAGCTAATAAATTGAATTAAAAGAACACAATGAAATGAAATTACGCCACAAGTTGGCTAATAAAATACCTGTATTATCTAAATCAGATTATGGCCTGTCTTGCACAGTATTTAGATTGATGATAGCCTCTGTGTTATTGGTGTGGGGCCTCTGCAGGGCAACGCAGCACTTAGCCTGTTAACATGGTCCACTGATAGCGATGGCTCTGGGGCACATCCATTATTTAAAAATGTAAGGCTTTAATATTATTGTAAGACCAGTTAGGTGAGAGCATTTTACTGATGAAGATTCATCACCGCTGTGAATCCCTCATATGAATAATTCCACAAAAACAGCATAAAATGTCACTTAGTGGGGCTTGTGTTGTCACATTGAGCAACAATGGACTTTAAATGGCTGCACTCTGCTTTCTGGAAAAAAACTACGAGATGGCATTAATGTTTCATGAAAATCATCTCTCATTTCAAAATTGCCTCATTCACTGCACCTTCAAGAATTGTCACTCGCTTAATCACCACGCCGTAGAAGATGTGAAAATCCACATTTGCATCTGGGATACGTTTATGCCTGTTTATTCAGTCTTTGAGGATTTCAATGCACATTTTAAGACCACTTTGTTGCACTGGCTTACACTCTAATGTCAACCACGAAGGGATAAGCTTATAAACTATGAGCAAGAAAAAGGGGAGAAGGAGGAAAATAGCATCAGAATGAGATTATTGCATGCCCTCAAAAAAAAAAAGGGAAAAAAAGCGGCTTCAAGCCACAGGGGAGCGGAGGGGAACCTTTGGTAGGGAAAGTGGCATATAATACTGTATGTGGTGTTATGTTCACTGAGTCACAGAGTCTCTTTGAAAGAAACTAAGCTATTTCCTTTTACAGAAAGTCACTTGAAAGGGGGCCAAGAGAGAAGATTAAAGAGAAATAGCTGGATAAAGTGAAATTCTTAAAAATCTTGACACTGGACCTCAGATATGAGTCTATAGCCAGGAGCCATCCTCCATGAAGTTTAAAGGTTTAAGGTTATCCAACTGTGTGCCCACCGATCATTACTGATTCCAAGCTAGCAGTGTACTCTTGGGCCACATATGGGTATGATGTGGGACATATTGCATACACAGTCAGACTTGAGTGATGTAATCAAGGCTGTAGTAAGACACATGGCCGAGTACTGGATGACCCAGCTCGGGCCACGTTGGGCATGATGTATGAGGCCCACATCTAGAAATGAAAGATTCAAGCACTAACAATGGGCCATACTGCATGTGTGGTGTACTTGCGTGTTGTTGGACTTGGGCGGTGTTGCTGACCTTGAGCTGTATCTCTTGGATCAGACTTGGCTAAGACTTTGCTAGACTCAGTCCAGAACTATCCACGCTCTTATTGGTACAGGCTTCAGCTGTACTTTATGACCAAGACTGTGCTTAGACTAGCTGATGTTGTTCCTGTGTGGACCTATACAATTTGCCAGCTGGGTTTGTTCTCAATAGTTTGATCAGTGGATTCTATAAAGGCTGATCAGAGTTGCCGATCAGATGATGCACCACTAAAATGCCATAGCTTTCTGCAGGGCTTGAGACTAAGGGTATCCCATTGTTCTTTTGCTTGATAGAAGAATAGTTAGTGTCATGTCTGGCTACAAGCCCTATGAAACATATGAAGACCATCTATCCCCTCAGTCCAAGCTTCCTAGCACGACCTCACAACTATGCTGCACTGGTTAAACTAAGAGGTCACTGCAAAATATGTATTGAAATCAGCAGGAGAGTTAGCTAGCTGTTAGCAGTTAGTAGCCAGTGAGCAGCAGAGTTCTGCAGTGTGTTTGTCTAGGGGAGCAAAAAGCTTAATAATTCTAATAGTTTTGGTTCAAACCTACTTCTTGAAATCAAGAAAAAATACATATATCTGTTTATTAACTCAACATTTTAATGGTGTGTTTATTACGTCACTCATTACTAACAAGTACATTTAATAATAATCAATGGTCTGTGATCGGCTGATTCCAGCTATTACAATTATCTATCTAACGCCTCTTCCCCTGTCAGGAAAGAAACCTATAGATCTTGTAAAGGTTAAAGGGGTTGAAAACACTGTGAAAAGACAAAAGAAGAACATTTATGTTCCTTTTGAATAATGAAGATCTGCCCCTAATGAATTATTCATCCATGCTTGTGATAACAAAGTGCTTTGTTTTTTATTTGGTTTTGTTTTGTTTATCCGGCCATCAAAACTGCCCCCAAACTCAGGCAGCTGTGTTCCCTGCAAACCGTTCCTCAGCAGCCATTATCTGATTTCTCTAGCTCGAATCTTACTTGTGTTCTCTCCTACTCCGACAAATGAAGCGTAACGCCGCATGACTGACTGAACACTCAAGGCTCCGCACAGCAAATTGGGTCAAACATTCCTTATCACTTCTCCTCCCTGTCAATGATATTCTCCTCCCAACTTTAGTTTAATGAATCTTCAATACATAGGAGCTGGGCCCCAAATAAAAGCTAAGCACATTGATTGATGCAGCATTTCCTGTGTACCTGCCGCACTTTGATCCCGGGCTAAAAAGGCCTGCTAAATAAGGCTGGTCTGTCTCGTTCTCGTCTCGTCTGCTCAGTCGCAATATGACACCTTAACTTATACCACAAAATGTTTGACAAATGACAGAGACTCTCAAAGGAAATTACTGAAATGGAAGAGCTGATTCATCACACTACATAACAGCAAAGCCATTTTTTCCACACTCCTATCTCATTTTTCCCGTCTTTGATTATTTTCCAGTGCTGCTGTGCTCAGTCCTCCAGGCCAGGCATTTCCACCATTTAAAATATGTTATCTCTTGAAACCAGGGGACCAGTGCTCTTCTTAAAGGCAGCCTTGTTTTGGCATTCGTCTTCATTGGGGTGAGGTAAAAAAAGACCCATGTTCAGAATTAAAGGCTGCTGATGCTGTGAATATTTTACATCAGTCACTTGAAAACGCCTCACAAACAAATGTACCCCAGAGGGCTCCTTCTCTATTCATCTCAATCAGAGGGGTTTTTAGCAGCACTTTGGTTCAGTGGTGGCTGCCAAATCAGCTCAACGTCCACTTGCCAATTCACTTTAGAGAATGTACAGTTTTATCTCTGATGGACTGTATAGTGGGGCATCACTAAGGACAAGTCAATGAAAAATGGGCTGCGGCACAGAAAAAGGCAAGCAATTTAGTTTTGTAGCTGCAGCTACACAGTCAGAATGGAGGAAATAGACCATGATGTCTGCTTTTCTAGCGGAGTTCTCTCCTCCAGTGCTGAAGGCTTGTTTTCTTTCTGATATAATATAATATAAGACACCGCCCTTCCCAACAGACTGATAACTATAACAATCTGGGCATGTACATGTTAAGGAGACTGAGAGTTTATGTCACAGTATATTATACTACATGTATGGTGAATGAGCATTCCTGTGGGTCAGATATGAGTATGATTGTATGTCAGTTAAGAGTCTTCATCTTATTCTTCTTCGCTCAAACCCCAAATGTAACTTGGGAAATTGACAATCTGATCATAGAAGGGCATTTTAAAACGTGTGGTCACCTTTTCTTAGTTTTTCCCATTTTATTTACAGCCTGAACAACAAAGCAGCCCTGTATAAAATCTTACCAAAGAGGTCTTTTGCACAACATGGTCAGCATGGTTAGCAACACATGGGCAAGTAAAACCAGCCTTTTGTGAGCTTAGCATGAAATCAGGGGTTTATTTTTGATGGGTAGAAATATTTTTCAATCAATGAATTTGGTAAAAGGCAGACAATACCAGACATGTTGGCTCTAGCTCTTTCAATGTGAGAATATTTTTTGTTTTCTGTTTTATATAACTGTCATATGGTCTGTTGGTCACAGAAAACAAGCTTGGAATGCATCAGCCTCAGCTCCGTCAAATTGCGGATGCTTTCACAGTGTGCTGACATTCAATGGACCAAATGCTGATACATGCCGGTCAGCACTAACTGGGATTTAAGAACTGATTTCTGGTTGAAAACTGGATGATATCTAGTCAGAACGTTCAAGATGTCTTTCCACCCTCTTTTCGACTGGCTGAAATGCAGTTACAACATCAATGTGTAACAAAACACAAGCTAGTTTGTTCAGTTGATATTGAAAGAGAGACAATATTTATTAGTGTGAAGTTATATCTCCTAAGTCATATTGCACTGGTAGTCGAAATGTGATAAACAACACACAGACATGATTTCAACACATTTAAGATGTAATTAATATGGAACTATGAGCCCCTAAGGCCATGAGCTGCCACAGAGAAGCTTATCAGACATTGTAATGGGAACAGTTCTATAGATTCATGTAAAATAAAACATTGTGCTTACTGCTTTACAGCACATGCATATAGTACTTAGGCGTTACAGCTCTGACCTTTCCAAACATGAACATGTGGGGTGAGGTGCACAAGCTGAAGAAATAAATATGAGGCTTGATGCCACCAAACTACAAGGGGTGGTTATGGTTCAGAAGGTAGAGTAGTCATCCACCAGTCATAAGGTTGGTGGTTAGATTCTTGACCCCTGCAGTGAAATTATAAAATGTCTCAAGTGCAGGATTTGAACTACAGACATTTTTCATAATAATAGTGATTTTGTAGCTTGACGAAGACACCACATCGTGATCACCCAGTGCAATATACTCAATGTGAACATTTAATCAACATCTCCAAATAGTCAGTGAAAAAACTTTAATTTGAGAGCCATTCAACATCTTTTCACCTGCAACCACAGACGTTTTTTAAATGTAGTTTCAACGGGAGAATGGGCTGGGCTATATCATCACTAACAATAATTTTGTAATTTTACTTTAGATGAACCTAAAGACTTAGAATAGTTTCTTATAAGTAGGCAAAATTGGAAAAGGGGGGCTGATGTTTTGGTTTTCACACTACAATACGTACACACGTTCACATGATGACACCGAGCCTGATTGCTGAGGAAGTGATGTTCTGAAGGTAAAGATAGAGCGCTCATGTTTCAAAGGTATTTTATCATCATTGTAGCCTCATTCTGTTCTCTGTCGGATACTATGTCATGTCATCTCATCTTACCTCAGCCCTACATGTTGTGAATACAGCAAATAAATACCTAAATATATGCGCACTTCAGGAAATGTCAGCATTCTTTCAATTTCAATTTTACCAGACGCAGCAGTAAAACAACAACAAATAAATGGGTCGTACCACAGGTTTAAACACAGCTAAAATAATAAAAGGGGATCTATTCTCCGTATCAGATGTGTCTGGGTGTGGTACATCCAGTCACAGAACCACCACTGCAGAGGCAGGTGTAACCACAGAAGACACACAAGTCAAACAGAATGAGGAAGCTGACATTGTCTCAGATGAGGGTTTTTGCAGGTTGCTGATATTACCCACACTGCATGACTTCATTGTGTTGTTTACGACGAGCGTGTAAACACGTTAAAGCCACGTGAGGAAACAGATTCCTCAGAAGGCCCGGGGAATTCAGTCTGTGGTGCGAAGGGCAAACTCGGCCGATTCGATTCATTTTTCTTGATAAGAACTGACAGAGTGATGAATGAACACACCCCGAAGGTATTAAGCAGTAAAGGATGCAAGGTGATATTTACATCATAAGCATATCTTGATATTCATAGCACACTGCTCCATATATGAGCCTGTGAATACACACATGAAAGAACAAGGAGGGATGTAAACAATACTGCTGACTTCATCTCTTCTCTTGCTTGAGCTGTCATTCGCTCACTGAGCATGTGTGCATGTTTTCTCCGATCAAATCAAAGCAGCATATAAAATGAATACATTGTAAGATTAGCAAGAAGAAATGTATAATTTTTAATCAATCGTCTACATAAAGACTGTCAACTAGATCAGTCAGTCTTTTGCATATAGATTCTGTTTCTTTTCCATAAAAAGAATATTTAAATTTCATAAAGTCTTGACAACATGAACAAAGTGTGTGACATGGCACCCTGGGGTGCCGCAGGACAGGCCAAGGGCACTGCAAGATTTATTTCCATTTTTTGACTGCATATTTCCTGTTTCGTATAAATAATGCTTCACCACATTAAAGAACTTCAAGTGCCAAAATGCAAAAATGACATTAAAATATCATTAATGCTGTTAATTAATGCAGTAATGCTGCAGCTCAGACTGGCGATGACAGCTCACTCAACATTACCTAATGTCATCGTAAAAAACACACTTTTAAGGAAAGATTTGTCACTGACATATCTCAGTCCTCAACATTCAACATAATACTTGGCTTACGAACTAGCTGCACCACACCAGAATGGAGGGAAGAGAAGCTTTAAAACAACATGGATATGTTTACATTCAAGTGACAAAGCCCTCTAGACACCATATGAATTATGACTCATATTTGTGGAAAACAAAGGGAAGTAGTCCACAGAGGGTGGAGGTCAAGGTGCATAGATGACTCAACAAAACACTAAACTTAAACTTGGGAGACCACTGTTTGTCTCCGACAGTCTATGCTGGTTTCTTTTAACCATAATGGCAGTCATTCCATAATAATTACCAAGTGATTATTATTGGAACAATGATGATGAAGGTCCCTTACAGTTGTTATTAGTTTTTGTGCCTGAACTAAACCAAGACTTAATCAGTGGCAGATAAGAACACAATTTTGAAACAGTGATCTGTAATGGTTTTGGAACACACCGACAAATGTGGCCATCCTGTAGATCTCCAAGAGAAAGAAAGCACTTATAGGTGTGTTCCCAGAAGGCATTAACAAGTGACAAGAAGTTTTATTTGGACACAATGAAGAGACATCTTTAGACAAAACCCTCTGCAGCTCACAAAAGTACTTCAAGAGAGGTAAATGAAAAACAGAATCAGTGCACGGTGTCATGTACTTGACATCACTTGAACATAAAGAAATATATACAGTAAATACATTTTAACTAATAGATATACCTCTACTTGATTAACTGTCTCCAGGACTAGTTTAACATTTTGTGAAATATCCATATTTGCTTTTGTGCTGAGTTACATTTGAAGGCTCGATGTTTTTACAGTAAATAAAGGTACCACTGGCAGCAAGTTAGCTGAACTTGGCATAAAGAGTGGAAACAGAGGTGGGAAGGAGTTCCTTAATTTAAAAAGTTTTTTGATGACACATTTTCTCATCATCAACAGATTTATGATGAGAAGAAAATTGAGAAAAGAGAAGTAATAGAGAGGTTTCCTCACCAAAGGCATTCTCTCTGGATAATTTTCTCTTAATGCACCATCAAAGTATTTATTTGGAGAAGTTCTACAATTGAAATATCCGGAGGTAACCTATGAAATAGCTGCCACTGGGTTCTTGGCAACAACATTAGGTGAGGTCTTAAAGTGCATTCACTATGAAGGGTTCATTAATTAAAAATGGAAAAGGTAGCTTAAGTTTATCAGTCTATACAGAGGGTCCGGCCTGTAAATGTGCTTCTAATTTTGTCAGCCAAGGACTGAAGTTCCTTTATGTCTTTTAAAATGTGCTTTAATATTCTGCAGCATAATGATATTCTGCAATTGAAGTGGGCCAGAGTATCCCACCGAGGGCCTATTGATGGGTCGTAAGCTGCGTACAGTAATTGGTAGTAAGTGGTAAGTACTTGGCAAGTACTGACCACTGTAGAGTGTCTTAATTTGTTCCAATACTTATGCCCAGAGGGGAGCACATGCACTATTAATATCTTAAAAAAAAACACAAACAGCCGTTGCACAGCAAGAATTTTGTATTTATTATACAAAACCTTTCGCACCTACCGTACTGCACAAAAAACGAAAAGAAAATTTAATAGATCTTTGTGTGTTGTCCAAGGGGCTTCAATAGCATCTCTCAGAACAATAAACAAAGTTTCTAAATAACAAACTAACTTTGTGGATGTCATCGCGTTCAGTAAGACTTGAAATATGAGCCAATATTTCATGGTAATGATCCCAGAATATTCTGTTATCATCGTATTGTTTTGATACATACTCTTGTTATGTAGGTCACTAAATGTTTGTAATGTTTGCAAGGCAAAAAAAAAGGGTACATACTGAATTAATTTGGAGAGTAATTCCACAGAGACAGTAGAAAAAAAATGAACCCTGATTGGCTGGCAATAGCAGCTATCCTCATTAAAATTGAGCTAAACCTGCTGATTGTAGGGTTTCCATTCAAACGCTCCATACTGGCCATGATTTCATTAATTTTTTAGCGAGGGAGCTAATCAAGACCACTTGCCATATTTTCAAAATACAATAATTACATTTACCCACTGAAACAAAATCTAATTTGAACCGTGTCCTCATTGAAATTGTTGCAATAATACATGAAAAAAAAAAATAAAAATCCAACAATAGGCGCAAATTGAACCTGTCTATCTGCTTGTTTTTTTCATTGCTATTGTGTTTGACAAAAGCCCAGAGAGCAGTGGGCGTTACCTTGATGGCAGTGGAGGCGATCTGGATGTGGTGCAGCTTGTGCAGGGTGCTCTCTCTGTCAATAAAGTAGGAGGCAGCCAGCTGGTGCAGAGCTTCCAGAGTCACAGCTGTGCCATTGGATTCAGTCACTTCAGACGTCCGACTCAACTTCCGCTTGTCCACAAAGATCATTAATGACTCTTCCCCTGTGAATACACACACGCAGACATGCACACAAAATTCGCTAATGACTCATCCTGAACACACACTCACATTATGGGTAAATATTGACCCATGAACACATTTCATCTGCATATAATCACCTTTAAAAATAAAAACAATTCAGAACAAAAAAAACATAACTGCCTCTGCTAATTTAATACCTTGGTGTCAAATGTGGTGATAAGTCTGCAGCTTACAGTGTAATTGACAAATTGAGATGCTTTATGAAGCCAGTCTTTCAATACAAACAGGGCCGAAGCTTTCAGAGGATGGTGTATTGACTAGAGGAAAGAGTGAAAGATCGATGGAAAAATCTTTCCTAACAGTGTTGGGTTTCATGGGGAATGTGGTCTTAATTTGTAGAGAAATTACAGTAGAACTAACAGTATAATACAGTACCGCTGGGGGTAGATAAAGGTTAACACATCTCTACAGCAGTGTGAAAAAACAGCTTTAACAACTCATTTTGTCTATTAGCAAGTCTTGACTATCTGTTAACAACCAGAGAAAAAAAAGATGACATTTTTTCATAAGTCATAAGAATAGCACAGTATAGACACTTTTTCTATGAAAGAAGAGGATTGAAATAAGGAAACCATTGGAAACACTTTAGATTATCCTTTAAATGAAAATAAAACCACTTTAAAACTGCTCAGATGAATACTACCCTGTTCCTTAACACTAGCCAAAGGTAATACCAAGGCTGTTTTAGGCCATGCTTCAGCTGTGATACCTCTTTCTTTTTGTTTGCAACACATCATGTGCAAGATTGTCTCCCCGATCTTTTCTAAATACCGCTGGTATTCATTGAGACTGTTTGAGTTTATGCACAAGAGATATGAGATGAAAAGAGCCAGCAGAGGAGCTGGGAGGAGATTGTGCAGCAGATAGCCACGGGAGCTTTGCTGAGCATTACAGTACCCTGGCTAACTTACATCTATTGTTATGGAAACACGGGATCCACTGACATGTTTGTCAGACAACTCCAAATACAGATTTTACATGTCGAATTGGAGAATATGAGCTGGAAAAACCACAAACAGCCCCTCAGTCACAGCTGAGACAATATTTTTTTATATGTAGTGGTGTGAGTAGGAGAAGCAACGGTATAGCACTTCAATTATGTTTAACTGCAGGATGAAATTCACCTGTGTTTGACAACTGATGGTCAACAGCAACAATGATGGACAAGCAGAGAAAGAAGGGGCTGGCAAATTTAGGACACTGTTGTTGGAATTATACAACAGCCTTTTTCCACCAAAGTAGTTCTAGGAACATGAGCCGCAGGAACTACATTCAGAATATAAAAATCAAATTCCCTTCATCCCATTTCTACTTGGGATTCCAGCCAACACATCATCACTCCCAACTTGTCAGAAATGGCAGCTTGATCAGTGGCCTTCAGCTTAAAATTACGATGCTCTACCTACTCCTCTAGAGTCATTTTTGTACGTGAAGGGCTCCGTGGTCAAGCAATAATACGTAATATGCATGTCTTGCATGCATGTACTGTAGACTTTCTGAATAAAGATGGCAAATAGGTCACATACAGTACCACAACATATTTGAACTTTTGGACTTTTGTTAACAGTGTGAAAACTCATTAAAAAAATATTTTTATTGCAGATTCATCTCGCAGTTCTTTGTAATTTATTGCTGCATGATGTTTTGTTTGTATGGATTTTGGGAACAAGACTTTAAGATGTCTTCAAATTAGAAAAGATCTAGTGAGCTTTTGAAAAAAAAGCAAATACAGAATAGTTACATTTTCTTTGACTCACTACTAAATTCAGACTCTAGTTCCTCAAGATGAAAACATGATAAAACTTCCTGAGGTTGTAAAAAGATACCTGGTAGATTTCCTGCAGTGGAAAAAGGCCACATGTTCATTCTGGATGCCCAAAGCCTCACCTTTTTATTGTGTTAATGTACATTAATAAAATCAAAGTAAACCCCTGCCCATCTACTTTATTTACCTCCCAGTGTAGCAGAAAGCAGGAAATGGGTTCCGTATTTTCTGATAATGTTGTCAGTGATGGCGCCGAGACTGGGCCTCCTGCCCAGCTGCCTAATGGTCTGGAGGAACTCTGGGTCCAGCGGCAAGGAAAAGCCATTGTTCTCTTGTCTCTCCAGGGCCAGGCTGTTCACCTTCCAGCGGCCAAACTCCCTGCAATGTCACACAAACACAAACTCAATGGAAGCAAAGGACAAACAACATATGAATGCTGCATGCAGGCACATTTGTCAGACGAAAGCTACATATAAACTCATACACTGTAAGTTCCCTGTTTGGATCTATCATTGTCAGAAGTGACAGGGATCTGGAATCTGTTATGAGACATTTTCATTGGAAACACAATTCAAACACCAAATCCACTAAGTTGGTCTGAACACTTGTTTTCAGTTCTTGAAAAGAAAGAAAACGCAGCCCTTTGTTGTGATTTTAAAGTGGACAGAACACAGCTTGCCCCACATGAGGAGGCTCATACCCAGATCTGTTCCTTGCCAGGCATAAAATATGATGTCAGCACGACCTCTAAGTGAATCTTATGTGCCACTCTTTAAAAGATGAATGGTCTCATGCTGTTTCTACCTCCGGCTCGGAGAATTGCTTTGCACCATAGTGAAAAACATTGTGTTTTTCCACCGATTTTAAATAATAGCGCAATCTTTTCTCATCTCGAGTCACTTTTTGAGGCGCTGGACGGGCTATAATCATGGATGGAGTCTTGCTGCTTTCAGGGCCTCTCTTGGAGGGAACGGGCTTCATCTAAAGTCGTTTGATATTCAGTCTGGCCTCGGAGCATGCCAGCTGCCTTTATCTACCAAGTGCAGACTGAGTGCTGCTGCTTGATGCATAGATTAGGGCTTTTCAAATACAGCTGATAAAAAAACATGGTTCATAGGAGGGGAGAAATTGAAGACCTTTCGATCACTGTTGGGTAGGTGGATGACTTGTCTAATGGGAAGAAGAACACAGACACAATTTGACATGCATTTGAGTTTGAATTTTGTATGCTGTGTTAAGCTGCAAAAGGTGAGATTTACATGTAAAAATACACCGTGTTTTGTCAAAGGATGGCCGCAACACAACATACATTTCGATCTCCATATTTTACATTAATACTACACCTCCGGCAAGACCGGTAGCCCACTATGCCTAAGCATTGGGTCATTGTCGAAGATCTTCAAATCAAAATGTGATATACAAGTAGCTCAGTGAGTTGGGTACCTTTAGTGAGTGTGCGTGCTAGACAGTGAGAGAGAGAGAGTATGACGTTGGGAGTCATGCTGTGATGGTAGCAGTGCAGTGTATGTACAGTTTATGCTGTTTGTGGGGGAATAAATGCTACAACTTCTCAAGAACCAGGCCCAAGTTCCAGCATCCTGCTTGCGACAACTTCGACCCAGGCTAAGTTAACATGCTGACCTTTTAGGTGGATGAGTTCAGAATCAGAATTCAGAATTCCTTTATTAGTCCCTCCTTTATTATTCACATTTGAGTGACAACTGTCCAAGAATATAAGATATTAAGTGTTATATATTATACTCCACAATTGCTACCAAACTGGCTACACCATCAAAACTGCATGAATGTATTTTTGGACAGAAAACAAGCCACCAGACACAAACCTCTGAAATATAAGGCTAACATAATGCTATTGTCGTGCTAATTTAATAGTTACATGCTGAAACTAATGTCACAATACTGGGAGCTGTGTTTCTGACAAACTCAGTATCTCCTCTCCTTGTAGCTCTGTTTTGGTCTCCACCAAGCGTTGAGACAAATCTCTGCCTCTTTAGCAGCTACAGTACATGTCCTTCTGTCTTCACAAGCTAGCAACTAACTTTGACTGTCTTTTCCAGTGCTTGGCAGGTAGCATACAATGAGTTTGTCAGAGCTCATTTGCTAGAAACAGCTTCCTGCTGCTCCTGGAAACAGGATTGATGAGAGCACTGAGACTGAACCATGCGGTAAATATGTGTTACAAAACTATAAAATGAGCTAAATGAAGCTATAAAGCTCCATCTTCTTATACTGTTTTGCATACTTCAACGCAAGTTAATGCAAGTCAGGTATTTTATTCAACTGGATTAGCCAAAACCAGTGGTGGACAGTAACGAAGTAAATTTACTTGAGTACTGTACTTAAGTACAGTTTTTGAGTATCTGTACTTTACTTAAGTATTATTTTTTGGGGATACTTTTACTTTCACTCCACTACATTTGAAGGACAAATATTGTACTTTTTACTCCACTACATTTCTATTGATGCTCTCGTTACTCGCTACTTTTGAGCTTACGTCAGCTGATGATTTTTTTTTTTTGTGTGTGCAAAATTCAGAGAAAATAAACTGTTTCTGCTGATTTGCGTATGGTTTGTCTTAGTCGTATTGCCGTACCTGTACTACGTCATGCCATACGAAGAAATGGAGGAAGAAACTGGAGAAACACGGGGGAAACTCCCACCGAGCACCCGTGGCCTTATCTCAAACCCATGTTTGATTCGTTTCAGTTTAAATGTTTGTTGTGCTTATCGCGAACAAATTATATCACGGCCTACAAAAACTCGTCTTCCAACCTGAAAAAGCACGTCGCGGTATGTGAAGTTGTTACTGACGTTAGCTAGCTTAATGTTGGTTAAATTGCAGATGAACATTTTAAACGTAATTGTATGTGTTTGTAGTATCATAGTTGCCATTTTTAAACGGTTTAAAAATATGGCAACTGTTGCAGTGCAGTTAAATGATTGAGTTGACTTTCTGTTCATGTTTTTTATACAATTCATATCAAAGAGTCCAAGGTAGGGGTTAGGTGTGTGTGTGTGTGTGTGTGTGTGTGTGTGAGAGAGAGATAGAGTGGGTGTGTGTGAGAGAGAGAGAGTGTGTGTGTGTGTGTGTGTGTGTGTGTGTGTGTGTGTGTGTGAGAGAGAGAGAGAGTGAGTGTGAGTGTGTGTGTGTGTGTGAGAGAGAGAGAGAGTGTGTGTGTGTGTGTGTGTGTGTGTGTGTGTGTGTGTGTGTGTGTGTGTGAGAGAGAGAGAGAGAGAGAGAGAGTGTGTGTGGGTGTGAGAGAGAGAGAGTGTGTGTGGGTGTGTGTGAGAGAGAGAGAGAGAGAGAGAGAGTGGGTGTGTGTGTGAGAGAGAGAGAGAGAGAGAGTGTGTGTGTGTGTGTGTGTGTGTGAGAGAGAGTGAGTGTGTGTGTGTGTGTGTGTGTGAGAGAGAGAGAGAGAGTGTGTGTGTGTGTGTGTGTGTGTGTGTGTGTGTGAGAGAGAGAGAGAGAGAGAGAGAGTGTGTGTGTGTGTGTGTGGGTGTGTGAGAGAGAGAGTGTGTGTGGGTGTGAGAGAGAGAGAGTGTGTGTGAGTGTGAGTGTGTGAGAGAGAGAGAGAGAGAGAGAGTAGCATAGAGTGAGTATAGTATATATTTCATGTGTTGGTGAATGCAGCTGAGTCTGTGTTCTGAGGCTTCTTGCCTTTATTTGTTTATTTTTGAGCTATAAACACGTCTGTAGCAGAATCGCATCAGTGTATTGTATAATGACATTAAGCTACTTTCCTTTCCTGTATTTCCTGAGATATTTTTTAAATACTTTTACTTAAGTAATTTTTTAAGCAAATACTTTAGTACTTTTACTTAAGTAATATTTTGACTAAGCTACTTTTACTTGTATTGGAGTAATATTTGACAAGGAGTATCTGTACTTTTACTCAAGTAGTGAAGTTGTGTACTCTGTCCACCTCTGGCCAAAACACACTTCCTTATTTGGTTATTTTATCTCAATTGCTTGAGTCTCAATTGATTTTTAAGAAAAAATGCAATATGGCAATCAGTATGTTCATTTTTATCACCATTACTTATCTTTATCTCCAACCATTAGTAACATCCAATGCAAACAATTTGTGACAGGCAGGCAAACACAATCTAATTTGAAGGTAAGCTGGGTTTCAATAGCGCAGGACTGCAAAAAGAGATACTGTAGAGCCACTAATGTGGTTTCTGAGAAGAAAAATCCCTCAAACTTTCAATAATGTAAAGTTTTCTCCGAACACTGCTTAAAATATTCTTTGCAAGGGAGCAAATGGGAACCCTGGGTATTCCGATGTGTGTTTTCTCTCTCTAACAGTGCATACAACCCTCCAACACCCAGTAGACACACACCGGCTCCCTCATGCAAAAACACATGCATTCACACACCCCGCAGCTGCAAACATCGCAACAAAGCTGCCCTTGCTGCAACAACTTTGCTATCGCCCAGAATATCGCAGAGCCCCCATGGGTGCGGGCCTGCTGCCAATCAATTTCCCACCAATAACAATGACCCCCAGAGAAAAATACAAAACAGAAAACAGCTCATTAAGACCCGTTTCATGTCAGTGTTTCTCTATAACGAGCGGCCATTAGTGTTTCTCTCCGTCCACTGGGGCCGGCTGAAGAAGGGAGCAGCGCAGAGAGAAAGAGGGAGAGCTTAACTGTGATCGACACAGTGCCTCGCTATGCTGCCCGCTGATGGACATTTATAAATGGTGCCACAGCTAGGCTGGAGAGTACAGCGCACACACACACACACGTGCACAGATCTGATGTCGAGCACGTGAAATTCAACCTCACCTTTTACACACCACCCGAAAAGATCTTGGGTTTCATGGAAGACTGCAGGTTTATTTTACCCCTAACTGTTTTCAGTGAGAAGCTGAGCGACTGCAATAGCCTATCAAAGACACACACTCACACAAACAGGCAGCGGGTTTATTTCACCTGCAGCTCTGTGCAGCGGGGCGCTCGCTGCACATCTACCTGTCAGCCCCCCCTCTGAGCGATCTGGAGCGTTGCGCACTAGGAGGTGAGCAGCTGCAGGGGGTACGGGGGGCCGAGATCAGACCGGGGGAGTCATACCTTGCTACCTGTCCGTCAAAGCCCAGGTGTCTGAGATTGATCACAGCGTACAGGCAGCCTGAGGGATCCGCTTGGTGCCCAACATAACAAATCAGGGGATCAACCCGGCGAATAACCTGCTGACGCAGTTGAAACACGCTACAAGCACAGCAATGCAGATTGTGTCAGTGTTCAGTACAGTATGTGACTGAGAAGGCTAGTGTCTGCTACTGCTGAGGCATGTTAATGGGGACCTTATTATAAGGAAATTAAATGTTATCAAAAGGGGACAACACTGTGATTTCCAAAATCAAAAGAGGGCACTTGGTAGCAGATAAAGTCTATATTAAAGCAATATTCAAATCTAAAACTGCTTTTTAGCTCAAAGGATTATTCTGTAAGTTAGTTCAAACTTTTTAACATTGCTACCTTAATACAAAATGGCTACTACTTTCATTTGTTGAATTCTTTTTTCATTTCATTAAATTTACAGACATTAAGTGTGCGTTGTTTCTTTCAAACATATAGGTAGTTTCAACACAAATAAGTCTAACTGTAAATCTGTAATAACTTTCCCATGGCCAGTGTGGCTGGTAACCCATCTGGATGAAATATGTCAATATTTTACAAATAAATTATTAAAAAAATATGAAATGAAGACAAGGTAGGTACCATGAAATGTTGTTACCTTGTGTAACATGAACTCTTTGGAACAACAAAGTAAAGAACGACATAGTAACATTATCAAGTGTACACATTCACCTTGAAATGAAAACACAGATACATTAGATGTATTGTAGTGAAGGTACCTGGCCATGGAAACTGGCTGCTGCATTTGTTTTGTGCGACAAGAATTTTGATTTGATTTTGGTAAACTTTGGTAATGTATGCCAACACCCTCTTTCTGTTAGGTTAGGATATACAAAAACTAAATATTTCCACAACTACAACTTGTCTTTATCCTGATTTCACGGATTTTAAATCACAGCTTGTAAATTAAAGGTTACCAAAATGTATCGTCTTTATTTTTATTTTTCTTGAATTAATTTCAAGCATCAAGTAAAACTGTATTATGTGTGATACTGTATCACATGAACAATTACAGTGGCACTGGCCCACATACACTGTTGTTTAGATCAGCCTCTGTCATTATTCTTTTTGAAAAATACCTCAGGGAGTGTCTATATAAAGTCTGCTGCAGGGTGAAATCCTGACCCTCTGGTTAATAAAAAAAGCCCAAAAGATAAGTTCTGACTGCTTCATAATTCTGTTTAATGACTGGAAACCACACAGGGAGGGCCAAACCATGTCTTTCAAACTTTGGGAAATAAATCAAGCTAAATGAGGTTGTGCTAATGCATGATCAATTTGAAATCCTTTCAGAGGGATTTGCATATTAATTCAGTTATTTGCTCCTATTAGCCTGAACAATTGTGTGGCCAATTCATGAGCCGTATACACAAGGTCACATGTGACTGGCAACGTGCGAGGGTCTTCTGTAATTGATGCAAAACCCAAACCTCTGTTACCAGATGTGAAACTGGATGACACTTTGCCAGCATCTTAGATTTAATTGTATTATGTCAACATTTGCAGTATAGTTAGCACAGATACACACAACTTTTAAAACAGCAAAGAGCAAGCAGATTCATTAAAATATATATATATATAATTTATGTTTGAACTCACTATATGTATGCAAGTTAATTAGTTTAGCATGAATAAACCTAACAGCTCTATAATTCCTCCGTCACCGGTGTCTCGATCATGCTAATTATAATGTGGTGAGCTACAGTGCATTCTCATTTCAGCTCATCATGAGAACATTTGAATGTCACATCGAAAAACAGGAAGATAAATCAGAGAAAGTCAAAATGACTCGACTTGTCGTCGCAGGTGTTCTGAGTATTTGCATTTACACACAGTTCCCGACAGCGAGCTGATTACTGCCAAAGACACGGTTTTCCTCCAACTCGCATCTCTTCGCCGCTTTACTCAGATACTGTGTAATGACTTTACAGCAGTTAGGTCCACATCGATGGTCTTCATATCAACACTCTGGATTCAAACTGTGATTTACTGCACAATATTTACAAACTGGAAAAACTGTGGAATGCAGTGGAGGCAATTTTCTTCCATTATATAGTAATTAGTAGACATTTTGAGCCATATCAGTGGTATAAAGGGGATGAGGTTAATTAAATGACTTACTTTATTTAATGGATTCACTCAGGAAAGTCTAATTTCACATCTGACTTCATGCAATATGGAGCCTTTATTTAAATCACATATTTGTCTTTCATTGCACATAAGATTCTGTTACATATTAGGTGTCCTAAAAACTCATTTGTCTACCAGAGAGTTTGTTTACATACTTATACGACTCATTTGTTTTACCAGTTCAGTTTCAGTGGGAATCTAATAGATCACGTTCACTTGCAAAGTTTTTTCAGGGGAAGAAAGCACTAAGATTTGTACAAAGTGCTTCAAGTACCCAACCATGACTATGGTTTAATAAAAAGTTTAATAATGCTTTAGATCAGAGGTCACCAATCGGTGGACCCCGGTCCGGGTCCAGACCCAGAGGCCATCCTATCCAGTGTTTCTATATTACATGGCACCACTTTTCCAGCCTTTACAGTACTGGTTAGTGGCCCCCTGAAACCCACAGAACAATTGCATGTGCTGTAAATCATCTCACATGACGCAACATAGCCAATCAAATTCAGCACATTCGGACAAGCGGGGCGACTCGAGTGAGTGATATAATACAGACAGGAATCTGTCATTCGGAGAAGAGGTATTTCACATGTGGTGCTCTAAAAAGAGAAAAGTGGACAACGAAAACAGCTTTTAATCCAGAATGGACTCTAACATGTTGATTCTTCTCACAGGCAACCAGTACGTCTCATACGTTCTGATACCGTGGAGGTTATTAAAAGCAACATTGTTAAGCACTGCTGTGAGATGAAGCACAAGTCTTTTAAACAAACATACACACTCAAATCTGAATTAAGGGCACCAAAAATAAAGGCAGCTTTCTCCACTGTGAACGTTATTTAAAGAAAATATGGCTCCAGGCTCACATTGAGCACCTACACAGGTGTATGAGGACGGCCCTGAAACCATTACAGCCCAGATTTAAAGTCCTGGCAGGAATAGCTGAAGCTCACTTTGCTCACTGACAAGCGAAGATGGGGGAGTGAGGCATGAGAGGGAAAGAATAACTGTTCAGTTGTTAAGAGGTGTTGAGATTGTTTTCATACAGTTGGTTGAGAATGTTAAGATGTGAAATGGAGTTAACAAAAAAGAAAATAAGGGGAAACTCAAGGTAAACTGTATTTTTTCTAAAATTAAGCACTTTAGAGTCATGTTTTTCAAAAGCTCTCTGTTATGTAGCCTATTCTATTTTAAAACGCGACCCTTATTTTACTTACAATGAGAAAAGAACATTTATTTATTATTGAAGTACATATTTACAGCCCCTCCAGTTCAATGTAAAAACTGACAATGTTGCTGAAATATATCAAATCGAGAAAAAAATAAAGAATTGTACTTCATTTAATTTGACAGTCAGTTGTTGACCACATACAGACGGTGACACAACTACTAGGCTACTTCAGTATAGGCTACTGTATATGGCACTGAATGCAAGTCAGACATTATGAAGTTCTGGACCTTCACTTGAGGACATTTTCTCAAACTGGACTTTTATGCAATTGAATTGAAGACCCCTGCTTCAGATATGTATTGCAAGAGAGGAAACAGCCCAGTCACCACGTTGAAATGTTTTCTGCAAACTACTGATACGTTCACAGTTTATGACCGAATTTTGTATCCAAAGGTGGAGAGGATGGTAGTGGAGCTGCAAGCAAGAACGCTGCCAAGCCAGCGACCGCAGTTCAAGGTTGTGTTTCAACTTGTGTTCAACCGCATCTCAAGCCATGTTTGTGGTGACTAGAACAGACATTTTAAGCCCAAACATGATGTTTTCCTGACCCTGACCAAGTGGGTGTTGTGCCTAAACCTAACCAGAGCATAAGCACAGCACTGTCACAGGATAAAACTAAAACTTTTAATTGAAAGAAATGGTACATTTCCACAATGTAAGTGGTTTCCAACATTTATTCTGGTGCTTAGGTTGGGTAAAACAAATTAAATATGTGTTAAGTGTATCATTTTTCAGTTGCAACTTTGCAGATAATTATATATAAAAAAATCTCGCTATTTTGTTGTTAAAATACTAATTCGGGTAGCGGTATGTTTCCTTTAAAACATATTTCCTGTTCAAAATGAGATGTCATTTCTAGGAGATACAATTGACCTGGAAAATCTATAACTAGTGATGACAAGACTAGTTCTAAATCTTTTACATTTTGACCCTAAAAGTACACGTTTTTAAATAATGAAAGCTCTGGGAGGTCTGTATTTAAAAAAACATAAGAGAACAGGGAAAAAACAAAAAGCAAACAAGAAAGGTATCAGGTCAATTAAAATGATTATTTTTGTGTAATTTCTCTACATCTTAATTTTTCAAAAAAGAAGACAAAAACTCACACAAGCTACCAAGAGATGTACCTTGAGATGATAGACAAACATTTTCTAATCATCAAAGAGACCTGAGCCAGAACACATTGTTGTGTTTTGTAGCTGGGTTACCCCAGATACCAAAATAACCCGCTGTGCAAAACAGTTGGTTGATGCAGACTCAAAGTTATTTCAAGGACCTCCCCAAAGAGAATTGTGCAAAATGGAAGAAAAGTCCTTCATGCTTCACATGGTAAGATAAACCAAATTACATTTATTTGGAAGACCTTGCAAGCAATCTGAAACCACTCTGCTGTTTTCAATGTTGCAAATTTATTTTCTTTCCTGTTTTTTATTCTTCTCTTGGTTTAATCTGATGTGACATTGATCCTTCTCAAGATGCACACGCTATTAGCAACAGAGAAATTATTTCAGAAATTAAGAATTACAAACAAAGAGGCTTTTCATTTCAGCGACATCAAAGGAGATTGTACACATGCCAGTGCAAAGCAAGCCTTTTCCTGAAAGGCACCTTCATAGTGGCACTAATCAACTGATGATCCAGTCTTAACAAGAGGAGACTTGCGGACTCAAATGAGAGTGGAAGTAAGACGGAGGGAGAAAAAAAAATGGAGAGACTCATGTCTTTTAGTTATTCACCCCCGGCGGAGACAAATGGAACGAAAGCGAGATCAAGACGGAGGAACCGAGTGTAATGATGTAGTTAATAGC
Source organism: Pagrus pagrus (assembly GCF_965226575.1). Lineage (NCBI taxonomy): Eukaryota > Metazoa > Chordata > Actinopteri > Spariformes > Sparidae > Pagrus > Pagrus pagrus. The sequence goes on along the minus strand of NC_140190.1, from coordinate 29,465,675 downwards.
TGCTGGTTGCGAACGCTTCATGAAATTGCCACCAACAGTTTTTCCAACATCAAACAAACATCAGACGTTAATTTGTGAAAATCCTATTAAACCTGCTGAGAGGTCCTATAAACAAGACAACATACTGTTTCCTGCTCATTTTGCTTTGCATGCCTTTGAACTGTATACTTGAGGAACACTTAGTAGCATCAAGCACCTGATTACCACCTAAGACTGAAACCATTGCCACAAACACTAAAACTGCTGCACAGGATTAGACTGACTTGCACCGGGGAGGCAAAATGGTGCAGAAGAAAGCAGCTCAGTCCTACCTTTAGGGGCTGAAGTGGATTCCGCCTTAATGGACATCTTAATCAGCATATTAATACCGTTACTACATTGATGTATCCACCTTATTCCCTCATGATACCTTGTGCGAACTATGGACACAACTTCCGGCGTCTCTGGTGATGGAAACTGAACCGGCATTTTCATGTACATTTGTTCAATACTGACATCTAGCTAGTTGAATTGGCTTATGATGTGGGAACATACTACTAACACTATTGTTACTGCTTAGCCCATTTAATGTGTTGCTGATACGTTAGTTATGATGATACATTAGTTCTGCCAAGAAGTTAAAGTATTCCCCATAATCGTGTCCCCAATAACATCCCCAGGAAACTTGTAGATACAAGTATGTAAGGAGAATATTTTGTGTCATAGATCAGGGGTTCTCAAAATTTTGATGACTGAGTACCAATTTAGGGAGCCAGCCTATTGTAATAGGATCTGTAGTCTAGTAACGGCATTTGACATTAAATTATTCCTTGAGCACTGAATTAAGCTGTTAAGTCAGATCGCTTTATCCACTCCCTGAGGGTCACAAAGTAAGAGTTGATCCATTTTTCCTGAAACCTCATTTTCTCATCAACCATACAGTGATTTCAAAACCAACTGCCAATAATTGTCACGCAAGCAGTAGCTTTCCATAAAGTCCAATGCAATTTAATGCAGTAGCTGTGTATTGCATTAAATGCAGGCTGGAAGGATTAAAAATCTAATAAATGAATTTCATGTCATGTGTAATACACTTTCATAAACTCTGTTGTGGACGTAGGGCTAGGCAATATGGGAAAATAATCAAATTACACAATAGTCTTGTCCAAATACCTCAACATTGTGTATTGTGACAATACTGTGGGGATGACTATTGGTGCTAATATTATCAGAATGAGATTTTTGATAAAAAATTAATCAGTAATGTGGATATACAGCTAGAACAGTTTGGTCACTTGACTGTAATGCAGCCTTTAAAACCAAGAAAGACAATCATCATGATATTGTTATCATATCGATATATTGTCTACATGAATAAACTCTAAGGGCCGGATCTACTAAAGGTTTGCGTGTATTAAAACGTGTGCAAACTGCTTGCACACGCAAAAAAATGTACAAACTGATTTACTAACACAAAAAGGCAGTGCACTAGTGCACAAAAAGGGTTGCGTCTGTCAAAGGTGCAAAATAACGCGTCTGCATTCAGTTAGTACGTTTGCAGCAATGAATATGCAACATGGGGCGTTTACACGCAGTTGTGCGTGTTGTGGGTGGAGAAAATGTAAATATATTAATTTAGCACACGCAAAGTGATTTATCAAACCTGAAAACAATTTTACCAATAGAAACTGCGTCTATATTTAACACGTCTCAAAGGGAGGTGCAAACGGTTTGTAATTGCGCACACATGGCTGCCGTTATTGTTGCAAGAAGGAGTCACCGAAACAATGGAAGGAGACGCCGAGAATGCATTTTTCACCCGCGTGTGAATATTTTTGGGATGAATGAGGAAACTATCATTAGAACATATCGCCTATCCAGCCTTGCCATTTTGGAGCTGTTGGAGGAACTCAGAGCGGATTGCACCTGCTCCTCAACGCTGGTCAGAGGCATCTCATCCACGGTGCCCCCGCCTTTTTTTTTTGCAGACCTTTTATTATACGCCAATTTTTCTTTTGTTCTTCTTCTGATGTCTTTGTATCTCCTTTTCGCCTGTTTTTTCCAACAGCATTAACTTTTTCACCGATTTTCTCCCACACGGCGTTCCTTTGCGCGACCGTCAGATTCCTTTGCTGCAGCTCATTGAAATGTTTATTCGCTTCCTCTACCAACACTTCTAATTCCAAAGGGTCGAATTTCACTTTGCGCTTTCGCTCTCTCAAACTCGCCATGCTGAAAACCATGAAACACGCTAAACCCTCATTTAAATAGGCATGTCTCCAACACGTTTGCACCTGTTGTCATTAATGCAATCACTCTTAGTAAATCGCCCGCAAACCGCGGTTCAACCCCACACGCAAATTTCTAGATTGCGCACGCAGATTAGTACAAGCAATTTGGGATCTTAGTAGATCCGGCCCTAAATGTTAAGGTTCTTAAATAATACTCAACAGATGGACTAAAGAGAACTAAAGTCAGAGAGAACAAAACTTAAGTCGCTCTTTGTTGCTCATTACTCAGGATTTTTCCTTGGCTCCCAGCTCCCGACAGGAAATATTCCACATATCCCCCAATAAAACAACAACTTGACTTTTTAATGCTTAAATGTTGATACTTTAAAAAAAGAGGAATTATAACACATTTTTAGTGCGCTGTAGCAGTGCTGAGAGAGGAAAACTTTTTACATTTGGACAGAGTAATGCTAGCTATTTCCCCCTGCTTCCAACCTTTATTCTAAGTTAAGCTAATTATTTGCTGGCTGAGGCTACATATTTAGCATACACAGGCGACAGGATGCAAACTGTAGTCAGACACTTTCTCAGCCCTGTCCCTGACCCTGACAACCTCTACTAGGTCTGACTAGTTTTAAAAATGCTACTTGTGCTACTTGTGCTCAGGCAGAGCTCTAAAGAAGCGGTTGAATTAGCTGATCGGCTTCATTCATGCTTTACCATCACTGGCAACTGCACACAGTGGCCTTTATGACATGACCTGACTCACTCCTCTCACTCTACTCTGCTGAAACACTCACACTGATGCTGTTTGCCCCTCCACCACCCCAACCTCCTTCGTAGATGTTGTGCTTTTGATATTATTGACTTAAAATGTTATGGTTGTGTGTGTGTGTGTGTGCGCATGTTGAGAGGAATCATCCTTGTTGCTCAGATTCTTTGAGACGTCCCTCAAAGAGCAGAAATCGGTACTGTGTAACTATTTGTTTCAAATGGTCACTTCCTGTAAATCACTCTGACTGAGCTGTTTACCAAAACCATTTGTATTTCTTTACACCCTTTATAGAACAAAGTGGCTATCTCTGTCTTTTTTTCTTCTGCCTTTTAGCAAAGCTTTTACATTTATATTCCTTTTGGAAGAAAAGGAAAACAACCACATGCGATTTTGCCACCTTATTTTGCCTACTAAGGTCATTCAGACTATGGGCAATTTTGTGAAACTGTGAAATGCTGCTCAGCGTGAAAGAAAACAGCTAAAATGTTGTAGGAGGGTGAGTTTTGTTAAAAAAGCAATTGCATTATTGATTTGCAGCTCCCGTGAATATCACTACACCTCTGATAACAGAAAGCAAGGGCGAATCAAAGAGAGAGCGTGATTTGCAGGAGGGTGAGCTGACATGAAGACTACTGATCCCTTTTGTACTGCAATTTGTCATAACACTGTTGACAAGAGACTGCTCCGCACACAAAACAAGGAAAGCCTGGAATCATATTGTGTATATAATGAGCCGTGCACATACTGTTAATACATGCTGTGCATACACACTCAACCTCAAATACACACACAAACAAAAGGAACAGAAGACAGAAGAGCCACCAGCGACGCTAAATCCTGCTCCTCATGACACAGTCGCTCACATTTACAGCTCTCCATTTTTTATTGCACACTTAGTTGCCTAACACTTTTTTTCCCATTCCCATCAGTTACGAGAACATTTTGCAGTGTTATCATCAGTGAACAATGTTACCGAGTATTTAGTGACATCAGTACAGTGAGCAGGCCCAGTTACATGAAGGCTGAACCAGGTTGTCACCAGCTGAACCAAACTATCAAAAGGTTTTAATTTGAAGTAACACTCAAAGTGGACACAACCGAGTCGCTGGAATAAAATGTTGGCAGTTTCTGTTTCTGCAAACCATGGATGAACAATGCCACAATACGTTTCACATATATTACATTCACATTACATGTGTATGAACTGAATTCCATGTCAGGAGGTGGAGGGAATGGTCGTCTCCTTACAGCTGGCAAGAAGGCTTCCATGTCAGAGACCACTGTTAAAACATGGTAACATTCAAGCTCAAAACCTCTGGATATCTTCAAGGAGGAACATTTTTCAGCTGTGCTAGTGGGAACAAAAAAATATTTTTTTTACTAAATGTCAGCACATGTCAAGCCGCTTTTTAAGGAGATTTCGGTCCATTTGAAGCTGTGTATCTAGTGACAAAACTGGGTGTTTTTAGAGATATACTAAGCAAAAACATGATCTTTCCTAACCCTTTACACAATGTGCAATGGTCAGGTGAGGTTTAAGTACAATGTAAAATTGAAACCTGAACCTAAAGAAATGTAAAGTTGCCACATGAGGAAATATAAAGTTTTGACATATCTGTGATTTGCAAAAAACAAGCAAGCATGCTATTATTTGTTTATTATACAGGAAGTGCATGTTCACAACAATAATGGAACATGCTTAAACCAAAATTATGTTTAGCAATATGTATTGTAATTTACAATACAGGTTGGATAATAGCCTACTTCTAACATTTGCTTTCATTTTCTCTCTCAGATAAAATGCATGTGGTAAAAACTGCATTCATGAATCTTGCAGTTTTATGTTACATGCAATCATAACACAAAGAAGTGACAATCAAACAAATGAAAATTGTAACGATGGTTAAAGGAATTCCTTTAGTTAACAGTTAATAGGAGTTTGTTGTCATCATGACATGAAGTGTCTCCATCTTTATGACTTCATGAAAGGCCATGACTGGTGATACATGCTAAATTTGGGCAAACAGAGTGAATTCTGACCATTTAGTAAAGGAGTAGCAGGGATGTTTTCTTAGTTTCAGGCTCCTTCTCCATTGTAAGACGATACTGATACACATTTTGATATCCAAATCTTTCTCCCAATTATAAACTGACCTTTACAGCACGAGAAAATACCTACAGAAACTGGTATGAGGCCCAAGCCCAATGATCCGTACAAAACATAGTCAAACACTCATGTAGAGTCTTTCTTTCATAAAAGCTGCTTCCATGGACCTCTGGCCCTGATAACTCCCCCATCTCACACTTGTCAGAAGCCATAAGCTCTGCGCTGGATGAAGTCCTCGTCACTGCCATCGCTGCTGGTGATCAAGAGGAGGAGGCTGCTCTGCTTCTGTCCTGGAGACACATTCACCCTCTGTTGGGAGTCTCCAGCACAACTCTCTCATTGAACAAGCCGCCCAGGCATTCATGCATGAGAAAAAAACTGTAGTTCGATGAAAACTGTATCTTGGTCTACACTTCTACTCTCTCTGGGTCTGTTTTGCCTTGTGTTTCCAGATAAATCTCTACCATAGTAATTTCCAGAAACAAATATATTGATTATAAACAAACAAGACCATTGCAGCGAGGATTCACAGCCTCTACCTGCGGCTGCATTGTGTGCAACAAGGTCAGATTTGTTTTGGCTGTCAGGGAAGTAGAGAAGCAGAGAGGAAGTGCTGGAATATATTTCGGATTTAAAGAAACAGCACCAACAATAAACGAAGCGTGTCCTCAAATTGTTTCAATGTTTGTGATTCCATGACAACGAACATCTCACAGTCCTGTTATGTAATAGACCTCTTAAGAAGGACTTGTTGGTGTCTTGGTGTACATCCATGTTACACTGAAGCCAGAGACCACAGTTAATGTCCCATTCAGTCTCAACATGAACCATTAAAGCAATCTTCCCAAATATTCCTCCAAATGAAACAACATAATAGGTCGTTTGTCACTGCCTTCCAAAGTGTTTTATTGATCTGGCATCCCTCACCGCAGGACAAATTGGTTGTCAGTGCCCTCCAAAACCATTACAAAATGATAAATATGAAAGTTTGCTCTGTATTGGCACCTACACTACTTAAGTTAAGGCGATTAAAAAATCACTGTGGTTGTTCAAAGAAATCAAATTAGACTTTTAGAAAAAAAAGTTAAAACGGTGTTAAAGTTTCATGCTTTGTTAACCCAACTGTCCACCCTGACGCCCTTGATGAGAGGTTTTGTGGTGCTGTAGCAACTAAGAGACAACTGTCAATATTTGCATAGACGTTTTATGGCTAAGTAAAAAGCCATTTCAGGCATTTGAACAAATGACCAATAATTGTTTTGGGGTGTTTTAACCCAGCAACTTAATTTCCTTAATATGACCAGACCATATCCATAACGTTTTAACTGATTCATCTGAAATAATTGCCAAATGCAAAGTGTAATGGCTGTAGAAAAATAACATCATCTGCATATAGATTGGTTTCCTATCAACTTGTTTTCTCTACTATTCTGCCCGCCACCAGGCTGGACTTTGTACAAAATAAACTAGGTCAAATTGGGATTCTTGTGTTTGTTTTTTGCTTTGGACAGTAGCCTGGCCGGTAGCGGTAGCCACATTGGTAACACTGTCGCTGTGACAGTGGCGCCAGCAGTACCTCCACAGGCAAACATGAGGAGGGGGAATTTGAAAAGCAGTCTGTTTCAACTTTAAATACATCGTCATAGAGGTGTGCAGAAAGATGTTTTCATGTAAACATAAATTCAGTTTACACTCAGAGCACTGAGGCCTGACAAATGTGCTGTATTCCATTCCTTTCCCATTAAACAATTGTAAAGCCAGTCTTTTGGTAATTGTTTTGGAGTATTTTAAATCCAGGAGCGGCATAGCGGTGCAGCGGTTAGCACTGTCACCACACAGCAAAAACGTGTTGGCCTTTTTCTGTCGAGTTTGCATGTTCTCCACGTGTTTGCATGGGTTTCCTGCGGGTGCTCTGGATACTTCCTACAGTCCAAAGACATGCAGGTTAGGTCAATTGGTGACTACATTGCCTGTAGGTGTGAAGGTGAGTGTGAAATTTTTCCCCAAAATCTAGCCGTCCTTTGGGTATTTGTATTAAATATACGACATTTAGCCTTTACGAGAAGTGAACACTTTAAGATTTTTGCATTTAGAAATGTTATATCATTATCTCCTGTACACCTTCTGTATTATCTACAGTATGGTTTACTATAGTAACGCAGCCTGACTGATACAGATTTTTGCGGCCGATGCTGACACTGATATTAGGGACTAATAGAATTCCAACGTTGATATGTCGGTAATATTCTAATATGCACATCATATAAAGAATATAAACATAAACACATTATTTAGCACTTATTTTTCAAATTACATCAGTGCACTCACATAGTACCCACTGGGACTTACTGGGAATTAATTTTTAATTACCCCAAGCAATTTTTTCTGGATTATGTTCAGTACAAAGAAAGTTGTTATTGATGTATATCAGATAACACATACATTGATACCAGTATATTTGTGACGGGCTGCTAATTTCAGATGACTGATATACAGTAGGGCTTCGTATAGTTTTGTGTTTCACTGCAGTGCATTACGATATTATCTCTCCTCTCTTCTCTCATTGCTTCGTAAACACAATGCAGCAGTTTGCCATCTATTCCACCCCATTTTATAATCTCTTTTAAATGTGCTGTCCCATCTAAAGCATTCAAAACACAACGGAGGAATCATGAAGACGAGGCAGATAATACACAATAGGCTCTTCCTCCTCCATTTCTAAATGACACGATTACAGCACAGGTATTGTAGCGCCATGCCTCCACATTCCATTGGCTTAACAAACATGTTTGCATATAATTGAAACACTAATCACTTCATAATTACAAGCGACAACTCCTTACATCAAATGAAGTCAATGTAAAAGCCTGTGGGCTGACAGGAGAAAAGAGAGGCGAAAGCACGGGAGATGAGGCGTGTTATAAAACTTATGGCCCATGAAGAAGAAGAAAGGAGGAGCTGACATTTTGACTAATATGCTACTGTCTGTGGATATGGCTCGGCTACACACAAGAAATCATGGAGCAAGAGCTTCTCACATTCGTTGAATTGATTTCACAACTCCACAAGCTTCTAAATTATTAAACATGCTTTTGTTCATTTTATACCCATTTCCACCACTGATGTGCACCAGCAGCGACTGCACACAAATATCAAACGTGAATTCATGCTACGCCTGTGGACAAAAGGATTAAACAAAGAAATGTTGGTAATTAATTTAATTGTGTCTTTTGTTCAAATATAACCAGATGTATGTGGGAGAAAAGTAAAGATGCAACAAGCTGGCGGCTGTCAGTCTAAAATGAAAAGCCACATTAATGAGATTTGTGACCCTCGCCAGGAGATGAGAGGGAATGATATAATGAATAGGTGTTTTAAAACTGTCATTATTCCCGACATAACAGGCGCATTTTTCTGCAATCACATTGGAAGTAAGATTGCTAAGTGCCAATATGCCTGGTTTCACTGCTTTTGAATCCAACGAATCCATTAATTCGTCGCTTCCACTTGTGCACTTGATCGGACCTTGAGACGAGAAAACCTCTTTCACTCAGAGGATTTGCAGTTTGAAAATCACATTTACATTACAGCACACTGGTGTGACGGGGAGCTTTAATTCTCCCAGCTTTTTAATGTCCTTCTCATGCAGTCCAGACAGACAATGAAAGGTTGTTAGTGTAAAAATTATAAACTTTATAACTTCTACTCTGAATAATACCCCATTCAAATTTTCATATATCTAAATTCATTATATGAAATGGCTACAAGCTGTTCTGGTGCAGTGACCGGCCAGCAGGGGGGGATAAAGCTCTGGTTCCTTTCGGTGCTCAAACTCCTCCGGTCCTCCCCCTCATCGCCGACTCCCTCTCCCCTGCCCCCTGACGGGAAAGGCCAACCGAGCTCTGGAGAATATTTATGAGCGAGGGAGAGCAATTGGTTTGAGATCATTTGACGAGGGAGGGAGGGAGAGAAAAGAAGCGGGGGATGGCGAGGAGGAGGGAGGGAAAAGGGAGAAAATGTGAGATGCAGGTGGAGATAAAGGCAAAGACAGAGGTTGGATTTCAATGTATTTATTTAAACTTCTTTCAGCCTGCTGGTTAATTAAAAGTGATTACTAATCCCCCGTCTTCCTCTCTGTGGATGGATGTACGTGAACTCGGTGTGTGCCACTGATTTCCTATAGTTACAAGGAACAAATGTCTATGTCCAAACTGAAGACATTTAAGCTGCTCCTCAGCATCGGTTTGGCACTTAGAATTTCAACACGAAGTGGTGACGATTCAAGAGGCAATAACGAGACTTTTACTGAGCCATAAAGGACCGTATTGTGTCTGCAAGAAGCAGAACAGTGTCGTTGATCAATACGAATGACTCAAAGATTACTTTGCCTGGCTTTCAAAATTCATGAGTCTCTTTTGGAAGGAAGAAAAAAAAAAACTGTGCAGCCCATTGCATTTTGAAGGCACTTCTGATCTCTTCAGTTCTCCACTAACTGGCATCCTCGACTGCTCAGCGATGGATGACAGTGCTCCGAGTGCAAGATATTTAAAGCCTAAAAAGACTTGTTTTTCAAGACGGGGAAGGCGAATGACAATGCAGGGACATTATTCCACTTTTTAACAGGCTGAAAGTCTACTTCCTCTCTTGAGTTTTTGTCGAATTTTTTGCTCTAATTAGTCCGCTTACTCGTATTCTTCAGAGTAAAACAGAAAAGGCCACTAGAGCTCAAGGGGAAAGCAGGGTTATGGACTTGTCAAGTTTGCATTTCTGGTTATTTGCTGACAGAGGTCAATAGAAGTCATGCTGTAGGTTACAGAATGCTAAAAAAGGTTTAACGCTACAGTTTTAGTGATGACAAGCCAAACAATGTCCGTTCGAGTTTTAGTAAAACTGCCAATCTTGTGTATGCAAATGATTTTCATGCCAAGGTTGGAAAACAATAAGGAAGACAGGAAGGTATAGAGACATCCTGAGCGACAGAGAGAAGAGGCCAGCAGAGAGGCAGCAAGGGAGAAAGTGATGGATGTGGGGAAGCCAACAGCGCTACATTCCCTATCTTTGCCTGGCATTGTCACCCCTGTCAGCTGCTAAATGCCAGTGTCAGTCAAACCTCTGTTCAGCTGGCACCAGCCCCTCTACTGCAGGGCTGTGGACGCTCTGACAGCATCGCTCTCATCAGCGAGTATCAAAACACTTACCTGGCTCGACGCACAATACAGTACAGACACTCAAGTATGCGCACGCAAACCGACAGTATCCTGTAGGGAAGCTTATTGTTGTTGGTGATGGCTGAAAACAGGAGGTCAGCTCTTCATAGAAAGAGTGAATAATGGAAAATGCATTATGAAATGGTTGCACTAAACTTCTTAACCTCGAGAGAACTGCGACGCTTTGAAGTTACCGTGGCAATTTGTAAAGTAAACATATATAAGTTTATATGTCCATTAGATGAGACACAAACACACACACACACACTGACAGCCCTATAGTTTTACAATGTGTGTGGGTCCCTGCCTAAAACAGATACTGAACCACCGCCGAGAGGGATTTAATTGGTGTGAGTTGAGTTTAAATGTTGTCCTCAAGACAATAAAACACAGAGGGAAACACCAGCACAAACACACAACCACATCTGCAGACACACAAATGGAAAAAGCCTGCAAGGTGCACTTGAGTTTTACAGCTGTAACACTATGGTTTGCCTGTTCAGCCCATATCTTTCTCCCTATAGGGCGGGTGAACTATAAATCGACAAGATGCTGGATTCTGAATTGTTGGCATTTTAAAAACACTACTTGGAAGCAGCATAAAACACACATGTTGTATACTATTTCATGCCACGTATCCGACTGACAACAAGTAGACAAGTACATAATATCCTGCGAGTTCATACGTGGGAGTTTATATATGGAAACATTCAGTTTTCCCTGTAATTCCACTCTGCTGTCTGCAAAAAAAAAAAAAAAAAAGTGAAGAAAAATGTCCTCCTGTAGCAAGCTTTCAAACAATACCCTGCTGCTTCTAAGCACACACCCACTATACTTCACACCACACACTTCTGAAGCCATCCTGTCTTCCCACTGTCACACATCAACTGGCTCAGTCAGATATCTGTTACGTCCCGCTGCTTTGCCCAAACCCTCCTGCGGTATCTCCACTTTGAGTTTCCACTGATATGCAACATTCTGACGGTTTGTATCGTACTCAAACCATATGTCTCCGCAGCCCACAGAAAGGGGAATCAGGCAGTCGCACCCAAAGAAGCTTGTATCTATACAGAATGCATGCAGAGCTTTCATTTGTATGCAAAACTCTGCTAAGTAATCGTCTCAATGCTTCATCCCACAGTTTGCCACCTACTAAATCTGCATCTTTTATAGTCTAAAGAAAAGTACTGTGTGATCTCGTGCCTTTAATTTTCTAACGATCCTGAAAAAAATCCCTCTTTTTCTCCAAGCAAAGCCACGAGAATGAAAGGCTAAATTATGTCGGGCTTCATGTAATTGCACAATATATCTGCATTTGCTCCAGTGTGGTTTTACATTTCGCAAACAGCCTCTCAGCTGTGCAGACCATGCAGACAATGATCCCTGACCCTCCTGTCCACCGTCTCTCACCTGTATATCTTGTACTTGGTGGTGAATCCTTGTTGGTAGCGCTCCGTGAAATCAACAAACTCCTGTGAGTGGTGAAAAGGACCCTTGTCCGAAAGGAGCCAGCCCAGGGGCCCAGTAGAGCCGCTGAAGCCAGCTCCGGCAGGGTCCGCTGCCCAGGCCCCTACTGACACCCAGCTCTGGAGCAGGCTTAGTATTAACCACTTCCATAGAAACATGAGGGCCGTCAGTCTAATGGAGATGCACGGGCCACTCATGCTGCTTCCCCCGGCCCCGGTGACTCTTCATTCTCCCTGCACTCTGGATGAGTTCTGCTGGAAGGAGGAAGGAGAGGGAGAGGAGTTGAAGCAGAGTAATCACAGAAAACAGTGAGGTGGTGTTAAAATAAAAGGACCTGAGAGAGATGCCTTTGTCAAGCACTGCTGGGTCAGAAATTATGGCAAAGGGTCACTCATTTTAGAGGTCAGCATATCTACAGTGCAGTTAATGTAGATAATAAAGCAAATTAAATCTTAAAAGAATGTATTTTAAACTGAATCTGATGTTTCACAAGCTTTAATATTTAAAATGCAGTTGTTCTGCTTGCTTTTTACCTTATTGTGCAAGTACTGTGGTCCGTGGCTGGTCAGAATTAGTCTCCGCAAAATCCCCTGATAGGACCGTGAAGTTGGGTTCGGCTCGGTGCACAGACGGGGCGGCATTGGAGAGGGACTTTGGAGAGGGTTATCGCCACAAATGCAAACAGACGCACAATTAGAGGCAGCGCAACTTGAACGAAACACAAGATGACATCCAACCTCCTCAGAGCGCACTCCTCTCCTCTTTCTCACAGTGGCATATTTCCAGCGGAGAGCCTCAGACGATGCGCAGTAAGATACTGTAGGTCCAATCCAACGGAATGAGCCGCAGCGGACACGATGCTTCAAGAGCGCACAGGGTCAAACCTTCCAGGTGGACTAATTATTTAAAACACACCGGGATGCGAGAAAGTCGGTGAATGTGCGGGGACCAGATGACCACCCGCATGTGAGAAGCGTCGATAACTGCTGTCCTCTAACTCATTTCTGCTCTTTATTGGAGAGACGCGCTCGGGGCGCACGCAGGGCGCACGGAGAGCTGCCGATGCTGCTGACGGTGCCTGGACTTCCAGCGCACGGAATGTGTGAATGGCATTCGCGGCTCTCTCTCCCTCCCCTGTACCACACCGCCGCAATTTAATTTATTCCAGCAGCGAGCACACTCCCGGTTGGCTGAGACGTAACTGGAGGAAGTGAGAGTAGGAGGTGTTCAGAGGGAGGAGGGCGGGGGGGCCAGGTTGGATGAGGAACGGTCAGAGGATGCTGATGTGCTGGAGTCAGATGCTTCATTTTAGAAAAACAGCGATGAAGATGAAGCAGGATGGAGGGAAAGTGGACACTAAGGATGGAAAGAAGGAAAATAAGTCGACTAACATTTGAAGTCTTAATTTTCTTTCTTTCTTCTTTAATTCTGCTAAAAGTTTCAATTTCCTTCAAGAAATAAGGCAAAAAACACACATTATTACCCGGAAAAATGAAATCTGTGGTTCAAATGATATTTGATAAAAGTTGAGTTATTTAAAGAACTAGAGGAAAAGTCATCACAATGGAATTAGGTTTAATAAATTAACAATCCAGGACTCAGCTACATGTGGAGTCAATCTACTAAATGTAGATTGCCATAATGGATATCATCTTGGTGAAGATGAATCCCCCAAAAAAGTTTTAATTATTTGAATAATGACTTTAATGATGGTTGTGGTGGTGATGACGGCGGTCATGAGTAGGAGGGAGAGGGTGTAGTCAGCCCCCTGCTGTTATTCTCGTTATCTTCTCTGCCCTCGTCCTCCCTCTCCTTTCTTCCTGCAGAATAATCATCACTTCCACCATCAGCAAACTTAATTAGATCTGCTCTATCCCCGCTCTATCCGCGCGCTTGTGCGTCGGACACCGAGCGTGGATCAGAGAGGCAGGGAGCAGGCGAACGGAGGGAGGGATATGTGCTGCCTTTCAGCTTTTCTGTAGACGTTCAAAGGGAGGTTTTACACAGGGATTGGATTAGAGAAATGAACACCATTGAGTCGTGAGATTCACTGGTTCCCAAACTCAAAGAGAAGCTGAAATCCCGTGGCATAGCGACTTGCAGATTCTGGAGTGAAAGAATGAGTTGATTTGTCACGGTTTCATCATGATGTCTCGGGATTGGGTGGCTTTTCTTCTGACCCTGCCTTGCAGCTATGATGGCTTGTGAAGGACGACTACCTAATAAGAACAGACATTCTTTGGTCCATCGTCTTGTTTTTGGATAGAGATGTTTCTCCTTGCTTGTTAAAGTGCATTGCTGACCATTTAAAGTTTGTTTGCAAGCGCAGGTCAAACTTTTTGTTAACGCTCTGAATAAAAGATGCTTTTTAGTGGAGATTGTGTCACAGCTCATTACTTTCATGGATTCACATTGCATTTTAGGCGTTTTTTTAGAACAATGTTTTCAGGTTTCAGAGCCAACGGTCTCATGCGAGCAGAATGGAAGCGAGTCCCTGCAGCTTATATTTAGAGTTCCAAATAAATCATTCATCAATTTGTTTGTGTTTGTGTGTATGGGAGTAGATGCGGTAACATGCGTATGTGCTTGTTTATTTCTTTTTTAGGAGAGACGGGCAAGGCAATGCCATCGAGTGCCAATTGATGGAACATACGGATGTCCATGCGATACCAGATAAAAACCAACATCCCAAAAATCAAAGAGAATGTCACAGTAAAGGGCTCATTATAGCTCCAGAAAGGTGAAGGAAATGTGTAGCCCACTCTGGCTGAGCAGTGACCTACAACAAGGAGTCATCCATTTGCTCTTTGAGTCCGCAGTAACCCGAGATTGCAAAAGCGGATCCTTGGCAACTGCATTGAGCAAGACATCTTCCTGCAGAGGTTTTGAAATTTGTAAACCCCGAAGAACTTGAGATTCTGTAGTATTACTACAATGTACAATAAGAACATTTTTCATTCATTCTTTCTGCCAGCTCCAGTCCATTATTTCCCCCGATCCTGTTTTGTCAAGGGTTATTATTGGCCTCCATTTTTGTTTTGCAGCCAGGAGTAGTGCAGGCTAAATGCACACAAACTTAAACCTGCAATAGCCGATGCTTTGGCCACTTGGGGAGCAGTGGAAACAATCTGGGAACGCCAGTAACATATGTTGTTATAGTGAATATAGTCACTCATAACAAGTCCAGCATCTATCCAATGAATAAAGTCCAGTATTGACTCTCTGTTTCTGGTCTCCACACTAACAACTCCTAAAGGAAAAAGCCGGCCCTTTTGTCGTTAAATTCACCTTCTGCTGTTTTGTGCTCAGCAGATTGTATGGTGAGTTTAAGTTGATAACAGCTGCCTGCTGCTGCTGGAAACGGCACTGTGAATGCAGTGAGAGTGAATAAAAAAATATATAGTTGTGGCCAGACAGCTAAACAATTAGCTGATACTATAAGACGTGGTAAAGTCAAGAAGAGCTGCAGATGTAGATGATGATTCTCTGTCTGTTCATACGAATGGTCACTTTCACACAATTTCATTTTTCATTTGACATAACACTTATTATAAAAATATAGCTATAGCTGCCATGAATTACCTTTAACATTTTAGACATCCAGCGTAATCTCAAACATACAATTTAATTGTATATGCTGCTACAAGAGACTAAGGTGTCTCTTGTGGTGACAAGTCTGGCAATTACTCAACTTTGCAGTTCCCATCTGGACTGAGCTTTTTATTGTCTTTCAGTGTCTTTGCTTTTTTTTATCGTAACTCATCAGTTTTGTTCCAGTCTATGTGTTGTCAAGACGACGAAAGCAGGTGAGTGGAGCATTAAGCAGTTAAAGACATGCGTATTTCTCTCAGAAAATGTAGTGTAGGTTCATGTACAATTTTGAAGCCCAGTCTCTAGAATAGAATACTGATGGTTAACATTTCTGCAAGCGATGGATATGTTCAAATTAGTATGTGTCATATGCAGCATACAAAACCTGTCATATTAAGCTCACATTAGATGTCTGTGATTTAGTTTTATGTCAGGGGGTAAAGTGGGTGGTGGTGGAGTCCAAGTTTGGGTGCCAAGCCAGTGACCACAGTGCAAGATTGCGTTCCACCATTTTTAAGTGTGAAACCACTGTGTGGATAATTTGAAGGAGAGCTTGGGACAATTTAAAGCCATGTTTGTGACAACAAAACCAGGCATTTTAAGTCAAAACATGGTCTTTTCCTAACTCAAACCAAGTGTTTTTTGTGCATAAACCTAACCAAACCATAAGCACAGTGTTGTCAAAACATTAAATTGAAAATGTAATCCAAAGAGACATAGATAAATGAAAAGATTCCACATCAGTTGTTTGCAGAAATGTACGTGCCAACATTTATTTTGGTGAGTGGGTTGCAACTTTGAAGTACTCAAGTATTTCCATTTTGAGCTACTTTACATTCAATTTTACAGGAAAATGTTTAATTAATGTTTTACTCCAAAAAATATAAACTGCATATAATTTGTCATCAACTGTATACAGTAGATTAAACCATCCAAAAGTTGGTTAGCAGATAGCAGACATTTGTTTTTATTGTGAACAGCTACATCACTAATTGATAATCGATTGATATTTATGTTATACAGAACTGTAACTTTGCAAGCAGAACTTCTTATTGTAATCGGTGGTTTTTAAACTGTGGTATTACTACTTTTAGTTTAGTAAAGGATGTAAATTCCTCTTCCACCATCCATAACTTCACATAAAATACATTGTAAGATTAATCTAGCCTTCACCATCTAACCTCAGCATCAAAGGCTCAATGGTAACCCACCATTTTCTTTTTTAAAAAATTTTAGAGCTATGTTATTTATCCCAGCATGCATTAGGGCAGCAAGCAAAAAACACCCTGGACAGGTCATCACCACAGGGCGAAAACAAAGATAAAGAGATGTTAACATTCACACATGCCAATAGTTCAGATTTCCTCATCTACCTTACTCGAATATTTTTAAAAGAAGCATTAAAAGAAAGGGAATGCAGCTCCAAGCAGATGGAACAAAGATGTGAAGTCAAACTAGCATTCTTCTTATTTAAAAGCAACGCTGCACACCGCTGAGCCACCGTGCTGTCCAGCGATCATTATCCACAGCAAAATAATAACAACCTGCAAATGGTCTTGTGTCGACAAACAGCTGGTACACAGACCTCGGGCTGAGGTCTCTTCCCTGCGTGTGTGTAACCTGAGTGGTGGAGAGGACCGAGGCAGTTGCATTTACTCAGCACTGAGACAGATAGTCATTAGGGGAGGTAAACATTCACTTAAGCCTGAGCGTGCTCATTGATGCCACTCAAGGGTCTTTGTGAGGAGTGATCAGGGAAAAGAGTGACGCTGAGGTTTTAATTAGCCTGAAAACCTGAAAGCCTTTGTCAGTGGTTTGTCACGGCACTGCTGGCTTTACATCCTGTCTCCTCATGAGGTGCGGGATGGGAAAAATCATGTGTTTGCTTGACATTTCAGATGCCAGATGAAACACACGTCTCCATGCACACGTGTTAATGCTAAAAAAACAAACCTTCAAAGTTGTCTCTGCCCATGAACTTTGATGGATAAGACATTGCATCATCTTTGTTTGGATATGTAGCGGTAAGTGGCACAGGATGCCATAAACTGTCACAATAAATTACAAACTGCTACCAGTCAATTGTGAAAAGAGAATCATCCTCACCTAATGTTGTCTACAGTGCATATCTCAGCTGGGTCAGAGGCATACATAATGAGGTGATTAAAAGAGCCAATAGTCTGACAAGGCTTTAATCAGAACCTGCATTTCTTATTGCTCATTTGGGTCACCAAACTCGCCATTAATCAACTTAAGAAAATGCTGACCCTCTTGTCTATTCCTCTGGCTGTATCATTATTACACTTTTTTTCTTTCTCTCTCTTCTTCTCCAGTTATACAACCACGATGCCATGAGTATTGAAGTTTTTTGTTCGCTGAGTACAATAAATACCCTGTTTCTAATTAACTGTCTGGCTAACTGTGAGGTCTTCTGTGAGGTTGCTCTCTGGCTGTTTGAGACACATCATTGTATTGTACACATAGAGGACAATCAATAAGAAGCACCGCCACAGAGCTGTTTCAGGGATTAACAATATGTTGTTCAATGCATCTTTTTTTCCATTTATGTCATTCATGCCCTTTTTCTTTTATTCTAGGACTCTGACTTTGACCTTTTCAACTGTCATTTTAACTTGTTTTAAATCTCCTTCCCTGTGCATTCACACAGGATTTCCAACAGGTTAGCGCGTTGATTTACTTTTCTTTACCAGTTTATTATTTCGAAGGTCGTATATGTTGTGAAAATTCTATGCATTAGGTCGTGAAGAGCAGCAGCGATATCAGCAGATTCCACCCTCACCTGCCATCAGCTCAGAGAGAAAGCAGATGTTGGATGACAGCCTGTAAATGCATAGTGCGGTATGTAGGTATGTGTGAATGTGACAATACTTTCACAATATGCCTATGTGGTACACCTCAAAAATATAGGGACCATTTTTGGTGTTTATTTAATTTAACAAGCTGAAAAGTAATTTCCTTTAATTTCTTGGGTCTAATATTTTGCCTAATAATATGGGGAACCATCTTATTATTTTATTTTTCATGTGTGGAAAATGCCAGCAGCATATAGGTGGAACATGGGACACAGGAACTATGGTGCCCCAGGTTGTTTCGGGGGGAAACTTTTGCCCAAACCCCAGATGCAATCTGGATGACGAACGAATAACGTGTGTCTTCATTGCTGCTGGTCTTTATCTGTATTTTACAGGTTAGTATTTGATAAAATGATACAAATGTCAACTTCTATAAGCTTACCTTTATGTTAGCAAGTGTCGCGAAGATATTTTGAGATAGTTTCGGATACTTTATAAACCGAAGTATCTGCCTTGGTCTCGCGGCAGGTAGACGCTGCTGCTGCACACGGTTCATGGGTTTTTATCACCTGTGCAAGGTCTCGCAGGCAGGTCGTTAAGGTTTATGTTTACAATGTAAAGACTTTACTTGGGCTCCTACACATGTAATAAATTCAATGAACAGTAACAGTAAGAGTAACAGAAATGTATTCATTTGTGGAAAAGGTTAAAATGATAATTTACAGTATGCAGTTATATAAATTTGAAACCTTGTTATGGTTGTTATGTTTAGTTGATTTTGCACTTGAAAGGATTTTCTCATGAGTGATAGTAATGGATGAAGTAAGTGCCTGGGTCCAGAGTCACTTTAGAATAAGTGTTTGTTTGCTTTAAAGACAGTTAAGGATTACTGTAACTTGCACTATATTGATATAGTAGCCTTGATTCACATCAAAATGTGTGAGGCTATATTTGCATGCCACCTGACGCTTGAAACTGTGAAATGCTCACTAGAAATGTGGGAAAGGTTTACATATTGTGAAGTAATTTGGATTTGACTTGAATAATATTGTTTTATGGACTTCATATGCACTTGAGATAAACATGGACTGAAGCAGAAGCTAGCACTCAGGAAAATATGTTTTGAGTATGTTATTGAGGAATAAAACCGCAGATGCAATCTGGATGACGAACGAATAACGTGTGTCTTCATTGCTGCTGGTCTTTATCTGTATTTTACAGAAATCTCTTTTGTTACTTCGGTACCAATCCTGGGACCCGTAACAAATTGTGGGGGCTCGTCCGGGATCTCTCTCCATCCAACACACCAAGGGGAGCAGATCCAGTGATAACAGAACCACAGAGCCAAGGTGAGGGGCGTGGCTACAGTCCTGACGACAGCTGGTGGGTGTCCACGAGGGGAGATCAGAGCCTGAGGACGGTCTTCATTCTCCCAAGGGAACCGTACTGCTGCGGCATCAGATCAACGCACGCCATGTCCACAGCACGTAAAGAGCTTGTGTGGGGCATCAAAAAGAACTTGTTCAAGCTTACTGGTATTGAAGCATATGAGCTGGCAAAGGAGATTGCAACTGATAATGAAGATGCAGCCAACCTGCAGTCCACAGATGAAGAAGGCTGTGTGGACTATATCCTTGATTATATGCAATCTGATAAGTTACTTAGCTCTGAAGATGAAGGTATGAGTCAGTTGTTAATATTGAATGACCTTGTATGCAGTCTCGTTAATGATCCTGGTGCAGTTGTCAACACAAATGGGGTAGCACAGGAACACAAAACACTCATAACCCTGCCAACCAGTGTAGTGAATCAAACCACGCTAACACATGGTAATGATGATGCATTGAATACTAGAGATAGTATTTCTATTCCGGTTGCTGCTGCTGCCATCGATGTCACACAACAGTACACAAACACAGACATGACAAATGTAGACCATCTCCAAATAATGCATGAAGAGCTGGGCAAGAAGCTGCAATATTACAAAGAGAAGACAAAACATTCGGACAGTAGGCACCACAGCCCTGGTGAGCCAACATCAGATCAACTTCCACGCCACACACCACCTATTGGTGGTCCAGAGAAAATGGTTACCTTAAAGGACCTCTCATATCTCCAGCGAAGGGAATTTAAAGTGCATGGGGGGCAGATAGGGGACCACAACTCTGATATCACGTACAACACTATTTACAAACAGATAGAAGAAGGAGTCAGGGAGGGCTTCACGGAGACAGAGATTATTCGAGGTGTGCTGAGGATTGTTAAGCCAGGTGCCTTTAAGGACATGCTCTCTCATAAAGATGAAATAACGATTGGTGAACTCAAGGGCTTCCTGCGGTCCCATCTTGGTGAGAAAGCCAGTACAGAACTGTTCCAAGAATTAATGTGTGCGAAACAGAACGACCAAGAACCCCCTCAGCAATTCCTCTATCGCATGATTGGACTCAAACAGAAGATCCTCTTCCAGTCAAAACAAGTCAACACAGACATCCGCTATGACCCCAAAACCGTCCAGGAGATTTTCCTCCACACCATCTACCAGGGTCTGGGATCCAAACACACAGACATCAGACAGCAGCTGAGGCCTCTCCTCTCTAACAGCCAGGTCACTGATGAGGAAGTGGTCAGCAAGGTCATGAAAATAACCAGTGATGAAAATGAACACCAGAGGAGGCTAGGCTATCTCCCACGACAGAAAACAACACACACACATAGTGTCCAAGCGGAAGGTGGAGAACAAGTTATAAATAAGAAAGAAAATCAGACAATTCAACAGCTCAGCGCTCAAGTGGAGACTTTAACGAACATGGTTGCTGCCTTGATGGACCAGCATCAAGCAGCCACGCATGCCATCCACCCAAAGACACAAGCCCAACCCCCTCCCACATCTATTCCAAGCCAAGTAAGTCCTCCCACAGCAGGCCAACTCCTCACAAGGAAGGGTAAATCACTCACCTGTACTAACTGTTCACAACAAGGCTTAGAGAACTGTAACCACTGTTT
The DNA here is from genome assembly GCF_965226575.1 of Pagrus pagrus. Lineage (NCBI taxonomy): Eukaryota > Metazoa > Chordata > Actinopteri > Spariformes > Sparidae > Pagrus > Pagrus pagrus. The sequence goes on along the minus strand of NC_140190.1, from coordinate 29,444,502 downwards.
TGCGTGTGGAGATCCAGGACATCGGGCCATTGGCTGTTTAAAAAGAACTAGATTGCAGGGAAACGGGAGTCGGTCTCTGATGAGGGGCAACCAGAGGCCGTTCAACAGTTCCAGTCCCTCCCAGTAAGAACCACACAAAAGCAGCGACTCTCAAAGCAACAGAAATGTCACAAAAGAGAGTCTGACCCATGTTCTCAAAAGACACTAAAAATGCCTGAAAATACAACTCGCACAGCACAATTGATTGGAAAAAAGAGTCTGCTCAAATGCTTTATCAGTGGTTATGCATCCACAGCATTATTTGACACCGGCTCACAAGTGAGTATCATCGACAGGTCCTGGAAAGAGACATTCATCCCCCACTTCCAAGTACGACCATTGGAAGAGCTCCTTGATCCAGGGGAGAGCCTTGACCTCTATGCTGCCAATGGGGAACCACTCCCATACGATGGATGGGTGGAGCTGATGGTCAATCTCACAGGAAATGATAACCCAAACCTTGAAATACAGGTCCCCTTCCTTGTCAGCCAGGTCCCGTTCCCACAGCCATTACTGGGTTCTAATATTCTCCGAGAGATGATGAACGGGCAAGCATCCTCTGAAACCGCACCTGTCATGCTTGTAAGTCTCCTCCAAAAAGCACTTGGTGTAGAAGTAGAACAAGCGGAAGCAATGGTCAACTTGATTCAAGCCCATAAAACATCAACACACAGTATGGCAACGATCAGAGTGGGAAGAGAGAATGAAAGTATCCCCCCTGGAAAGACAATACATGTGCGATGCAGAGTACCACCCAGCTTTGACATGTCCGACCCTGTTGTCCTATATGAACCCTCAGAAAACAGCACAACCTTAGAACAGCTCAGTGTGGGGGAAGGGCTCTTGGAGCTCAGTAAGAACAGGTGGCCGCTTGTCCACGTGCCCATTTCTAACCACACTAGGCATGAAATTATCCTCCCCAAGAGAACCTCATTGGGCTCCATCCAGCATATAACCAAAATCATTGAGATAAAAAAGACAGAAACACATCATGCTGAGACACCACAGACAACAGTTAGAGCTGACGTCAACAATGTTACCACCCCTAAAACATCCTCAACCGAGTCCTGGAAACCACCGGCTGACCTTAGTCATCTCACTCCAGAACAACAAAAGATAGTTGAGAAAATGCTGTCTGAGGAGTCCGCAGCATTTGCCCGTGATGGTAATGACATTGGATGTATCCCCTCTCTTCAAATGCCAATCAGACTCAGAGATGACATCCCTGTTCAAAAGGCTTATGCTTCTATTCCAAAGCCGCTGTACAAGGAAGTAAAAGAGTACATTCAGGAGTTGCTACTGAAAGGATGGATTGTAAAGTCCCAGTCACCATATGCTGCACCTATTGTTTGTGTGAGGAAGAAAGATGGGTCACTACGCCTTTGTATCGACTACCGATTACTCAACAAAAAGACTGTGCCAGACAAACATCCCCTGCCCCGCATACAGGACTTGCTTGACTCGCTTGGGGGCTACAGCTGGTTTTCCATCCTTGACCAGGGTAAAGCGTACCACCAAGGCTTCATTGCTGAAGGTTCCAGGCACGTGACAGCTTTTACAACCCCTTGGGGCCTATATGAATGGATTAGAATGCCCTTTGGGTTGTCAAATGCACCAGCCGCCTTCCAAAGAAGCATGGAGGAAATGCTTGATACACTGAGGGATGAGTGTTGCATTCCTTATTTAGATGATGTTCTCTGCTTCTCCAGATCTTTTGAAGAGCATGTCGAAGTCCTACGTCGGGTCCTTCAAGCCTTACAGCACCACGGGGTAAGGTTGAGACCAGAGAAATGCGAGTTTTTTCGCAAAGAGGTGAGATATGTTGGTCGGCTTGTGTCTGCAGATGGAGTGAGGGTGGACCCGAAGGACGTCGAGGCAGTACAGGCTTTGAAGGAGAGAACTCCACAGACAGTAGGAGATGTAAGAAGACTGCTGGGTTTCCTCAGCTATTACCGAGCGTATGTACAAGATTTCTCACGCATAGCACGACCGCTGTACAAGCTCCTTGAGGTAGGACCCAGCCCGCCACAGCCAAAACCTGCGAACAGACAAGCAAAGGGGCCCCAACTGCCTTCACGCACCTCAGTGGAGTGGAACAGCGAACATCAACAGATCCTTGAGCGCCTCATAAACATTCTAACTAACCCACCAGTGTTGGGGTATCCAGACTTTGAACGTCCCTTCATACTCCACACTGATGCCTCCCAACAGGGCCTCGGAGCGGTCCTTTACCAAAATCAGGACGGAAGGATGAGGGTGATCGGCTATGGTTCCCGCACGCTAACACCGGCAGAACAGAGTTACCATCTTCATAGTGGAAAGCTGGAATTCTTGGCCTTGAAGTGGGCAGTGTGTGACAAATTCAGGGACTACCTGTTTTATGCTCCACATTTTGTTGTCTACACTGATAACAACCCACTGACCTATGTAATGAGCACAGCCAAGCTTAATGCCGTAGGACATCGCTGGGTGGGGCAGCTGGCTGACTTCCACTTCGAGCTAAGATACAAACCAGGCAAACTGAATGTCGACGCAGACACCCTTTCTCGTTGTCCCCTTGACATAAACACCTACATGAGTGAGTGCTCAGAAAGATGGTCAGAGGAGGCAGTGTGTGCCACCTGGGAAGGAAGCAGAACTGCCCAGCAGGGTGAAGTAGCATGGGTGGCAGCCCTGAACATCGCAACCCAACAGCAAACCCACACAGAACCTTTCCCTGTAATTAACCACACTGAACTTGCAAGTGAGCAGAGAAAAGATCCGGTCATTGGGAAAATCTTGGATTTAAAGGAAAATAACACAGAACTGACTGAGGAGAAACGTAAGACATTGGACAAAGACACCAGGAAACTGTCAAGAGAGTGGAGCAGGCTTGTTATCGAAGATGGACTTCTGTATAGGAAGCCCCTTGGTCGCAAGCAGCTAGTCTTGCCAGCCACCTATAAGCAGACAGCTCTCACCTACCTGCACAACAAAATGGGACATGTGGGTGTAGAAAGAGTTCTGAGCCTTGCACGAGAACGATTTTACTGGCCTTTCATGAAGAGGGATATCGAAGAGTACATCACCAGAAAGTGCCATTGCATAAAGCAGAAAAAGCCAGTTTCACATGACAGAGCACCAATGGGGAGTCTGACATCAAGTTCCCCCCTTGAGCTTGTCTGTATTGATTTTCTTCACCTTGAGACCAGCCGTGGTGGGTACGAGTATATTCTGGTTGTAGTCGATCACTTCACCAGGTTTGCTCAAGCTTACCCCACCAGAAACAAAGCAGGAAAAACTGCTGCTGACAAGATTTTTAATGACTTTGTTCACCGCTTCGGATACCCGGCCAAACTCCATCACGATCAGGGCCGTGAGTTTGAGAACGAGTTGTTTAGAGCTCTCAGGCAGTACTCTGGTGTGAACCATTCAAGGACTTCCCCTTACCATCCCCAAGGCAATCCAGCGGAGAGGTTCAACCGGACCCTGTTGCAAATGCTAAGAACACTTGGAGAGAAAGAGAGAGAAAGTTGGAAAGATCACCTGTCTCATGTCATACACGCTTACAATTGTACTAAGCATGAGTCAACGGGTTACTCGCCATACTATCTGCTTTATGGTCGTCACCCACGACTCCCTGTCGACCTCCTCTTCGGGTTGGTTGCCGAGGAAGGAACAACCACAGCAAGAGGATACGCAGAGAAATGGGCAGAGAAAATGATCGAAGCGTACAGAATCGCAAGCACTAACAGCCAACAGTCAAGTGCCAAAGGCAAACATTATTATGACAAAAGAAACAAAGGTGTGACTCTTCAGCCAGGAGACAGAGTCCTTGTCAGGAACGTTGCTGAAAGAGGAGGCCCTTGTAAACTAAAGCCCTTCTGGGAAAAGATTATATACATTGTCAGAGAGCAGATTGGAGATAACCCAGTCTATAAGGTGAGCCCTGAGACTGGCAGTCGTCCCACCCGCACTCTCCATCGAAACTTGTTGCTCCAAGTAAATGACTTACCTATTGAGCCACCAGAACCAAATGCGGCTGTAAAGTCGCAAAAGAGAGATTTAAGGTCGACAAAACCAAGCAGAGCAACTGAACAGACACAGAACGTTGAGTCAGGTGAATCAGATGAAGAGGAGGATCAACCACGATATTGGCTGCGGATACCAAGGGAAACCCCAAGAGTTGATAATCCTGCACCATACCAAAGAGTCAACTGTGAGACACGAAATAATTCTGAGTGGACAGGAGCCTGCTTTGGAGAAACAACCTCTGTTGAACCTGCACCTGAGGGAGAAGGTGTTAATATGGAAGAGCTGGAGAGACTAAGTGAAAGTACACCAGGCCCTGACGAACCCCAGCTTTATGATGAGCAGGACCTGTCTCAGGCTAATGACTCACTCAAAGACACCCAAGAGACTCAGCTTGACACCCAGCCCACATTGAGAAGGTCTACCAGAGACAGACACCCTGGCCAGATGTTGACTTACACCTCTCTTGGTCAACCGACCTACCAGCCACGTTTCATGGTGGGTGCCATAGGAACTCAGCCGCCTGTTTACACTCACCAGTATCCCCAGTCCTTCTTTCACTCATTCCAGCCCATGCCCATTATCCATCCCACATACCAGCCCATAGCTTATCCTTTGCATTGCTACTGAGTGCTTACACGACAGTGTGTATGGTTAGCTGGTAACATGCTTTAGAATTTTGGGTGTCCCACAGAGATTTGTTTGATGTCTGGTTTATTATTGAGAGTGGGCACAGCTAAGTGGGGTATTTAAGTTTAATTGTTAAGTGTCGGGAGCCACTTTTGTTAGTGGGGGAGTGTGTGGTACACCTCAAAAATATAGGGACCATTTTTGGTGTTTATTTAATTTAACAAGCTGAAAAGTAATTTCCTTTAATTTCTTGGGTCTAATATTTTGCCTAATAATATGGGGAACCATCTTATTATTTTATTTTTCATGTGTGGAAAATGCCAGCAGCATATAGGTGGAACATGGGACACAGGAACTATGGTGCCCCAGGTTGTTTCGGGGGGAAACTTTTGCCCAAACCCCAGATGCAATCTGGATGACGAACGAATAACGTGTGTCTTCATTGCTGCTGGTCTTTATCTGTATTTTACAGGTTAGTATTTGATAAAATGATACAAATGTCAACTTCTATAAGCTTACCTTTATGTTAGCAAGTGTCGCGAAGATATTTTGAGATAGTTTCGGATACTTTATAAACCGAAGTATCTGCCTTGGTCTCGCGGCAGGTAGACGCTGCTGCTGCACACGGTTCATGGGTTTTTATCACCTGTGCAAGGTCTCGCAGGCAGGTCGTTAAGGTTTATGTTTACAATGTAAAGACTTTACTTGGGCTCCTACACATGTAATAAATTCAATGAACAGTAACAGTAAGAGTAACAGAAATGTATTCATTTGTGGAAAAGGTTAAAATGATAATTTACAGTATGCAGTTATATAAATTTGAAACCTTGTTATGGTTGTTATGTTTAGTTGATTTTGCACTTGAAAGGATTTTCTCATGAGTGATAGTAATGGATGAAGTAAGTGCCTGGGTCCAGAGTCACTTTAGAATAAGTGTTTGTTTGCTTTAAAGACAGTTAAGGATTACTGTAACTTGCACTATATTGATATAGTAGCCTTGATTCACATCAAAATGTGTGAGGCTATATTTGCATGCCACCTGACGCTTGAAACTGTGAAATGCTCACTAGAAATGTGGGAAAGGTTTACATATTGTGAAGTAATTTGGATTTGACTTGAATAATATTGTTTTATGGACTTCATATGCACTTGAGATAAACATGGACTGAAGCAGAAGCTAGCACTCAGGAAAATATGTTTTGAGTATGTTATTGAGGAATAAAACCGCAGATGCAATCTGGATGACGAACGAATAACGTGTGTCTTCATTGCTGCTGGTCTTTATCTGTATTTTACAGAAATCTCTTTTGTTACTTCGGTACCAATCCTGGGACCCGTAACACCTACAGGGTTGTTTTTTTTTTAAATATATGCATATTTGCATCTATGTGTAATCCACTATGACCTCATTTGTTTCCTCATTATCATCATTCTGTCATTTGTTCAACATCCCTTACTTCACATTGTCAACACCGTCTACTGAAAAGTACCACATATACTTTTGAGGAGATGTAATTGCCGTCTGGATTTTGTGCACTCTGTCAGTCATATGTGCAGTTCTATAGCTTGCTCTGTTGTTCAGTAGGTTAGTTCACAAAAAATCACCTTAGTAGACTGCGTGTGTGCGTTTGTTTGAAGGTGTGCGTTTATGTTCATACCGGTTGGCTAAAAGGGGGCAAGGCAGTGGGAGTGGCTTTATATATGAAAAGCTTTGTTCTCAATTCGACCTGTTTCTGTTACTATATCATGCACAATACTATAGTGTGCTGGAGTGTGAACACTGTAATCATATCATACCACTACAAATTGTTTGATAAACAAGCATCTCATTATGACTCATATTTATGCTTGTCGTTAGCAGTGACCTCTTGTGCTGACCTCTACAGCTGTAAAGGAGGAAGTGAGGAGATGCAGTATAAAGAGTGACAACTCAGTAAAAGAAAGAGGATGGGGACAAGGACAGGACTTTCATTCAGGAGACCGTTGTTCATGCCCAATGTGAAACCAGAAGTCAAAGGCGAGTTCTTTTAATTTACATAGTAGTGAAGTAATGCCGCGTACATACTGTAACAGAAGTAACAGTGATTTGAAGCCAAACCATGGTTTCAAGTATTTTCTATTCCTAAACCTGAACAAGTATTTTGTTTTTTTGTTTTTTCTAAACCTAACCAAACAGTGAGGGTACGATGAAGGTCTGGTATGCATCGCTGTTACGCTGCAGCAGCCATGCTGTTTTGGGAGCAATTACATTAGTTGTCTTGGGAGACGCTGACAAACAACCTATTCACTCATTTACGTATGAGGATGTTGATGATGATATATGACGTATAAGCTTTAGCATTATTTTTGCCTCCACCTGCAATATACTGTACATTTGATATATAATCCCTGCACTGTAACGGCTGCAAGTGTTCATACTTCTCTATACTGTATGTGTATTTATATCTACTGCTCACTGTTTATTCTATACATCAGCACTACATATATATATACTATATGTCCTGTACAATGACAATAAAGTAGAATCTAATTGTATCTAATTTCACATGTTTATTTTTCTTTGTCAATTATGTATAGTTAGTGTTTTGACAAACTGCATGCTTGCTTTACAATTTCCATCGCCCACTCATGCAAATAGAGTATATGTGAAGGGAGAGGGAGAGAGAAATAATAAAATGTGTCAGTCTGCCCACAGAGGGAGAAGCTCATACCTGTCCTTACAGCCTCCCCAGATGCTCAGCCTCTCCCTGTTGTTGCCTCTCTTATTGAATAGTTCTGACATTCAAATACTCAGTCAAGAATGCAGTGACAGCCGGTGCGAATGTGTGCACTCGTGCATGTGTGCCGGTGCGCGCGTGTGTGTATGATATGATAAGGAGCCCGTGTGAAAACATTCCCTGCTGTTAAGGCTGGTGGACTTTTCATCGGGGAGTTGAGTTCATTTGCAGGAGCAAAATTGTTATTTGCAAATGTGGCCACTCCAGTTGAAAAACCATTAACTTCAGAGATTGAAATATATACTGTGTTGCATAGTAAAGAGTAAACATTATTTCATTTTTATTGAGTGGGAAAACAGTGGGCTAACAAGCAGATGGCAAACCCCAGCATGTCTGGCTTTCAAGATGTTGTGCTTAAAGCAATTCAACTATATCCTTGCTTTCTTGCCAGTGATCCTGGGTGTAGTGAGGCAGGTATTGACACAATCATCAAAATTGTTGAAATTATGTTGCTTCACTCACTGACAATGTGCATCGCGAGGGCGTAAGGAGCTGAAAATATAGAAGGTTCTGTTAGTTAGTAGTTAGTCTAGTAGTTGATGTTATAGGCATTACTATCAGACAAAAATAGAGTAAAATACCAAAAGCCTAACAGAATGAGTCAGCAAGCACATATATTATATAAAACTTCATAGAGGTAAGATATGCATCTGATGACTAATGCTGCTCTGCAGGAATGTAGTAAAGCCTGACATGTATCCCTCAAAGAATCTTTATCCTTCCACGGACTGCAGCATTAGTGAGCAGCTGACTCATAAAGCAGTCTTATGTAATCAGTTATTTGTTAAGTAATTCCCCAGTATGGAATTGTTCAGTTGATATTTAAAGTGTGAAATGCAGCGCCGCCTTTCGACATCAAGAGCTCATTATGGAGCTCTGGATTATGTAATGACAAAGCCCTTCTTGATAATGATTGTGGAGCATATAAAAGTTCATTTAGTGATCGTGTAATTATTGTCATGGGAATTGTCATTTAAATTATTAGCATTTAGAAAGCAAAAAATATAAGAAAGAAAGACAAGATTACTCAAGCAACCACGGTCAGTCCTGAAAAGTTCAAAATCAGTCGTCAATGTCACGCTGGAGCAGAGACGGTGGACCAAAATGCAGGAGACGGCAGGCAGGATGTGCAATAGATCAAGTTTATTTCAAGATCACGGCACAAAAGGAACAGGTTAACACAAAGGACCATCAGGGAAACTCAACAGATAACTCGACCAAGACTGAACTAAAGACTGGACTTAAATACAAACTAAACTAAGGAGTGAATGAGAAACACAGCTGTGGGTAATGAGTGGAAAAACACTAGGAACAGGGAAGGAGCTGATAGGCTGGAAAACACTGGGAACAGGGCTGAGTTAACAAAGGAGATGCAGTGCAGGTGTGGAGGGAAAACAGACTGGGGAGGAGTACAGGAACCCAGGAGGGAAACAAAAGACACCACATAAAATACAAATACAATGAAACAGAAATGACGAGATCGTGACAATCAAGACAAAGATTGAACAAATCTCAGTTTACAGTTTTTTTTATCTTTGTCTTTTAAACATCATATTGAGTGCCAAAAATGTCACCAATAAGCTAAGGTTAAGCTGGGTTTCTATTGTAGAAGCAAAATGCTATTTTTCTTTCAGTGCAAGGAAAAAAAATCATTCTTGCAAAATTTTTATCAGCAATTACTCGTGGTAATATTTTATATTCATCTTCTTTGACAGTGTAAGATTCAGTGTATCGTGCTGGCTTGTGATTTCTCTTTGATTCTGGTTTTTGCACACATCACTGCAGAGAGTTGGTTGGTTTTCTTTGTACAAGACCATGCTGCATGAATTGCCTTCTTATTAGTGTTTTCTACTGACCCTTAAAACTATCAGTGTTATTTACGTCATTCCTCGAGCCTGCACTGTTTTTGCTGAAAGTGCTTTTAAAGTTTTTCCAGTTTCATCTTGGTGTGTGCTTCGGGACACCTTAAACTGGATTATTTAGTATGGAAGATTATAAAAAGAGGATTAAGGATTATCTGACCACCTCAAGCACATGTCCTCTTACTGAACACTGGTACATTTATTGTCTTAAAGGAACTTGCTGCTTGTTGGTTGTTTCTTTTATGTGAGAAATGTGTGTTGTTTGTTTTAAGTTTGTTGCTTTTTCCTTTATGTGAGACTTTTATGTTGTTCTCTCAATTTTGGTTCTCAATGGAAATATTTTCTATATAAAAATAAAGGTTAAATACAATAAAACCATGATGGCTTAACAGATTTCCAATTCATGTTCACCTGATTAAATGCTGATTTACAATTGTTTAACATGTTTATTGGTGGAATGATCCCTCTAATGTACTGTAGAGTATATACATAAATAAACACCAGCAAAGTACAAGTACAAATTGTTACTTATCTCTCTGACTAATACAATAGCCCACTTTTTTAGCTTAGCAACCAGTTTTTTGCAACCATTTTTGTCCAGCCAGGCTGAATGTTGTTTAGGGTCTCATAAAACATGGTAAGAATGCTTATCTGACCAAGCAGATTGCTTTGCTGGCACTAGCCATTGTATAAACCTTGTTAGTGTTATGTTTTCCTTTCTCTTCTGTTTTTACCTTTCCAGAGTTATTCCCCCTTGATGCTGGTCTGCATTTGCAGGGGTCCAAGGACGATTCACTCTCTCCCGGGAGAAAGAAGCAAACAATTCACTGGTGATAGAGAGACTTTTTTCCAGAAAAAAGCCCACTGTTAGTAGGACATTGTCTGGGTTTATAGAGAACATAGGTCAGAGATAGAAAGTGCCCAGCCTCTGCCTGTGGCGGCTGGCTGCTGATAAATGACCTCAGCCGACAGCCTCCAGTCTTGTGCAGCGTCCAGCCGAAACACCCAAGAGCTCTGCCTCAATCCTGTCCATGCAGCGCACATATTGTATAAAACCCTGTTTGGATTGCTATTGCTCACCCATTCTGAGTGTAATTGTCATCAAAATATGTAAATTGCTCAAATGGCTTAGTACACTGTTGTTTTGCACTCTTGTGACAGTCGACACTGCACTGAACTATGGCTACAACTAACAATTTTTGTGTTAACGATTCATTTGACTCTTTCTTCAGTTAATCAAAAAATAGTTTTGTCTGCAAAATGTAGAAAATAATGAAAAATGCTCATTACAATCTCCCAAGGTGCTTGTTTTGTCAGTCCGAAATCCAAATAGTTTTAAATTAAACACATTAAAACAGCTAATGTTCACATTTGAGCAACTGGAACCAAATTAATTTTGATTGTTAAATGGATAAGCAATTATAAAAATTGTCGTCAAAAAACTTTCCGTTAATCAACAAATTGTTTCAGCACTACTATTTACATAGTCAAGATATTAAAGCAGCACTGATATAGAAGTTAACAATTAAAGTAATGACTACATGTCAGGGGTGTTGACTCAAGTCACATGACTTTAGACTCGACTTGACAATATCATAAAAGACTTACAACTCGACTTGGACAAATGACTTGTGACTACACTTGGACTTGTTTCCCTGTTAAATACACTGAACTCTTCGGCTGTTGCTGTCCCTCCTGACCGCTCTTCTTGGATTATACTCCTCCTCCGGAACCTCTCTGAGCTGCCGGAGAGTCTCTGAGCAAGAGAGCAGACAGGCTGAATGTCTGAAGGGCCGGCTGCCCCTCAATGAGCAGCCTGGTGGCAAACGCCGGCTTGCCAAAACCAAGTCGTTCAAGCGCAGTTTGTATGAAGCCACAGGTCTCCCTGCAGACACTTGGCCTGTCCGCCGTCTCTCGCTCAGAGACTCAGCTGTGAGTCAGTGTGTTTAAATGGGAAACTATAGCTGGCAATCCACATTTTTAAGGAATCTGAGTACTTCTTGAAATATCAAAAGTTGAAATATCAACTTTTAAAGTTTAGAACGTCCATTTATTCATTGATTAACTCATCTAACAAAATACAATTGCACTGAAATGTTTTTGGGTGCTCACAGCAAGTATTGGATTGTGCGATTTATTCACAATTAATTAATCACAAAGCTTGTAATTAATTAATTAATTTTTGAATGGTTTGACAACACTAGGTATTTAAACAGTGTGCCACAAATCAATATATTTTGCTTCCTTTCCTGAATCAACTAATGTTACCACTATTCATTCCCAGCTAATTTTTCCCACACTTTTTCCCCTAGAATGCGCTTTGTTTGAAGCATCATCAACATCCAATCAAATTTAAGAACAAACCATGAAGAGGTTGGTTACGTTAGTGAATGCCAGGGCAGTTGAAGGCAACTAGCTGGACAGAGATGGAACCGAAGATTATTGCGTTAGGGTACATGGCATCATCCTGCGGCCCCATTGTGCACAACTGACTGCCAATTTGACCTCTAAAACATGAGCCTGAAGCTGGGAAAAGTGCCAATGCTGTGGAAAACCTCCTACGTGGTACAAGTACCAAAGACCCCTCACCCAAAGGACTTCAACAGCTACAGACCAGTTGCTCTGCCATCTGGTGGGTCCTTTTATGGACCCACTCCAGTTTGCCTAAAAACCTGGCATCGGAGTGGACGACGCCATCATCTTCCTCCTGGACAGATCACTGTCTCACCTGGAAAAGCCTGGAAGCACTGTGAGGATCATGTTCTTTGATTTCTCCAGTGCTTTCAACACCGTACAGCCTGCACTTCTGGGGGACAAGCTGGAGCTCACGGGGGTGGACCAACACCTCACATACTGGATCCTCGACTACCTCACCAACCGACCACAGTATGTGAGGACTCGGGACTGTGTGTTGGACACAGTTGTCTGCAGTATGGGGGGCCCCACAGGGAACAGTCCTGGCCCCTTTCCTGTTCACCCTGTACACTGCAGACTTCTCCCACCAGTCACCCCACTGCCATCTACAAAAGTTCTCTGACAACTCTGCTATTGTCAGCCTCATCAGGCCCCCATCCCTGATGAGGCTGACAATAGCAGAGTTGTCAGAGATGGTCAATGGTGCCTAGAGAGAACTTATTAAGGAATTCGTAGACTGGTGCCAGTGGAACCACCTCCAGCTCAACGATGGGAAGACCAAAGAGCTGGTGGAGGACTTCCGCTGGCACAGACAACCCTGCACACAGGTGAACATCCAGGGAACAGACATTGAAATGATGACATCTTACAAGTACCTGGGAGTTCACCTGAACAATAAACTGGACTGGACTGATCACGCTGCAGCAACATATAAGAAAGGTCAGAGCAGACTCCATCTGCTGAGGAAGCTCAGGTCCTTTGGAGTGCAGGGGGCACTCCTAACAACTTTCTATGACTCTGTGGTGGCATCAGCCATTTTCTATGGAGTAGTCTGCTGGAGCAGCAGCATCTCGGCAGCAGGTAGGAGGAGACTTGATAAACTTATCAAGAAGTCCAGCTCCATCCTGGGACACCCTCTTGACCCGGTGCAGGTGGTAAGAGAGAGCAGGATGATGGATAAGCTGTCATCGCTGCCATCGCTGCTGGTGAAGGAGTCCCACCCCCTGCAGGACACTATCACAGCTCTTGGCGGCTCCTTCAGTGATAGACTGATACACCCCAAGTGTGTGAAGGAGAGGTATCACAGGTCCTTCCTTCCTGCTGCTGTCAGACTCTACAACCAGCACCGCTCCCAGTAGACCTCACTGTGCACTGTTTGCACTAACTGGGCAATTTTTCATATCCATATTTATTATTTATTAATAACAACACACTGCCACACTGTTCTAATACACTGTTCATATTGTAAATATTATGTATGTACATACATATACGAGCCTATTTCTACTTTTTACCTTTTTATTATATTGTTTATTTTTTACTATTATTATTGTTTATTGTAATATTACTGTCCTTTGGCTGCTGTGACACAGAAATTTCCCTGTTTGCGGGACAAATTAAGGAATTCTGATTCTGATTCTGATGTTTATTCAAGTGTTATGTTTACGACTTTAGACTTGACAAGGGACTTGCCTGTCTTTACTCAGAATTTGAGAGCAAAGACTTGAGACTTACTTTTGTCTTGCAAAACAATAACTTTGTCCCACCTGTAATGTAAGAATTGTAAGTTATCATGATGAACCCACAGAAAATCACCACCAACCATGGAGTTCAACCATGCAAAGTGCTGTCTCATCCTCATTTCCATCTGCAGCAGATAAAAAAGCTGCCTGGCAACAATATGCAAACACAGAAAACTAGCTGGTGAAGAAAGTGGAATATAGCAGCATTCTTATGGCCAACATTCATCCGATGTCCATAAGCACAATTCCAAGTGAATGTTTAAGTTACTGCTGGGTGTGTGAATAGGCAACTGTTCAACTGTTTTTTTTTGTTTGGTTTTTTTGCCATGCCAACTCAATATGGTGATCACATGTCAAGATTGCACTTGGGGTTATTCTTCTACCCTGAGGTAACTGAAATTAAAGCAAAGCTACAATAAAACTTAAACCTCCGATCATAAAGATCTTGACCTGTTTTGAAAGCAAGTGGAATAGACACCCAACATGTTTCTGTACCATTTTCTTTTTCAAACACAGCTGTTTGCAGGATGCATTGCAGTGAGCCCGTTTACATGACCACAATAATCTGATAACTGGGAATAATCAGGTTATGACAATAACCTGACGTGTTTACATGCACTTTAGCAATGTGATAATGGGAAAAAAATGGGTTTACATGATTCAGTCAATTAGTACATAAATGTAAAACTACTTATTTCTCTTAGTACACGCGCTGAATAAAACTGAATATTGGACAAAAAACTATGTGTGTTTATTCGATAATGGTTTTTACCCGATAAAGAATATCACATTATGCTGCTTACAAGACCCTGGTAAGTTCATAAATCAGATAATTATGGGTTTATTAGTGTGCATGTAAACAGGCTCAATGATCAGTTTATTAGTTTGCATGTGAACCGGCTCAGTGAGGTAATGTATCTACTTGTGGCTATTTAAGGTTAATAACTGTAACATGACAATGGGGGAACAAACTAAGCTTTGTTTTAGTGCCGTACCACCAGACTACAGAGCAGCTTCTTTTGTGAGAGAGACACCCCTATTCATCCTCAGAACTTGTCATAAAAATAGGTTACTAGGACTTATAGGACTAATCAGACGCGGATAAGCTAGAAAGGCATTAAGATTAACTTAGAATAGCCTCTTGCTGATGGTCCTGTTCGCTTAAGTCTAGCAGCAGCCCAGTCGCCAGGAAAAAAATGTGGCAGTTAATGTTAGGGCAACAACTAGCACATTCACATTAGTCCGTGTCATACATTACACATCGTGTCATATCATGTCCACATCAGATGTTTATTACCTGACTTTTGATCGGGGAGGAGTGGATGGTGGTGGAGGATAGATCTGAAGACTGGCAACCCGATGACTGCAGTTCAAGACGGTATTTCAACATTTCTAAGCGTGACACCACAGAATTTTTTAAGGTATCCTTGGGAGATGTCCAGCTATGTTTCTGGGGACCAAAACAGTTATTTTAAGCCCAAACGTGATCTTTTCCTAACCCTAACCAGGTGATTTTTGTGCCTAAACCTTATCAGACCTATCTCACAGGGTTGTCACAAGATAAAGTTTCAGTATAGCTGTGGTTTGCAGTTACATTTATTCTGGTGATTGGGTTGCATACGGAGGCTAATTAATGCTAATTTAAATTTTTCTCTTAATTTTTCCTCTTCCTCTTAATTTTACCAATTTAGCACGAAGCAGCTTTGCCCCACTAGGTTAACAAAAAAACAAATGCCAAAGGAGCTGCTATTGTCTGAGGACTTTATTAGATCTGACCGAAAAGTACTGTTTGTCTCATCTATAACCTAAAATTTGGAAGACTGCGCTCATAAAGAGGGCATGGAGCCAGTACTTTCTCATGTGCAGCAGGGCTATGAGAGCATTGTGAGTGGGGGAAAACTGAGAGATAATGAGGTAAATATTGGACTTTTGAATACTTCGATTGTGCTGCACAAGATGTTTGCAGTCATTTTATGGCCATTATTTGCTCACATAAGATCTGAAATGACCTCGGTGTGGGACACTAGTATTTTGGGGAGAAGCCGCATCTGCTTCATCTGTGTAGAAAAGATTATTATTTTTGGGTTAACTAATAACTGTCCCTGATTGTGCTGAGATTAACTTCCTCTTCTCTTCTCTTCTCTTCACAATAATTCCCGCGATAAATGAATTTTAAAATTCCTGGGACTATTACCTTAACAAATTGTGGGTATTGCTCAGTCATTTGCTGCAGGCTATATTTGAGATAATACTGTGGCTGAGGTTGGAAATGTATCAGAATGTTAATGAAATAAAGACATGAACTTGTTGAGTTTTTTTCTTATGGTACTAATGCTTAAAACTGTAAAAATATCGCAAAAATATAATCACATCTCTTGTAACCTGCTCTAACTTGTCTCATTAAATGTTCATCATTCATACGTATATATTTGCTGTTTATGTGCTGTGATTCCCAGTTTAGAGAGAGAAATCTCTCCTCCAATGATAGTTAGGAATTGAATTTGATTGTGCTTCTCATATGGAACGACATAATATCATCATTATATGTGAGACCATATGTCCCCGCAATACTGAAATTACACAGCAGTGAGATTTTAAACAGCAGACAACAGACTGCAGTGGGATTTAATGGAATGACTGCAGATGGACAAATGGTTAGAGCTAATGCAGCAGTGAGACGCGTAGACTGAACTGGTTAAATATAGTATATTCAGCATGTGTGTGGCTGTTTGTATGACAGACTCTGAGTGTGTGAATGCGTGTGTGCGTTTGGCTGCGAGGCATGGCCAGATGCTGTTTTGGGACAGGCTCTCAGGAGAATAAAAGGCTTGGCTCTCTAAGACCTCATCAGCTGCCATCAACACTGGGACAGTGGAGAGAAAACCAAATTACGTGTGATCACAAACACTTACCGAATAAATGGAATGTTGTGATCTGAGGGTGTTGCCTGAAAATGACTGACATGGGGGGAGGCTGCAGGGACCTGAGCTGTCACAGCTCTGGCCAGGGAGACATTGAGAATAAAGACAGTCAGAAGTGTGAGAAGAGGATTTATAAAGCATAGAAAGTGCTTTACAACTTTTCCTTTCATCCACCCATTTATATACTGTGTTGGGCAGGTTACTTCGAAAGTGTAATCTATCATTTGAAAGTAATAAGTTACTTTACGATGTTACTGTCTGTAGAGTAATGCATTAATAATTAAACTACTTTTGCATTAGTTTCACCAAAATAACCACAGGAGTTTGCCTAGGTGTTATAAAATGAAAGAGGGTAATATTGTTTGGCTAACCTGGTCTCTGTTGACTATAAAATGATTTACTATCATTCAAAACGTATCGTTAATCATCATTTTTCTTCTGTTCTGCATTCAGGAAAACAAATGCTCACTGCAAAAACTGTGCTCTATCTGACTTGGTCCTAAAGCTGTATGTGAGGTGAGACTGTGCCATGCACCATAATGCAAACATGAAATAGCATGACTCCCATGAAACCCAGCTACAAACCTAAACACTGTTGGAAAGGGAAAATGATTCACTACAACCATGGGTTAATGATTTGTTGATAACCAATTACAGCCTGTCCTCATTTGATTATTCTCCTGTTCCTATAGTTTCTTTTACGACTTAATTATGGCACAAGAACCACTTGGTTAGGCTTAGGAAAAAATCATGGTTTGACTTAAAATAGCCGACCTGATTTGGTTGCCACAAAACCATCTGGAAATCTCCCCACAGAGTCAAACTGTGGTCACCCACTTGACAATGGTGTGGCTATAAATAATGCCAACGCCATCCCCTCCACCTCCTGATGTGAAAGGTGGCTAATAAGCATATAATGTGAGTGTTTCTAAGTGCTCTATTGCAGGCAACTGGACTTGTTTCAGTTTCCTGAAGACGTTTCACCTCTTGTCCAAGAGGCTTCTTTCGACTCTAACTAACTGGAGGGGAGTTGCAGGCTTTTAAACTCTGTGTGGGAGTGTCCTTACAGAGTCGTTAAGGACACGTGCAAGCTGTGAGTTTCAGAGTCGTTAGGGCCACTTGTGGGTTGTTGACTCAACCAGCCTTTATGTGGGTTGTTAGGGCTAGGTGAGCCCAGGTGTGAATGGTTGTTAAGCTGTCTGGGGAGGGAACTCAGTACTGCATTGTAGGTGGGTGATAAGTAATGTCTTAGGCCACCTCCTCTGTTCAAAGACAGTTGTCCCAGTTTGACATAGATGGATTCTTTTACTCCTCTTTCAAACCATCTGTCGTCTCTGGACAAGATGTTTACATCGTTGTCCTCAAAGGAATGATTTTTCTCCTTCAGATGTAAGTGGACAGCAGAGTCTTGACCTGAGGAGTTGGCCCTCCTGTGTTGTGCCATTCGTTTATGGAGAGGTTGTTTTGTCTCCCCAATGTACAAATCTGTGCAGTCCTGGCTGCATTGAACAGCATAAACTACATTACTCTGTTTATGCCTGGGTGCTTTGTCCGTAGGATGGACAAGTTTCTGCCTCAGCGTGTTAGTAGGTTTGAATTGAACTGGGATATGATCTTTATTAAAGATCCTCCTGAGTTTCTCAGATATTCCTGCGACATAAGGAATGATGCTGTTGTTATATTTTCCCGTCTCCTCCTCTCTGTCTGCTCTGGGTCTTTTAGAGGTTTTGACAAAGGTCCAGTTTGGGTAGCCGCAGGTGTTAAGTGCTCCCCTGATGTGCTTCTGTTCCTTCTCCTTCCCCTCTTTCTTTGTGGGCACGGTCTCAGCCCGGTGGTTTAGTGTTCTGATGACTCCCAGTTGTGCTCCAGTTGGTGATGAGAGTCGAACAGCAAGTATTGATTTGTGTGTAGGTTTTCTGTACACCTCAATGTTGAGGCTTCTGTCTTCTTCAATGTGTACTGCACATGAGGTGACATCATAAGAAACTGTACAGTGTTATTTCTCTCACCTTGTTGGCGAAATCCTGACTTTTTGATGTGGTGTTGAGTGTTTCCTACCAAAGGAGCTAGGATACTAGCTAAGTGCTTGGATATGTTACAGGTAACTGAGTTGATGCTGCTGATGATGGGTCTGAGAGCTTGTGTATCTTGGAGAGTCCATAGATACATGGGATGGCTTCCCCGGGGTACAGTCGGTAATACGATGGCCTGTCAAGGGCTTTGTCCTTTTCCAGTTTTTGCAGATATTCTATAACCTTCTTTTTGTAGCTACTGGTAGTATCTCACCTCAGTGTCTCATAGGTGTTAGTATCACTAAGCAGATATTCCACTTGGTACAAATACTAGCCTTGGATGAGCTTGCTTAAACGGGTCACCAGCGACCTGGTGGACCTGACCAGGTTGAAAAACATCTATAAAACACACTATTTTGGGTGGTGACATGTTACTGTACATAGAAACTGTAATAAAATTACTGCAAATGCTATGTATGGGTATGTTATATTACTTAATGTTTAAAGTAATCTATTACTGCACTGTTCATGCACACACTCACACACCAATGTAAAAAACTTTGGGTTCCATGTCTTGCTCAAGGACATATGGACAGGACAGGAGGAACTGGGGATCGAACTTAAAACCTTGGGACTAATAGACGACCCATTCCGCTACCTTCTGAGCCACAGCCGCCCCATAAGGGAAAAATGTTTCAGTTATTTGGTTTGCTCAGGCCGTGATAAAGTGTGAATGAACTGAGAGTGATTCTGGGCTCCAGAATCTAATTTTAAGGTTAATTTAAAGAATTCATCATTGCAAATGGTATCATGTTGATGTATATTATAGGTGCAAAGGGCATTTTAGGAGGAGAAGGAAGTGTTTTCCTAAAAGTAGAATTGATTTTTTTTCTTTCTGGGTGTTGTTTACCCTCATGGTATTCACTGAATGAAGGTCATATTTTCCACTACTTTTTAATTTATGCTGCATCATTACCCACCGAGCAGACCCTGGCCGTATCCTTACACTGGGTGATTAGTTGTGTTTAAAAATGCAGAAAAAATTTGCACTTTGAACATTTTGTTTTTAAGCGCTCTCACCTTCCCTGCATTAAGTTTTATTTACCAAGACCCTGTGGGGCTTGCAGATGGGGTGAGAAGAAATGTTATTTCTGAAGACTCAAAGTGCCCATATCTCTGTTTTATTACTATTTTTTGAATATTTTTTTCACTTTAGCTTTCATGGGAATGTCTGAAGGAGAAAAATGTTTTGGCCATAGTGCTGCCAAATAAGCTGATAAACAGTACAAAATGTTACACCACCACCGAGAGCCCATAAAGTAACATTTTCTGTGTTTTTTGATTGTGAGCGGATGCGGCTCTGTAGTCGACCAGCAGATGTTTTGACACCTTTCCAGCTCCTTCCCCTGCCTTAATATTCTCACAAGGGTCCTCTCCTGGTTTTATTTTTAACTGGCATGAATAAATTAATTACTTGAGAAGGAGCAACAAATGAAGCTCCTCTGTGAAAATAATGGCATCACACACACCATGCTGCTTTGCACCAGTGCAGCAGTTTCAAGATCACAAACGCACACAGACATATAAATATACACACAAAAACATGCACCTGCTCATAAATCTCTCCCCCGCAGGGACCCACTGTAGCTAATTGCGGTCATGTAACTCATGTGTAGGTACTTTGTTTAGCCTGAAAATGATCAGTGTGCAGCGTGCATTAATGTCAATGACATTGCTTCCAGATTTATATCCAAAGGCATCAGTACTTCAAAGAACAAAGAGCTGTATCGGTTTCAATTTACACATACAGTATGTACACAGGTAAGGAGGGAACAGCTGCAGGTGGGATTTACATATAAAAGTAGACCAATGGGAATGTAACACATGAAGTAATGGACCATGCAAGCAACCTCACTGTGTTCCACACCACCTCTTTCTCCTGGAACAATGTACAGAAGGACTTGAAGTTGACAATTTGGAAAATAGAACTCTTGGCCAATGTGTTTTTATTTAATTTTATTGTTTTTACTTTATTTTATTTTTTGGAAACCTGTTTATGCAGCTGAACTAAACTGTGTCCATACTCTTTGGCAGCGTGCCATTTAGTGTTAGTTTATGTTTGCATCTATAACATTGTTTTAATACCCTCTTCTCCACGTCTCTCTTGGAAAGGACATTTTATTGTCCGTTAAACTCTGACCTGGAAAAATAAAATGAAAAACAATGAAGCACAAAAAAGGAATGCAGTCAAGGTTGTGTAATTCAGAGCCATTATAGCAGAAGATCTCAGGATGTTTGGATGTGATGAAGTATGGATCTGCAGGACTACAGTTTTAAAGCATCCAGACAGCGGGGCATTGCGAGATGTGCTTCAGTCAGCAGCAACTTTGCCCTCTTTTACACTGCATAAACACTTCTAAAGCTGATTTGATTGAATCTGTGTGTTCCATTTTTAAGTAGTGCATTATGAATTCATCCTCTACCATTCACAGGCACTCAGTCACCCTTGACAAAAAAATATTCTAAGACATAGTCCATTCACTAAAGGATTGTTCAGTAAATTAACCAAATCCCCGACTGCAAAACTGTCAGGTAATGATTTCCCTAATTACACTTTAATTCAATTTCGTACTATATTGACACCCTTCAGTGCATCTCTGACTCTCAGCCTGTCTCCCAGCATTACTCTCTCCTCCCTAAAGAGGCAGGTAACAGCTCAGCACTGATGTCTTCCCTTCATGGTCGGTTTGTGGCTGCTGCAGTCTGAAGCTGACTCTCTGAGCTTTTGTTTTGAATCAGGACTCCCTTAAAGGAATAGAACAAGTATTTGGAGGATTGTTTCATTGTAAATGCATGAACATCTTCCGTGTACCAGCTTGATTCGTCTCTCCAGTGTGACACAATAACACTATAAAAACTTTTATTACCAAGACTTATGCCTTTGGGTCATGACAGTGGTTTGTATGGTTTTTATAGCTTGTTAATGCTGAGTACTGAATAAAAAGTAGAAAAAAAGAGAAAAATAACATTTCTTGCCTCCGGCACCAAACTGAGTCATATAATACCACGTCATAATCAACACTGGGATCTGCATTATGGATAAATAGTGTCACAGCTTCCATTTAATGGCTGTCTATAGTGGTGTTTTCACATTCTGTAGACATTGACACAGCTGAACATTTGGTCCTTTGTGAACATCCAAGCCAGTTGCCAGAATAAATGTTGGCCATGTACATATTTACAGGCCACGGATATGTTGAAACTTTTATATTTCTTCAGGTTACATTTTCAATTTTATATGATGACAACACCATGGTTGTGGTCTGGTTAGGTTTAGGCATATAAAGACGTTGTAAGATCATGTTTTGGCCTGGTCACAACAACTATGGCTGGAGATTGACCCGATGTCTCGTTAAAAATATCCAGTGCTTTTGTGCTTACAAGTGTTGAAATGGTGTCTTGCTTCACTAGTTCTTCCACCTGACATGAAATTCACCTATATACATGTAATCTGAATCTATTGAAGAAATATATATATATATATATATATATATATATATATATATATATATACACATTCTTGATTGCAGAAACGCAAAATACCAACAGTATATTTTGGCAACCTGAAACATCTCATCTTTAATAATATAAACTAGCTTTTAACACATAGCTACTTTCTGCCAGCATTTTTGCAAATCTAGCAAAGCCGGCCCAAAGGTTTTTCTTGTGCAACAGTGGCAGTAGAAATTCAACAAAACTGTCTATAATGTTTGGGGAGAGCAGTGGCTTTCTTAAACTGTTGTGTCAGGGAAGGTTGATGCTCACAGTCAGGTTGTCATCTTAACTTCTTAAGCCACTGTTTTTTTTTTCTGCTGGTATAATGGTTTTCTAAAGATGCCGGTCACTGCAGATACACAAAGAGAAGGGTGTTATGGGTGTCAGTCTCAGAAGGTCGCAGAAAAGCCGACTTGCACACACATTTCAAATCTCAACAACTCCTGACTCCCATTGGGAGATGAGTACAAAATGAAAGATAAAAACAACACCAAAAAAACCTCCAAAAAACAGAAATGTTGAAAATCTGTACAAATATAAAAGAAACAACCATGCAAATCTCTGTGTATGAGTGCAGTCCTGAGAGGCACGTCTCAGCCTTTAGGGTTATAGTTGGGTTTAGATGCTGTTCCATTCACTCAATAACTCATGAGGCAAAAATGTCAACCTCAAGGCGGTGTTAGGAATAGGCTTATTATGTTGACAAACTAGCAAGACATTTACCCCGTATGTATGAACAGGGAGTCTGAAAATAGCACTGCTTTAAAGAACCACAAGGGACTGTGGTGGTTTCAGTGTGCTGCCACAGTTAATGGTCAAAAGTTGAAATATGATCGAGGAAGTGCAGGTCAAGTAGATACCCATGCGATTAAAGGCTTATCAGATGGCTTTTACCACTCTGCCCAGAAACCATTTTATTCTTTGTCTCGATAATTGTAAGGTAAAAAGGTGTGATAACACTGTTCATGGTACGAGGTGTTCTACCTGGAATGTGTACATGAAACATCTGTGAATGTTAACACAAAATCCAGGACTATCACACCAGAATCCAGGGTTCATAGCCGATCTATGGTTACAGAGGTCATGTTGATGAATGCTCTTTGGTAAAGCAACATAACTGACAGGAGAAATACAGTTGATTGTTGAGTCTCATCCTAGGGTTGTCAAATAATGATGTTAGGTTGGTGACCGACCCTAGCTGCCAAACAAAGCATTAATATTTGATAACCTGCGGATGAGATGCAAAAAACAACCATCTTTTTCCAGGAAGTTACATTTTGTTGTTTAAAGGTCAGGAAAAGATATTTAAAGTTTGTGAATGTCACAAAAGTTTAATCTATAGGATTATATTTGGTTAAGTTTGGGGAAAGATTGTTACTTCAGTTGTATAAACAAAATTAAATCTTTAGAAATCATGTACATTTTACATTTTAAAGGTTCAATATAAGAGATTGTGAACATTCATATAGAAGCAAACATTTGCTTTATAAAGATATAGCAGAGTAATGACATCCCCACCAGAGAATAAAGTCAAATGTCCTATGTGCCTTTACATTTTCTCCAGTCTCATAAAACATTGGTATATCTCTTTAACCTGCCTCCTCCATTTCTGTCTGCAAGCTTGTCAGCCAGCTTGACCTCTGCAGTATATCCCGGTCTTTATTCTAAAAAGGGCCGCTGAGAGCACCATGTCTGGCACCGCAGGCACTATGGGCTTCCTTTAATGCTGCATGATATTAGCCATAATCAACTCAGACTCAGCTGTTCTCGGAGGAGCATACAGAGCACATTTACATACAGACAGGGAAGAAGAGGAACACACTCTAACATATGGATGCCCACAAAAACCTATGCATGGTTTTGTGTATGCGCACACATTTTCTGCACAACAGCAATATGTTTTCCTCACCCACTCTATTGTCAGGGAAATTAGCATTGCTCCCGCAGTCAGTTTCCAGTGGATTTTCTCTGAGAAAGACACACACAGAGCAGAAACAACATGCTGTGGAAAAAAATAGAAAAAGAAAAGAAACGTGCTGGGCGGAGAGACAGATTGAACAGGTGCAAATATTGCACACAAAGAGGCCAAACAGAGAAGCCAGTGTCAAGCACATGGAGGCGTTTGTGCGAGAGCAGAAATATTTAGAAGGCTAAAAACAGTGGTGGCACTTAGACTCCACATCCATCACAGAGGAGACTGCTGTGTTTGTCCAAAGGAGAGAGCTGTGCGGGTGTGAGCAGACTGCAAAGTTTGCTGGCTAGGTGGTTGGCCAGGAGAGGAAAATCTTGTGGATTACACACACATACACACACACACTCCCCAGTCTAGTATATGAGGCTTTCCAATATGGTGGATAAAACTGCTGGACAGTTAGACAGCCAGAAATGACGAAATCCATTGCAGTTATGGGCATTTTAATCTAATTAGAACAAAAGCAAAACACAACAGTAAAAACTGGACAGGGGTAGAGTCTGGGCTGCTGCTGCAATACTTTAATTTAGTCTTTTAAGAATTAAATGTATTTACTTATTTACCTTTATTTACTACTCAGCAAATATGTTTGGAAAGAAATACAATGCTGTACAGTTCAGTTTTTTCAAATCAACATTATGAGGAAAACGTCTTTATTTGTGCAAAGTTGCAAAATGCTTATAGGAACTGTATCAGCAAAATACTGTACATCATATCTGACATCATGACAACAGTAGTCTCTTGTGTCAAAGTCACCAAAGCTCAAAATCTCTCTGATATTCAGTCGTCTTGTGGCAGAATACTGAATTCTGTTTTACTTCCAAGCTCAAGTTGTTGCTTTAGTTTCCAGAAGGGCTCTGAAATGTCAAGGCCTTCAGTGCTGTGTGTCTGCGATCTGACTGCTGCCATTACGAGACCATTTGTTAGGCCACAGCAGCTCAGTGCCTGTAAAGGTTTCTGCTTCCCTGGATCTCTTTCAAAGTTGTCAGGGCTAACATACAAAGCTAATAGATTTCCAACCTGCGGGTGGGGACCCACACTGGAGTTCCGCCCTGCAGGACTGAGAGTGAGCAAGATTCTAAGTGTTCTTTTTCTACAATTGCATCTAACTGGAAAGTTATTTTAGTTAGTTTTAATAGAGAAAATTAGAGAGTTCACCTTAAAAGATGAGAGAGCACACATTGTGACACTGTCTTCACCAGACAAATGAGACTATTTGTAAGTTATTGAAACAGTCAATGTTACTTTGTTTGTCCATGATGGCAAGCTTTCTTGAATTGTCTTGGTCCTTCCAGAAAGCTGTGCCTGTTTTGAACGACACATCATCGTACCTAAGCGACTGAATAGGTCAATCGCCAGTTACTACCAAAACAACATGAGCAAGCGGACTAGGCGCAGTTTGGTTGAGTTTAGGCAAGAAAAGAGAACACTGGTTTGGGTTAAAATAATTAATAAATACACAATAATATATATTATTACACGGCTCTATTGAATGCTGCTCTCTGATTGGTCCATCGCTGCGTTCTACGGTCTGTTATTTCTGTATAATGACCGTCATCAAGTATAACAGACCATTGCTAGGGACGGTGCTCTGATCCGCCCTGGTAATAGCAACATAAGCAAGACAGCACCGCTGTCCAGCTCCTCTCTAAGGCCGGCCTTGAAAGTGAAAGTGAACGTGAAAACTCTACCGAGCAATCCTTGTCGCTGCTGAATCATTGTGGGTGATTATTTATTATTTATTACACGGCTCTATGGAATGCTGCTCTCTCAGGCCGGCCTTGAAAGTGAAAGTGAAAGTGAAAACTTTACCGAGTAATCCTTGTCGCTGCTGAATCGTTGTGGGTGATTATTTATTATTTATTTCACTCGTAAGCCGTGTAATAAGCGGTTGTATGAAACTGTTCCATACAACTGTCGGGGTTTATTTCTCCATAACAACCTCCGAACTATACATTATCCCTTACATAAAATAACTACTTTACTGTTCCTACATAACTTATGTAACATTATGTACGGGATATAAATTACCTTCATTTGTGAGTTAAAATAACTTACCATTGACGGTTGGGTAAAATAGGCAAAGGACTTTCACCCAGGAGACTGCTGTTCGTTGCTTGTCTGAAACCAAACCACCTCCATTTGCGTACTTTGTCACTCTTTATACTACTTCATCTGACCTCCCCCTTTGTTACTGTAATAATCACTGTGGCCACTAGGGGTCACTGCTGAACACGGAACATTAATGGGTTACAATAAGCAGCTTTCACATGTGACCTTTACGGACGAGCTGGTTTTGAAGAAACACGCATTTCACTTTTTAGGACTAAAGCCAAAGAAAACAGGTTTGGTTTTCACCTTGTGGGCATATTAAAATGGCTGAATGAAAGTTCTATCAGAGCTTTTGCTTTGACTCAGGACCACTGGATTAGTTGTATTTTACACCCACTCACTGTTTGAATATCCTAATATTACCAGATATTGCTTTATGTATTGTTTCAACTGTTTTGAAATTGAACATTTCTTTTAAATCCCTCACATCACCATCTACCTGCGCTTCTACTTAATTTTTAATCCAGCTTTGCCTGCACAGAGACATTTGCATCTTCCTGTAATGTCATTACCTTCAAGTGTTATTTTGCTAAAAAAAACACAGGGGAGACGGTCACTGAGCTTTCTGGATCCCTTAAGGAAGGAGGGGAGACAATATCCCTCCTTGACATTCGGTGAATAATCTACTCTCCCTGAACAGGGCGTCCTTGCTAGATAACAAAATGCCACGCATGTCAAATTGGTGAGAAAATGACTGTCCAGCAGAGCACAACAGGCCGACAGCCAACACCACCACAAGGTTTCTATCGCCATTCCCATCAAAAGATGCCTCCCCGCCTGGCTGGAGAGCTGCGTGCCAACACTTCTGTCGCCTTCGAAGGCTCTTGGAGAGCGAGGGAGGGGGACAAACTGCACGGCTCTCACAGTGATAGACGAAGTAGAAGTCTCTGCATAATGTTCAAGTCATTTTCCCAGCATATGTTGCAGAAAATTACAGCTGCCTGCTGCGAAGACTGAAGCATTGAGCACCTCTAGATCTTATACATGATTGGCAAACATGTAAATGTGGGTTTGTACGCATGTGATGGGGAGATTCAACTCTTGGCTGCCTGATGAAGTCTTTTTCCTATTCACATAACTTAACCACATTTTTTGGATGGACTTAGTCAATTCTGTGCCTATAAAAAATAAAGATGGGATGTGATGTTGCTTGTCTTGCGACACAGCTGGTTACATCATCCCTCTTAATGGAGCTCCTATGTACAGGAATACACTTTATAAGAGGATGGGATGTCTCACCTATTTAAATTTTACCACACTTGGTTGCCTTGAAGATGTTCAGTTTTGAGCTTAGTGGTAAGGACATTAGAATGCTGACATGTTCTCATGTCAATTTTCTCAGGAAAAGAGAGAAGCACTTTAGACTTTGTTTCCAAAGTCCTGGGGGACTTTCTTGATTGTGTGTTTGTTTGTTTTTTAAGGTATTTTTATCTATCTTGTTGCTCTTACTACCTGGTCCCATACTATAGCCAAGCTAAAAATCATTTTATTGATTCAAGTTTTTAAAGTATGTTGGGTACATTTTTGGTTAAAGCTTCTTCTACAGCCCGTTCTCACCTCAACCTACCAACACGTAAGTTACTGCAGCCTGGTCAGTGGACCCATACGCTTCAAAGTTTCACACTGTAGTTACACTTCTAGCATCAGTTCTTGAAGCACCCCTCTAGTGCAGTAATATCAAGTGCGGGAAAAGTCAGAGTCAGGATGCAGTTAAGGTGGCTGGATCATACCAGACTTTCCCTACAGAGATTGGAGTTTGTGTCTTGTTTGTGATGGAGGTAATGTAAGTAAGTCAACATTAGTAAATGATGTAACTAATGTGACTTCTGTAATGTGAGTGAAGTTTTTACGTCACCTATGTAACAAGTTACCTCAATTACGTAACTTGTGTTACTAGTGTAGTCATTTTAACATTAAGTCATTTTTAAGTATGATCTTTTCTAAACCTTTTGACAATGTTGATAGTCCAAAAGTCATTACATGTGAATTTTCTTGAACTCTTACGCTATTTAATTGTTGTTTGCAATGTGTTTCAAGACTTTGATGAAGGTTACCAGCAAACACCTTGGTCTAATAATAAAGCAGTTCTATACTGCAAGTGCTGCTGGAGTTTTGACCTCTATAGATTTTTTTCCCCTTCTCCATGCACCTTGGAAGTTGGCAAGGTTGTGCCAGAAACCCCTACTCTGTCTTCTTCCAATTTGCCAGTGTTTCACTTGTACCTCCTAGTTTTGATTTACCTGTATTATTGGTATATATGAAACCAGATCTTCAGAAAAGGGGTAATAGAACCAGCGACTGATGATTTGAGACTTCTGCCAGTCTCGACTCTCTACCAATGCCTTACCTCTATACAGTTTATAAAGGCAAAAGTCAAGCACCTTCGAGAGACAGAAAGAGAAAACAGACCTTTCCTGTGACAATAAATAAATTGGCTCCTGTTCTTGTCACCTTGAAATGTGTTTTACTCAGGTAATTTTGTCATTAGTTTTGACATATCACATTGAAGAAACAACCATTGAGGGAGGAGGCTTAATGAGCTCTTTGTCTTACTCAATTTTCAATGTCCTATATAATGCATTTTTTCCCTCCAACTTTCTTATTTGTTGTGTTGTAAAGTGGTTCTGCTTTTTAGCTTCCTATTGCAACAAATAATCAAATAAGTACTGCTCAATCCCCCCAGGAAAATGAGCTGTGTTTGTTTTCTAAATAGAGCTTACTCATTATTTATTCTGTTATTTATTTGTTCTGTGCTGTTATCGCTTAATACCGGTGGTGTAGTGGTGCCTAATTATGGGTAAATTATGATCATAACAGGGCAAAACAGCGACAAGTGTAAGCAAAGATTAGTTGTGTCTGCCACAAAACTTTTTTTTTTACAAGATTAAAGACCCAATTTTCAAGTAACTTCAACAAGTCATTCTAAGTACACATTGCGTAATGTGGATAATTTGTATCTTGCTAAACAACCATAAGACTTCTAGAACACCAATTCATAAGAGTGTTTTCTTATCTGACACCCTTGTGGCTGAGGTATGGCAGCTAAAAAAAAACTTTAGTTTATCAAAAATCACTGTCATCATTAAAAGAAAGCAACATGCGCAGTTAGTATGGGACACAATCTCTGATGCTGAAATCGTTTGAAACCCTAACCATCAACCCGCTCGTGCCTCCTCTCTTATGACACAGTCATATCATGTCATACAGTACAGACAGCAAATATGAACAGAAAAAAAAACAGGGGCCTCTGAGTTGTAGTGATAAATCGGAATTGTGGGGAATTTCTAGAAGCTTGTCTACACAGGAGGCATTCAGCTGCATTTTTCAATCATCCATCACACATGCACGGTATTGATAAAAATACAGAAAGTCTTACTTGAGTACATGTAAAGAATATTTGTGATAGTGAAAGTCACCCGTACGAATAGTATTTCCGTAAGTCTTAAAGAATCTGATATTAAATGTGAGAATCAAAAGCACATGTAAAAATGAATTTTACATGTATGTATAGTATATGCTGTATACTATGGCTCGAGCAATTATCCGCCTGGACAATTATGGGCTCAGATATTCAGTATTTTTCAGATTATTGGAATTGGAATTCTTTTCCATCCAAATGCCGAAATTTATTTGAAAATGTGCTGGTCTGGCTCTGATCATCCTGAAATCTGCAAAGTATGGTAACCAAGGTTGCCAACTCTCCTGATTCATGTGGGAGACTCCCGATTTTTAACCCCATCTCCCGCGATGCTCCCGGTCAGTAAATTCTCCTGTTAATCTCCCGATTTTACAGTGAAGGAAACAAGTAAGATTGTGGTGGATATTTGTCGCAGTATCTGGCAACCCTGGCCTGCCCAAGCCGGTGACGTGACTCAGTCACTCGCTGGAGGCAGTGATACGCCAAGTAGCGTTGATACTGCCGGAAAATAATAATAAGAAGAAGTCACTCGCTGGTGGTTTCTGTCTTCCCGCTCAGTTAAGCTTTCGGCAAGAGATGGATAGAGTCAGAGAAAGAGTGACACCTGACACTCCTCCAAAGAAAAGAAAAACTGAAAAAGAAAAAAAAGAAATATGCGTCCAGATTTAACACAGCGTGGACCGAGACCTTCCCCTGAATTAGAGACATACGCGCAGGCTTTTCACAACCCAATGTTGGCAAGTATGGGTAACTAAACCCTTGAAAATATTGTAGTGGAGTAAAAAATACAATAATTGCCTTCAAAATGCAGTGAAGTGGAAATATAAAGTAGCAGAAAATGGAAATACTCAAGTACCTTAAAAGTGTATGTTCCATACTTGAGTAAATGTACTTCCCAAGCCTCTGACATTACAGATCCACTTCTATATTAGGCAATACAGATTACACAGGCTGCAAACAGCTTGTTTTTCACTTACATGTGTAAATACAAACAGAAACATATTATACACACTGAGAGCATTTCCTAAAGTGATTGTGAATTGGGTTCTATTTGCTGCAAATAGTGGGAGGCCCACACACATGTGTAACCGCTGTAGTGTTTGTTGAAAAGAAGTGATAATACAGATAACACCATGGATTCAAAGTCTGTCAGTGACAGTTAAAATCAGTTTAGCTAATGAAAAATGAGGTAAATGCAGTTTGTTTCTTTTACTTATTAGCAAGTTGCTACACACATAAAATAGCATAATCTGTTCTGACTAAAAGGCAACAGGGGTAACCATATTGGAATAATGTGCAAACCTCAAGCCTGCTTGTGTTGGCTTCCATTGGGTGTCAGCTATTTAATTCAGGGTGAAGTGATTATGATGAGGAAAGATCTTCTGGCATGGCTTTTCACTCAGCAAAACAAGGTTTTAAAAAATTGAATGGTGCAGCAGAGCCGCCTTCATTTCAGACTCTCTGATTCCTTCTTCCCTCAAGGTCTACAACAGCAGGATGGTTTGCCAAAGGCTAGTGGCGCATCTTAAAACTAACCTTCCACAACACTCCAGAAATGATATAATGCCGTCCAAAAGTGAGTTCACTGCATCCATACAGTTCCTTTGAAAAGGATGGATTTTAGTGTCAAATTTTGCTGTTACAGTAGCTGGTGTGACAAAAACTTTAATATTTTGCAGTGGTGTAACAATCCCATACCATTTTTGCTTCTGCCACTGATGACCATGACCTGTCCATGTTTCTAATGCAATGAAACCCAACAACTCAAACAAATCGCAAGAAAAAAATGTACAAGCACAACTGGTGAAACAAAATTTCTTTATGTTGGGACTTAGGTTAGCTTCAGTTTTCAATTTTATGTTATAACACTGTGCTTATGGTCTTATTAGTTAAATCACATTGTTAGGGTTAGGAAAAGATCTGGTTTTGTAGCATCAAATACTTGAAAATGTCACAATATCTTGCTCAAAATATCCAGCGCTTCCAGGCTTACAAAATGTCGGAACATTGTCTCAAACAGTGGTCTCTGTATTGGCAGCTGTCTCACCCAGTAACGCCATCACCATCCCACCCATTTCCCAACATGAAAGTCTTCCATATACATGTAATGTAAGAAATGTGTAGAAATGTAGAAATGTCAATATGGTATGTATGACACGTACAAACTTGAACATAATTGTGGTGTGCAGGATTGTAATTTGCCAACATTTTATTCTGGCAATGGGCTGAAAAACTCCATCAAGACGGCCTGTGAGAGGTTGACTCGATGACTTGATGTATTCCTCTGCAGTTTTGTTGGCAACTTCATCACCACTATCAGCACATGACTTACTCCAACACAAATGCTTTTCCTGACCTTGTATGCTTCCACCCCACAGGCAAGATCCTGCCTAATGCATACTGCCTCTGACACACTATCCTCCAGTGGTTCCACATAATACACAGTAGACCGAATATAAAACCACAGAAATACATAGGTCGGCAAACTTTGTCCTCCGTCTCAGCACGCACAGTCTTCAAGTTCTGCACGATACCTCAGTTTTATGAAATACAGATTCTGTTTTCCATTATACTGTACACACCTCATGAAATGCAGCTTGATGAAACAGTAATCTTCTTTACTGAACATTCAATGAAATTATATGCGGTTGTAGATGGAGCAAGGTTTTTTCCCCTCCTTTTTTTATTGCATTGTTCTCCGCCATCAAACAATACATTTTATTTGGATTCCTGGAGTGCTTCCCCTTGCTGTCGTTTCTCCTCATATTAAATTAAATCAAAATGTCACATCTTTTGCTGCAGTCATTACTTTGTAAACTTTTGGACTTCCAAAGTAAATAAAAAAATAAATAAGTATCTCTCAGCAGCCTTTATACCTGTCGTATTTTCTTCTTCATTGTTCATTTCCACAAGCAGCTCTCCTGGATTAACGTCATGAAATAACACACCGACTTTTTCTCAGTGACACATACCGCAGCTTCCATTTGTTTGTAAGTGGTTGTTTGAACATTTGAAGTTGCATGAAGGAAATGAGAACGAGTCAAGAGAGGTACAGCTCACTCAAAGACAGAAAACCGTTTGAAGTCGAAATTCAAATCGCGCCTCACAGAATGCAAAGGCCGCAGTGAATATTGGAGAATTTCATGCACAGGCACGTGTGCAGAAAATCGGTCAAAAGGGACAGAGTGCTTCGACACAGAGGTGAGAAAGAGTCGGAGCAGACAGATCATACAAAATGCAGCAATAGAGGAGCTCAGTTACGTTTGCAAGATTTCCTTCCTCACTGTTAGCACATATGCATGAGAGCTCTGTAAATACGAAGAAATGACAGTTAAAGCAATTTGGAAATGCTAAATTGCTGTACAACATTAATCCATTTAGCTTTTGTGTGTGCATTCTAAGCTGTCACTCTTAACAGAGAGGTTTGTGTGTCAGCGGTGCCGGGCATGTTGTCTTCATCTAGTATTACATGATTGCTTTGGACACCTGTTACGAGCCAAGCGGCCGTGCTCTGTGTATCAGCTCTCCGACTCGGGCCTAGCAGAGATGTTTAAATGTTTCACCGGCCCCACCCCAGCCCATTTCCAGCCAAATCCATTTCATCCTCTCCGCGAGCTCAGTTACAGACAGATAGATCCTTTCATCCCCCAAAGAGGTACCCTGCGCCTCAGCGAAACAGCGTGACAGACAAAGGCTTGGGGGGACGCCCATGGCCAGCCCGCAGTCTCATCTCCTATCCATAATCTAGCCTGCCTCTGCCATTGCAGATTACCTCCATGGAAACCAGCGGTGCTTGGCTGCGCTGGTGAGCTGCTGGCAGCGATGGCAGCAGCATATGTAATGACACCGTCTGTCTCGCACTGACAGGACAAGATAAACATTCTCTTCTTCACAGGCCCGCGCGAACATGTCTGCGTGGCAGCCGGAGTTTTTGATGCCGAGTGATTCTGCAGGTGAGACTGAAAGGTTATCATGTTTCCGTATGGATGAGGACTACGTGGACGTAATCCGCACTTCCAAAGAGAAAGGGATTACTGGAGATGAAAGGATTCGGAACAAGAGATTTTAAAAGGGCTGGTAATGCCACCATATGCACAGAAATTCACAAATGAGCACGCACACATGCTGCCTTTATAGTATATATTAATATTGAATTCATCAGTCAGTGTCTGCAGCATTGCTAAAACGGCATTTCTGTTCCATTTTCTTCCTCCCCTTCTTCTCTTTTTAGTCCCACTACTATTCCTATTTCTACAGATTCTAATGCTTTGTTTCCTTCTCTTTCTTTGCCTGGTGTTGCTCCCTCTCTCCTCCCTTTGCTTTGATTCTGTACCTTTCTACTTCTGTCTCATCTCTTCATCCTCCTTCTTCTTTCCCTGCCTGTTCAGTGCATCAGCCCCTTTTCCTCATCTTCTGTCTTCTTTCTTCTCTTTGTCTCTTTTTTTTCCCCTTCCTGACTTACTTCTCCTTTGACACTCCATCCTTTTCTATTCTTCTCCAGCATAATCTCCTTTTCCTTCTTGTCTTCCTTTGTTTATTTCTCCTTTCTCTTTTTCTTTTATCTTTTTTTCAAGCTTCATTGTGTTTCCTCTCCTCTTCAGATCTTTTTTCTTTTTATTCTCATCTGCCTGCTTTTCGTCCTTCTCTTTCTGTTTTTCTCCTCCTCTTCTTCCATCTCCCTTTCCTCCTCTTCCTACATTTGTTTCCTCCATGTTCCCCTCATCTTTCTTCCTCTCATTTTCCTCTTCCGGTTAATTTCCTTTCTCCTACCCTTTTCCTCTTTCCTTCTCCTCTTTTCTTCCATGCCTCTCCTTTTCCCCGTTTCTTTGTTATTACCCATACCACTTTCCAATAATATTGCTGCCAGGCATTTGTTGTTCCTTTAACACAATGTTCCATTGGCTTTATTGCAGCTCCGACTGGTATAAAGATTGCAGATACAACATATAATACTTGCATGCAAATACTAAAATGTAATGATCAAACAGTGGCAGACTGAATACTGGCACAGAATATCAGCAGCCAGGAGCTTCTGTCTATGTCTTCATCCCTACCCAAACAATTAGAAGTCATAATAGGAAGTAATAAATGCCAACAGTTACTGAGCATGTGTTTGCCTTAAGTGACATTTAAAGTGCTGGTCACGTTTAAACAAGAGACACTGGCAAACACTGAAACCTACAGTATTATAACACAGGCTTGCTGATTAAATAACTACCCGACGACACATCCTACAGTCTGGTTGCTCATTTATTTTTAGAGCTCCCTGCAGTGTTGAACACAGCGAAGCAAGTATTCTGGCAGAGCCTGAGCTTTATCCATCAGAACTCTGAAAAGCCATAATAGATATTGCAGTTTTTCATGTGTATGTTTGCTTGGAAATAAATAATTCACTAAGTTTAATATGTGATGGTGATGTCTGTTTACTGTATATCCCTCTGTGGGAGGATAAATCCTGCTGATGTGTTGATATGATTCATGTACTCGACGAGGTTGATTTAGTCGGGAGTTATGGGTCATCGAGAAGGGCGCGTATTGTACTTTGGGTTGGGAATGATGGCGTATGATGGCGCAGTCGGGCTGACAAACTACTTCCCAAGCCCTGTTTGTTATTAATGAGCAGCTAACAAGACAAATGCACAGTGAGGGTGAAAACGTACAAGTCAAGGATCAGGACTTCCCTGTGTGCCTCCTCCCTCTCTGAATCCAACATCCCTCATTCAAATGGTATATTGACAGTGGGAAATATTTATTATGCAGGCTGTAAACCGAGGCTGGCTATGATAATGCACCGTGCCTTATTGTTAAAAAACATCCTTTAGTAACGCCAATCTTTCCGTAAGAATGATTTCTGAAAGGCATCAGAAAAGAGTTAGTGGTGTTGGGCAGAGGGCTACTGAGAAATACAGAATCTGTTCAGAGAAGAATCCTTTAGTTAGAAGTAAAGAGAACAACATTGTTTGACTGCAACTGTATGAGACTACCACAGACTGCACATTTTCAACTTGTGCATCTAACTAACTACTTCTTGCAGAATGCAGAAAGAACAGACATCTTCCCTCCAAAGAAATCCTGTGAAAGAAGCCTTCTGATGGACAAGTCTGGAAGTTTATACAGACACATCCTCCTGGGGTTAGTACAGCAGTTCTGCAGGCTGCTGCACCAGGTGAACCCCAGTTCAAGTATAGCCTGTTTGAATGAAATGTCGCACTAAATCCAACTGCCACACTTCTGGTAGACAAGCTGTGAACCCTGAATCAGACAAAGTAGACTGTAGTTTGAAAAGCTCCTCTTCTAATGTAATGGCAGATCAGTAAAGAGAAGTGTTATTGTTGGCATCAAACACGCAGAGAAAAATTAATTGAACAAAAGAAGTTACAGGTAAGAGCCTAAGGCTACAGACTTTACAAAGGCAACCAGCCTGTTCTCATCAGTAAATAAAACATATGTAGACTGTGAAAGCAGCTTATTAAGACCCATGTTTATGTTTGTTATTAGGCGGTGACCTCTAGTGGCTGCTGTAATTATTATGGCAGCAAAGGAGGAAGCAAGATTAAGTAATATAAAGAGGACAAGTCCGTTGAGGGAGGAGGAGACTGGAGACTGCGTTTCCTGTCCAGTAGGAACCCAAAAATCAACTTTGACTTTTGGGTTCTTACTGGCATTATGTACATTGCGTTACTTAAGCTATGTGCGTAATGTGAGCAACATAGTTATTTCAAGCCAAACCTCAATGTTTTCCTTTCTAACCAAGTAGTTTTCTTACACCTAACCAAACTGCAAGTGTTAAACAAAGGTCTGGTATGCCTGTCAGCAGCAGGTAGTATATTTTTGCATTAATTACTGATGAGATGCATCTGGTCAGGCAGATGATTGTAGTCACTGACCCTGTTAGATGATCTACAGAGAAGTCAGGACGTGTGACGAGTGGGCGGGTAAGGAAGGGCAGAAAATTCCTGGAAAAGGCTGACCCGCTTTGCAGACTTTTGCAACTTAAACTCACCCCACCCCATTTTGTTTTTAACAATGATGCAATACAGGGGATACAAAAGTACATAGTGCTACTGTCAGGCCACAGGCAGCAAGTCAAAGTGTCTTTATGTCACAAGGCAAAGCTGCTCATTGACATTGTTTTTTTTCTTTGATAAATGTACAGTAAATAAAGACATTTTTAAGTTTCTTCCTTGTTCAGTTGTACTGTAATCCGAACAGGGTTACATTCAGAACTGTAAGACATTTATAATCGGAGCAGTATGCAACATTCAAGGCAACACCGCAGTAAGGTCGAGCACTATCACTCTCTCTGTTGGAAACCAGCGCTTCATGCCGGTGCAAAGTGATTCTGCTGGTGATCATGTGAAGACAGCCTGAGGCTGTCTGAGTGTGTTTGTGTCCAAAGCTGTAGAGGAAGGAGAGAGAGAAAGAACAGGGTCACCATGACACTGAGTTCAGATGGTGGTGATATTTTAGCAGCTGCACAGAAGGAGCCAGACAGTAAAGTGTGGGAAAAAAATGAGTTTGGAATCAAGTTAAAATTTAATCACTGAACAGATGAGGACCTGACCTGCAGAAATGGTTTCCCAAAGATTTAATATGTTGTTTTCTCAGATGTTCCTGGAGCTGTCTCATCACTGTTCACAATTAGCTGTAGTTTCTCCAGCTGTGAGAGGCTCCTGAATTGTGCAATGCATTGTGGACACTAGAGTCCAACAACAGCTATAATCAAAAACAAAGCAAACATGGCTTGTACAGTTACATATCTGAGCATGTTTTATTTGCAATTAGTGTAGTGCAAAACAAGAAATAGTATTTAATATGCAATAGGTGCACACCTAGATTTTTAAGCCATAGGGAGCCAATGGGACCATACCAAGGGCAGACAAAGGATTAAGCTTTAATAACATGACTTACTCCCACTTGTCTCTGAAGCTTTACAAATGAGCTGGTTTTGTTCGCCTAGCACATATACAATCCGAAACAAACTCGGGGCAAAAATCCACCGACAAATTTCATTCACACCTGGCCATTACCTCCTGTCCTGGAGGGATAAAGAGCTAATTAGAAAGAGTACAGGGGTCCTGATGAAGTCCAGAAAGGTTGCAGCAGTACGCTTTGTAATCACCCACATCCAAAGTGTACATGCTCACAGGGATATGCCTTAATATCAAACCAATTTTGAAATCATTTACCTGCAAGGGAAGTAAACAATTTTGCAGCGGCGTTTATCGACTGAACAAAAATTGCTTATTGTGCAAGAAGAAATGTAACTTGAGTAAACTCCATTAAAAAGAATGTGCAGAAGGCGTTTCCCCTCGTTTCCCCCACTCCTCTATTGTTATCATTACTCCTCATTCTCCAGATCCTCTGTGCCTGATATTACCAATAATAATTCAGCCAAGAGAATCCATATTTCTTTGTAGCTATTATTAAAAAGCTGGACTACACTGTGGTATTCCACTGTAATTTCTCTTTCTGTATTTATCTGCTTCTGTCACTGAAATCAATCATCAGGAATGATAATAACAAGAAAGAAAGCTCTCATCTTTCTGATCCTCCTGGTGTCTGAAACACCTGCAGTTAAACCTCCAGGTCTCTCTTGTCTCTCAGCAGTGAATTGTGAAATTGCTATAAGAGAGAATGACCTTTTAATCCAGGTGGCTCCATGTGTAGTGTGACACTGGCTTGCAGGAACAAAGCCTGAAGTGAATCCCTAAAATAACCTTCGTGCTTCATGCCATGCTGTGTGCTGCAGCCTGCACGTTCCATTGATCAAAACGTTAGTTTTAGGTATTAGCAGGATTAGAGACGATTCAGTTTTGGTAACTTTAAAAATCTACATGCCGCCTGGCAGGAGGCTACCTGATGGATGGTAACAAGGTCCTCGCTGGCCAGGAGTTTGACTTTTGCTCGTAAATGAAACCCAGCGGATGGGATAAAACGTTGGTAAACCAGATCATGTTCACATTACATGTTTATGACTTGAATGTCATATCTAGAGGTGGGGGGTGATACTGGAGTTGCATGCAAGAAAGCTGCCAGTGTGACTGCAGTTCAAGACTACGTTTCAATAGTTGTAAGTGTGAAACCACCAGTCTAAAGAGGACAAGTCAGTAGAAGGAGTAGGTCAGGGTGGACGGTTGGGTCAAACAAGCACAGAGCTTTCACCCAGGGGACCGCTGTTAGAGTCCAGTGTGAAACCAAAAGTCAAGATCAAGTTATCTTAACTTACTTACATTGGTCACGTTATATATGTGATGTAAGTCAACTTTTCTTATGTTACGTAGACACATTCAAAACTAAAGTTACATAAATTAGTAGTTATTGTCGTTTGTCAGTGTTTTCGAAATAGATAGAAATACAGACGAAAACAGGTATTTACCAGATCAGATACAGCATTGTCACAACATATAATAAAAAAAGTGAAACTAAAAAATGTAAAGTTTCAACATATCTACGGTTTATTTTCCCGATTGTGCTAGTTAAAGTTTCTCTGAATTGATTTATCCTTTATTTGGAAGACTGCAATAATTGGCCACAGAACGTCCCATGACAATTGTGCGCAGAATAAAACATAAAAAGACTCACAAACCCTGCGGGAATCCGTTTAATATGCATTAAGTCTTTTGATACCAAGATCCTGAGTCTAGAGAGACAGATTTATATTTATTGTTTCATCTTTGGAATTGTTCTGACTCTATCCATTGTGATTAAATACTAAATTTTTCATAGACATTGCATTTTTGATGGCCTGCAGACACATTTGTATGTATTACCCGTTGTTCACTTTGTCCTAACCTGAACTGCCTGTTGTCACTTGCAGGGATGTAATAACCTGCGTTTTATTTCCTCAGTTACATCGATTGTTTGTCTCCAAAGCTTGAGCAAAGAGGCCACAACAATTGATTTGGAAATGATGTGAATTTAAACTTTGGCCATTAGTGTCCTGCAAGCCAATCAGAGGTAGTCAATGTGGACCACATGACCCAAAATTGCTCAATTGAGAACGTGAGGGTGCCTCTGTGCCTGCGCTTTCACTGAATTCAAGCTGCATCATGAGAAACCTTTTTTCTGATGGGGCCAGACAATTAGCTCATCACAGATCGTATTGTATCAGCACACAGGCGAAATAAGAGATACAGGTTTATCCTATGGATTCAACAATATGCAAATAAGCTTTGGGAAATATGTGCAAATATATTCCCATTTAAATTCAGGGTTTTTTTATGACTCACTGGGACATATATATCTGCCAGTTCCCAACTTGCTGTGCGTTTTTATTACATCCACAGGCGCAATAAAGACTATCACACCTGATCATGATTCACTGTGTTCTTGTTGTTCACCGTAAAAGGCAGGTGATGACATTCCAGTCTTTTGGAATTACTCAATGTGTGTGTGTGTGTGTGTCCAGTGACCCATACAAGGGTCAGAGGCAGAGTGTTCACAATGTTGAAGACCTGCTAGGATTCCACCTGAATTAGCTCAGAACCACACAGATAAAGCTCTGCATGTAGAGCTAATGTTCAGGACTTGTCAGCCAGGTTACACTATCTCTGCACTGCATAATGATGTGTGAGCATTTCAAGCCCGCTGCCGGCTCTTTATACTGCAGAATGGAGACTCGCCCCAACGCGAAGGGAAGTAATAAATTACTCTGGCAAGATTTGAGTTCTGCATAAGTCAGGAGGAGCCACCACGGGGGAAACAGATTGTAGATTGTTTTGTGTGCACAGAGCGAATGGGGGAGGTTGGTTGTGGCGTTTAGATTAATGCATCTGCCCGCTTTACAAAATGCCTTTGAATCTGCAAGTGCAATGTAAGCTATAACGTAAATGTGAGATAGATTACATTCAATACTGTACGTATGACTTCGGGATTAAGCAGTGATTTGCCTATTTTGTCAGTAGGTGTAAATATTACTTACCGTATGTTATTCAGGAGTACAGAGGCGAGCTCCTTGACACTCATTCAGACGTGGTGCACACAGGCAGCTGTTTATGATAAATGTCATTAGCCTGCGCACTGGGGGAAGGAAGCGCCTTGTGGCTTCAACCAGCAGCAACAAAACAGAGAGAACTGCCATTTGCAGGAAGAATTAGAAAATAAATAAAAGTTTGACATTAGAAAGGGAATGTACTGTAATTCTGGGCAAGATTTAAAGACAGTTACACACAGTATACTATTTAAACAGTCAAACCTAAGAGGTGGTTTAATGAAAATAATTCATCCTGGAATTGTAATCAAGTGAAATGTATGTCTTTCAGAAATCTAAGAAAGAATGATAAAATCAAAATGGTTATGGATGATGTTCATTTTAAAGGAGTGTCTGAAGAAAAACTCAAACAACAAACTTACTTTGGAAGCCTCATAAAGAATATAAAAGAGAAAGTGTGTGGATGTATTGCTGTTTTGAACAAAGCAAAGGACAGTTTGGACTTTGCAGTGATAAACATATAATTTCCATTTTTTTTTTTTTTTTACAGAAAATCTCTTTTTTTCACTTAGATTTTCCATTACATTTCTATGTTATTTTTCGTATTTTGGTATTTTTTGTGCTCCTGCTGGAAAAATTTCAAAACAGTTTATTTAACAGTGTATTTTCTCGCCAATGGATTGTTAGTATTTTAAGGTAAGGTTTTTTTTTTTAAATTATTATTATGCACTTAAATGCGCAAAAGAAAGACAAACTAATATGTATGAATGGATTAATATAAATGCTGTATCCATATATTGTATAATACACACAAATAGAACTATATTGTATAGTTATTTAGCCTACATAATATCAAAGTAAAGGCAAAATGGTTAATTGTGAAATTAATTCATATCCACATCACAGTTGCTTTTTGCTGCGCAGTCAGGGGCACACACACAAATGTCAACACTAATCCTTGAATATTAATTATCAATCAATATTAATTAATCACTGTGACTTCTCTGCTCTAACGCACTGAAATTCAACAAATATATCTGACAATGTTTACACCGTCAAACAGACACATTTATAGATGAATACTCATTTCAGCTGCAGAAAGCTTTATAGCAGCACTGGAAATGCACTGAGCTGTAACCCTGGCCCCAACTCTTTATTCTTTCACAGCTATTAAAACTGGTGGAAATAATACAGCCTCTCTACATCTGCTATTGTATCACATTGTATTGTCTTGCACTGCATTGAATGGTGTTTTTTATTTCTGTTTTATCTGAGAGTGAGTAACTCGCCCTGAAGTGAATCCAAAGCCAAGCCATGCCCCTGGTAAGACATTCAAAAATGTTGACCTTCTCATAATACTGCTATCCAGGATTTCAGTTGAAGGTAAGCCTCTATGGTTTCTGAGGAGCAAATGGATTGTGCATGCAGATCTGAAACCTGAGAATAATGATTGTGGACCATTTACAGCAGCCTTTGAGGGTAAAAGTAATTGACTTTGGCTTAGACTATGAAGTCTCTGAAGCACAGAGGGCTTCACACATTCAGGCCAGGTGGTGCAGGTAAGTATCTGGCAGCAGTGCAGAGCTCAGGAAGCCACTTCAGTGGATATCTTCAATAGAATATGTTTGCATACCTGTATGTCCAGGACTGATTGGTAGATCCCGTGATAAAG
This sequence comes from Pagrus pagrus, assembly GCF_965226575.1. Classification (NCBI taxonomy): domain Eukaryota; kingdom Metazoa; phylum Chordata; class Actinopteri; order Spariformes; family Sparidae; genus Pagrus; species Pagrus pagrus. Next base: position 29,402,431 of record NC_140190.1, on the reverse strand, counting down.
AATAACCAATGAAAGACATAGGATTCTGCCTACACTTCTCTGGTCTAAAAATAAATGTTGTTTCAGTCAGACCTAAAGATGCCTGATGAACTTCTGAACATAAAGGCTCCATATTTGTTTGTATTATTTTATATACAAAATGATATCCTGCAAATGGATTCAGAAAAGGAGGTTTGACACAAATGTTTTGTGGCACTGAACATAATCTACTCGAGAACAGTTCATTCTTGATCGTGGAAACAGACGTTGACAAAACAGGGTCAACTCAAGGTTCATTCACTCGCTTGTTGCAGAACTTTTTTTCAGAGTATTTTGCCTTTGTTTGATTGTATAAAATAGAGAGGCAGGCAGGAAATGTGGGGAGAAAGAGAGTGGTGGATGACATGCAGCATATTCCCCAGCCATTTTCAAAACAGCAGATGTTTAGTTCTACATGGTATGTGGCTTAGCCACTCTGTCCTGGTGATTTCCTGCTTTTAACATTATTAAATGGTCTTTATCCGCAGATGGAGTTTGTTCAGTTGTGACAAAGCTTTAGACATTTAAACTTATTATTCTGAGAACTTAACAATGAGCATACGCCATCTGCTGACAAAGATAAAATCTTGGTGTTGTGTTGGTGTTGTTATTAGTTTATGTTATGTCCGAATGTTTGGACAGAGGCTTTGGCAACATTGTTGTTAAACTTTCATGCCAATAAAGCCCCTTTGAATTGAATTGAATTGATAAAGACTTTATAATAATAACAAATGCCCTCTTAAGAAAAAATCTCAGCTAAATCAAATGGTTATTACCAGTACAATGAAGGTCCCCTAACCTTACCAAAGTCTTCGTTTGAACAGTTTTTGCAGTATTATTTTAACTCAAATTATGATCTTTTCTTGGACTATCTAGTTGCTTTACCGCCTCGACCAAAATAAACCTTAACCTCAGTAACAACATTCAACAGTGATTTGTAATAGTTGTAGAAGGCACATATAAGTTGTGTTGTCGGATCAGAAAACGTAACAATATTATCATTAATTTGAAGGATTTGTTGGATTGGATTGAGTAAGTCGCCCAACGTTTAAGCACCTGTGGACAGTGTCCAAGAGAAGTGTTCAGAATCAAAAGTTCAAAAGTTTAAAAATCTACAATTTCATGACAACTGAGCAAACTGCATCTGCTGATGAAGGTCTTGTGATACAGTCAAAAGCTCCTGAACAAGCAAGTAAGCAAACCCATTTGTTTGGTTAACTTTAGACCATAATTTGGCTCTGTCATTACAGCAGCCTCGATATCTTTTTGTTGAACTTGTTTTCAATTCATCAGACCTGAACAAAGAATCTCTGTGCTTCATTTATCATGATAGTAAATGCTTAAAATGTGCTGAAAGAAAAGAATCATGCCCCTGCAGTATATTGTCAGAATATTTTCTTCTCACTGTATACATTCTACAGTAGGGAATAAGAATGATAAACTCCAGCTAAGTAGCCTACGGGTATGATTGATACATCGTTTGGCATCCAATATTACTTATCATCAAAGCAGCGACCTGGTTTCACCTCAGGTCTATGTTTGCAGTGCAGAAGCTCTCAAATGAAATGTGGGCCTAATTACATTTTATCTGATGCCCCGCAGCAGGCCCTGCCCTCTGAGAAATTAATATCTGAGTGTCCAATGCACCCAGTCTCAATTACGTTTCTTTTCAAATGCATCAGCTGCCATCCTTCTTGTTAATGCGCAATGTGGGAGTGGAAGTGAATACAGTTCTGAGTTATTCGTCTTGCCCCAAAGACCGAGCGAGGGGCTCGGCTGCATGTGAATGCATTTCGAAGAGCAGTATCAACACAGAAAAACAAGCTTGCTCACTTATACGTATATATATCACTTTATAAACTGTCTAATGTTTTGCTTTTACTTATTGCGTTCCTAAAATAATCAGGGTGGATGTGTTGTTTATAAGATTGGTATCTTGCAGCCCAGTCGCCTGAATTAAATGTTGGCAGTTTATGTGTGGGATGCACTTGAATTTGTACCTGTCATGTTCACCATATTGACATTTGTGAAATAACTGTCATATCATGTTCACATTGCATGTACTCTATATGAGGTAACTGTCATCTTGGGAGGTGGACGGCACATGAGTGTCATTTCTGGCTGCTAAGGCTGCAAAGCCAGTCACTGCTTTTCGAGACTGTATTTCAACATTAAAGGGTGAAACCACTGGATTTTTTTTTTCTTTGCCAGAGGTCAGGACATTTTCCAGCTGTGTTTATGGCTAGAAAATTGTGATATTTCTGACAAGACTTCAGGACATTTCCAGCTGTGTCTGCAGCAACAAAACTGGGATGTTTTTGATAAGATGTAGGGAATTTTCCAGTCATGGCGACAAAACCGGAATACTTTTGATGTCATGAAATTTTCAGCACTGTTTGTGGCAATAAAACTGTTATTTTTGCTGATGATTTCAGATTTCTTTCAGATTTCCATTCCTAATTCCCGATTAAGAATGGATGACAAAACCCAGTGTTTTAAACGAGACCTCAAGACATCTCACAAATTCAGGTACTTTAAGCCAAAACATGATCTTTTCCTAACCATAACCAAGTGTTTTATGTGCCTAAACATAACCGCACCATAAGCATAGAGTTTACATCATAGAATTGAGTCTTTACATACCGTTCAACATATCCATTGTTTGCGGAAATGTACAATGCCATCATTTATTCTGGTGATTGGCTTGGTACTCAGAAAACACAGTCACAGTGCTGAAAGTCAGACGGTATTTACTTGCTGTTTCCTGTCGGTGTGACTGGATTGAGGTTTGTCACTGCAGCAAGATTTGTGAAATGTGAAGTGTGGTGGGCTCCTGTTGTGGTTGTGATACATATGTTACACCACTTATTCAAGACAAGCTGAGAGATGCTCTTCTGCTGAGGAGGTCTGTGTGTGTGTTCTCGCCACACCGTGACTTTTGCCAGCAGGGGGACTTGTAGCTTGATGAGTCATAGTTCTGTCAGTGATGACACCGGGTCACTCCTATGGAGATGAGTGTGTGGATAACGAGCATCATATCTCCATGGTCACTTGAAACTATGCTGGGGAGAATCTTAAGAATAGCTGCTTATGTGTGCGGGGCAGAGAAAAGTATTTCACTAAAAAACAGCAAAGGAAACTAGGAATGTATGATATGCATGTATATGAGCTTTCTATATGTATAACTGTATGTGTGTGTACCTATAATATAATCCAGAATACATCACTACTTTCTAGTCATTACAAACTCATGTTTAAAAAGATGCTCAGCATCAGGAATTCACCTTACTGAATTCTCATGTTACTTAGCATACTCTGGCAAATGTTTCACAAAGGACCAGGTAAACAATGCAGGAGAATTACTGCATGTGGACATCACTACTAGTTCAGATAGGCCTTCTATAATATGCACACAAATAAGAATCTATTGTTACATTAACAGGGACAGTTGTAAAGTGCACACATCTCTGGAAAAGCTTCTCAAACTACTTTTTTCTTTTTGCCAATCATTTTAAAATGCATGCGATAGAATACCAGATATCTTTGGAGGTATACATTTTCTACTGTTCCATGCAGGAATTGGTAATGCTGTTCTGATGATACAGTACAGTTTCAGCATTTGTAAGTGTGATACCACTGGATATTTTTGACAAGATGTCAGGACATTTTCCTGCTCCGTTTGTGGCAACAAAACCAGACTACTTTTGACCAGATGTCAGGGATTATCAGATTTGTTTTTAGGAGACAAAATGTTTTTATTTTTTTTAATTTATTTATTTTTTATGAGATGTCACAACATCTTTAGTCGTGTTTGTGGCAACAAAACCATGATATTTTTGACAAGATCTCAGGAAATTTTCCAGCCCTGTTTATACCGAAATAAAATAAATAACAATAAATAACAAAATCGGGATATTCTGGAGAGACATTGAGACATTTCCAGCCAGGACAGAGCCAGGACATTTTAATGAGATATCATACAAAAAGAGACGTCTCCAGCCAAGTTTCTACAGTGCAGAACATCCAGTCAATTACTGTAACTTCCACAAACATTTATGTGTGCCTAAATGTTCAGAGTGATAGATTGCATACCTCAAGCATTAATGCTTGACTTGATGTTAAGAGTGATGGATAACAGAACTCCAGCAAGTTCCAAGGCTGGTGTTTGATTTTCATACGGTGCCAATATGAACCTTGTTGCCTGAAACTTTGCCAGCAGACTTTGCAAAAGGGATAGCTATGACGCAATGTATAACGTGGTTTGATCTTATAGAGACAAAGCCAGCATATCAACTAAGTACACTTTAAGCTGCTGATTTAAATAACACTTCTTCACTTGTTGATGTGAAGAAAATATATATTTTGTAAGGATTAATGAGGTCACACCCACATACTGTTGGTCACCAGGTCTGTCTGACAACTTTTACGTTATGAAACAGCTTCGATGTTCTGCCAGCCTCCACAGCAAGAACACCCTCATGTATGAAAGTGCTGTCCTTCCTGTGGTTGTGGTAATTTGCCAAGAAAATAAATGTAATTAAACAACAAATTGGCTGCACACAGTGTGCTGCAACTCCATGTAGTTAAAGAGAACACAGAATTATTTCAGTACAGACCACAAACTTCTGATTCGTATAGACGTCGGAGAGCTGCTGTGATTCTTGTTTCTGAAAGTGCAGAGAGCAGTGTTGATATTCAGAATTTATAATGTGATGGCTGCATGACAGGCAACTGCAGGATTCAGCTAAAACTGGTTAGCAGCAGTCTAGCACAGGTGGACAACAATGACAACAATTAACCTTGTGGATCCTGGGCTGTTGCTGCTCAGTTTGGACTCCTGCTATTTACAGGTTTATTGCATTGTCACCACATGTCCAATGATGAAAAAAAAAAGATCATAACAACAAAAAAACAGTACTTTTTTTAATAATAGCAACAATCTGTATATGAATGAATAGAATTGAGTGTCAGTGTTGCTAAGATAGTCATGTTGATGGGACTGCATATGCCTTAGTAATGACAAAACCTGTACTTACAGTGCAAATTGAAAACCAAACAGACCAACAAAAAGCTTATTTTTTAGTGTTTTTCCTTCTTTTATTCTATATGGGAGTATTACGTTTGCCAATATAGCTCCCATCATGCTTTATGATTTGTTTTATTTTGTTAAATCAGCATGCTGCATTACCTTTAAGCGCTTCCTGTTTGTAACATAACCGCAGATGCTCAACAACAATCAGCTAGATTACATTTAAGTGCAGGCGAAATAGCCTGAGGCAAGATGAAGCCATCAAGAGTCTCTTTTTTTTAAATGTGATTTATAAACCGATTTATGGATACTCACCCAGAAAAGATAGTGGAGAGACTTCTATCACTGAAATAGGGTTGCATCTGAATCAGCAGTATATGTAAAGTACCTGTGCATTTGGGTTTGTTTGAGACAAGTGTATAAATGAAATGCTGATTTTGGTAAAACACTCCTAACCAGTATTTGATAAACAGTCCATATGATCCTGGCCCACATGCTCGTATAAGGGTGCACTATAAGGTGTTTTTCAATTTCACAAATAGCACATTGCACAACAACAGCAAAAAAAATGTGTCTGTATAATGAAACCTTATGCGATAATAATATGAAAAATCATAATAGGGAGTCGCCTGCCAAAATGTCTGGACCACACACTCTTTGTATTGTGGTTGTGTTTTTCTAATAGCAACAAACAGCTCTTGGTCATGTTTACATGGCGGTGAAGGACAGTAACACTGAAGCAGAATTGCGGGGATTAAAGAAATAACCCGAACAATCTTTGGGCCACTGCTTAATCCGCTCAAATAAATACCTGACACTCAATTTTCAGCAAGGCCGTCCAGAGCGGCTGTGATGGCTGTTGTCAGCACGGGGGGGTTAACTCCATCTGCTGAAGGACATGCGAGGGCGATGAGGTGGCCGTGGCCTCTTCTGTGTCCCTCACCTTCACCACAGAGCCTAATACTGGCCATGGAATGCTGCAGATTAAATATAAAGGCTGTAAATAGTGCCGATATCCACTGTGGCAAGAATGACAATGGATACAGTATACTGTTTATCATGGTGCATCATTTACCCTCTGAAAATCAAATGCGAATTGTTATTCATAAACAGAAGAAAACAAGCAGCAGTTGCTGCAAATATGGAAGTTGTTTAAAAATGTGCTTGAGTTTGTTTATTTGTAATATTTGGCCACCATTCAGTGTCTGCTGTTGCACAGTTGCCCTTAATTACTTGTCAAAGCATGAGGCACCGCGAGTGTTTCTCTCTCTCTCTCTCTCTCTCTCTCTCGTTTATTACGCAGCAATCAGAACTTCACACTGCTTCTGTGCTCTTTCAAAGCACAATTCACAAGCATTCAGAGATGAAAAAAATAAAAAAGAAGGAATCTAAAAGGGTAGAAAATATCTTGAGTGGAGGCTTATAGCATGACATGAAAACACTTCTTATTCACCCACTGTGCTTCTCCTGAGACTTTTAAATCCTGCATTCAAACAGAGAAGCATGGCCACAACCTCGAGGGGTGAGAGAGAGCTTTATAAACTCGGGGTGCAAGAGCAATGCAGGCTCGTATTACTCTTCACAGTGGCTGCATTTATCCTCTAATTCCTGATTATTCCGCAGTGAGCTGCTAGGTGTGCTCAATTTACAACAGAATAGAAGACAGATTTCATCCCTGGGGGTGCAGCGGCTGAATGCATTTCTTCTTCTTCGTCGTCTTTTCTATTTTTTAATTAGAGCTTAAAAGTTTAACGGTAACTGCTCAACCATTCGGGGCAGTGCTGGTGATTATCATGGGCAAAGTCGTTTAATAACAGATCATTTAGCATTTTTAGTTGTAGGATCCCAGCAAAGGGAGTTGTTAAGCACTGGTCCTGTAGGCGGTGTAAAAACTTCATGTTAGAGGAATTCCCCTTTATAGAGGCAGCTATTTTAACTGTAAAACAGTTATTCAGGAACATTGCATCGTCTCCAGTGGCTAAGCTTAATAAATAGTGCAGGTGTGCTAAAGCTACAAAAGCATTTATCCCTGAGAATTTAAATTTTTGATGATGTACAACTTAGCATCTACTTTAAGCAATCTTTTTTAATATCAGAGGCGTTTTGGTTTGGTACTTCTCCATGTTGGGTTTTGAATTTATGCACTTTGTATCTGTTCTACAGCCAATTTACTGTATTTGCAAGGCTAATGTAGGTAATGTGATGCTGGTGTCTGCTGTAATCATGCTGCATTTACGTTTTGATCAGCTGCTCAGTGAGTCCATTACCTCACATGGATTTCTTATAATGAGAGAGTAAAATGACGCATCGCAATTCAGTGTAATTTAAGGTGAAAACACCATTTTTTATGCACTTTTTGGGTCATTTTTCACCCATAACAATTCTCCTTTCAGACTAGTGGAACGAGTATATATTAAATTGGATAGTCTTCTTTGCATATTTGAATGTAAAATTTGCAATAAAAATGTCCTATTGTACATAAGCAAGGGGGAAGTTTCAGCTATTTAATTTATTTTTTTTCTCAGACCCTGATCCAGAAATCTCCACTTCAGTCGCACTTACTGTACAAACACTAAACTTTTCAGTTTTATTTCTATTCATATTCTGAAGGTTTTTACACAGGAGGTTGTTCATATATACTTCATAGACTGATTTATACAACATTTTATTCTTAAAGACGTGGCAAAAAATTGATTTGTTGACTGTATTCTGATGTTCATAATAACAAAGAGATATATCCAAAATTCCCTCTGCAGAAACATTTATCCAATGTTAGATATCTCTTCTGGAAACTAATGGACAGCTCATTTTAATTAGATTAGATATCAGAAAATAAAGAAGATAAAAGTTTCCTCTTTAAAGTGCTTTACCTGAAATACCTACTCTCAGGACAATCAGTCTGTATAACGTTATACATAGAACCATCCTAGTTACAGATGAAGGTGTCATTAAAGTTCCACCTTTCGCCTTCAGGAAGTCCTATTTTTTCTTCTTCTGGGGAGTTTTATCTCTAACAGCACAAAGCAGCCTCCTCTTAAGCTCTCATTAGAACAACCCCTGGTTTTTGGCCAGATAAACGGTGAAGAAGAGCAATGGAAGGAGGGATGGACAGGTGGATTGGGCACCGGCGGTGAAGACAATAAGTTCTGTTTTATTGGCAAGGACTAATTCTTCATTCCTCTAATTGAAGAAGTCATGGTAGATCAATAAGCTTCACCAGGCCGCCTTGTTCTGGCATGCACTGACATTATAGCAAAAGACCCGGCAGCACAAATAGATCTTTTATCAGCGACAGGGCTTAGTGTGTTTACAACACATCCCTTATCTTTTCCAACTCCCATCTGTCCGGGTGCAGGAATCCAATTATGTTCCCAATATTAACCCCTTTAGAGAATTAACCCCGCACACCACTAGTCTTTGAGCAAATAAAAGTGGGTGAGGAACCTGCTGCCAGTGTTAAATGAGGAAATAAATAATGGATGCTGGCTTTGCCTCTCTCCCTCTGTGCGCCACTGATCCTACCCACCTGGAGGGCTTCTAAATAAGATCCTACGCTGGCTGAGCACAACACAGCAGTTCATTGATCCCCACCCTGTGGTAAGGCCTCTTCCCTCAGGTGGGCATATGAAGGTTGAAGGGAAAGGGCATAAAAAAACAAAAGTGGAGACAGACACAGAAATACACAAACAGTACATACAGACCGTGGAAGGCAGAATGACTCACCTGCCCTCTAGGAAGCACAGCACAGATCAAAAGAGTCAGCAGCTTGGATGTACACGCATGTGTGTGGTGGTGTAGTCCAAAGGAAATCAAATGTGGCATTTTCTCAAGAGCAGTCATATTGCTGTTCAATCTATGCAATTAATATGGTCTGTTTGTTTAATGGATGTGCAGCAGATGGAGCAGCTTGTGAGTCACAGTGTGGTGGTAAAACTGGAAACACACAGCCCACAGAACACATGTACTGTACAGTATGCAGGCAGTCGCAGGACATCACTGACCACTTCCTAATGAAAGTATATTTGAGGGCAGTAAATGAAGCTGTAGAAATGTTTTGACATGTTTGGCAGTGCATAATGGAGCCAAATTGCTGGTTTAGACTAAACGAAGCATATCAAATCAGAGGCAGCTACTTTACAGAGCACTACATCAGTTAACGACTTTGGAAAAAGTGAATAAATGAACATCAGGACATCAGCTGTCTGCGAACACCAGGCCAAAAGGAGTCACAGCATTGACTGGGAAGAGGTCAAAGTTGTCAACCAGGGGTGAGCGGAGTGCCGGGAAAGGTAGAGAAAGGTGAAAAAAGCCGATGTATCTCCAACAACGCCTTCTCCAACTGAGTAACTAATTACATAATGATGCTGATGGAGATGTTGATGCCTCGTCATTCATGTAGGAGGGTTTATGCTATGCAGAGTCGAGGTGAAGTCTGAACAAGTGAGTCTTGAGTCTTTTGCGGAAGATGGCGAGTAACTCTGCTGTCCTGACATTGGTCGGGAGTTTGTTCCACCACTGAGGCGCCAGAAGAAAGAAGAGTCGTGACTTTGCTGAGCAACCTTTGTTTGCTCTCAGCGATGGCGGTACCAGCCAGCCAGCTCATGTAGTGGAGCAAAGTGGTCTGACCAGTGTTTGGAGGTAGATGGGTGCAGTTCCGTTGACGGCCTTGAAGGCCAGTATCATCGTCTTGAATCGGATGCAGGCTGCAACAGGAAGCCAGTGGAGGTCACGGAGGAGGGGGGTCACATGGGAGAAATTAGGTAGATTGAAAATGAGGCCGCTGTGGCGTTCTGGATACGCTGCAACGGTTTAGTCACAGAGGCTCGAGTCCAGCCAAGAGCGAGTTGCAGTAGTCCAGGTGGGAGATGACCAGCGTTTGGACCAGGAGTTGCGTTGTGTCTTTTGTGAGGAAAGACCAGATCCTGCGGAGGTTGTAGAGGGCAAATCTGCAGGATCAGGCCACAGCAGTGATGTTGGGGGTGCAGGATAGTCTGTCGTCGAGGATTACGCCCAGGTTCCTCTGAGTCGATAAAGGCGATACTGTGACTGTGACAGTGACTGACAGGTCCATGCGAGTGACATCTCACTCTCTCATTCTCTCTATAGTGTTACCCTAAACATGTGCTCTCAGGTACCGAAATTTTGCAGCAGTTGATTTAATCTGAGTCACTGTCATGTAGTACCAATGTAATTTTGTCGTAACCCTGAGAAGTACTGAGTTTAATACTCAACCTGAACTGTTTACCAAGGTCAAGTATGAACTTCAACAATCATCAGTATTTTCTCGCGTAAACATGATTATGTTGATCATCCTGTTTGTGAGAGACAACATATATATGCTGGTGAAGGTTACTGGTACAGTGTGTGCATATGAACTTCATCTTACTGTAAATTAACCATAGCCTGTGCACTCCCTCAAATCCATTTTCACAAAATAATTAATAAGGCTGGAAAAAAACAGTGTCCTGGTTACATACAAATGCATAGGATCGATACTGTACTGTTAATTTGAGAGCAAACCTTAAAAGTGAAGATTCCTTTACTCTTTCGAGTGGCTGTATGGCATGAAAACTTTACCAACACTGGATCACAAGAAGCCCTCCGATGCTAATACACGAAATTCTCTGAAGTTGCGAGGATAAAATGTATGCAGTCTATGTCTATGCAAACCATGGATGTGTTAAATATATACATTTCATGTATGATGTCAACATTTCTATGGTTGTGTCATATATGTATGAGGAAGTCATCACAGTGTTGTGGAGCCAACCAGCGAGAGACCAATGTTCGGGACGCTGTTTCAAGATTTGAAAGCGCGAAACCCTGGATATTTTTTATGAGACTTATGAGACATTTTCTAGCCCCGTTAGTGGCAACAAAACTGGATATTTTTGACAGGATGCTCAGACAATATCCAGCTGCGTGCATAGCGACAAGATCTTTTCCAGAAGCTTAAGTTATAGCGCTGTGAGGTCAAACACAGATGGACAATTTTGGCTCATTTCTGACTTGACGGTAGGTATGAGAGAGTACACAATCCATATCTGTCTTCAGAATGGGTGGAGCTTAAGCTGGGAGTAGGTTGGGTTTACCAGAAGTTGTTAATGTTAGCTTTCAATTGATATGGGTTGATCAGAACTTGCAGTATTTATTATTTGTTAGAAAACCATTTTCAGAAATGGCTAGGAATTATGCTTCAGACTAATGTTTTTGATCATAAAGCAATTTTTATAAACTTGAATGAATATACTTCACTCAGCAACCCAATAAGGATTTTGGATATTGAGACATTTTACCTGGGTAATATATTAATTCATAAAAAGTACATTATCTGTACCGGAGACTCGTTTCAGTACTTGCTCAAACCCTCTTGACAGAAAGTCCAAAGTCATTACTTTGAAATCAAAACCTCTCTGTCTTTCATTAACTCGCAGCAACATACTACTCACAGTCTGCACTGTGTATTTAGCTCATCAACCACCCATCTTGATTTAGGATCTGTAAATTTAAGGCAGAAAAAGCACCAATGGGGCTTCACCAACCCTTCGTTAGCAAAGCAATCAAACCTGACTCACCACTTTGCTTGGTGATGATGACAAAAAGGAAATCCACAAGTGCGCTCCAAATCTTCACCACATGGCTACATCCTCAGGAAACATAAGCCCAAGAACCATTTTAATTAGTTAGCTAGCTGGCAAGTCACAACTTGTTGCCATCATCTCTGTTACACATCTTTGCTCATGCAATGCTAATGACGGCTTTGACACAACCCTACAAACGCAGTCCACTCCCTCATTTCAGTGACTCCACTGTGTCGGCACCGCAGGGATTCTGGCACTTCAGCAAAGAACCGGAGGGTTGTCAGCAAAAAAGATTAACCTTCCCAAACTTCTGCTGCATCACGAGGTAACGTCATGTGGTCAACTCGTTAGAGAAAAACCCTTTATCAAACATTTATGTTAAATAACTCCCATTCAGACGGTCCTGGTGTCACGCTTGTTACTGACAACATGGAGTGAGACAAAAAAAGGCCAAGAGGAGAAGCTTCACAGATGAGGTGGAGGTGCTAATTAACAAAGACGCACAAAACCAAGCCGTTATTTGGCTGGTTTGCAGGCAAATTGTCAAAAGAAAGGCTTTTTACAAATCTAATTGCTGTTTTGCTGGAAATTAGACCAATGGCACAGTTTAAAAAGACATTCATTTTGAATCGCTGAAAAAAGAATCCACAGAAAAAGGTGGCACAGACGAAGGGCTGTCCACCACTTCAATTTCAGTTGTTGATCAGAATTGCCACCACAACTGGTGAGACAAACCTGAGTGGAATCATCCCTCATGGTGAGTATTACACGAGTCACAGGGCATTGCCGCTAATCACAGTGCAGGCTGCATCACAAGCCTTATTTTCCATTACTGTCTTATTATTCACATTCGCTGAACTAAGAAGCTTTTGTCTTTTTTTTTTTCTTCAGAAGATCTATCACAATTGCCAGATCCTGCTGCACCGGCTCAGAGATCTGCCAAGGGTCTTCTGAAGCTGAGTTGAAGAAAAAGGAGAAAATGATGAAGGATATTGCTGGCATCAAACCTGCTTTTGTAGGCTGGTACTGTCGAGTGCCGCCTCTTACAGACAGGAACAGCCAGTGGCTCTTCATCAATCCTGTAGTGCGCAAGCGCCCCTAGTTGTGAGTGTACTCCTTTTTCTACCATCCATAGTTACTGTATATGCTGTATTTGTATGCTGTACTGTATATTTCCTGGGGTGCTTCTAAATTCATGCACATTTTCACACTTGAATAACTACCAAGAACAAGTACCATTTATACTTTAGGCCCTAAGTTGACTTAGTATGCTCACAGATTTGTCAGGCCCATTGAGTCATGTTGGGCTATGATCAGTTGCAGATAAATGTTAAATGGACTTTATGTAGCTCTTATCTGGTCTACCAACCACTCAATGTGCTTTACTCCAATGCCCGTGGAAAGTCTGGTTAAGTTTTGTAGCCCAGGATGAATTTCTGGAGCTTCACAGCAAAACAGCATTGCAGCACCCTCATAAACAACTGAAGTAGCTGGAGACTTGTTTTAAAATGTAAAAAAATACCCCCCCCAAAAAAATAAAATAAAAACACTATGTGTCCAGAAGCCCACAGATACACAAATTAATTTGAAAAGTTAATTTTAAACTGAATATTCTGACAGAGGCCCTGCACCAAAATGAGTTGTTTGAGTGCAGACTAGTACTGTAACTGCTACTGAGGTATTTTTCATAATTGGCTCTCTTGTTACTTAAGCAACTAGTTTATAAAGTAAGATTAAATAGCGACAGCACACCATTAATACAAGTTGAGGCACATAAATTGAGCAGAATGTTAATCTGCTACTTTGCTTCATACTCACACCATATGTACTGTACAGCACAGTCATTGTCAGTACAGTGTATGAATGACTGAATGTACCGAGTACAGTTGACAAGGGCAGGTAGACAAACATCTCAGACACGATTAATCCACACACACCTGTATGGTGGCAGCCAGTCCTGCTTATGCTGAAACAAACTGTATGTTTTTTTTTTAAATCACGTCGCTCGTCTCACAGGTTGACTGTCCCACAGAGAAAACTCCCGCGACACCAGATGGCAAGTCCACCCCCGACTGTCTGCATTTTCTTTGACAGGAGGTTGGTATAAGAGCACATCTGAGAGGAAAAACAAATAGACGAAATGTACAGCTGAAGTTAAAGAGTTTGAGTCACACTTGATTAATTGACGTGTTTTTGTTAAAATCTGGTAGCTGATTAAGAACTTCACAGCTTTACAGTCACAATCTACAGTTATTAGAAATCACTCAACGTCCACAGGCTCTCTTACTCCCATGTGAACAGCGCCCATAGAATCAGCCCATAAAAGCAGATAAAATTATAGGTTTCTATACAGACCTTCATGGCACAGGCACAAAGGTGAAAGTGCTGGCCTTTCTCTTTGTAGGGGAGAGTCAGTGATGCTGTGGAGCACACTCAGGCCGACGGCCATACAGTAGCTACTGAGAGGCATACATCCATCAAAACACACCCACACACACACATTCCCTTACTCACACACACCATTACTTCTATACCCTTCAAGCAACGATTGGGTCGCATAGACTCGGACTCTAATTTAATGTAATTTCATTTATCACTTTGAATTAGATTTCATGTTGCTATTTAATAATTTAAATCCCCTGGAAAGCACTCTTGGCTTTCAGCTCAGTATCAAGGAACACTGGAAGATGACCGGAGGTAATGGCTACTACACTGGCCATAATTTACTTCACAGTGTTGGACAGGCAATATGTGGAAACGAGAGAATTTGTACACCAAGTAAATATCATAGTTCAGGATGATGGAAGTGTTGAGTCTCCGATCAGGTGTGGGAAACTATTTTTGCAGTTTGAGTCTGTTGAACTCTCTTATAGACAAAGTTCTCATGCACAAAATATTCTGGTTTTTGGCCTTATTCCAAAAAAGCTAATATTCCTACTGTTTACATGACTAATGGAAAATAATATTCCACTAATATTCCCATATAGATGTAGCAGTGCATACCTCAATTACTATAATGACGAACACTTTTCAGAGAGAGGTTATCTCCTTTTCAAGCTGCAGTGGTGTGGCTCGGCTGGTGTATCCTTATTGTCATCCCTCTGCAAGTTTTGCAAAACTGTGTTCTTCAAGTTATGTTTTTCATCGATTCTGGATGAGGTACGCAGCAAGGATTTGTGAGAGAGAGGTCCTCAAAGGGTTCTCTGTTGGAGAATGGAGAGAAAAATTATGAATGTCCTGCTGAACACATGTACTGTAAGCCTGCTAAAAATAGACAATTGACTCCTTTGCCATTGCCAGTAAATGAGTTTGTCATTTAGTTTTTTTTTCTGTGTGTTACGTTCAACATCACAAATGTGCTGGAAATCAGTGAATAGTAGAAAGCAGCATGGAGGCCAGTGACAATGCTACTTTTCTATATGTTTTACTTCAGAATCTCCTTCAAACTCAATGCCAACTAAACAACAATGTTTAAGGACTGCTTGAACGGAGACATAAGAATATAAGAAACATTTAAGCGCCAACATCTGGAACTGGGACAGAATGCCAATTGTACCCTTTCCCACTGAAGACAAAAGCCAGATGTTAGTGGATGTTGTGTCCATGTGTGAATGGGGTTTGAGATTAACCAATTTGTTGTTTAGATTACCCGTGATTAAGGTGCTTCGATACTTAACCTTTATTACGTTTTAATTTAGTTTAGTTGCGAGCAGTGTTGTCTTTTTGAGGATCACATTCACTCAGTTTCACACATTCAAACTTGGAAGCCACCCAGCACAGTCCATTGAGCAGCTGGGGGTTAAGGGCCTAGCTCAAGGGCACTACATTGGTGGGCAAGTGCTGCTCTTTCACTTTCGCCTTTCCAGCTGGTCACGGGATCGCATCAGTGACCTCCCCCAGCCCGCTTCTCTAACCTCTGGCCACCACTGCCTAATTAGCTTAAATTAAGCTCTGTTTATTTGATTGAGACTGGAAAGATACTCAATTATTTCATGTCTATCCCATTTTCTGTTTGCTTAGTCAGTTTGACAGATTGATATGTATTAACAGAGTGAATGTCATTACATTTAAGTGAACCTCAGCTGTTCAACAGATTTATGGTCTCATAGGCAGTAGACAATTGCACTAATGTGGGCTTGTCAACATAGCAAATTTATAGCTATGCCAATGGAGCGCAATGGTAGACAGAGATTTACAGTTTGATTTTATGTGTATTTCATGTTTTATTTATTTTTTTATAGTTCTTATGATGATGATGTTTTTGAGTGATGCTACTCTGGTGAACTTTGGAAAACACTTTCAGTTAAAGCAATGGACTTCTAGCTTGTGACTATATGAGCGAGAAAAATTGTGTGTTACGTTTTTTGAACCACTGATAGCATGAAGTTGCTTGTTTGTTCATGCAAAATGTCCTTGACTGCGATAAAACCCTATCTGAATCAGTAATGGGCACCCTGCTTTTCTGTTTGGAGTAGTGAGTGTGGCAATTGTATAGATAGATAGATAGATAGCATGTGGTACTCTTCAGTATTAGGCACAGGAAGCACTCAGTCATGCTAAGATGAATGCTTTGAAATAATAAATTACAAAATGCAAATAAGGAGAAGATTAGTCTGTGTTTATGGGTGGCGTTTAATTTTAATTGGTTCATTATTTCCGGAAATTACATTTTTAAACTCTCCTGACTGCCACAGCTGTGCTTGGTGCTGTGTCAAGGGAATGAAAGCTACAGGTCGAGAGCATCGCACTCTGCAAACCAGACTGCTGTGTACACAGTATAACTAGTGTGATTTTGGATATTTCTTTCAGGTGTTTGTATTGACAGTGAAAAGAAATTGGATCTGTGATGGTTGGAATGTGATGGCAGGCACTATTAACAACTTTCAGGCAGTGATGTGTTTGCTCATGCTTTGCCTTTTTCCCTTCATTGGTCAGTTTACTGTCTTTTAAGGCTTACATACATAAGAGCTCCAACCTAAAGCATCCTACAATAATTATTGTAGAATAAGTATTTCAACTAAATAAAAAACAACCAATTCATATTTTATCATTCCAACACATGAGGGCAAATGTTTTGTTTATGAGTGGCTGAAGCCAGGTTGCCCTAGAGCAGTGGTTCTCCATCTCTTTTGCCCAAGGCACACTAAAGGGCAAGCCAAACTCTTACAGCACACCTGTATACATATCCATGCCAAATAGCCCCCATTAGAATCAGAATCAGAAATACTTTATTGATCCCCGAGGGGAAATTGCTTGCGTTACAGCTGGTCCCATTCAAAAGTCTTTTGAAAAAAAAACTAAAAATAAGCAAGAATAATAAAAACAGAATAAAAATATAAAAATTAAGTAGGCCTACATCTATATATACAGTGTAATAAATAATGCTACAGTTGAAATATGGGTTATTGCACATTATTTGTTGTAATTATTGCACATTAAATACAAAAGAGAGAAACAAAGCGTCCAGGGTCCTCCTATTGATTCAGAGTGTCTGACGCTCAGAGCGAGCAGTTGAACATGAACAAGATTACATCTGTTATCACACATTTGACAAACAATTATAGTACTCATGGAATATTCATCGACAAATTAATTCAAGAACTTATTCGAAACTTTGGTTTGGATGGGTGTGTTGCTGCAGAAAAGACAGAAAAGTGCCTCTGTTGTGTGTGTCTGTGTGAGAGAGAGTAAGCGAGAGAGGAAGGGTGGATCTGTACTGAGAGGGCAGCATCACTGGTCGAGCAAGATGTCGTCACTCCTTACAGATCATGTTATATGAATAAAGAAATACACTGAGGGTTAAAAATAACATGCATATAAATAGTAAATACATAAACAGAATATGCACGAAGATAAAAAAGAAAAATGACGTACAAGCTAGCTCAGCACACGTGCCTGCCTGTGTTTGCAGATGTTTTTAATCCTTAGTGGTACTGGACTAATGTAGTGGAGATGGCTGGGTACTGTGATAAAGACGGAACTGAAACTGATCCAGTGGGAGCTCACTAAATTTGAGTCTCATTGTGAGGTCCATATGGAGCTCTCTCTCTATCTCTCTCTCTCTATCCCTCTCTATGAGCTTTCCTGTTGGCGATTCCTTAATGGGTCTTGGATCTAGTCACAGTCCTTGATGTTGGCAACATGTGGAAAATAGTGCTCCAACCTCTCTTTTAATGTCAGCACTCTCTCTGGCTGCCTATGGCGTGGCTGATGTCAGTGGGGAACATGTCTGTGGAGTCCTGTTCCCAGCAGTTGTTAGCACAATTCTTCCATGCTGCTTATATGACAGGCTCACTGATTCTAGCCAAAACTGTGATCACAGCCGGCCAAGCCCATAGAAAATGTAATGTTGTGCATAGCTTCTTGAAAATACATTTCAAGCAAACAGGTTTCAGGTAGAACACCAGCTCACACCAAATCTAAACCCATCATGACCTCAACCATTGGTGTGTGGACCGTTGTGAAGCCTTGAGGTTGGCATCAAGGCCACCGCCATCTTGATTTTTTGGAGTGACCATATTTGGAAGAGGGGGGTGCTGGAGAGGATATCCTGATAGATCTGAATGAGAACCCGAGGACACGGCGTGGTAGCGAATTGTCATTCACAAGGTTGCCAAACCCTAAAGCAAACCCTGCTATATCGTCTATTTCACTCTAAATGGGACAATAAATTCCAAAATGAATTTTTTACTGTATATAGAGTTGGAACTAGCGATTGAGACTAAAAATTTGTTAAGAAACCAAAGTAATAAAATCAAGAGTAGTAGGGCGTTTTTTTCATAAGCTTACATACAATCAGACATCTTTTTGAAACCAGTTGAGTTTTTCTTATACCCCTTTCACATGGGACATAAAAACCCAGTAACACTCAGCAACATCTGGCTTTTGTCTTTCATGTGAATGGGTACAATCAGCATTCACTCCCATGTCAAATGATTCTAGTCACAGGTGTTTATCGGCTCCAGCTCAGATCAACTGTGATGGAAACACAACAGCCAGGTGGACACAAGACTTACAAGACATTTTAACAAGTTAAACATCTTCTGGATGTAGTCTAATGAGGTATACGATCTGCTGTTTTCTGCTGTTTCCTGTATTATCGGCTTGTTCGTGATGATGAAGGAAGAAAGAAAAAAAGAACACAAGAAAAAAAAACAAGCAACATCGACAGAAAGGCAAACTAAGTCAATTGCATGTCTTACGATACCCGTGTTCAAAAAACTTGCATATACACGCAAATTTTGGTGTAAAAGTGGTATTCCTTATGCAGTGTTGAAATGGATGCATTTTGCTGCATTTCAGATTGCAACAGGAATTCTTCCTACACATTTACAGTAAAACAACCAGATTAAAAAACCACTAAAACTGGTAAAGCTAAATGCTAACCTTTGCAACAAGAAAGTTGAACTGTTTCACAGAAAAAAAAAAAAAACTGACAGGAATACACTGGAAAATTGTCTCACACTGGTGTCGTGTTCAGTACCGCAAATTCAAGCATGGTTTGTGACCTTCCTATTCCTTCTAATCCTCCGTCTTTCTTTGACATCTCTATCTTATTTCTAAAAGGTATGATACAGAAATGCCACCGAATATGTATTAAAATATATGCAGAGGCATGGTGTTATGAAATGAAGCCACAGCTGAGTAACCTTTGTTTTACTTCTTTGACATTTCTGCCTTATTAGAGGGCATGACATGCAGAGTCCAGAACAACAGAGGTCCAGAAGAAGGTTAGAGACACACAAAGGGGTTGTGAGCTGGAGATGAATAACCTCAAGTACACTGGTCTTCAGAAGATAAAAAAAAAAAAAAAAGAAAAAAACAACAACACATGCATATCACAGGTTGTTGTGCATATGAAAGAGCCCTCCAGGGATCATTTGCTGTCATCAGCAACAAGGGCAAAATGAACCCTGGAATGCCGCTGTGAAACAACATCTGTCCCACGATGTGCAGGATAGAGCCACTGCTGCCTATAAAATGTCAGTGTGCCCTCATAGGTGACTGGTTTTCATCAGGATAAGGCTTGATCCAGAGATAAAGTGCCCCTCCTTATCGACCATGACAGTTCTCGCTTGTTCTATCACACACAAAGCGTTGGCGCACAGTGCGCCGTTCACAAGGCTCCCCGCTGGCATCAATAGCTGCAGGATTTTCGAACGGGATTTCACTGGTCTCAGGCTTGTGAGCAGTGATCCCTGATGCAAAGCTGTCTTATCTGACAAGTGTGTGAGCGTGTGTATGTGAGTGTATTTTTTTACTGCGTGTACTGTATGTGTTTCTACAAATGTGTATCTGGAGCGTGTGTGTTAACTCTGGATGGATACACAGACACTGGTTATCTCAAATCAAGAGCATGAGGGCATTAGAGTACAGTCCACCACTCCACCCCTCCTGCACTCACCCCTCCCATCTATCAATCCATCCATCCACCCATCCTACCAGCCATCCATCTATCCTCTACCAACACTGCATCACCCCTCCTCCCACTTCCCCTTATCCTTCATCCACAGCACAGCGCTCAGACTCCTGGGGAGATTATGTCTGCCTGTCAGCCTCTCTGTTCTGATAGGTTAGAGCAGAGTTTTTTTTTTTTTTTTTTATCCCGCTTGCACACGTGAAAGCTGACATGATTGGCACTCATCTCCAGTTCTGATTGTTGTGCTGCGTGCAGATTTTGTGGGGGAGTCACTTCTTAGATTTTGATACAGAAGCAAAGCTCCGCTGACAGCAAGAACGACGAAAGTGCGGCAAGCAATCGACGCCTCTTTATCGGTAAACGCAGGCATTCTCTTGTCTCCAAAACTTCTCCTCCTAAGAGATGTCTTGTATTGCTGAGTCATAATGGAAAACAGTTGAGTGCTGCCACATCCGAACACAAAGGAAATCTAACTAAAGAACTTGGTTCCTCTAGGAATGCAAAGAAAACAGAACATCTATTTTAATTTAATTGATTTGGATGTTACTTAATTTGCGCAGGAAGATTCATGTAATGAGTGGCCAAGGCACGATTTGAACCCAGGCCAGAAGGTGGCCATGAGTAATTGCTCAAGTTAACATTTCAGCCATTACTGCATACGCTTTACAATCAAGGGACATCTCCTTCTTCATTACTGCCCTGCTGCTAGACTTCAGAGCTTTCCCATTACTTTTTCCTGATGGCCAACTTCCATTTTAATTTCTACCCAAACAGAGTGACTTCATTATTGCTGTGTAATGTACAAAGTCAGTGCATTTCTAATTCCATAAAATCCCTGCAATGTTCATTCCAGGACAATTTCCAAGATGTGTTGTTTACCACTCATTTGTCGTTTATACTCTTAAAAGTTCTGCACATTTAGAAGAAGTTGTAACAACAGCTCCTTTGAATCCAGGGAGCTAGTGTGTTGTTTTCCCAGCAAGTATTCGATTAGTGAGCCAACAAAAGTCATCTCCCATTACCCCCTGCCACATTTTCTCTGGTGCAGTCAGTGGGCTGAAATGATGTCAATGAAATACCGAAGTTTTTCCAACAACCCTGCACCATCATTTATATTCTTCTACTCTTTGACACCTACCTTCTAATGTTCAACATTTAGACTTTTCTTTCTGTGTAGCACCCACTGTTCTGGCATCTGTCTCCTATGACTGACTGCATAGCTTCCTAGTTCTGTAGCAAGCAATCAAGGAGGTTACTTTGTTCCAAAATGGTGCCACTCACTTTTTAGTCATTCTCCACAGCTTAAGTTGGGCATATACCGAGCTGTCACAACTGTCATTTTTCTGTCGCTATCATATTAAACAACCCTCTCTCCTGTGGGTTCTTGTCCAGCCAACGTGTGGCGGGCACACTAAACGACGTGCCACAGACGAGGACTCGCTGCACATTAAAAGATTTGGACTCAGTCATGAGGGATTTCGCAGCACAAATGTGAAGCATACTTTGTTTTTCACCCGTATTTTGCCAAAGTAGAACTTGAGAGGGAAGAGCAGCTTGCAGCACTTCTTGTGTATGCTCTCATTTGTGCAGCAACAGACAACATTGATGTTAGAAGAGAGGAAGTTTGAGATTCAAGGCAGTATGGGTAGAAGCAGACAATGATTGCAATCAAAAACCTACACAAATCAGATGTTTGATGCTGATTAGAACTGAGTGAGCGCTCATTGGCTCATTGTTCTCAGTACCTATCTTCAGTTTGTGTTTCACACTGCAATGGCAGCACACATTTGCGCCGAAATATCAGCCGTGTTAAAAAACCCTCCAGATGTTTGGTCAGACTGCCTCTCCGGCCCTCTGAATTAACAGGCTTTGATGTTATCAGTTTTCAGAAACGTATCTTGGACAGCTAAATGTATTGCTCTGCATTAAATCCACATCACCAGCAATTTCTCCCACCAGTGCTCTTAAAGGGTCAGCTCACCCACATTACAAGGAAACAATCTTACCACTCAATCTTAGTAGTCTGCACGTTTTATATGCCAAACTTTTGGGATATCTACCACTGACCGTGAAAATAGTGGATACAGCCACCATGAGGTCATCTATAGGTTTCTGCAGAGCCAGAATGAAGCTCAAAGTTGGTGGTACTGGCAGTTGCCACCTTGGCCTTACCTGACTCTGCCTAACTCCTGGCTAATAAAAAAATGGCCAAAGATGTGGAGGTGTAGTTTGTTAAACAAGTTCTCCTGGCTAGCAGCTACTAAGGTAGCTAAGGTTAACAAGCTCTGTCTTCACACATTAAGAGAAGCTAATTTCACCTCACATTTGCGTGAGTTTGATCGCAGGATCATGTGTGTTTATTCGTGTTCGAGGAACTGCAGTTTTTGGTATTGTGGTAGTGTGTTGGCTTCATTTTCAGACCCAGAGGTTGTCCTTCGATACCCACTGAGCAAAATAAATCCAAAAGACATCAGTTCGTCTTTGCCAAATGTTCAAACGACATCCACTGAGGAAAAATATTTGCAACACCTTTTTCAGACATCAATTTTAACTGTGTGAGCCCCATCTACTACAGATGAGGCTGGGGATTTGTTTCCACCCTGTGGCCTTTGCTGTAAAATTGGGGTGCAGGTAGACATCTGAAATGTGTCTAAGAAAGACATCATGAAACTTTAATTTTGAACCACAAGAAGCTGTCCTTTGAAGTTGAAAATCTGTCTCAAATTATGTTGCAAAAACTTTTTAAAAACTTTTGAACTCTGTAGATTGACCATTAAAATTATGTCAAAAGAAGACATTGCAAAAACTTTAATTCTGGTTCCTAAGTGGATTTCTAGTAAACGTTCAACAAAGATGTTGAATTTACATCTTTTGAAGATGTTGTGCCTACCTCTGCGGCAAAAAGTGCAATGAAAGTGAAGGGGATTTTGTTCGCAATGCTCAAAATGCTAAAGATTTACTATTGAAGACCTCATTTGCAATACTTTTTCAGAGGGCCCATTTCTTAGCAAGAGAGTAGCTGCAGCTAAAACCTTTTGCATGGCTAGCTTCAACTATGGACAAAGGGTGAACAATAACTTAGCTGAGCCCTTTAAGTCAGCCTTGATAATTGCACACCATCATTAATGAAGAAACACTGGAACTGTTTTTTCAGTCATACCCATCGGCAGACCTACTTCCCCCACCCTTAATGGGCCATGCCTCTGATCCACATCTGCTAATTGGTGCGTATGTGCTATTGGGCAATACTTCCTAATTAATCATCATCATCAAATATTTTAAAGTAACAGATGAAATTATTCAAAACATGTCAGTAGTTCACGGAGTGCGCTGGCTCATTATATTATAGTGCCGGTGCTCATATTAGCTAAATTTTTCTCTGAATAAAAACCATTTATTCTCAGAGAACATGAAATAATGTAGCTGCCAAAAGTGCTGCTAGAGGACCATGAAGACCTTCATGAGTTATACATCTTGCTTCATTTACAAGTGGAACAAATGAGATACGAACCTGGGCCATTGCTTCTTACGTTAATGTTCTTAAATTATCTTCTTTTTCAGTTTCATTTGTCTTTTTAAAAGGGTCCTGTATGATTACACCCTCACTTCGGTGCATCTGCACTGGTGTTGCAACTCTTATGGCAGAAAATGACTATAATTTTGGCCATTAGGTGTCCTTTCCCCACAAGCATCCTGCTGCCTCTCTGGAATCCGGATTGTCGGAAATACCTGCAGTCTCAGCAGGAGTTTATGAGTCACACTCATCTTCTTGGTGAACAGAGAAAAGAAGAGAAAAAGTCCGCCTCTCCAGGAGAAGCTGAAACTGCCAGAAAATGTCAGGACAGCTGAAAGAATTAACACAAATTGTCGTCAAACATGTAGAAAGCTGGATTGAAAACTGGAATGATGCTTTAAAAAATTGGAGCTCTGTTTGTTGCCATAGGTCAGACTTTGCTCGCTCCATCTCAGCGTGAAACAATGAATCAAGGCCATCCTTAGTAGGAAAGTTCATAGAGGGAAATAGACATACAGGCGAACGGAGTGAAACGGTGCGAGAAGCTTACTGGCAGTGATGGCGGTGCCAGATGGGAGAGGGAAGAGCTGCCCAAGAGAGGCGCCAGTAAGCAGAGATGAGTGGTGCCAGCCCAACTGTGTCTAACAGGAGGTCCAGCTATTTAATCAAACCCAACACTGAAACCGCACCAGTGCCAGATGCAATTCAAAATCTTATATAATGCAAGCGCCAATTAGTTTTATATAGATTTCCCACCACACCCTCCGTCAAAGATGTTAGAATAACTTAACATTTGTGAAAAATGGGATCCTCACAGGATGGGAGATATGGGGGATGTGACAGATTTCAGAATTATAAGATACTGGGTGATATGATCCAGACAGAAAGCTGAGCTGAAGATGCGCATACAGAGCTGAGCAGGAGACACACACAAGGACATGTAAATTCACTCTTTCAACAGTGCGGTATGTATACTGCAGGCACTTGTTACATTCTGTGGGAAGGTTCAACATTTGTCCTTCACTTAATCCAAAACTGGCTTGCAGCTGCCTGCGCCTACTGCCCAGATTCAAACATCCTGTCATTTGGGTGATTGAGCTGCCAATACTCATCCACCCACACACAGACACTCACGCCTAGTGAAGAGAACTAATGCTAACTAATAACAAGACTGTCGCTCCTAATGTCAAGGTATCCCTTTGAGATAGCTGATGAAATCATCTTGTGCTGCTCTGTGGGGGATGAAGAAACAATCCAGCAGAGGGGACAGCTAGTTTCAGCGAGAAATAACTGGAAATACCTTGATTAAATTCAGAGGTGTGAGATTTTCATCAGCGTGATACGGCTCAGTGGGGGTGTCGGGGTAATAGTAGGGGCCGGGAGTCTCTCCTGTTGACAGAAAGGACACACTGCTTGTCAGCAAAGTCATCTTTTCCGCGTGCAACATCTGCGCTGATTTCGTGCTGCACACTAAGCAGGCCATTAATCTAAACCAGGACCACTCCTTATCTAGCAGAGCGACAGGCACCCTCACGCTGAGTACAGAGAATGAAAAATAGATATCAGATTTATTTTTTTCCTTCACTGCATTTGTCTACATGTCTGTCCACTTTCTTATCAACCACTTCCCTCTTACCTCTCCTATGAGGTCATTTGAATTTGACACGGTTTTGCATCCAGCTCTCTTAAGCAGTGCAACACAGAAATACCTCTTCCCGAAATAGCACGGTGCCTCTTGACCCCTTTTTTTGGAGCGCTGCAGCCTCGGCGATGGATCGATGCACAGTGGTGCTGATTCTGTGGCATTTCCACAAGGAGATGGATGTTGTGGGGTCTATAAGGCAGCGTAGTGACATTTACATAAGGAAGAATGGATGCTGTTGGGCCAGGGAGGGAAGAAAAGAGGTGGGCGCAGCACAGCGGTTATCACCCCATCCTCACTGATGCTCCTTGACAGTCATTTTGCCCCTCCTGCTGAGGTACAGGGATGGTACATGAAATATTTTCTTTACAACATCTGCAATTCCAGCCAGCAAAGGAGCAATGACATGTGTCAGCGCATGGCAACCGGCACTGGAGGGAGGTTAATGAATAGATTCAAATAAAGATTTACATTTTTTCAGTCGATCGGAGCGGCAGGATGATTCAGACCTAAGCCTGCCTGCCGTCTTGTGCACAGTGGTTATTTATAAAAGAGGACAGGATGTGCAGAGGGACTCTGAGTGCAGCAGAACTCAAAGCTGAGCCAGCCAATCTTTAGGTTATTCAATCAAAAATGAGTATATTTCATATTATGAGTACCATATTGAATGTGGGCCAGGGTTTGCTCGCCTCGGAAAATGTTTAAAAAGCTCAGGAAATGATTACTAAAATGTTCTGTTATATGTCAGAGCGCCCTGCTGCACAGTCATCCAGACAGTCTTTTTTCCTGTCAAGGAAAAGTTTTGCTTTAAGATTAGTATGAGCTTGCATTTTTTTCTCTCTCCAGCTATAAAGGGTCATCATTATCCTCATCTCAATGGTTAAAATGCTCCTAAATTAGATTTAAATGCATCAATTACATAGTCAGCTAAGTAGACTGGTTAATTAGAGTTTTCAAAACAGAATGTGCTCAGTCATAAAGTTTTCTCTTAAAAAGACTTTATAGGATTATAATGGATTTGGTGCATTTCATGCCTGAGGATTTTCCAAATTGCACCATGGAAGCCATTGGCTTAGTTTTGTGCAGCCGAGACATTAGTCCAATATATTGGAGCATCTGTCTTATTTACTGATCTCAGATATCCTATTCTGTCATATGTGGGAGTTTGCTGGAAGGAGTGACAACTGTGAAATCACTCACACTGCCTCTCATTGAAGATTATATTGGATATAAATGGATCGAAATGGAGCTCCAGGTGAGTTATTGACTGCTGGAGTTATGATCAAATATTGCTATTGAATTCATCTGTGTTTTGATGCTTATAGTGGAATCAAAGTTGGATTTAAGGAGTTCAGACCACCGAGATATATAAAACATAACACGTCTTATTAGATGAACAGAAAATGGAATTGTACTGTAAGAAATATGCTGTTTCAACTTGATTTATAAGCTCGAAAGTGGACCTGCGGGTCGACTCAGGACATATACGTTTACTGCATCTGAAGAACTTTTTCACCAAAACAAGGAATTTACAGTATGCCAATATTAATCAAAATTAATTGATATTAATCAATTGATTAATTAATTGATATTTATCAATCAAAATGCAGAATTGTTTTCTCATTATGCAACAATTTTACTTGAAAATAACAGCTTCAAAATCATTTTGATGGTACAGTGTCTTGTGTCTCAGCCACTCTGCCCCCCTGTCACTTGTTTCTGCACTATGTACCTTCAGTGAGAGGGTAGGATCACAGCGTTACATACACATTTACTTCAAGATACAAGTTTTCAACACACAACACTGTTATGATGTAATGAGTTTTGTGTTAGCACCTACATTACGACAAATTGTTACAGACCTGGGATTTATATTTACGAAGAGAGCGCCAAATCACACAAAATGCCAATTTCTACATCATGTTGCTTTAAGGTGTGTTGATTGATTCATGACTCATTCTCATTGAGAAACATTCAAGAAAACGGTCTACTTCAAAACTTGTTGTTAGCTGCCACTGTTATATGAAAGGAAACAAAGTATGTTGGAGGTTTTTATCAGATATTGGGTGATACTGTAGGAGAGGACCTACTGCTGAACAGTAAACAGGTTACTCATATGAAACAGATTAAACATGATATAACTTACACGTTCTCATATAAGAATGGTAACGTTCTCTACTTTGTTGTAAGCGTGTACATGAGTGTGTGTGTGTGTGTGTATGCTAAGCTAGCTGCAAGTAAATAGGCCCAGAGAGAAAATAATTAGCATTAAGTAATGACCAGTGCTATCAGCTGACTGACGTAGTGGAGTAGAGTGTTTAACTTATCAGTGTTTTCTCTGGCTGCTAAAGCTGCTAAACTGTTTAATATATAAAGAACAATTAAACAAAACAATATTAAGATAGTAATACTGACACTTTGAGTTTCCATGCTTGTCAAATACTTAGCTTTGGGTTTGTAGGTTGAGTTGGCTGCCATCTGAAAGCATCAGTATTTGACGAGTTGAGGAAATCAGTATATAACAGGCTGGGAATGAGACTCGATAATCAACTCTTACCAACAGGAGCTTTAAGTTAAAGAGAAAATTAGATTTACTTTAGTCATAAATGTGTTTGCTGTAGAAGTTATTATAAAATGATACATTCCTGACAAATTAGAAAGGCATTTGAAAGGTGAGTGAATAATTAATAATTCTGGCCATGTCTGTGACTGCATGTCAGTCGGGTCTTTGAAGTTGATGGCGAGCCAACCCAGACAACACCTCTAGAGTCCTGAATTAAAGAGTTCAGAGCCAAGGACTGTTGACCTTACCTCCCCTCCTGCCACAGCGGTAGGGTAAACATCATCAGCAGCACAAGGCCAGCACCTTAAAGACCAAACAGAGTTATTCATTAACCTTTTTTGACTAGTTTATTATTGAACTCGCCCATAACACAACACGTTTTCACCCACCTGTACACCATATCTCTGAAAAGAGATCAACTCTCAGAGGTTTTGCAGATTGCAAATGTAATAACACACTACATCATTATTATGTTCTGACATTTTAACACACTCATAATGTTCTAATAATTCCTTATGAGCACCGCATCCACTAAGAGAAGCTACATCCCAACAAAAGAGCCGCCTGTGCAATCTACCATTCAATTATAATTAGTTCACAGGCTTATAATGTACTTGTATTTTCTGGCTGAGGTTTTAACACATCACTGAGTCCAGTTGGTTGTCTTTTATCATTGAATGGTCTCATCAGCTCAATATTCCACTAAGCTTCTAAAGCAGCACAGCAGGGAGATTTTTTTTTTCAAATTGAAAAACCTAATCTGTGCCACAGAGAATTTCCATATCTGCTACTCTGTTGGTTTAGAAACGGCTTGCCCCGTCTCTGAACTGTCCAGTGAGCGTCGGATTGTAATGGAGTGCTTCAGCTCAGGCCGGCGCCTGGCTACGACACTACACTTCAACAACATAGGTACATTAGCCGTGCCTGTGTTGGCTGTCTCTAACTGTTTGAGCCCCATCTGGGCCGTGTTTTAAGAAATCTAAATAATTTGTTGACTTTGCTCATTTAAATTTGTGTCTTCCACTGAAACATTTTTGCTTGGTTAAATATGAACACTGAAAACAAGAAAATGATTACAGAGATTATGTTCCAGGTTTGAGCTCCTTCTTCTCCTCACAGATGCCAACATAAAACATCTCAAAAGAGTCTGGTCTCAAGCTGGAACCCATGCTGTATTTTTCAAGAAAAAGGAAGACATAAAATGTTCCTTTTTGCCTGAATAGCTGGACATGTCACATGAGGTGAAATGTGAAGATTTTATCCCAGCCTTGGTGCTCCATAAACCACTGAACCAGTGTGACAACCTGCAAGTCTCTAGTATCTATAAACAAATTGCCTCATTGTGCTCAAACTGAACATCTGGATCTGGAAGCCTGCAATCTTGCCTGCTCCTAGAAAACACACATATCATACCTTTACAACAGTGCTGCGACTGCAGTGAGGGGTCTATTGAAAAGCTGTTTCTCTGCGCTGTGTGACACGTAACATCTGCAAGTCATCTGACACATTGCAGAATTATCTCTTCCTCTCTCTCCTGAGATGAGTTGTGCCCTGAAGACAAACTGCAGAGATGAATCTCCATAATTGTCTCCCTCCTTCACAGTTGCTGTGAAAGTGGGGGCCCCGCTCCGAAGGCAGGCAAAAGTAGCCACATCTGTTTGGATAAATGGAGCAGCAGTTTTCAAACTCATATGCCTGGTTACCTGAGAGAGACTTTATGCTTCTGAGAAAAAAAAAATGCAGTCTTTCAGATTGCAATCTACTTCTGCACTTTTTTTTTCTTTTGCAGCAGGAGTTATTTGAGAAAGTGAGTGTTTTGATTTTCTTTTTCTCCCCATTACTATGAAAACTTGTCACGACAGGAGTTTATTCTAATTGATATGACTTCAAGTTGATCCTGCTGCCTTAATGCCCCTAGGGGCTCTGTGTTTGATAAGACAAGTTTTGTGACCAATGTTGTGATAAAAACCCTCCACAAGTGGCCAGTAAGGAAACTGACCTGACAAGGGTTATTTAAAAATGGTGCATTAGGAAGTTTTTGACCTGTTTTGAGGTGAATATGTCCTATTTTGCACATTTACCTATAGGTGAATGATACAGTAAAAGATAATTGAATTATTTCACTGACCCGATGGTGGGTAGCCTAATGCAACAAGATACTCACCAATGTGCCAACAAAGGCAGTTAATAAGACTTCTAACAATTAAACATGGATATAAACAATGCAGGATTGAAACTTTTAAGTACATTTGCAAATGTTTAATGAGGAAGTAAAGGCATTAAAAATGTTGTTAAACCTCAAGGATTCAGTGAGAACACTAAATATACCTTGTTTCCAGGGAAACTCCACTTTAACTAAAATGGAACATGTTGGCAGTAAAGAACCAGCTAAGTCTCCTTCAATTCTGCATTATGCACCCTTGGACACTAAAGCTTGATATGTTTTTTTTTTTTTTTATGATTATGTTTAGGTGAGTCAAAGCACTTGGCTGAGGTTACAGAAAGGTTTCATCTTTTTAAGTGGAAACACATTCCAGGATGTGTTTGCTTTTCAATATTCTAAAAGTTTTAGTGTAATGTTTGAGTTTACAGCATCTCTGGTCTTCAAGGTTTGTGCTTCGTACACCGACCTTCTCCATCTGAGATGTAGTAAAAACACATCACCTCCTCAAAAAATGTAGCTATCTAAAAATAAATAAAGTGCAAGTGAACACTGCCCAGGCAGCATTTATGTTGTATGTATATGCATCCGTATAACATTAAATTATTACAGACACGATGGTCAGAATTATGGGCGTAGGAAGCATTTATAATGTGGGTGAGACAAAAGGGGGTTTGGGGGTCTCTACTAGTAGTAGTAGTAATTTCCTGTATTCTGATGCTTTTTAACATGTGGTTTAATACATTTATCTGTCTATACAAGCATGAGAAAAAGGATGGGTACATTTTGCAGTTTCATCCAGAGGAAGTGTTTGGCCCCAGATAGCATAGTACAAAAGTACAAAGTACATAAATAGCTTCACAGACTAATTAATTATATCTTTTTTGTCACAGGCCCCTAATATACATTATTTAGCTTAAAAACACATTTACCGACATTTTAAATAGCAAATACTTCCAACACATAGAACCACACAATGTAATGGAATATCTAAATTTATATGACAATAATGACTTTTGCTGTTTTCTATTTAATAAACACATAACCTCACACGAATGTCTGGTGCCCAGTCGTATCAGTCAATGTAATGGTGGCACTGCACCATTAACAATTAAAACATCAAAAAACAAAAAGAGCTTATACTTCAAAAAGTGAGTGGGACTTACCTGCAGGATGAACCATTGCAGACTAAACCCCTGTAAGGCTTGTCTTCCATTGCTCATGTAATAGCAACCTTGTTTCCAACAAATTACATCTAATGCAGCTAATGTGCAATAGAAATTTATGTTCACTGGCAACATTTTGTTGGATGTACTGCAATGTTCTTACAGTGCAGTGGCAAGTTGTTGGGGAGGAGGCCAGAGTGGACGGCTGGGTATAATAAACCACAGTTTTCCTCTAAAAGCCATTTACTTACTAATTTTCAGTCTTACATCAAGAATTTAGGTTACTAAATGAATGTTTTCATGATTGCAGTGCAGTTTGCAAATTTAATTTCCATTTTCACTCTCTCCAAAGTTATTTTCATTTATTGCCAGTAATTCTCCTGAAAACTGTCAGCCAAATTGTAAGAATGGTGGACTTGTACAGCATTGTGCAGTGTCTGAATCAGGTTTAATTGACTCTCTGATGGCTCAAAATGCATCGTAGTTGTATGGAGTTCTTATCAAGAGGTGTATCAAATCAATGTAAGACACATGATAACCATTACTGTACACACTAACCCCGCTGTCAGTCAAAATAGCACATGCCCAAGTGTTAGCATGATAATACTAATAATAATGGTAATAATCCATCTGGAACATGTGAGTGACATTGATCATATAGAATTTCTGTATGAGCTGTGTGTGGAGGGTCTTCTGCATCACCCAAGAGCGGCTGCATCAGCGGCCATCAGGCCAGTGTGACGAGCTCCTGGTGTGTGAAGGTAATGTGTGATGTGGCGCCAATGTCCTTTCATTCGTCATTTCACTTTAAAGTCTTCTACATGTTGGCTCAGTGTGATGAAGTCTGGATTTCATTCCTCCCTCTGCCCCATGCCAATCTGTCTCCGTCAGTGAGAACCACATGTCCTGGCTGTTAAAATTTTTGGACGAAGCTTCTCTATTTAATTTTAATTGACTGACTGAAATTCATAGTAAGAAGATTCTCTTCAAGCGCATTGTTCCTTTTTACACAACGGATCCAATTAGGAAAAAATTGGACAGGACATCGGTGTTGTTGATGACTAAGAATGACAAAGAAACAAAGACAATAAAAGACATTTGAAACCATAATCTAATGCATACTGCTTAGAAGTCATAACAATACCATATAAAGACATTTAAAACAAAGAAATATCCTTAAACATTAACAAAACAGAGCTGATTGTTGATTTTAGAAAAAAAGGATAAGACACACACCCCTGGCTACAACAGTGAAGCTAAGGGTGGAGACCTGCTTCAGTTTAAAGCCTGATTTTAGGGCACTTGACAGAAATTAAAGAATTAAAAAAAAATCCATCCAACCAAATATATTTGTGTCCTCAACAAAATAAAACTGAGTCCAAGAAAAAAGGAAGGTTTAGTTTTATGTTGAAAATACATAATTTCTGTGGAGCAACACATCAAGAGCGCCCTACCATAAATCAGGCTTTAGGTTCCTTGGAGTCAAAATATAGAGAATCCGTCATGGGGGTCACACATTTGCACTCTGGTAAAGGATGCCAAGAAATGTCTGAAATTGTTAAGGAATATTAAGAAGGAGAAATTTGTGTATCTAACAGGAGGACAGGAGGATATTGGTGAGGTCTCTTCACAGAGCCCAAAGGATACTAAAAGACCCATCCCCCAGCTACAGTCTGCTCACCCTGCTGACGTCGGTCAATCGATACAGAAGTATCTGCTGCCGTGCCACCAGACTAGAGAGCAGCTTCCTCTTTGGTAGAGACTTCTCAACTCATCCTCAACACTGTAGCATCTTCAACAGCTTGCGTTTCATTGGACAACCCTGAATGATAAATAAGTGAACCCTGAACCTGAATCCTTTATAAAATATTGTGGTTGTTTATCAGGTATTCTTGAAGCATCTCTCTAGTACTGCTGTTCATATTTACTGTGTTTGAAGACACACTGTGGTTAGTGGTGAGCTTGTTTTCCATGTGTAACTCTGCTGAGACAGACCTCTCTGATAAACTCCCAAAGCATGTACCTCCAATACACACACCAAAACAAACAGTCTCCAAATCAGCAAATGTATATTTTTAATCAAAAACCTGAAAAACTGAATGATGTGCACACACGTGCCCTATGGTAAGTATACAAATACATAGATTCACATACTGCCAATCAAGTATACACATACATGTGTATCTTTTTTTTGTCTTTATCTGTGGCGTTCAGAAGTCATTAGTCTCATGTTAACATTAGCAAGGGTTGCTTTGATGGATCAGTCAAAGGGCAGATGGAGAACACGCTAACATAACAAGAACAATGAAGTATGTGATGCCCTCAGATCTAGTTAACATCAGCCGCCAATACTTTGTGCTGGTTAGTGAGCAAAAAAGCCTTTGATTTCAGAATAAATGACTGTTTCCAGATTGAGGGTATAATAAATAAGTAATTTGCAACTGATTGCAGGTTGTGCACAAACAACTACTGTATGTGACATTGACACATTGATATTTACAGCTTTATTGTGAGGTTAGAGACGTCTGCTGCCATGATGCAATTTCATTTATATTGCTTTGGCAATAAAAAATATTTGAAACTCAACAACAGCATACGAAGACATTATGTATGTAACTGAGGACAATACACAGACCTTGCTTTGGACAACCTTGCTTTCTGTCTTTTTCATACAGTTGTCGACACATTTTTTTTTTTTTTTATTTCCAGTGAAAGAGACATGAAGTACACTGTATTTTATGAAGAATCTGGATCCAATAAATGTCGAACAACTTCAGGTGTCGTCGACTGTGTTGGGGGTAATGTGTTACAGCAGCATATTTCTTTTAGTTGTAACGCTACATTACAGAGTAATATAACGCGTTACTAATAATATTTCAGTATATATTACTACAGTTATGTCATGTAACACGTTAACAATCCGCATTACCAACCAAAGTGAAGGGTTTATTGTAGAATCCGTCCACACCATGCATGACCATATTAATATAGGCAATGCGTGTGTTTATTTTAGCTGAGCCTACAAGTTCTTTGTGAAGTTTGACTGAAATAAGCCGTACTTCTGAAGCCTAATACTCCGAGAACACTTTTATTTAAATTCTTTAAATCACATACAGTATTGTCCATGCACTGCTTGTTCTGTGGACTAAAATAAAAAAGGCATAGACGAAGAGATTTTTGTTTTGTCATGTCATTATAGGATACATTATAGAAGGTATAGGTCTATTGTGTTTCATATGACTAAGCCTATAATTAAAAATATTTATTCTTATGTCATAATATATTACACTGTGATCCTTTGTCTGCCTGCCCATCACTGTGTCCAAGGACATTCCTTTATTTTAAAAGATCTCTGCTGTTTAATCGTTCTATAGAGGTTATTTGGGCATTTTGTTGAATGTAACTAAAAAGCAGTGTACTAAGAAATATATAACCCTATGCAGACAGTAATATTGTAACATATTATATTATTTTAAAATGAAGGTAACTAATGATATATAATACATTGCATTTTGAAAGTAACTTTCCCAACACTGGTCATCAAGCAGATACGACCTGAGCAACAGCACCTGTTCTCCATCATGGAGACCTTGAAAGAGGACAGAGTACACAAACACTGGAAGCAGAACTCCCACCATTTACACAGAGGAAGGAAACAAACACACAAGGAAGAGAGAGACAAGAAGAGAGGCTGCATCGCCTGAAGAACGAGGCCATGGTCAAATTTCCTAATGAAATTAAGTATTCGGAACCATTTTAAGACTTTACTACTGTCAACAAAATCCAATAATAGTCAAGTCTATATGAATAATATCAACGTATCAGACATTTTTTAAAATAAACTTGTAAATAACTGTATGATAATTAAGTATTATACAGCACTTTGTTCACACTTTTATTTCATTGCGCAAGGCACTTTGTTTTTACAAACAGTGATAAGAAAAATTGAGATAACAATTTAAAAACAAATCATAAATAAAATACTGGTTGACCTGATTTAGCCCAGAAAACAACGTCCATAGATGTTCGGGACTTGGTGGGTATGATCAAAAGCCCCTGAATGGACTTTTTGGTGAGATTGTATTCTGAACTGTTGTTCCCAATGTCAATTATGCATTTGGAACCTCAACATATTCAGCAAATAAAACCATAAGTATCTGCATGTCTTGATATCACATCGTTCATTTTTCTTTTTTAAACAGTACATTACCACATCACACCAAAATATTGTTTTTCAGGCATCACCTCTGCTTGAGCCAGCCTAGACTGTAAAACCTGCCGTCATCTGTTCTCCAAATGACCTCAATGTTCGCATCAGCTGAGAATGCTGGGAAATGTGTGATGCAATTGCAGGGCCTCCATGGGAATGTGCTATTTAGCCGACTTTGTTAGATAGGGTTTGTTAAGATGGCAAACGAGCTCACACACCTTCCCACATACATTTGGTTTTAGCCTGGACATGTGATTGCCGGTGACAACTGCAGTGACGTAGCAGCCTGCCAGCAGGTGCTTCGGGCTGCATTCCCACTCTCTGAACTGGCCACAGAGGAATATCTGTCAGGCCTGGTTACTGGCGTTGCTATCTAGCCCCGACACTCCCGCTGTATTTGGGAGCTCAGCAGAAGAAGAGTGTGTACTTGTGTGTATGTGTGCATGTGTGTGAGAAAGAGAGAAATCCGAATGTCAGGGAGTGGAGGCTACAGACAATGAAACAGGAAAAACATGTAGTCACTAGGGGAGGACCACCTTCTCAGAGCTTCTGTTGTGCAGATGTGTGTTGCAAATTATAGACTTGAATCGGCCTCCGTTCCAAGGGAAAATGCATATCTTACATGCTCCTCTATACCCCCACGACTTGAGCTTATGCAGGAAAGCCGCAGTGTTGTCGATTTCTCACTAAAGATGAGCCTGTCTTTGGCATAACGCTTTTTAAAATGCTTAAGTGCTGTGTTGAGTATTCACACAGGAATACTCTGGCACTGCAGATATGTGTACAGAGTACTTCAATACAGTTCTGCCTGGATCAACAAACTAACAAAAGCTTTGCTGCGAAATCTTCAAAAAAACATGACAAATATAGGAAGTTTTCCAGGGAATTAGGCGTGTTGTTTTTTAGGGTTTTCGTGAAATGAACATTTTTTTTCCTTCTCTCTCTCTCTGATGTTGGGTTGACTATGTATAAAGATGATTCGTGTCATCCAGGATATCATCTTCAGTAAAATCTTGTGTAGGGGAGCCAAACAATTAAGGGACTGGCAAATGCATCCAATTTTATTTTGTAAGGGACTTATTAATTGAATGACCCTGGAATTATCTAGAGAGCGAGGATGAACAGTTGCCAGTGTTTGGCTTGCCAGTGATTAACACCACCCTCATTATAATCTCACTCGAGATCATCTGCTGATTAATAATGTTAGATGTAGTTGAAACTGTTTGAAACTAAAAAGTGGACCTATGTGTGCAGTATAAGAGCTCAAGGCGAAGCACATTTACACAGCTAAAATGTCCAATAATTGATCTCGACTCATTTCCAATAAGTTTTCTCAGTTTGAAAAGCAGACATCCTGATCGTGAGAAGTGTGGTAATAACGCAAATAAGGTATTATGTCTTTTAGTATTCAGCTTCTGAAAGCACTAAGCTTGGGTTTTGCTCAATTTCATTTCAAAGTGTAGTGATTGTAAAATGCATTTCTGAATGATTTGCCATTATGAATATTAATGTTTCGCTTTGTATTCCTCTCATTCTCTCACCTTGGGATGGTATATTGGGACTGGGCTGTGCAGATGTGAAATAAACCGAATTAATGCCGGTTGTAGAATCTGCTCGGCTGAATCGTTGCATGAAACACCTACACGTGTTCGGGCTTGTCTCACTCCCGGCACTGTGGATGTAAGTTGATATTAAAAGTTGTCTCTTATCTTGCATTTAGTTTGCTCTACATTCTGCTGCATTATT
Source organism: Pagrus pagrus (assembly GCF_965226575.1). Taxonomy (NCBI): domain Eukaryota; kingdom Metazoa; phylum Chordata; class Actinopteri; order Spariformes; family Sparidae; genus Pagrus; species Pagrus pagrus. The sequence goes on along the minus strand of NC_140190.1, from coordinate 29,365,382 downwards.
CTTGTCAAGCAGCGACGATCTCTCTCGAATGGCAACCTGGCAGTGGGCTTTCCAATATGGAGTGATGAGTGATGTGTCGCGTGTAAATTGTCCCACATTGGTTCAGACTTATTGATTTCTGAGTGTTGGCACACAGATCTTTTGAGCTCTGTGCCGCAGCGGCAGAATGATTACTTTTTCATCATCTCATTGATATTTCATCATTATTGTACTCCTCCTTCTGTCCGTCCAAACTACTACTGCCAACTGCCCTTCTGAAAACCAATTATGCTATGGATGTCTATCATTTCCCCCTTATGAAACTGTCCATGTGCCAGGGCTCCTTTTGAATACAGAGATGTTATATTCATACCGTAGAAGGCAGCTCCATCTTTTTACTTGGAGCTGTTCCTATATGCTGAGTTGTTTTTGAGCTTTTGTGCTTCACCCATTAGCCATGCGGTGACACTTCTCGCTTGTTTGTGCTGCACCTTTCATGCCTGCTGGGGTGTTTGTTGCCATAGGATCCCACTTATCCAGAATGATGACAATGTTTGTCACACCTTCTTCGCTGAGGTAAATATGAAGAAACATCACTGTCATTATTTAAATGCAAATGATGGATTGCAAAGGTAAAATCTGAGTTTTGAAAGATAACCTACATTGATTATAGTTCTGCCTGTTGAATTATCATGGTAGTTTACTGCATGGCTGCAACAATATGCATAATGATACCAATTACAGTGTACACAATGATGAAAATTATTTTGAAAAGGTGTGAGAATATCATGAAGGAAGTGGGGGAATACACTGGCAGAAAAGACAGAGTGCAGTGTATTAAAATCTTTCTTCCGTGAAGCGGTCTTAGCTAGTCCCATCTGGAGGTGTGTTAGAAGGCGTGTTGACTTGACAAGAGTGTTTGATATGTAAGTGGGGGGAAGGGAGCCTGCTGAACTGCACCGCAGCATCATGTCACATCATGACATCGGATACAATGATAAGAAAGGGGGATGCAAAAACCATTTAAGCTGCACAAGGCAGGTTTTGCAACCCGTTTGCCAGAATAAATGTCCACAATATACGTTTCTACAAACCATGGAATTGTTAAAATTTGACATTATTTTAGGTTACATTTTCAATTTTATGTTGTGACATATCCAGCTCCTGATATGAAAGTCACATAATGTAAACACAATATGACACATATTTTACAATTGTCGATAATGTTTGAAATCTACAAATGAATGATGTAGAATGAGAATGTGAATGTTTTCATGGTTTGCAGACAGAACCAGTGTTGAATGTAAAAATCCACTTGATAGTCTTCATTTTTACCTGAGAAGAGACCATCTAATTGCCATTAATGGACCTTTTTGCACAAGTAATTTTTATCTTGAATCTAACAAGTGAAGGGGAAACAACTGAGAGCAAATTTCTCTTCAACATTAGCAAACAAGTGCTGCATCCAGAGAAATACTTCAGCCTGTTATTTTTGATAATCTTTAGTATAGTGGTGCTAAAAGCTGTGGGGCAGGCTCCCTTTATGGGGCATAGATGCAGCAGATGTAGCTCAGGAAGTGGAGTAGAAGTCTGTTGGTGGTTCGATCCTGGCTTCACATCAAAGTGTCCTTGAGCAAAAACACTGAACCTCAAATTGCTACCCCCTGCTGCTATTGGTGCAAGTGAGTACATGTGTGAATGGGACGCAATGTGAAGTGCTGTGTTCTGCTTAGGAGAAAAGTGCAGTCCATTTACCATTGCTAGTGGGGAGTGACAAAGGGAAAATGTGAAAGGCAACCAAAGCTGAATGAATCCGATTTATTTCCATTTTAAGGGAAAAAGAATGCTTTTAGGCTAGTAATGCAATAAATATTATGGTTGGCAGGATACATTGAGACAGCAAAACAACATGCCAAGTACAAGATGGACCGAAAACAAAACATGTTCAAAATAACGAGGAGATGTAGTCCAGATAATGACGTGACAAGGTCATTAAAATAAAGCCAATCTTCCTCGTGGAAAGCCTTGTGGCTAAAAATCATTTAAAAGTGAAAGAAATCATGGACTTCATGTTCTCAGAAACATTTTTCAAAAAATAACATGAGCTCATTTTTTATGTTTTGCTCAAATCAATAATGGTTTATAAAAAAATTATTTGTCGAGAGTGGGTGCAGTAAATTTCCTGAGGAAAAGGTTTGGGACCCATGACTGCTTTGGCAAAAATGAGCGTCACATTACAGGAATTCTGGCTATTTAAGTCCTCAAAATTAAAAAAATCTCCTCCTTGCTGCCATGTGTGAAATTAACTTGTACAGCATTAATCAAAATAAATGGGCTTCTGCGCAGTGGCACACACAGATGCATGTAAACAGACTTGCTCTTTTGTGCGTACAAAAACATACAAAGTGCATACACCAGGGCTATAAACATACTCCTATGGCATGTGTCTTTCAATAGCATACAGAAAGCAGGACTAACAAAGAAGTCCAATTATTGCATCATATGCTGCTGACGCATGCTAAGGCTCCCCTAACATAACAAAGCCACCCTCCCTCTCTGTCTGTGTACCTGAATCGGCACAGGACTCTCGCTGTCCTAACAGCATCCGGTCTAAATGAGGTGAGCAGAGTGGCCACTATGCCAAATGGACACATAAAAAGGAGACATTAATGGACTGAAGAACGGCATAAATCTAACAGCCAAGGCTTCTACTCCAGTGCCTGTGTGAGCAGGCCGTGTAGAGGGAGAGGACGAAGACGCCCCAGGTGAGGCATATATCTCTGGCATCTAATTATACTGACTCTAAGTGCCAGTGACATCACACATCCGAAACGTAAAACGTGAAAATACAATTATTTCTCCATTTATATGAAGAGTGTTGCAAGAAAATCTGCACTGTGGGCTTTTTCAGTATTATTTACCCTGACATTTCTGCATTATCAAATAGTGAAGGCAGGAACCTTATAGAAGTCTTGCTGATATCTGTTGCTGTTGCATTTCAGTCTCACAGACAATTGAGGCCAAGTCCCACCTGTTCCACTTTTGAAAAAAAAGAAAGAAAAGTACAATAATTAGTTGCAAGGGACACATTTTTGATCCTATTTGAATCGTGCCATGAATTACACGTTGTTGTCAATTTGAAGGATGATTTGGGCAGTTTTTAGACGATTAAAACAATAAATTATGTGTAGTAATTATGTGTTAAGTTTGTCAGCACACTTTATTTGTGCTAACTTGACCATCAGTTCACAATGTATGACATATGACTTTTGGAATATTATTATTAATGGTTGCGGTTTGGTTAGAGTTATGCACATTAAATACTTTAGGATAATATCACACTGTAACTCACATCACTTAACTCACATGAAACCACTTACGTTACATAAATTAAAAACAAATCACTATTGACTCAAACTTAGAAGCCACTGACCAGGCTGCTGTATTTGGCGTGTTGGGAGCCAGAACGGGCTGGTAGGACCGGTTCTACAAGGTTTCAGTTGTGGTTTTGGTGAGCATTAAACAAGATGTCACTTACATGACTGTTGGGTATGTAGTCTTTCTAATTATGTGTTTTCAGAGTCTTTTACTTTATTAGTTTTATGACAAACTGCATATTACTTGATTTAAAAAAATTGCTTTTATATTGACAAACATCCAGCACATCTTCATACCTAAATGACCGAATATGTTGATTAACAAATGAATTAATCAAAGTAATTATTACCATTACCAAAGACATCACCATTCCCAAAACAACCCTTGTGTTGTACCAGATACAGGCATCCTGAATCTTTGTCATATACTCACAGTTTGGTTGGGTTTAGGTAAGAAAACTACTTTGTAAGGCTAAGGAAAATGGTTTGGGTTAAAATAACCATGTTACTTATGCAACTTCAGTTAGAACGTACCTACATTACATATATAACTTTAGTTATGTAATTTACATAACCTTACGACATTAGTTAGCTGAAATAACTCACTTTTGACTTGCTCTTTCACAGTGGAAATTAACAGCAGTCTCCTAGGCTAAAGTCAGGCCCCAACCTCTTCCCTATGTGGAGGTTGGAGGTCGCTTTTTCTAATGAGGATGGCCTGAAAACATCATATGTGTAATTCAAGGCACAATTCAAAAAGGATAAAAAATTATTTGTCTCGTCATTCATTTCTTTACATATTTTTTTCTGAAGTAAGGTCCCGGGGTGGTCCACAGGAAGGTTGACATGACTTTGCCTCCTTATAAAACTCTTTGGGCTTTTTGATAATTTGTATAAATGCAGGTGGAAATGGGGCTGCATGCTTGTTAGTTGTATTTTATGCTCTCACCTAAGTCACAAAACATGATAAACAAGGATAAAACTGCTCAAAGCTGCACCCCAATAGGCTATGCAGCATGTAGCCGCGGTATGAATGTTATCAGACATCCTAGTAACAAATATGGGGTATGATCATTCCAGGCACTATTAAAGAAAGCCTTTATATCCATCTCATCCAGACAGAAAAATGTCCAACAGGTGCTCAATAGGCCCATTTGTACTGTAGGAAAATGACTGTCGAGGAGGTGCTTGGCATCAAATGTCCCTAGTTGTTGTGCAGAGCAGTAGACAGCAAAAATCATTCCCATTTTATGTAAATTCAAAATGAGATCCGTCATTATAAAAGTGAATCATTCAAAGCTCTTACATGACTGATGGTACATATTAAGAACAAATTATGGTGCTTCTCACCCAAATGCAGGTAACATAAGTACTTTGTTGACAAAATTAGTTCAGGCTGGATCTATATGAGACTGTGAGAGGTAAAAGTCTGTAGCACTTCCACATAAATTAATGAGTGTTTTGGTGCTCTACATCGGTGATTGTTACAGCACAGCGGAGTCCAATCATGTGCTGTGGACTGAGAGGTTTTCTTCCCAAACAATCATGACACGAGTTGATTTCACGATTAGTTTCTCCCTTGGTCTTTGAAGATGCAGTTAGTCCATCAGTGCAAAAACAGCAGCAGCTGATGTGCTTGGTTTGAAGAGAGACCTTCATGACTCTTAGTTATCCAAAACACTTAAAAACTAAAGGGACACTGACCACAAAAATATTCTATATGCTGTACCAAGCTACAAGATATAATAATTTAGTCATAAAACGACCAAATAAAAGCATTTTTATATGCAAATGAATTCAACAAGGCCATGTAAATAATAGCTGTGCCAGTCTATAGCAGCAAGGTCATGTACAGTTGAGTGTAATGCAGGATGCAGTAGATGTCTGGCATAATCTACTTTGTGATGAAATAGCAGCATGTGGTGTGGCAAATGTTGTGGTAAGGGTTCATCAGGAGGAGGAGAATGTTGAGGATGAGTTGTTTTCTGTTTAGAGTAAGCTACTGTCTTAACTACTGGTATATCAGCCAGGCCTGGACTGGCTGTCGGGAGACTTCCTGGTGGCTTGGCAAGCTGAATGGCCTGGAGTGTCAGGCCAGTGTTGAAAATGCTACTGCAAGTGGCCGCAGTGTGGGGAGGGAGTTCATTAGAAGGTGACAAGCCAAGGAGGAAAGTGTTGCTCAATGCTGTAAAATTGCACATATCAAAAAGCAAGAAAAGAAAAAAGACACTAGATAGATAGATAGATAGATAGATAGATAGATAGATTTTTTTATTCCAATACGAATATATAAAATGGAAGTATGTTATCAAGGTGAGCAATATTTTTTTTCGACTCCATCGATGTGAAGCATCTTCTTGAAGCATACGCCCAAATGTAGATAAAAGACAGGGAGAGATTCTCTAGAGTTTATATACTGGTGGGGGTGGAGGAGGGGGTTAGGATGTGAAAACATGCCAGAAACTAATTGAAGACAGAATGTGAAAGAAAAGAGCTTCTGTACTGAACTTTCACCAAAGCCTCCCTTGAAGTATCTGCCAGCATGGTGTATTAAACTGGTCACATGCTGAATAGGCCCATTTAAGTAATTTATTTTACCAATGTTCATAAGTCTGAGAAACTTTTCCTCTTCTCTTCTACTCCTCTGCCTTCGCATTCACCAGGCACACTGCCACCAACAGTAACAGCTTTCATATCTAAAAAGGTCACTGCCATCGCACATAATTATAACATAACCAGACCTTGACGAAAAGCCACCTCAAGCAAAATTTCACCTTCTGCTCATCTGATCACAAATAGACACTTCCGTCTTGAAGTGAGTGGAAAAAGTGCAAAAAACATTTCAAGGGGATCTGACAGGCTTACATAGAAAAATGGAGAGTACAGTTTTAAAATTCAGCTCTACTCTACAAGTTGCACGGCCATGGACAGCAAAAATGTTGGAACAAGAACGAACAACACACATCAGCAGCATATTGGCAACTGGAGTCATGAGCAACACCTGGTGCTACTGGTGAAACTAGAATGCAGTGATTGGTGACTGGCCCCTGTGTCAATGTAGAGTGGAATCGTTTTGCTTATATGATATATTTTGAACTAGGTGGGAGATGCCTCTTGCAATCTTGCCAAGAAAGTATTTTAATTTCCTGTAAATTTTCCATCCAATTTTATTACATAAGTTCAATGTAAAGTGTCACATTTAATGAAAAGTTTTTCTATCACAGTGAGTCAACGTGAATGAATTAAATAACTTAGTCTGATTGAATTAATGCAGACTTATAAACCAAGAGTTTATTATTCAAGTACAAGTAATGCATTTCATTTTTCTTTTTATGTCTCCTGTAATAAATCACACATCTTGAGAGTTAATTTATACACATTGGTTTTTTTCCGGCCTGTCAAGTTCTGTGGTGGATTTTTGTGTTTTGGTGTTTTTTTCTGTCTGTTTTGTGCTTGCAGAGGTGCACTGAGAGGCTGGGCGGAGTCTTCCCTTCACCGGAGTTGCTGACGCACATACACACATGTAGCAGGTTGGCAATCAGCGCCTGCTGAAAAGCCATGGTCTCTACGCTACCGGCTGCCAGATGATTCCGTCAGTTCGACGTGGTATATGGCTCCTACTAAGTTGCTTCACAAAGCCTCTTGTCAGTGTTTTCTCCTCCAACTTTTCATTCATTTCAAATAGTCCCCTGATTCTGTTGAACCGGAGTGTCCATTTTCATGGGAGGCTTAGCCAGGGGTTTGGATTCATACAAATACCTGGTTGTTGTGCTGGACAATAAACTGGAGTGGTCTACAAACACAGAGGCAGTCTACAAGAAGGGCCTGAGCCAGCTTTACTTCCTGAGGAGGCTCAGGTCCTTTAATGTCTGCAACCGGATGCTCCAGATGCTAAAGGAACGGCACAGGAAATCATTCCTACCTGGTGTCATCAGACTTTACAATGCTCACTCCACAACACATAAATAATTTTTGCGCTTTAAATTATTACTGTCAATAAAACTGCACCTTTATCCTCTTGCACCTTATGGTCTTCTTACCTTTACTCCTCGATACCTCAGCATTTAATTTTATTTACCTCAGTATTTTATCTTATCTTATTTTATCACTACTTAAGCATTTTATTGTATATAGCACATCATTGTTTTTTGTATATTGTACTTAAAGGATAACTACCGTTTTTTACAACCTGGACCTTATTTCTAGCATAAAATACAATGCTTTACTCACCCAGATAACTTTGGTGTCATTTGGCGTCGTTCGGACGAAATTACATCCAGTGGAGCACCGCATATATCCATATAATGCGAGTGATCCGGGCACCGAAGGGCAGCCTCTATGAACATTATCTGCCACGAAACTAGTTCATTTCACCGGGAGCATGCCTATGTTCCCTCAGCCCTATGTTCCTACCCTAACCACTTCCTCTTCCCTAACCCTTCCCCTTCCCTAAACACAACCCTTCCCTTTCTCTAACCCTAACCTCTCCCCCTTCCCTAAACCCAACCCTTCACTTTCTCTAACCCTAACCTCTTCCCCTTCCCTAACCCAAAAAGTGTGGGAACATAGGGCTGTGGGAACATAGGCATGACCCCCATCTGACCAATATTTTGTTACGATATGCTAGTGCTATTCCCCTCTGAATCCGGGCTTGTCTGTTATCAACATCTGGGGTCTGTAGGTTGACCTACTACCTCTGACCTGGACCTCGCGCACCCGCGACAGCCGGCTTGTTTACCTGTAGCTGCTACTGCTAGTTTGACCCTGGATGTTGATAACAGACAAGCCTGGACTCAGAGGGGAATAACACTAGCGTATCATGACAAAATATTGGTGAAATGAACTAGTTTCGTGGCAGATAATGCGTTATATAGAGGCTGTGTTTCAGTGCCCCGTCACTCGCATTATATGGATATACCGGCGCTACACTGGATCTAATTTCGTCCGAACGACTTCAAATGACACCAAAGTTATCTGGGTGAGTAAATGATAATATTTTATGCTAGAAATAAGGTCCAGGTTGTAAAAAACGGTAGTTATCCTTTAAGTGTTTCTATATTTGTACTTGAATATACCCGCTGCTACAGTGTATGATAACCTAATTTCCCCTCTGGGATTAATAAAGCTAGCTATGCATCCTTCTTTCTTTGTTTCTTTCTTCCTTTTTTCCTTCCTTACTTACTTAGAAGTGGCCACAAACTGTACAAAGCCACCACCACTCCACTAAAACATGCATGGGAGCACAACTTTCAACTCCTCCCTCTTCTCCGACGGACTCTCCAGCCGGAGTTTCTCTCCACCTTCTCCTGCATATTTCTTGTGAAGTATCGCTAAATCTTCCTGCACTCTACTCCTGCCTCGATGTCCACTTCTGGGTCCTACCAAGCACCACACAGCGTAACAGAATCATCTGGCCAACTTTGGACCCAGCTGATCCAGAATCATTCCACCAGGCATCCTTGTTGGAAGATATGACCAAATGCTCCCGTAGGTAATGGACTCACTCCAGGCTGTCTGCTCCAACATCTCCCAACTCAACCTACTTCCATCCCAGCCACCTGCATCCCCCTCAGCTACACCCTCTACTGTGAATAATCCTGCTACGAACTCGGACCGACTTCAACCCCACCTTTTGTAGTGGATGAGGTCATCAACCCCTTTGCCGTCCCCACCTGTACATCCCACGTTTTATGTATGTCAGCTCAAGCCAGTTTCCACCTGTGACCTAAGCCTCTTGTCAGTGTTTTCGTGTTTTCTCTTTGAGTCTTTGAGATCCAATTCCTCAGCATCACCCTCGATTCACTCACTTTCCAAGACTCCCTCCCAACCGAGAAGCTACTACGTACCTCCTTGTTTATCTCCAACTACCACCTTGCCCACCGCTGCACCAAGTGCCAGCTTCTCTCCCTGCTTGGACACCTCAACTACACCTTTCACATTATTCACCAGGGTTGATCCTTCCTCTCCCACTTACTATCGCTGTCTTCCACCATTCCATCCCTCCACGACTACATCACCCTGGATGACTCCTGCAAAATGGAGCTTAGAATGTGGCGTTACTTTCTCTCTTCTTGGAATGGCATTTCCTTCTTCTACAACAACTGAATCTCCTAGCGGACATCCAGCTATACACAAATGCCGCACCTTCAGTAGGTTGGAGGCTACTACGGCAGTGGATGGTTCACCTCCATTTGGCCCCCAGAACTGTCCTCACTCTTCCCTTCCTCTGCCCTCTACGAACTATATCCAGTCATAATCGCCGCACTTCTTTGGGGGCACTAATGGTCCAGAGAAGTCCTCCTTATCCACTCATGCAACCTCACTGCCGTGGACATCATCAACAAAGGCCGCTCACAATCACTGGATATCATGAAATTCATCTGACACCTGATCTTAGTCTCAGCCCAGCACCACTTAAAACTCTGCGCAGCTCACATTCCCGGCCATCAAAACTGCATGGCTGACTCTCTCTCGGTTCTCATTTTAGAAATTAAAATCCTTGGCAGCAGACTCGGACCCTCACCCAACACCAGTCCCTCCAATTTCAGCCAACATCTACATCTAAACCCACAGCTCCTCCACCTCGTCGTCACATCTCAGTAAGCCATCCTGAACAGCCTGTCTCCTAAAACCCTTTCATGATACTATTCCGGATGGTGCAGTTTCAAGTCTTTCCATACCCTTCACAATCTCCCTTTCCCCTACATAGATATTCGTAACAATAACCATCTTCATCACATAGGCCCATACGGTTCTCAAAATCAGAACACACCACCATCCAAGTGTATCTCAGCGACATTCACAGCTCCAGCCCCTCCATCTCTCATCCCCACGTCACCATGCTGATCAAAGGTGTACCTCAAGCAGAACCCCAGCTTGCACCAATATGCTTACTCTTACCCAAAGATCTCCTCACCTGTTGCATCCAAACATTCTGCTCAGGATACTTATCCCCGTCCATCAACTCTTCCTCCTCGCATTCTTCGGATTCTTCGATGCTCAGAATTCACTGCTATCACATCCACTCACGACCCCTCTCGACATCTCCATCCACTCCCAAGGCACCTTCCGATTCAACCTCAAACAAAGCAAGACTGACCAGTTCAGCCTCTCAACCCAGTTTCCTCTTCCAATTAAACTCATACCTAAGCCCTTATAAACCCATCCTATCGTACATACACCAGAGTCAAGGACACCGCGCTTCCCTCCTCTCTTCAATACCGAAGCAGGAAGAGTCGCCACCTTCTGATTCCACCACTATTTCCGCCAGGTCTTATCCAGGTCAGGGATCTCTCCCAAACTTTACTCTACTCTACTTCACTCTATGCCGCTACTACCACCCCCGGACAAGGAATTTCCGACCACACCATCAAAGTCTGGTCTTCCTGAGCCTACAACATCTACATCTACAACCACCTCAGCGATACCCACCCATTTCAGCATTGCCCAGTAATACCTTTTTGGGGGATGATGAAGCCACGCTGACCAAGACGTGCCTCCACTCTGAGTCTCAACCTCCCCGGTTCCTAGACGGTCCAGCCACTCTGCAACCTGACTCAAACCACCCTCTTTATCCACCAACCTTGACCCCTTAGTTCATCGGTCCACTCAGCCATCTTCCATGTCATTGTTTCTGTTGTATTCATTCAAAGTTTTGAAACTTTTTTATTGTGAACAATGTTATGAATCAATATTTTTCTCACTATACTAAGATCTAAAGGATACTAAATAAAATATTATACAACACTACTAAATATAAACAAATACATAGCCTATGTAGTATTATAACAATGAAAACTACAATGTTCTTGTCACATTCTTTCTCTTCTTCCTCTTTACTGGCAATGACGTAACTAACTTATTTCAGATGCCTTATTGTACACAACCGAGTTTGAAATGCCCACCTCCATGTGCTGGGCAAGTTTAGGAAGTATTAGGGGGTTGAGTGTCAGGAGGTCGCATGCAATGCATCCTGGTACATGTTGGCAGGCTGTGCATTCAGGAAAACTAACAACCCAACTTTCTCAAGACACCACACACTGGGGATTTTATTGCCTCAATTAACTACATTTACCATCAACATTGACTGGGATATCCACATAAAACATTTACCTTTAATGACTGATTCTTTATTATGAACGCATTTGTTTGTCCCTCAATTTCGTTGGAGAGAGGCTCCTGTTCGCAGTGTAATTGCAGTCTTATCAACGGTAATTGGTCAGACCTCTCCCGTTGGACACAATATTATTAGCTCCGTCAATCATTTAGAAAAACAAACAAAAAAAAAACCAGTGGATAATCTACTCTCTGAAGAGGATTTAAGAAAAAAGGGTGTTGTATGCTGTACAGATTGTAAATTGTAATTGCTGATATTGGGCTCTATAAATAAAACTGACTTAAATCTGTGCACAACAGTTGCAACAATCTTCATATGCTGCATATTACACATAGGTCCCACCAAAAACTAAAACATGAGGTTTATTGATTAAAAAGTCATAGCTGTCATCAGTCAAAATCAGCAGCAGAGATGCTATCATGTGCTCTTGCTGACCTGTGACATGCCTGTATTTTCTTAATAATTTGCTTAAAGCCTACAACTTTTGACCTTTTCTTTAGTTTGTGTATAAGACATGCAGTATTTCAAATATTGTTAGTTTCAGGAAAGTTCATTTACAACTTTAACTCTTTGAAAGAACCTATGTTTTTATTCCAAGGTTGTTTATACAACAAGGAGATCTGGTAGGCTTACAGCAAGGATGGCGAGTACAATTCAAAAGGTCTCTACAAGTTGCACTGGCATTGACTGCAACATGTCACATTTTGGAACAAGAATGAAGAACACACATCAGCTTCATAGCAGCATGTTGGCATTAGAGTCATGAGCTGCACCTGGTGCTACAGGTGCAACAAGAGTGCAGTGGTTAGTGACTGGCTCCTGTGTGGATGAATGGTGGCATTTTTTCTTATTTGGTAGATTTGTTTGAGCCAGGAGAGAGTTGCCTTTTGGTGTTTAAACTCTAGGGGGAAAAAATCATTGAATCATTGAACAGGAGGAAACAAATTGTAGTGTAGAGGAAGCAGTAAATGACTTTTGTTGCGCTTTCTTGCTCAGATTGAGCCTCATGACCTAATCAGATAACTGCAAAGAATTTTGAACTATGAACAGCTGGCCTGTGATACAGTAAAAATGGTGCACCTATGTTAGTATGCTGCGTCTTACACAGGGGTCATACCAAAATCTATAAGACCAGGTTTATTGATTAAAAAGTCATAACTGCCATTATCTAATCAAAATGCAGCAGCACATCAATGTTGTTATACAGTATGTGCTCTTCCATGAAGAATCGGGACAATGTGTTCCTACGGACCTTGTACATGCTTGTATTTTCTCAATAATTGGCCTAATGGTGCAACATACTTTCAATTTGCGGAAACAGGAAGCCTCATTTTGACCCTTTGGATGAAGGGAAAATGAAAAAAAAAAAAGTTTTGTGTATTTGTCTGTCAAACATGCTGCATTTCAATCTAGCTCGATGGCAATTTGTCTTTCATCTATTGTCTGTTCCATCTACTTTTTCAAAGAACATATTTTTTTATCCATGTTGTTGACCCAACAAAGAGATCTGGCAGGCTTACAGCAAGGATGGCGAGTACAATTGAAAAGGTCTCTACAAGTTGCACTGGCATTGACAGCAACATGTCACATGTTGGAACAGGAATGAAGAACACACATCAGCTTCATAGCAGCATGTTGGCATTAGAGTCATGAGCTGCACCTGGTGCTACAGGTGCAACAAGAGTGCAGTGATTAGTGACTGGCTCCTGTGTGGATGAATGGTGGCATTTTTTCCTTATTTAATAGATTTGTTTGAGCCAGGTGGGAAATTAAATAAATGTTCTAATTAATGAACAGGAGTAAAAGAAGTGCAGTGCTGAAACGGCTTTTGTGCTCCCTTACCAAACTTAATCCTCTCACACCATCAGATAATCACAATTAATTTGTGACTGTGTGCTACTGGCCCATATGGATGGTACTGAAGAAATGAGTGCACAACAACACCTATTTTAGTATGCTGTGTCTTGACAAAGGTCATACCAAATCTATAAAACCAGATTTATCAGTTAAAAGCCATAGCTGCCATTTTTCCCCTCGTCTTTTTATGTAAAACATGCTGCATTCCAAACTAGCTTTATGCAATTTGGTTTCACTGACAATCTTTTTGAAAGAACCTGTTTGTTCATCCAAGCATGTTCCAAGCTTGGCATGCCAAATCACATATCGTGTATATATAGTACAAGTAATAAAAGATGTTGAAATGCCCTTTGGACTGTAAATTTGAGCTGTGAATGCAACTTCCAGTGTTCAATTGGCCTGCACACCCAACCAGGTGTTTTCAGTTTTTCTTAATTATTAGACCTCTGCTCAAGATAGGTTCACTCAATAACAGCAATTATGGTTCTATTAACATGTTGTCAAGAGGATGTGACTATTTGTTAACTGAGCACCAGTAACTGTGATACATTGTGTTATGTCACTGATGCCACCACCCTGCTATTTCGTTCATGCATACTGTCTTCTGTGTGTACTTGAAGCACTGTCAGCCACTGCGTGCACGCAAGTCTCCCTCACACCCGCTCGCACTACGGAAGCTGCGCAAGACAAGATCAAAATAATAAGAAATGTTGTTTTACATCCAACTCGGGGAGAAGCTGACTTCGTTCTCGTGCATGGTTGTGCTCTCGTGTCGCTCACAGCAGGATGTACCAGTGTGTATCTATCACGAGTTCCCATTGTTCTTGTCTAGCTCGGCTTCCGTAGTGTGAGCGGGTGCGAGGGAGACTCGCGTGCATGCGCGAGCGTGCCTCCATGCAAATATAGTATAGTGACTGTTTAGGCTATAAAAATGTACTAAATGATGTTGTTTCGAGTAAACTCTGGATGTCGCCACTTTAGGACACTTGGATTGCAGCTGACGAGCAGTATGGAGAAATATTACAAAGTCTTTGTTTAGTTTTATGGACCTTTTCATCTCGGGAACCATTGACGCCTGTTATATGGATTTTTGCTGCAGGACGGTACCCCCGCTGGTCTCCAGCTGCACTTTGAGGATTAAAAAACTACACCGGATTTCTCATCAGCATGAGGGTGAGTCGATAATGACTGAATTTCTTTTTAGAGTGAACTATTCCTTTAAGGGATCAGTTCACCCAAGAATTAAAAGTCAGTCAGTTATCTTATGATCTTATGTGTTCAGATGGTAACTCAGTTGTTGGTGCAAAAGTAGCCTAACATACAATCAGATATTTGTTCTTCTTTAAACCAGCCTTCCAAACAACAACAACATAAATGCAATTTAAAAAATAAAGGAAGAAAATGGCTGTTGGACCTCTATCAAATGCTGCTCATGGGTGTGGCCTATTTTAGAGCTCTGGTTTCCTTTTACTTAACCTTCATTAAGCTATTATTGCTCTTGTATGGTATGTTGTGACCTTTTGCTATATTTCGCTATAATTCAAAGGATGTGTTTTCTTTTCGGGTTGCTGAAGCATCTAAACAAGATGCTCTTTCCTCATATATTTTAATGTCACAGCCTATGGAAATTTGCCAAATCTGTCAATTTGGAAGCCATGAAGATCCAATTATGTGATTAAGTATTGTACTGTGCATATTTCTACACTATGGGTGATACTAGTAGGGTATGACAATCCAAAGGTATTTAAAATTGAGTGCAAAGTTAGAAATTATATGGAACTGAACCTAAAATGAGACTGGGAACTGCTGTACAGGGGTTTGTTTTCAGAATTGCATCAATACATGAATAATTTATGCTTTCCCCCTTTTAGTTTGAGAGGCCAAGGTAAAGCATTTGAATAAAACGAAGGTCACATGAAAACTATTTCAAAACCACATACAGTTGGAGGTTGATGGTGATTATCTGTAGTAAAAATTACAGAATTTCTGATGTGAACGTCTCCAGGGATGCTGCGGGTCCCTCGGCACAACATTCAGATCCACTGATCCACATCAAATAAACAATGTATTTGCTCTCAAAACTGTGAGTTGTCTATCTGTCCTCTGTGATTTGAAAACATCTGGGTGTTCAGTTGCTTGTAAGTTTTCTTTCTGCCAACATTTCTTTATTATTTATGATGTAACTATAAACAGGGGATGGCTACAAGAGAGCATGCCCTTTATACTGTAAATACACGTTAAACAGTCAAGCCAATATAAATAACACATGATGTGTCTAATTTCAGAGGTTCTATCCTTCAAAGGACATTAACTTGTGATTAATATATGGATATCCAATCTGGATAAGGAAAAGTGCATGTTAGTGCAAAGTGTAAATGTACACAGAACATATTGTGATGAGATCGGTACTCCAATATCGTTACACATACTGCGATCACATTTGCCAATAATGCCACAAACACCAATAGTGTGCGTCTGTGTCACTGTTTCCAAAAATCTCCATTTCTGCCTATCCAGACATAAACGCTGAAAACAGAGTTCCTGAATATCTTCACCTTGGAAGGAGTTTTCCATTTTCAGCTCACGTGTGAACAGGGCCTTAAAATTAGGAAAACTTTAATGTCCTCAGGACAGGACATATAGAATATAAAGTGCATGTCGACAATGGTCATTAAAAGTCCAATTTGTAAGAATTCCCAACTCACTTTGGGATGGTGGCCAACCTGACCTACAATCCCAAAGCAGGGCTGTACGTTAACTTTTTCAGCACATAGCACTAGTGCTACAGAGGCTGAAAGTTTTTTAGCACAGGACCAGCTTGTAGCACACCCTAAAAATGCCCGTCACCTCTACAGAGGACAATTAATGCAGCTCATCACTTACACAGTAACATCAAGTGTAATTCATATATACATAATGTAATACAATTATAGAATACAGGGTTTCACCCAGAAAACTTGTTAAGCCTGTTGGTAGGATGGCCCACCAGCGGCCCACCGGTGCCCAAGCGTGTTTTTTTGTGTCAGGGGCCTGACCCTGACCATTGACTGATGGCAGGGCCCTATAGGTAACAGATTCATTAATGGAGTAGTAGAATTTAGAAGGAGTGATTCCATAAGGCTTTAAGATCAATGTTAAACGTTGACTGGAAATTTGAAAATATTATAATTATCATGTGTTATTATAAGACATTTATGTAACACCAGGTCTTACAGATTGCACTCTTGAAATGCTGTTCAACCAACCACAAAAATAAATAAATAATATTTTTACAATCTGGAGTCACATAAACATGACCACGCGTCTGTTTCCGGTCAGTCGTCATGGAAACGTGACAATCACGGATCTACCAAAGATACTCTGTGATCTACTGTTGGACCAGAGAAAACAAACGTGTGTAAACGCGAACCGTACGAGCTGAAAAATGAAACGCTGGGTCATTTTCACATCTAGTGAAAGCACCTCGGCTCCCAGAAATCCGGAGCTCTGACGCTGCAGGGGACGACGTGCTAACAGCTAACAGCTACTAGCCGCTGCAGCAGCTGGCTGAGCCTCTAGAGCCGCAGCTCGGCTCACGTTAACGGCTACGAGGTCGGTCAGCTGGTGAAGCAGCGGTCTGATGAGCATGATGTCTGTGACATCTCCCGTTATGCGCGACGAAGCTGTGACGTTGTCAGGTGATGAAAAAGACACCTGATCACGTGTTGATGGAGCGCAAGACTGATTTAAAATAAATAAATAAACGATGCTTAACCTGGCGGGGGGGCAAGTAAGACCTGGCGGCCTGCCAGGCTTATAATACACTGGGGGAAACCCTGGAATAATAACTCCAAATGTTTTCAGATACAGAAGAAGCATCTTTATTGAGCTAGGCGAACTCCTGCTCCCACTCGGTGTTGTAGCTGTATGTCGATTCCGAACAAGATTTTTTTTTTTTGTGGCTAAATCTGCCCATAGCACCCATGCTACAGGGCAGATTAATTCTTAGCACAGGCATGTTTTGGTGTAGCACGTGCGACATATATGTCAGTACAGCCCTGCAAAGCATCAGTATTTGACAATAAAATGATTAGTTGGTATACTGCCCTATGTATCCATGTATTTAACACCCTGCGGTCCATGTTTTTCACACATTCATATAGCTCATGCACTTTTTGCTCAGTTGGTTCTGATCTTGGGGTATTCTATACCTCTGACCAGGATGAGTGGCTGAAACTCCCCTGAAATTGCATGGGATGTATCCATGCAGACCTATCCATGCAGACCTCATCTGCCTTCTCAGTCAGCCTGGTCAGATACAGATAGTGCAGGTCAGCCTACTGTTTCCCCATGTTTCCCCCACAGTTCTTCAGTTTATTCCTAATATAGTGAGCTATCTGATGTAAACACATCCAAGAAACATTTTCAAAACTGATTGAGGCTGTCGGAGACTGATTCTTACCAGATGTTGAAAAGGTGTAAATGCAACCAACTCTCCAAAAATCAACATTAAGTGCACTACTCCCGAGGTGTAGCAACTGTATGTCTGTAAGCAGCTTGAAGATTTCTTATTTCTCTATACATTCAAGGTCTGTATCCTCAGTCCTTGTGACAACAGCATATAAGATGACACTGAAATCATAAATAATGTTCTCTGACAAAAGAAGCATAGGACAAGTGGCTGCAGGGATTTCTATACATTCAATCAAATACAAAGTACATTGAGCTGCTGTACTGCTTATCTGATAGCTGATCAGTTCAACCACTGGATGATCTGTGTGGGTAAGACAGCATTGTACTGGCTAGAGCCCCTGAAGATGTAACTTGTGTCTCATTCCTCATGTGTTTGTGTTAGGTCATGGATAGTTGTTTGCTAGCTAACATTAGCTGAACTGTTACTGTTGAAACTAAACTGCAGCAGTGCAGAAGTTACAATTCTTCTGGAGTTTTTGACTGTTACCAAACAGCTTCAAGTACATTATCAGCCTCCTTCTGGACTGGAGAAGGGCTGACTCTGATTTGGATGGAGCCCAAGAAAAACAAGCTATGAACATCACGACATACCGAGGTTAGGGATTAGGGTTACAAATGACAGAACACTTAGTGTAGATAATCATTATAATAAATGCATTCCATTTAAGTTTTGAAAACGCATTATCCAGCTGGGTGATACAGAATATAAATTATGTGGGTTGCAAGATGTGTTCTCTAACAACTTTTGAGAAAAAAAAAAAAAACAATCTCAACTTTGCTATTATTTGTTATATGGTGTGGTGGGAAGAGCATGGGAATCTCTGCCAGAGAAGTGATTTAACGAAATCCCACACAGACCTCATAGATATTCTTCACTGTTTGCTTAAAGTTTAATCATTAAGATTTTATTATCTGCTCCCATTTTGCATCTGAAAGGAGTTCAGCAGCTATTTTCCATGTCAGGAAAAGAGCATTGTTAGAAAGAAACGAAGCATCTTAAACATATGGGAGTTGAAGCTGAAGTCTCTGGGGGAGTATACAACTAATATTCTTAGTTTATGTGGAACTATAAGAGGCACTTTAAGCAGCAATGACAGCTGACAGAGTTTGGCACAGCCAGCAAGAGATGAGACTGACAGTAGTTGGTGAACTGCAGTTTTGACTCAGTCCTCATGAGCGAGTCGACACTTCCATGCCATGATTTATTCTGCCTCAAATGATGCAGAAAATTACTTCATCAGAGCCTCCGTGTTAAATACTTGTTTGTTGAAAAGTGCTGCTGTTTTGAATTAAAGTCATGATGGGAAGTTTGTGGTACCAGGTAAATATCCGTTATAGCAAAGTGTGAATCATATTTCCACTTACTGTACAAACAAAATGCACTTTCCAAACAAGCGCTTACTACTACTACTACTTACTACTACAGTGTTTTTCCACTTTACACCATCTTACAAGGTAATAGTCGAGGTATTTTCTTGATTTCTTAAAATGTTTTATGTTGATTATGGCTTCAGACCAACTAGCAGTGGAGCTGATGGTAGTGTGGTGTTGGGAATGGATGGTAGGGCAGGTGTGGTTATCAGGAATTAATAATTATTGAAAATAATTATTAAAATTAATAAAATAAAAATTAATAAAATTAATTTTTAAATCGTTAAAAACGGGGCACCACCCTGAAATCAGGCACCAATAACCAGACCAAAATTAGTCTCAAAGAAGGGTTCACTTTAAATGTAAATATTTGTAAAATATTTACAATTAAAGGAACAGTGAAGGAAATGAATCCGAGCACTGACCATCACAACCAATAAATGTTACAAAACATATGCACAAAATAATCACAGAAAACTGCTATGTACAATATAATAGACTTTATTATTGTTAGCAAATTGATTAAATCAATAATACTTTCAATAAACACCAGTCAATTACTCAACCAAAGCAGCTAAACTATGAAACTAAACTAAGACAAACTCAAGCACAAACAACAAACAAGCATGGGTGTGTGTGTGTGTGTGTGTGTGTGTGTGTGTGTGTGACAGAGACAAAGAAAGAGGAGCCAAGATGGCGGTTGTAGTCAAAGAAACAAAATGGCGGAGAGCCAAAATGACGGTCACGCTCCCTTGGAGGGTGATGTCACGGAGTGTTCCGTTGAAAGGACTACAAAAATGGCCGAACAGGAAACGGGAACTCACGTTCGTTCGACTACAAAAATGGCCGACACGTGACTTGGAGAAGTCACGCGTGGATACGAATTCAAAGGGACAATAGATTTTGCTGAATCATATGTCTGGAATTCCAAAAATGGTGCACGTGAATACGTCACCTAAAGCTAGTCAATTGAACGAACGCGCGAGATTTGAACAATGGCAATGGTTACACCACCGTTGGACTCGTGTGCACTTTGATTGCACAGGAGATTAATTTGTAGGGAAAGTGACCTACGGTCCCACAAAAGGTGGACGTGCTACCACGAGGCTTCTGTCTCTTAAGGCTCAAATCAGCTCGTAATGAGTGAAAAGTGAAAGCAAACATGTTTTGCAACGTAAAACAAACAGCAATAAAAAGAGGGACACGGCGGTCCACAAACTCACAAACAATAATGTAGCTCACAAGCATACAATACACGCTAACTTATAGTATCTGCCCAGACACTAATTAAGCCTCACTTGTGTAGTCGTGTCTTCCTTAATCCAGCTTGTTTCCTCGGCGTGGATTAAAGGCAGGTTGCAGTTTCTGCGTTGGCTGTTAAGACAGCGTGGTCGACGGGCAATAAGAAAACGGGCAGAAGCGGCCGTTTTCTTGAGGAAAAATTAAAGTATCCTCCTTCTGCAGGCAGGTAAAGAGAGGCTGGTTGCACAGCATCTTTTCAGGATTTTCAGGATCCCGAGCATGTTCGTTGAACACGGCGCAGTTTTGGCTCATCCGGCGAGATGAAAGACTGCGGCCTAGAGGGGGACAAATTAGTCCAGACATCTGTAGGCCCCCTCCTGAGTAGTAGTTGCATAAGGAAGCCGATGCTTCCCGCAACTCGTAACTCTGGGGCTCCTACGTCTGTAGAAACACGAAAAAAAACTCCATGAAAACTCTACTAAAAAAACCTGAGTTGAAAAGGGTCTGCCGCTGTATTTATCTCCTCCGGTGTCGGCGGATGTGACGCGTTCAGGTGCGCACGCAGACAATGGGAGATGGGAGTTTCCAACCTGGGGGCTGTGACAAGCAGGCGCCACCTACTGGACCTAAGAGTCGTTGCACTTTCCCTTGTTTATCAGGCTTTTATAGTGCAAGGAAGCCGCATCAAAGCATTGAGCTGCATGCGGGCCGATCTGACGTCAGAACCATGTGGCTGGTCCCAACAGTGGCTAGGGCCAATGAGTTAAATCTGTTCTTCAATAGATTTGACACTGCAGCCCTGGCCCCTGCTGGCTCTCCTGTTGACTGACTCCAGCCACCACAGCTTCAGACCCCCCCTCCTCCTCCTGCTAGCACTCCATCCAACTTCTTGAGCACCTCACACCCATCCCCCACTCCTCACACCTCCTCTGGCTCCCATGCTACCTGGCCTCCTCTCATTATGGACTCCAACTCTCCCCCTCCTCAACCTGCACTGTTTACACCGCTTCATGTCAGGAGACAGCTGAGCAAACTCCCCGCCGGTAAGGCTGCAGGCCCTGATGGTGTCAGCCCACGGGTTCTCAGAGCCTGCGCCGAACAGCTCTGTGGAGTGCTTCATCGTGTCTTCAACATGAGCCTTAGCCTCCAGAAGGTCCATGTGATATGGAAGACGTCCTGCCTCGTTCCAGTGCCAAAGACGCCGCAGCCCAGTAGTTTCTCGGACTACCAACCGGTGGCACTGACGTCACATATCATGAAGACCCTTGAGAGACTCGTCCTGGAGCAGCTCAGGCCTATGGTCAGGCCGCACCTGGATCCCCTCCAGTTCGCCTACCAGCCCCGGATTGGAGTCGAGGATGCCATTATCTTCCTGCTGAACCGTGTCTACGCCCACCTGGACAAGCCAGGGAGCACTGTGAGGGTCACGTTCTTTGACTTCTCCAGTGCTTTCAATACCATCAGGCCTGCTCTACTGGGTGACAAGCTGACGGCGATGCTGGTGGATCCCCCCCTTGTGTCCTGGATTGTGGATTACCTCACTGGCCGACCACAGTACGTGCGCTTGCGGAACTGTGTGTCAGATGCTGTGGTCAGCAACACCAGGGCCCCACAATGGACTGTCCTCTCTTCTTTCCTCTTCACCCTTTACACCACAGACTTCAGCTACCAGACAGAGTCGTGCCATCTTCAGAAGTTTTCTGATGACTCTGTTGTTGTTGGATGTATCAGCAAGGGTGAGGAGGCTGAATACAGGGCTGTGGCGGACAACTTTGTCACATGGTGTGAGCTGAACCACCTGCAGCTCAACACAACAAAGACTAAAGAGCTGGTGGTGGATCTGAGGAGAACCAGGACACCAGTGACCCCAGTTTCCATCCTGGGGCATAACGTGGACATTGTTGAACACTACAAATATCTGGGGGTGTTCATAGACAATAAACTGGACTGGACTAAGAACACTGATGCCCTTTACAAGAAGGGACAGAGCCGCCTCTATTTTCTGAGGAGGCTCCGCTCCTTTAACATCTGCCGGACTATGCTGAGGATGTTTTATGAGTCTGTGGTGGCCAGTGCTATTCTGTTTGCTGTTGTGTGCTGGGGCAGCAGGCTGAGAGTAGCAGACGCCAACAGACTCAACAAGCTGATCAGGAAGGCCAGTGACGTTGTGGGGGTGTAGCTGGACACTTTGACAGCAGTGTCAGAGGAGGATGCTGTCCAAGTTGCGGGCGATACTGCTGTATGACTTTCACCCTCTCCACAACGCTCTGGTCAAACAGAGGAGCACCTTCAGCGAGAGACTAATTGCTCCAAAATGCACCACTGAGCGCCACAGGAAGTCATTCCTACCTGTGGCCATTAAACTTTACAACGCCTCCCTCTGATCGGACTCAAATGGCTATATATACAGTAGGTACTACTTCAAAGTGGCCATTTCACTCGCGGGGAGCGAGATTCACGCAACGCGTGAAATGTCAGTGACAACTGTAGCCACTAGGTGGAAGCATAGTACTGAATTGCAGCTCAAACGATTTTGGGACAATTCCACATTTGACCACAATGTAGCTGCAATGGAGAGTGGTGCTGTTTTAGGCTACAGGTAGAGTGAATGGAGAGGGGGAATGCTAAACCGTATCAGATTGATTCAGACTGATTGTTTCACAGCGGTGGGACACCTCAATTATCTGGGTGACCTTGGATAATCACTTGTGCTTTCTTTGTTTTACAGTAGAGCTAAAATATGGACATTAGTTGTTTTTTTAAGGAACATTTGTTTACTGGTAAAATTGCCGACCTGAATTATTGTCCCAGTCCGCCCCCGTGAGCCTATATCACGGCCTGACTGGATGTTGCTTAAATATAAGAATAGCCTATAATAATATCTGATACCCTAAAGACATCTGAGGTTGTAATTTTGCTTGCTCGCTCGCTCGCTTGCTCGCTGCAGCCACGGCTAATAAGCAGAGGCAGAAACAATTACGCACAGCCTACAGAAGTTTCAACATCCATATAAGCATTTAAGAAATGATTCTTATCAGTTCCATAATTCAGAGAGGATTTTTACTCAACGAAAAAATTTATAAAGATCAGCTTTTAGGTTGAAGACACGACAGCAGCACGTATGTCCAGACGCTGATGTGTGTCAGCTGGGGCAGCGGGTCGGTGATCCATAAGACACATGAGAGCATTGTGACTGATGTATAGCTCCCCTGGTAGCGCAGCTCCCTCAGTAAGCAGAATCTTCTGCTAGTATGAGTTCGAATCTCAGTAGAGGTAGTACCTTTAGTTAATGTGTTTTCTTTTCTCATCATCATTATGATCACATATAGCTCCAAGTTTGCGCAAATAAATGAGCAAATGAGCATTAATTCTCCGCCGGGCCGCGGCACTAGCTTTCCTGCTTGTGTACATTAAATACATTAAATTCTGACACCACAACTGTAGCGTACCGAATATCAATAGATGCTAACCAGAAAAAATATGTTCTATTGATCTGATTCACCGGCTGCTTTCTTTCTTTCAGTTGTGGTGTCAGAATTTAACACAAATATTTGTGCTTTCTATTCCTTATATTTTCTACAACAGGCTTATAGAAAGAAGAACGACGCCACGTCATGTCAGACAGTTTTCTCTAGCTTTATTAAAATACATAATCAGCAGCTTCACAGTAGTCGGATATACAGAAGGTTATTTAAAGCGGAGTGAGTCCCTGAAGCAGTCTCCCTGCAGGAGGAGATCCCTTGGCCAAGTGATCAATGTATTTGTTGCAGACCTCTTTGCTGTCCTCAGCGCGCGGGGGTGGGGGTGGGGGCGCTGGCGTAGCAAGCTTTTCAAAAGTGTGGGGGATGGATGTGGTCTTTCCAGTTAAGCGAACTTGTTCCAGATGCCTTAACATTTGCATTCCCCCATACTGAGGAATGTGTGTAGGGGACGAGAAGTAAGCACCATCCAGGATGTGTTCATCCTGCATTCGGAGGTGGAGAAGCTCATTAAGCTGTGCCTGGCCCTGCCAATGGCCGCGTTTCCCAGATTCGTTAAGAAGCTCTTAAGTGCTAAGATCTTCTTAGGAGCGCTCTTAAGAACGCTGTGAAAGAAGGATGTGTTTCCCAGAGTCGCTCTTAGCTTAAGAAGATCTTTCACTAAGAAGGAAATGTAAGATCGAGCTGACCCACTCTTAACAGCCTTCTTAGCGACCAAATGCTCCGTGATCAAGCCGCGTCAGGGAAATTTACATCCTCCACTTTTCGAAATAATAAAACAATGCTCAATGTTGAAATGCGCTCATAGCTGCGGACCACTGGCGCAAGAAACATAGGTTAATAGAAGGAAAAAAAAAACTTCTATTGAATTACACGTTTAAGTTTTCCACACACATCTGCATATGAGTTTATAGTACTACACATAAAAAAACAACAACCCTGTGGCATTTCACAGATATCAAGGGAACAGATGTAATTAAACTCAGCTGAACCTCATCCAGAGAGGCTTCACCTGCTTCTCTATAAAAATGTGTTGCCAAAGTCCGCGCGTGTGAGAAACCATGGCTGCAATACAGCACATTCTCGCTGCGAACCAACAGCGTCGCCGTGCGCGAAGCCAGACGGTTTACATAAATGCATACGTGCGTCAGCACTTCTCCCCACTGGACGTGCTGTCAGACCGGGCTGTCCAGGCAAAGTACCGGCTGCCCCATGCGGAGATCCAACGGCTGATCACTCGGTGTCTCCACACATCCAGAGAGCAACCCGCTGCAATTTTGCCCTCAGCCCGGAGGTGCAGCTCCCGGCTGCGCTGCGTTTTTACGCAGTGGGGAGCTTCCTGGAGGTGGTGGGGGATGGCACTGGCCTCAGCAAGGCATCGGTGTCACGGAGTGTGGCAGCTGTGACACCGATTCTCCTGCGCCATGCCATGGATGGCACCCTCATTCCAATCCACAATCCCTCCCTGGTGGATCTGTGCTGGATCGGTAGAAAGCACTACGCGGCCGTCAACACACCCACACACACACCCGCACCCACACCCCGCCCACACACACACACAATACATGCGTAGCCTAATTGCACCTGTGGGGGGGGGGGGGGGGGACCACGGGGCGCTGTGTGTGACTTATGCGCTGATAAAGAGGTGGGTGATCGATTTGCCTGGCATCGCTTGATTCAGTTTCAGCAGCACCGCGGTGGACAGCTCCCACTAAGAGCTTCTTAAGAAGCTTCTTTGGCTTGATCTTAAGGTTCTCCTAAGAAGGTAGTTAAGAACGCGTCTGGGAAACACCCGTATCTTAGCGCTCCTTCTTAGCCGAACCCTTCTTAAGAGCCTTCTTAAGTCCTTAAAACGATCGAATCTGGGAAACGCCGCCAATGCTGTTATGTTCCTTAAATGGCCTGATTTAGTGATCAAAGTTTCATTTTCTTAACAATAAAGATACCGTGTTCATCCATCTAGTTCTCTTATAACTGCACGCCATTATAAAATAACTTCAAATCAAATCCTTAATCATTGATAAAAGTGCGTGCTTCCCCCGCCCCCCTCTCAGAAAATAGTTCCGACGTCCATGAAGCCGGTGAATCAGATCAATAGAACGTTTTTTTTCTGGTTAGCATCTATTGATATTCGGTACGCTACAGTTGTGGAGTCAGAATTTAATGTATTTTATGTACACAAGCAGGAAAGCTGGTGCCGCGGCCGGCGGAGAATTAATGCTCATTTGCTCATTTATTTGCTCAAACTTGGAGCTATATGTGATCATAATGATGATGAGAAAAGAAAACACATTAACTAAAGGTACTACCTCTACTGAGATTCGAACTCATACTAGCAGAAGATTCTGCTTACTGAGGGAGCTGCGCTACCAGGGGAGCTATACATCAGTCATAACACACATTAGCGTCTGGACATACGTGCTGCTGTCGTGTCTTCAACCTAAAAGCTGATCTTTATACATTTTTTCGTTGAGTAAAAATCCTCTCTGAATTATGGAACTGATAAGAATAATTTCTTAAATGCTTGTATGGACGTTGAAACTTCTGTAGGCTGTGCGTAATTGTTTCTGCCTCCGCTTATTAGCCGTGGCCGCAGCGAGCGAGCGAGCGAAATTACAACCTCAGATGTCTTTAGGGTCTTTGACGTGTGCACAAAAAAAGACCACAGTTAGACATAAAATGGGAATATCACCGATAAATACAAAATACAAAGAATAAGACCTTAAAATACATTTAAAAGGCTTCATAGTGAGTTGTTGATGATGATGATGGCGGATGAATGATTTTTTTCACTAAGTTTGTCCTTGCTAGAGGGACCCTGTAGCGACAGGTTGAAGGAAGGAGTTGGAATGAGGTGTGGAGTGGGTGAGGTATTATTAGCTACATTCTTGTATTTAAGCAACAACGAACAGAAACATAAATCAAGCAACTCTGTCCATTCCCGTTCATGGTCACTGCTCCCTGCTGCTGCATGTTGTCGTCCTCCTGCTCACAGATGCCACCTGGTGGTTGTTTGGGCACATTGCCGCTTCTCATGAAAACACAATTGATCCTCCACTAAAAAGGTGCGTGATTCTCGCGAGAATCACGCGTGAACTCGGCCACAACGAAGTAGTACCTACTGTATATATATATATTTATGTATTTATACATGTATATATGTGTGTATCTATGTATATTATCTATTGAACATACTTGGAGTGGTCATTGTACACTTGAGATTGAGATTGTCTACTTTATTATTCTATTTTATTTTATTTTATTTGTTGTCTACTTTACTATTGCATTTATATCTTTATCTCTTGTTCCATTCATGCTGTATTTTATCTCTACTTTGCACGGAGCATCTGGAACTAAAACAATTTCCCCACGGGGATTAATAAAGTATTCTGATTCTGATTCTTTAACAATGTTTTTGATGCTTCCAATTATCATAAACTTTGGGTTATTTACATAACCCCAGTTCTCTGAGTAATATTTCGTTCGATGGCTCACTATGGGATGTGGTAGCTCCCATAAGTGCGCACCGCACGGACTGGACATAACGCATGCGACCGCTGCTCTCCTGGTGAAGCAGCAAAGGCCACAAGGTCAATAGGAGAACATTAGCCCACCACCTTAGGCACAAAAGCCGGGTTGGGCTTCAAAATCATCCTTACATCCCCTGGGAAGAGCTGAGCGCATGACGGATGCACCGAAAGCGCATGGATGTCACTAACCCGTTTAGCCGAAGCCAGAGCCAGTAACAACACTGTCTTGAGAGACACGTGTTTCAAGTCTGCACCCTCCAGTGGCTCAAAGGGAGGGCCTTTAAGCCCCTCCAGAACCACAGCCAGATCCTGCCTGGAACACGGGGAGAAGCCTGCGCGCTCCCTTCATAAAACAGCAAACCAGCGGGTGCCGGCCGCCCACAGCGCCATGTGTTCTGGGTGCAGGTGGAAGACCGTCCCTCTCCCATACGCGGGAGCTTCCAGGGCTGAGTGCACAGCAACCGAGATATCTCCGCCAGTCAGTGCATCGCAGGCCAACGCGGAGCTATCAAAAGCAGCTATCTGGACAGAGTGGGGGGTATCAAGGCCAGGGGAGGGAACGCATAAAGAAGCTTGTGCGGCCAGGCGTGCGCTAGTGCGTCTACGCCGAGGGGAGCATCCATGCTGCACAGAGAGTAAAACGGCAAGCACTGCGCGTTTTCTCTCGATGCGAACAGATCCACCGTGGCCCAACCGTAAGCGCCCTGCAACCCAGTGTGACCAGCACTTTCCGTGCGCCATGACGCACAGGATCCAGCTCGCATGAGGCCACCCAAAGCTGGAATTCACTCATGTGGAGGCGACCGAGACGGACTACAAGAATGGCAGACGCCATCAGCCCGAGTAATCAAAGACACATTCTGAATTGAACAGATTTGCGTGGATGAAAAAGCGTGAGACATGCCCTGAAAGTTTTCACTCGTTCCGCCGAGAGGCGCGCTGTGAAAGTCACCAACTCCAGGGATAATCCCAGAAAGATTATGCCCTGTGCTAGGGACAGCATGCTCTTTTCCGCATTTATCATGAAACCCAGATCGAATAGGTGTCGTATGAGAATACGCGTGTGCGCCCTGGCTTCCTATGCCAACAGCAGCCAATCGTCCAGATATGTGGCCAAGCGGATACCCTGCAGTCTCAGCGGGGCTATTGCCGCTTCTGTGCACCACACAAACACACTCGGGCTTAAAGACGGACCGAAAGGGAGCATGCGGTATTCGTAACAGATCCCCTGGAAAGCGAATCTCAGATACTTTCTGTGGGGAGGATAGATTGGGATGTGGAAATACGTGTCTTTCAGATCGACAGAAGTGAACCAATCGTTCTGTCGCACAAGGCGCAGCAGGGATATGTGCGTAAGCATCCTGAACTTGTATTTCCTGAGATATTTGTTTTATTAGCTGCGCCCTCGGCACTCGGCCTGGATTCAGCAGCGGGACACATTTTATTTTCTTTATGAGAACTTATGTGTGTGTGCGTGTTTGTGGACTTGAGAGACAGGCAACCGCTGAGCCCTCTGCCGTCAAATGCTCGTCTCTCCCAGCTTGCTCTGCCACGGTCTGTGGCAGCTGGGAGATGGGGGCGTGGGGGGCCCCCAGCTCTGACCTGTCGAAACATGGACTTAAGACCTCTGAGGGTGTCCTGTGGTGTCTGGCACCA
This sequence comes from Pagrus pagrus, assembly GCF_965226575.1. Lineage (NCBI taxonomy): Eukaryota > Metazoa > Chordata > Actinopteri > Spariformes > Sparidae > Pagrus > Pagrus pagrus. The sequence goes on along the minus strand of NC_140190.1, from coordinate 29,336,323 downwards.
GGGCGTTTTATAGTGGATCCTCTGGGTCCTGTATGTTGGGGGGTGGGGCCTCCATGGATCAGACCTGCTCCAGCAAGTCTTACAGATGCTCGATCAGATTGGGATCTGGGGAAGTCGGAGGCCCGGTCAACACCTTGGGCCCTTTATTGTGTTCCTCGAGCTGCAATATTGTCCTGCTGGGGGTCCACTGCCATCGGGTAGTGTTGTTGTGATGAGGGGGTGTACTTGCTCCACAACAGTATTTGGATGGGTGGTGCGTGTCAAGTGGCATTCACATGAATGCCATCACCCAAGGTTTCCCAGCAGAACATCGCATTGTGATGAGATGATCAATGTTATTCATGTCACCTGTCAGTGGTTTTAATGATGTGGCTGATCGGTGTATATGTTGCATACATATAATAAAGAAAGCAGATAATGGATCAGAAGCAGAACTATATAAAGCTGAACAATTTCATCCATTTTCCTGAAAAGGTTACTTTGTGATATTCCAGAGATTAGTTGTTTCACATTTATAGATTCAAATAGTCTATTGATATAAGTATGTTATAGGCAAAAATTACAAACGTATTATCTCATAAATAATTGCTACAGTAAAGAACCCTCTGTGAATTTAAACCAAAAAAAGATCCTTATGTGCAAAGTTACATTAAGGAAAAATACCATTAGTCCTCTAGACCGGCAGGTTTAATGCCACTCCAGATTAGGGCTGTCAACAAATATTCTAAATTCGAATATTTAAAAAAAACGGAGATTCGATTGTGAAAATTAATATTCGACTATGGAAAAAAAACACATCGGTGCCTGCTTTGCGAGTGGGCGCACTGCATGACGGGTCAGGGACAGGTCACTTGCACAGCGTCACTCACTGCTGAAAGTGAGACGCGACAAAAACCTGGTTTGGACTCCAAGCAACCTAAAAAGCCCCGTTTGGAAATACTTCGGATTTTGGTCAGTAGACGGCAAAAATGCAGAGCCTCGAGATAAAGTATGCTAGCTGTGTAAGCTACAGTTAGCTTACCATTCCACCACTAGCAACATGAGGAGAGTTTGCGCATAGACAGAGAGGGGGGCAAGCGAGAGAGAGGTCTACGGTCCTAAAAGTTTTACGGTATAGGCCATTAGTTCATTTACTTATTTTGTAATGTGTAGGTATGTTTTCAAAGATATGTTAAAACTAAAAAACAAATACCTATACAAGTAGTTATGTCTTGTATTAATTTGTCCTCCTGTTATTGACATAATGCACAAATATAGATATTCGAATGGTTCGAACCTATGTGTTTTTTTTAGATCGAATATTCAAACGTCATTTTGGAGCAATTTTGACAGCCCTACTCCAGTTTAGGAGACATTATTTGTTGTGTGAGTTCGGTGGGATTGAGAATGAGGCTCACTTTCTGTTTTGCTTTCCTGTCTACGAGGATGGAAGGGATGTACATTTGACTGAAATGTCCTCTATTTATGTTGATTTCTTTTGGCTGGATGATGAAAAATTTGTGCTTCAGGAAGGGAAACCTTTGTTGTAGCAGATTTTTTTTTTTGCGAGGTTTTGGAAGAGAAGGCAAAACATCTCTTTGACCAAGTTGTAAAATAACCTGTACTTTTCAACTGAAATGTGTGAATGCTGCAACTGTACTTTTAGTGTTTTGTAAACCCATGAGAGTTGGCCACTCTTTGTGCATGACATGAAAAACCAGAAATCAAATCAATCAATGAAGTAGCTTGACACTCGTGAAAATTTGGGGAGTGGAGCTCAGGTCACACGGTCACTGCAGGAGTGTGAAAGAAAATCTTTTCAACTGCACATGCATGTGGGTATGAACCCAACAGTGACATCTCTTACAGGATAAAGCTTGTATAAAACAGAGCTTGTTACCGAAGAGAGAAATAAGGGCCCTCACAGGAAAGCGAGAAGGAATATTCTATTTTTGTAGAATTGTTTAGACCAGCTAAAAAAGCAGCATTTCACTGCCCTCAAGAGTCTACTACACCTCTGACCACACTGCTGAGTAGTACCTTTAACCATGCCGACCAGTGTCAAGGTGTACTGTGATACCCCATAAACCATTCTATTACTGCAGATGTAAAACTGAAGGTCAACAAAAATAAGATTTTTAGCTGATTTTAATTTGCTCTCTAAAGAAGAAGAAAAAAACAATCCAAATGCCTCGCTCACTGACGAGCTGACTATATTCTACTGCCAGTCCTACATTAGAGTTTCACCAGAGCAGGCACGTGCAGAGGGGCGGAGGGTGCTGAAGCACCTGCCCCTTTGCTCCTTGATGCCCAAAGTGCCCTTTTGTCGGTGCTATTTTAAAAAAAATTTTTTTTTTTAGGGCCGGGACTCGATTAAAAACATTAATCTAATTAATTAGAGGCTTTGTAATGAATTAATCGAAATTAATCGCATTTTTAATCGCATATAAATATTTGACCTGAGAACAGTGAGAAGCATTTTTTTTTCATATGGGTTTTAGTATACCATTGAATAATGACTGAATACATAAGCTTAAAGGATAACTACCGTTTTTTACAACCTGGACCTTATTTCTGGCAAAATATATGGTCATTTACTCACCCAGATAACTTTGGTGTCATTCGGCGTCGTTCGGACGAAATTAGATCCAGTGTAGCGGCGATATATCCATATAATGGGAGAGACGGGGCAGCGACACACAGCCTCTATATAACGCATTATCTGCCACGAAACTAGTTCATTTCATCAATATTTTGTTATGAAATGCTAGCGCTATTAGCCTCTGAGTCCGGGCTCGTCTATTGTCAACATCCGGGGTCTGTAGGCTGATCTACTACCTCTGACCTGGAAGATGTCGTCTCTGAGCTGCGCGCGCACCCGCGACAGCGCGGCTTGTTTACCTGTAGCTGCTACTGCTAGTTTGACCCCGGATGTTGATAACGGACGAGCCCGGACTCAGAGGGGAATAGCGCTAGCATTTCATAACAAAATATTGATGAAATTAACTAGTTTCGTGGCAGATAATGCGTTATATAGAGGCTGTGTGTCGCTGCCCCGTCTCTCCCATTATATGGATATATCGCCGCTGTAGGGAAACATGCCTAATGCTCTCATGTGGACCTTTGATCTGCTGAGGCCCTGTTGTTTTTTTATTATTAACACTTTCCATCTGTATGAGGACGTTATCAGGATGGAGACGCCGGGATGTCTCCCCGTGTCATCTCTTAGGAGGGAGAACAACACTCTCTCGTCATAAAACCACCAGAGGGAATCAGTTTGAACTAGAAAAATTGTATTTCCTGCGAAAATACAGTGTGAATGCTGATTGCTGAAGTGATTTTGCAAAATCTGCTGAATGTGCTGGAAAACACTTGCCTCATCCACAAAACATGCATAAAACTATGAGAATGAATAGTCAAGAATTTGCAGAAAAAGCTGATTTTTTCAAAAGCTGAAAAGGCAGAAAGGCTGAAAAGTAATAGGTTGAAAGAGCTTAAAAAGCTGAAGATTTTGATAGTTGAATGGTTTCTATAGCTGAACATAAAGCTGAATATTTGAAAAAGCTGAAAAGGTTGAAAAAGCTGAAAAGGTTGAAAAGCTGAAAAGGTTGAAAAAGCTGAAAAGGTTGAAAAGCTGAAAGTAATAGGCTGAAAGAGCTTAAAAGGCTGAACATTTTGATAGTTGAAGAGGTTCTCTAGCTAAACATGAAGCTGAATACTTGAAAAGGCTGAAAAGGTTAAAAAGCTGAACATTTTGATAGTTGAAGAGTTTCTATAGCTGAACATAAAGCTGAATATTTGAAAAAGCTGAAAAGGTTGAAAAGCTGAAAAGGTTGAAAATCTGAAAGTAATAGGCTGAAAGAGCCTAAAAAGCTGAACAGTTTGACAGCCAAACAGTTTCTGTAGCTGCACATATGCTGGAGCAGTAGCAGAACCAAAGCTGAAAATGTCCCCATAAGAATGAATGGGAAAACACCTCCCAAACACCTGCAGGTTTAGAAAAAAGTGTGGTGGTTATGGCCAAAATATGTATACAGTGAGTAACAGGAGACATTGCTGAACCATGTGATGTATTTTTTATTTCTGTAGAGTGAAAAATGAGGGCACAAGAGCGAGAGACAAAACCGGTACCGTCTGCTCCACTCCAGAAATTTAGGCTCAAAGTTAACATTGCGGCTTAAGGGGGAGTTGCTGGAGTGCTTGCCGCTCAAGGGCTACTACAGCCACAAGGTTAAGTCCTACATCTGAAATAAGACCATCATCTGAAAGCCAACAAGATTTCCTACATGTCTATGTATATATTGTCTATGTGAAGTAAAAGCTGTGGGACCCAAATCAAGCTGAAGAGAGTTTTTTCTAAACTTTTTGCAGCTGCTCTCCACTCTAGCGATGATGTCACCCACTCTAGCTCACGCAATACACACCCATTATAAACCCAGAAGACGAGCTAAAAATCCTTCAAACTAAAACTGTGATAATTTCAAAACCGTAAAAGATTTTCAAAAACTGAAAAACAAGTTCAATAGTTCAAGGTCTTGTGAATAGTTTAAAGTTGGAATGGTGTATCTAGCTCAAAGTATGAGGGAGCAGAAGAGGTTGAAAGTGGATGAGTTTTGAGGAGGATTTGAGGATTTTCCCATTTGTTTCAATGTTAAATTTTTTTTTGAAAAAGCTGAATATTTGAAAAAGTTGAAAAGCTAAAAAGCTGAAAAGCACAAGGCTGAAAGAGCTTAAAAAGCTGAACATTTTGATAGTTGAACGGTTTCTATAGCTGAACGTATGCTGAAGTAGTAGCAGAGCGAAATTTGAGAAATTCCCCATAAGGATGAATGGGAAAAATGTTGCAGAAAAAGCTGAATATTTCCAAAAGTATTAAAGATAGAAAAAAAGAAAAATGGATGCCATCATGTCCTTAAAAAGCTGAACATTTTGATAGTTGAATGGTTTCTGTAGCACAAAATTTTAAGGAGTAGAAGCGATGCAAAAAACGTACGGAAGAAGAAAAATAATAATAATAACTTTAATAAATTCCGGAAGAACAATAGTGTGAATGCTTTGAAGCATTCACACTAATTAATTTACGATGGTAACCCCTGTACGAACTGTTTTGACCTAACAAACAGGAACATTCCTTTCACACAGGTCAAACGAAGGAAACATATGAAGCTACTTCTCCTTTAAAACCTCAACCAAAGGAACCGGGATTGTTTGTGATAAAATTGTTTGTGATATAATGTCTTTCTAATTGTAATTAGGTAACACGTCTGATGGACCGATCGTGCTATCTGTCCCTCAAACGTGTTCTTCTTCTCCCTACTTTCCAATACACACACTAGAGAAAAGGACGGTGGAAAACCCCCCTTTCTCTACCTCCTCTCTTTGAAGAGATTAACGACACATCTGGTTCAGTCTTATCTTTGGTACATTCCAAACAAATGGTCAGAGTTTCCTCTAGACTTCAGAAGCATTTCTAATTAACAATTAAATCAGAGTCTCACCTGTTTTATTCTTACAATTTGAAATCCAGTAAAATAAGCTCATCAAACTGAACCAATTCCTAAGTTTCTGTGATGAACATGGACTGAGATCCTGCTTAATGCTCACTGGTGTCTGGTGTTTGGTGGAGTCACAGTGCCATCTAGTGGTAAGTTATGGTTAACTGGATTAGACTGTCGGAGATCTTTTTAGTTTTCTAACGTGTTTATAAACTACAATTTAAAAGTCTGTAAAATGTTTTTCTTCACAAGCCTTAAGCTAACACTAGAAGGAACATGTATAAGCGACCAGTTTCATCAGTCCTACGTTGTTTTCAAGTGTATTCTTATGTTCTGATCCAGTGTTGATTTCATTTAAGTGTTCAATGATTTTAATCAGATCATATTGTCTTATTGTTTCACAAAAGTCCATCTACTTTTGCCATGGTAAAGTTCTGAGAAAGGCTAAGCGCGATTTCGAAGCGTTAACTTGATAGTTGGAATTAATCAAGTTTAAAGGTGTGGAATTAAAACATCCACACTAGGAGTGTGGTCGGTACGCCCCTTTTGGTCCGCCTGCAAGCCGGGACTACTAAAGCCAAGGGACAGAACTCCCTCTCCTCTCCTCTCCTTCTCTCTTTCTCTTCTTTGCTAAATTTTTCAACACTTTACTTTGCTTCTTTTTGTAACAAGCTCCTAGGTATAAAAATCTCCGTACAATCGACCACGTGCGATAATCTTTAAGAGCTTTTATTTTTGTTAGACGTTAATAGAAGTAAGTTCCGTCCTTGCTATTTTTGTTAAGTATCACTATTTTATTCAGTGGAACAGAATTCAGTTTAATTATTCTTGTATTGAGAAACAACTGAGGAAACGCCAGGCCAGCGTCATCCTTTCGTTATCCTCGTCAGGAAAGGTAAATATCAGCTGAATTAGAGTTAAAAGTCGCCACTCAGAGTGTGAAGATAAACAACAGTCTTTTTTAAGACTAAAACGCCAAGCAAAACGCGCAGTGTCACTGCCTGTTTCAAGGACTTTGTGCCAAGCTGAAGTTAAGCTGCCCTCTACGCTCACGAGCGGTACCATCCCGCTGGGCAGCGAACCGGACCATCCTCGGCTGAGCGCTGGACCAGCTGATCTCTCTCCGACACCTGGACGAGAGAGAGCCGCCTGCTGTGAGGTCGAACCGGACCATCCTCTGCTGAGCGCTGGATCAGCTGATCTCTCTCCGACACCTGGACGAGAGAGAGCCGCCTGCTGTGAAGTCGGATCGACCGCATCTTCCCTCATTCTTCGGGACCCGCAGCTACCGCGAGCCAGCAATCCCTCAGACGAAATCCGGCAGAAAGATCGAAGCGAAAGGCTTCTCCACTCTTCAGACGAAGTAGGCTAAGCATCTTGCACACGTTTCACTAAACGTTCATGAGTTGGTGTTCTTTTAATTCCTAATTCATAATTATCTTTTCACAAGACAAGTCCGGTTAGGGTCTCGTTAGTATCAAAATTACTCTCGTAACATTTGAATGCTGCCCAGACTCACGACTTTACCATCGCTCATCCACCTTAAATAATCCTGTCACTTTAACCATATAGTCTTCACATTTCTGTTTGTTTTATTGTTGTCTGAATCATCATTTCATTTATTCACCTTGATTTATTTAGTAAATAAACATATTTAACCGTACGTCGTTGTCTGTGCTTACTTGCTTTGATGTGGAGAATCGAGGAAACTGTATAAAGAAGTCACTAATTCAGCTATGAGACTAACTAAATTGATTTAAATTGATACAAGTTAACCTTGTTTGGTCGGATTTGATTAATTACCTCCGGATTATTCAAATAGACAAAACATCGGAGGTGGTGCCCCATTAACGAGTGTTTTATTAATCTTCAGTGATTAATACCTTGCCTTTAATACAGTGTATCTCCTACATTAAATATGGTGCCGTCCGCGTGAGGCTACTTATAACCACGGTTCTCTGCATTAAATTAAGTGTACAGACAAACATCGGTTTTGTAGATCAAATCCCAAGCTGTTTAACGTTGTTTAGCTGTCCACTGAATGATTAATGCGATACTTAACATTATATTCTTGACTGCATAATACCTTGAATTGTGTGTGAGCATAAAACTCCGCGGAGCTGTGTGCTGCTTAATATGAGATTAATGTGTACGGATGCTGCGTGAGCACCAGATCCGTGAGTGATAACTTTCAACATCGCTGCATGTTGGAATGAATGGAGACAGATTCTGCGCTGTAATACCAGATCTGTGAGTTAAAAGTTGTCAGCGCCGCCGTGCGTTAAATGTTTCAAGAACAGATCCTGTGTTGAATCAGGGCTGTGAGTTATTTGCATGCATAAGTGTCGCGTACACTTCTAAAGTTAACCGGTTTGATGAATACTTCGCTGCTGCGCTGCGCCAGAGCATAGTTTCATCCTGAGAAAGTTCGTATTTGCTGCGATGTTCCAGAAATATTTGTAACTTGATCAGACCCTCGTGTTTTCTGATTTAGATTAGCTACCTGAACAGGAAACAACTGTGTAAACAGTGAGAGGTTGTTTATGGTACTACTCCTGTAGTATCAAGATTGGTTGCTGTGGCAACAATCCGATCAGAGACAGTATATTTGGCTGTGTAAAAGAGGGAAGATAACCTCTATCAGCTAAAATTGTAGCTAACATTGAATGCAATGCTGGTTGCTGGTTGAGTGTTTCCTGATGTGCTGAAAACTGTCTGTAATAAGAAATCAATGCGCCCAGTCTCTGCTGTTGTGTGAAAAAGTGAACTGAACTGCTGCAAATTCACAGTTGAAGAGAAGTGAGCTCTTCAGAGCCCAAACCCCACTGAGCCTAATTTTGTTAAGACAAGGGGGGTATATCAGTGGGCGGAGTTAAAAGTCCCCCCTCTGATCCCTCTTCCTCTAGCCTGTTAAAAGTCTAAATTTGTAACAGCGCCCTCTAGTGCTTGACTCTATTAAAACCTCTGAATTTGTAACAGCGCCCTCTAGTGCTCGACTCTATTAAAACCTCTAAATTTGTAATAGCGCCCTCTAGTGCTCGACTCTACTAAAGACTTTTATTTTTATGATAGCTTCCTCCAATGATCATTCAGGTAAAGATTAAGTTTGTAACAATACACCTGTTTGCTGATTCTGTTAACAACAAATACGTCTAAATAGCACACTCTGCTGGCTAACTTGGTTTACTGAATTTGGTCCCTCAGCTTTAATAGACTATCACTACATATAGGTACTTGCTAAATGGTACGATTGTAAACTTGTGATACTACAATAACTACTATAGTGGATTAAAGTGTCTCATCATTCAGGTTAAATCAAATTAATTAATTTGTAAACTGCATTTAATAACTTTAACCAGATTTGAAATTAATCCAAATTCAATTGAATTTTTTTTTAAGGTTACTTTTGAATTCGATTTTGATATGCTACAACGCATGCTAGTCAAGGAAGTAAGCCATTAACTACACGTCCGAGTAGCCTTACAGTGAGGTCAAATACTTTAACCTTTGTTGTTAACACATCAGCTTTCAGATTCTTTAAAATCCAAACGCTTGCTTGTTTTGAATTTCACAGGTTTAAGTCAATCAGAGCGAAACCTACCTCTAGTTGAAGACAATTAGAATTTAAAGCCCAAATAAAATAAAATAAACAAAGCAAATATATTTAAGATTTAAATTTTTCAAAACAAACTAAAACAATGGCAGAGTCCGAAAATTTGGACGACATAAATCTAGGGAATCCCTTAGACGATCTAGATCTAGCAATATCTGATCTCACCAAAGAGTCGCTACCAAAATATGCAGATGAAATCCAGAAGACCGACCCTAGTGAGTTACATGACGTAATGTCCGCATTAGTAGCCCAGTCCATGACCGAAGAAATGAAAGGAAAAGCCAAGGAGAAAATGCTAGGGATGATAGTTATCGTGATGTCTGCCCAACAAAAGCGTAGTAACCAATTGCTAAATAACGCTTTAACTGAAATGAAGGCCAGAAAAAACGTAAACAAAACTCTTAAAAAGCAACTTGAGGAAACAAAGGAGTCCTTAGCCAAAGTAGAGGAGTCTTTAACTGAGTCAGAGGAAGCCCTAACTAGTGAAACAGACTACAGCAGACGACTGGAGTCTGAAGTTAAAACACAAGAGGATGAACAAACTAAACTGCAGGAAGACAACTCAGGGCTAAAACAGGTCCTAAAAAGCCAAGAGCTAGACCTAGATAAAATGGCTCGAAACATAACCCGTTTCGATCCCAAGCCTGGCGGCACTCACGACACCAGTGCTTACTTGAAAGACAGAGTTTTATCTGAGGAAATTCCCAGACGTCTCTGTCGATGACAAAATCTATCTAATTAGAGTAACCTCTAATCAGAGAGTCAGCAAATTCATCGAGCGACAACCTCGCCGAATCAAAGAGAGCTATGAGGCCCTCAGTAAGGCATTAACGGATGAGTTTAAAAGCTACACACCAAAAACAGGCCTAACTGCTGCGTTAGCTGTCAAACAGGGGAGGCAAGAATCCCCTCAGGAGTACTACGAGAGGCTCCATGAAGCCTACTTCGGGCCCAGAAACGAGACAGAGATGGAGGAAGAGTTATATTTCAAGTCGCTGTTTGTACAAAACCTCCATCCCACGACCAGTCACCACCTTGGTGTCATGGCATGTCCAGAAACCCTCACTAGCCAGCAACTACGCGAACTAGCCACAAAAGGTTTTTCTAAACAAAGACAAACCGTAGGCAAGTCCACAGAGACAAATATCTTGAGCGTTTCTACTGAAACACCGCTGCTGGAGTTGGGAGGAGCTTCTAGTGCCAAACCGCTCCAGCCGGCCAAATCCTCCTCCAAACGTGACCCTCCTCCAAAGGATCAGAAGAAGATCCCACCTATGGATTAGCGTACCAGAGAACGCTATCCTGCACATTGACGATCTCGCTCTCTACCATTTAGACCCAAATCAATATGAGAGTGAAATCGAGGTGTCTGACTTTTTCAGCAAACACACCCTTGAATTAGATCCAAACACGATCACCTAGCTACAGTACGAGGGTACCCAGACCATCGACATAACCCCCGTCGATGATGTACTCAAAGAAATAGCCTCAAAAGGCAACGCCCCCATTCAACCCATCACCTACGCCTGGTCAACCCCTGACACGGTCCTAGCCTGCACTGTAGCATTAGGATACCTGATAACTTTCGGCATAGCCTTCTTCTACCTGAAGCGCACTCAGGCCTTACAGTGTAAGCTCGACAAATGCACGGGTGGATTAGCTCGGATGGTTAGGCGTGGAAGGTCACCAAACTACCCTGGTACCGGACTCGAAGTACCAGATGAACTCAATGAGAGCATTGACGAAGTGGTAGTAGTGACACCGAATCTGTTACAGTTAGTTGATGACAGTTACTAACTCTAGTATAGGTCCCGACAATCCTACACGATTAGCACCTCCTACTAACCCTTAGGAATTAGGATTGTCAGTATTATTATCGTTCCTTTTCTTTTCTTTTATATATATATATCATAACTTTTTATATTAGACCTCAGCATATGCTAATAACAAGACACCAACTCTGATCGTGAAGTGTAACACTTGTGTTCCTCAGCGATGGACGGCATGACTTCATCGATCAAGATTCCCGCTACTACGGTCATTTGATCGAAGTGGGGGATATGTAGGGAAACATGCCTAATGCTCTCATGTGGACCTTTGATCTGCTGAGGCCCTGTTGTTTTTTTATTATTAACACTTTCCATCTGTATGAGGACGTTATCAGGATGGAGACGCCGGGATGTCTCCCCGTGTCATCTCTTAGGAGGGAGAACAACACTCTCTCGTCATAAAACCACCAGAGGGAATCAGTTTGAATTAATTTACGATGGTAACCCCTGTACGAACTGTTTTGACCTAACAAACAGGAACATTCCTTTCACACAGGTCAAACGAAGGAAACATATGAAGCTACTTCTCCTTTAAAACCTCAACCAAAGGAACCGGGATTGTTTGTGATAAAATTGTTTGTGATATAATGTCTTTCTAATTGTAATTAGGTAACACGTCTGATGGACCGATCGTGCTATCTGTCCCTCAAACGTGTTCTTCTTCTCCCTACTTTCCAATACACACACTAGAGAAAAGGACGGTGGAAAACCCCCCTTTCTCTACCTCCTCTCTTTGAAGAGATTAACGACACATCTGGTTCAGTCTTATCTTTGGTACATTCCAAACAAATGGTCAGAGTTTCCTCTAGACTTCAGAAGCATTTCTAATTAACAATTAAATCAGAGTCTCACCTGTTTTATTCTTACAATTTGAAATCCAGTAAAATAAGCTCATCAAACTGAACCAATTCCTAAGTTTCTGTGATGAACATGGACTGAGATCCTGCTTAATGCTCACTGGTGTCTGGTGTTTGGTGGAGTCACAGTGCCATCTAGTGGTAAGTTATGGTTAACTGGATTAGACTGTCGGAGATCTTTTTAGTTTTCTAACGTGTTTATAAACTACAATTTAAAAGTCTGTAAAATGTTTTTCTTCACAAGCCTTAAGCTAACACTAGAAGGAACATGTATAAGCGACCAGTTTCATCAGTCCTACGTTGTTTTCAAGTGTATTCTTATGTTCTGATCCAGTGTTGATTTCATTTAAGTGTTCAATGATTTTAATCAGATCATATTGTCTTATTGTTTCACAAAAGTCCATCTACTTTTGCCATGGTAAAGTTCTGAGAAAGGCTAAGCGCGATTTCGAAGCGTTAACTTGATAGTTGGAATTAATCAAGTTTAAAGGTGTGGAATTAAAACATCCACACTAGGAGTGTGGTCGGTACGCCCCTTTTGGTCCGCCTGCAAGCCGGGACTACTAAAGCCAAGGGACAGAACTCCCTCTCCTCTCCTCTCCTTCTCTCTTTCTCTTCTTTGCTAAATTTTTCAACACTTTACTTTGCTTCTTTTTGTAACAAGCTCCTAGGTATAAAAATCTCCGTACAATCGACCACGTGCGATAATCTTTAAGAGCTTTTATTTTTGTTAGACGTTAATAGAAGTAAGTTCCGTCCTTGCTATTTTTGTTAAGTATCACTATTTTATTCAGTGGAACAGAATTCAGTTTAATTATTCTTGTATTGAGAAACAACTGAGGAAACGCCAGGCCAGCGTCATCCTTTCGTTATCCTCGTCAGGAAAGGTAAATATCAGCTGAATTAGAGTTAAAAGTCGCCACTCAGAGTGTGAAGATAAACAACAGTCTTTTTTAAGACTAAAACGCCAAGCAAAACGCGCAGTGTCACTGCCTGTTTCAAGGACTTTGTGCCAAGCTGAAGTTAAGCTGCCCTCTACGCTCACGAGCGGTACCATCCCGCTGGGCAGCGAACCGGACCATCCTCGGCTGAGCGCTGGACCAGCTGATCTCTCTCCGACACCTGGACGAGAGAGAGCCGCCTGCTGTGAGGTCGAACCGGACCATCCTCTGCTGAGCGCTGGATCAGCTGATCTCTCTCCGACACCTGGACGAGAGAGAGCCGCCTGCTGTGAAGTCGGATCGACCGCATCTTCCCTCATTCTTCGGGACCCGCAGCTACCGCGAGCCAGCAATCCCTCAGACGAAATCCGGCAGAAAGATCGAAGCGAAAGGCTTCTCCACTCTTCAGACGAAGTAGGCTAAGCATCTTGCACACGTTTCACTAAACGTTCATGAGTTGGTGTTCTTTTAATTCCTAATTCATAATTATCTTTTCACAAGACAAGTCCGGTTAGGGTCTCGTTAGTATCAAAATTACTCTCGTAACATTTGAATGCTGCCCAGACTCACGACTTTACCATCGCTCATCCACCTTAAATAATCCTGTCACTTTAACCATATAGTCTTCACATTTCTGTTTGTTTTATTGTTGTCTGAATCATCATTTCATTTATTCACCTTGATTTATTTAGTAAATAAACATATTTAACCGTACGTCGTTGTCTGTGCTTACTTGCTTTGATGTGGAGAATCGAGGAAACTGTATAAAGAAGTCACTAATTCAGCTATGAGACTAACTAAATTGATTTAAATTGATACAAGTTAACCTTGTTTGGTCGGATTTGATTAATTACCTCCGGATTATTCAAATAGACAAAACATCGGAGGT